>NC_064920.1:789894498-790519498 GCF_023897955.1 Schistocerca gregaria | reverse complement strand
CTAACTGCCCTGCATTTTTTCCCATAAGGAGTTATCCATCCAATATAATATATGTTCCTTAAGTAAGTTAATAACTGAAGATAAAATCTTCTGAGTGATTGAGACTTATCACATTCCTTTTCAAATGTCTTCACAGAAGGTCGACAATTTGGTCCCACTCCTGGGAACTTCCCAACGGATAGTGAATAATAATAATTAACAATTATTGAGTCTCATCCCTTTAGATTTGTAATTCTGTCAAATATTCACTCTCACAGAAATATAGAACTTCCATGAAAGTTACATAATGGCGGAATGATAGAATAATAATATTGTAACTTAGTCCAACTCGCTTTATGGGGCGGTAATACAATATGTCATGTATAAAAAGAGTGATGTATTAAATTGTATGGTATCAATAAAGCCTCTATGCATCTCATCAATCAAACCAACCACGTCGAAAATTGTCTCTGAGAAATGCATATCAGACAAATTCTGTCAAGTTCAATGTTCGTTTGCACTGGTTACAGTAGGAGCGTCACGATAGAGAACTCACAGGCTTCATCAGTGGAGCATGTGCCAAGTGGAGCATCGGCATATGTGTACCAAGGAGTAGCAAGCATTTCTTACCATGTGTGATATTGTTTTGAAATACAGCACATCACTACAAAATAAAAATAACAACAGCACATAATTTACGATCTAGTGGTTCCTCTTAATTTGCATTAACTAAAATATTCACAACATGCAGTGATGTTCCAGTGCATCACATCAGGTGCTTTATCTGAATATGTCACTGGGAAATTTAGAATGGCGTTTTTTCACGCCTTAAGAGTGCCTCACAACTGTTCAGTCATCACTGTAGAATAAATGAAAACGAGATTAATCAAATTTTTCAATTTTTTGCTGATCGGCAAGCGACTGTAAGTACTAAGGAACCCATTAGTGAAGCCAGCCTCTCTAGAGAGAGAAATATACTGCACAAAGTAACTCATTCAACCACTCAACTATTGTAATATACGAAGGAATGCTCAGTCTTACCACTTTCTGCAGTGTGTCTCCAAACGGTGCGGAAGGTCTTTTGTCGCTACACACAGTTACATCTCCTAATTCCTTGCCACCTTTACAATTTTTGCGGTTCTTCCAAGGCCCTTATCTTTCACAAAAACATCGCTGTAGTAACAATGTGCACTGCAAGAGCTTCAATTTCAACATAATACAGCTATATCCGTTCAAGTTCCTTAATATTATGTCACAGGGCGCTTTAAAGTTGAATAGGCACAGTGACTCCTCATACAACACTTGTTAGATGGAAGTGATACACTACACTTCATCTTCGATGTTTATGTTACCCAAGTTTGATGTACAGAACACAATGCATGTAGTAATTTTTGACAGAATGGTGGAAGACAACCATAAAACTATTCTTACACATGGCCTCCAACACATTTTGGAAGAGTTTTCGCCAATAGATGGTAGACTTTAAATGGTTCAAATGGCTCTGAGCACTATGGGACTTAACTTCTGAGGTCATCAGTCCCATCGAACTTAGAACTACTTAAAACTAAGTAACCTAAGGGCATCACACACATCCATGCCCGAGGCAGGATTCGAACCTGTGACTGTAGCGGTTGCGCAGTTCCAGACTGAAGTGCCTAGAACCGCTCGGCCGCAAAAGCCGACGGTAGACCTCGCCGTCGGAACTCGCCGTCTGAACTCGCCGTCTGAACTCGCCGTCTGAACTCGCCGTCTGAACTCGCCGTCTGAACTCGCCGTCTGAACTCGCCGTCTGAACTCGCCGTCTGAACTCGCCGTCTGAACTCGCCGTCTGAACTCGCCGTCTGAACTCGCCGTCTGAACTCACCGTCTGAACTCACCGTCTGAACTCGCTGTCTGAACTCACCATCTAAAAGTTAAGTGGCGTCTGTAAACTTTGCATCTGATGACGTAATGTTTGAGTAACGTTAGATCGATTTTGCTGATTATGTAAATGAGCAGCTCAATCGCCAGATATGATGCAGGTTAGGAAGTTCATATTGTATCATATGAAGAAGCTAGTTTTTCGAGATCCTGGTTGGCAGTCGCTTGTATCTGAATCCCAACTACAGAAGTGTTGCTATACTCTGTTATCATGGCAATTGACTTTATCGTCTTTAAGAAACCTTCTTTGTAGTATCAGATTAAATACAGACCAACACTGTGATAAAAATGTATACCATTTGCCTGAAGGTTGTTACATTATATTATCTCCAGGCTACACATTGCTATGCACGTGAAATTACCCTCATATCAAAATCCGGCCAGTCGTTGTTGCCTAGGTCTAGCACACCAGTGCTAAGTTATTTGATATTGGGCGATTGTAGCATGAGGTTTTCACATCAAACGTCTCAACAAACATTTCTGATCAGTCTAGCGGTTCTTCGGTAGAATTCCATACACTATAGTTTAATATAGCTAATGAGCCAACTTTGTCTGGCACTAGTTCTAATAATTTACGAGTGTATCTTCGCTCTGAACGTCCTTTATGATTCATATTATCTTCAGAAAATCGTACTAGGCATAAAGGATGCAGTGCAACATTTGTGTCACTCAGAAGCTCACCTCCTCTTCTGATCAGTGCAGCGTACTTGATTTATTGGAAAAGCCAAAGATGTTCAATAACCGCAACTGTTGCCTCATTCTCCATCCCATTGTAGCAGACACGTAAGGAGTTTCGTAACCGTAACTGGCGATTCGTTCTCAGCCTCACTGCAGTAGTGGGGTAAGTATCAAAGTTCAGAGTGCCATGCATGCTAAATTTCGCTATATGTCCAAGCAGTTCTCAGATACCCAATCCATTAGGATAAGAAATGCACAATACCCAAGGAAAAACGATACACGTACTCTTGGGAGACTTTGTATGTCATATGTGAGTCTGACGAAATGAGCGTGTGGCTCGGTCCTCCTTACAGATAGATCGCTCGCCTGGTGCAGGTCTTTATAGTTGACGCCGTTTCTGCGATTTGCATGCCAATGATGATGAACACAACACCCATTCCCCGAGCGGAGAAAATATCCGACCCCGCCGGGAATCGAACCCAGGTCTCCCGCATAGCATTCTACCCCTCTGACCACCCATTTATGGAGGTGAGCGTGAGGGCTGATGAATGTTCTCTTCGTAATTTGTTTTGACGTAGCAGTAAGCAACTGAAAACGTTGAATTTCGTCGATAGAAGTGCACTGGACAAGGAACACGGTATTCTAAAGGAAATTTAAGACATAGAAGACCTTTTAGAGAACCTCAAAGGTGGAGCAGAGCAAGTGGAAAAATCAAGCGTGCTTACTGTACAAGATGAAGTAAAACACACAAGCCAGTTATTTAGCATTCTACGGAAGCGAGAAACGCCTGGAACGACAACTTCACAGCCTGCTGCAAGGAGCAGTGAAGCGACAAACTGAAAGAAACGTAATTTCTCGACTGGTGTATTTTTGTTGCGTCGGCTTGTTTTTCATTGCACCCCTTGTGGCATTCCGGGACAGGAATAAACCCGATAACGGCCTCAATGTGACTCGGCAACTTTCGCTGCGGAACTTCTAAGCATGAAGTAGCTCCTTCACGTCGTATGAGAAAAAAGAAAAGGCTAGCATTTGGTTTCAATATGACTGATCTCGTTTCATTTGTATATGGACGGTAGGTTGATCACTATGAGACTTTTTTTCATTAACAGTCATTAATATCACAGAAGGAAACAGCAGGTAAAAGGACACATTCTAAGAATTTGAGTGGTGAGTTTGTTAAAAAAAATTGCTAATGTAGCGCAACACCAACTGAGTTTCAGCAACATTTTTATGCTATGGAACACAAATGCGTCAGAGTTAGATTCAAATGGTTCAAATGGCTCTGAGCACTATGGGACTCAACTGCTGTGGTCATCAGTCCCCTAGAACTTAGAACTACTTAAACCTAACTAACCTAAGTACATCACACACACCCATGCCCGAGGCAGGATTCGAACCTGCGACCGTAGCAGCAGCGCGGCTCCGGACTGGAGCGCCTAGAACCGCACGTCCACCGCGGCCGGCGTCAGAGTTAGATATTCAGATAGAAATACGTTCACAGAATATTTTTGCGGATCTTCGGAACAAATTTTAGCAACTTATTTCTCAGTAAAAATAAGCTGACGTATAATGACTGGTTCTCTTGCTTTCTACGGAATTGACGTAGTTGTATACAGTAAGGCGACGAAGTTAGGGAGTTGCCACGAAAAGCAGAGGCACTGACAAATGATGAGCAGCTCATGCGAAGGTTAGCAGCTTACCTTCAGGGTACATAACGAACACGTCAAGGTAGTAAACAGACGAAAAAAATCGAGGAACTTTCACTAAACTGTCGATTAATCACACAACAAGCCATAACGGTACTATATCTGTGAGTGTCCATCAGGAGCAGTTTCATTTGTGACGGCTCCACAAATTTAGACGTGAGGAAAGCAGACGTCGGACTATGCCTCACTGGAATAAAAGTAAAAAAGAGCAATTGACCGATCTATTGTTGAGTATTGTTCTTTGATACGGTACTGTCACCAAGTCGGATTAACACATTGGATGGAGAAGATACCAGCAGAGCTTCGTCATTCATTAGTGGTTCGATTTGTTACCGAGAGAGTCACAAATCAACAAACACTTCTGGGGAGTAATACTACTTAAAATAGGCGGACAACCTTGAGATGTAAACCAAGAAACGTATAATTTTCTCGCTTGTTCTTTGAGCGTAACAACCATGACGGTAAGATACGAGAAGTAACGTCTTACGCGTATTGACAGCAATAATCGTTCTCTCTCTCTCTCTCTCTCTCTCTCTCTCTCTCTGTCTCTTCCCTTTCCGCACTTGACTCGAATTCGGGAGCACGACGGTTCAAACCCGTGTCCGGCCATCCTGGCTTAGGTTTTCCATTATTTTCTTAAATCGCTTCAGGAAACTGCCAGGATGGTTCCTTTGAAAGGGCACGGCCGGTTCCCTTTCTCATCTTTCCCGAATCGTTATAGACGGGACGTTAAACGTTAATCTCCTCCCTCCTCCTCCTCCCATTCCCCTTCACCTATGATCTGCAAATGGAGAAAGAAAGGGTGGGACCTTTCTAGCATGCTATTTAACTTCCGCCATCATCAACTGTAAAGTGGGTCGACAAAAAATACAAAAAACTCAGAAATTTTGAAAAGCATACAGTTACACCGAGGAGTGGCAATTTACCCTGAACAATAAAAAATGTGAGGTCCTCCACACGAACACCAAAAAAAATTCCGTTAAATTTTGGTTGCACGATCAGTCATACGAATTTAAAGGTTATCCATTATACTAAATACGTAGTCATTACATTTATTAGCAACTGAAACTGGAGAAGGCGAACGAAAGCTTGCGTTTTGTCGGCTGAGCACTTAGAAGGTGCAACAAATCTACTACGAGGCTACCTACACTACTCCTATCCGCATTCTGCTTACCGCACTGGCGTCCCTAAGTAGGACGAGAGGGGGCACTTTCACCGCCCCCTGCCCTGCCTCTCCCCCCCCCCCCTCCACGTCTTACAATCTGGAGTACTGAGCTCTTATTCATTATTTTGAGCGAATAACCATCCGTGGCCCTTATAAAATTTCGTTCTTATAGCTTGACCCGTCACTGTTCTCACCAACTTATTTACATAAAGCATGGGAATTTTTAGATTCTTCCCCCCCTCTCCCCATCTCCCTGCCACCGTAAAAGTTTCTGCAGTATTGTTGTGTGAGATCCTCGTCTGATAGGATTGACGAAAGACATCGAAAATGTTAAAGGAAGAGCAAATTCGTTTTGTATTGTAGCGAAAGTAGGGACAGAATGTGATGGATATAATATAGCCCATACAAAGAAAACCAAAAAAAGGCGAACGGCGGGGGTTGTATTCGTTTATTCACAAATTTTTGTATAGTGGTAGGGGGGAGTACCATGAACGACATACTAAAAATACCCTCCTATGCGGTCTGATCGTTGTCGTGGCGGAGCAATGAGGGGAGGGGGGCTACTTAAAGGTCACTTTCTTACGTTTTTCTTGAAGAATTCGAAAACTGCGGCTTCTAGTAAAATGTTTCCCAGTAAAACAACACTAAATTTCCAATAAAAAAGGCCCTTTTTCTCTAGAACTAATAGTTTCCTAGTTGCAAAGGATGGGATTATCGCAGATTTTTGAAATACTGTCTTAATTGTGTAGAATTCGTGTTTATTTTTTAGTTGAAATGAGTGTAGTAATGCCATATTAAGGAATAATTTGTGTTCTGGGGGTATAACTGGATGAAGGGGTGCTAGGATGGCGGATAGAAGAGCGAAGGAAGGTAGATCGAAGGAATGTGGTCATGCAATTCCCTCCTTCATAGGTCTGCAACTACCGAGGGAACAGATAATTCGCCGCTATGTACTCCACTACGTCACGAGAAGCAACTACAGGGTGTTTCACAAAGTTAGACCAATCCTCTGCTGACCAGCCTATGAATTACTGGCGACGCAGTGCGCAGACGTGCTATGGGGGATGTTTATTTTCCACAAAATGTCTTAATACTGCATGGAGTATAGATGTAAGTTACTAACAATACTAACGTAAGAAATGCATATGAACAGAACCTATGTAAATCTTTGCATCCTGCTGGAAGAAAACTGATTATTAGTCATCCTGTACAGGGAATGTAGTGTTATTCTCAGAAAGGCTGCCTATCTCACAACGAGCATTGTTCACTTTTTAGGTTACGGACAGACTATATCACCTTTCTTTTTCTTTCTAGTTCTCTTATGTCAGCAGAAAAAATTGTTTCACTGAGCAGGTGTTTGTACGGTAGAGTTATTTTGAATTAGTTAAATGAGTACGTGTTTGCCTTTGTTGAGTTAGCTATTGCTTACAAACGTTCAACAACTAAAGCTGTCAATTATTTACCACTCTGAAGAGACAGCCCCAAGTGTAACATGCTGCCAATATTTATGCGGAAATAGCGACGTCATTGTCTCCGCTATCACTAGGTGGAGTATTTTTCGCAGCATGAGGGATATCAAATGCGTTAAACCAGACTCGGCTTTCACAGCATCTGAAGAGGCCTAAGTTGTCTCCCTGTGCAGTAGGGTCACCCAAAAGTTATGGAACTTCAGATATTTCAACATAAGTGAAGCCCCTCACCCCAGCGCTCACAACCTGCAATTGGTGATTTTTAGTATGTTGTTCATGACACTTCCCTCCCTCTTCCCTCCCACCACTGTACAAATGTCTGCGAGTATACGAATTTTTTCCTCTAATTTTCCTTGGTTGACTGGACTATTAAGCGAGTCGGGGTAGCAGTAATTGAAACAAGGGTGTTTTTCTTTGCGGCGAGATCATTTTACGAAATTTCATTCAGCAAGTTGCTCCTTCGATGCGAAATCGTAATAGTACACGACAAATCAGAACACGTACGGAAAAATTTAGGTGCTCTTGCTTCTCAAGTGCCACTAAACATTGCAACGGTCAAGGAATAGTGTGAAAGTGTTTCTATGTATCCTCTACTAACAAGGGACGTCTCCTGGCTCGAATAGGAATTTGTAGTTAAATATTTGTACACAGAACGATCTCAAATTTCTAGCCACGCCTGCGACATCGCGTGACAGTGTTGCTCTTGGTTTGTACACAACAGCACTTGGACTCTTGGAGAGGGGGGAAGTGGGGGGGTTTAACTCGCCAGTCTTTCAGTTACTTCAGAATCTAGGTGACGTGTTTAGTATACGTGTGCCAGTACTGTCATTCATACACCAAAAAACGAATGAAACTGTTAGCAGTCAATAAAATTTTTCTGGGTTTGTGAGCGCATTGTCAATATGTAAAAGTGCCGACATTTCGGTCACTGCAAAACACGCTGAAGGAGGTCACTTGCAACAGTGACCGAAGAGTCGGTAGTTTACGTTTGACAATGCGGTCACAATCCCAGAAAATTTTTTATTTACAGTGACAATGTCCGCGGAAGCCTACGTTTACATGAAACCATTAACGTTTGTAACGCCTTAAATATTGTGACATCCAAGTTAAGGCGTTATCTAACGGAAGACGGTATAGGACAGGATAATGACACTTTCGCAATGATTTTGTTGGAGCTTATTATTCAGAACACTAATATTCATTTGAATGATTAACTGAAGCTGTTTTAGGTAGGATAGCGGATGAAGAAAACGACTCTATAGACAATAACCCGATTAAAAGTGTTGAATATTCTAGAGCCAATAGCAGTAGCGGAAATGGTACTCCTGAAAGAGAAGCTAAGAGTTTTGCTGATTGTAAACCTTCAGCAGAAAATAAATCCAGTAATATTAGTATTTTAACAAAATTTTCGGGAGAACGTCTTGAAACGTATTTATAATGATTGTCGTCCATCTCTAAGCAAAATTAGAACGTGCATCTCGTAAGTAGAGAGACATTTAACTACAAAAAGCACATTGAACATCAAAGTAACATTTGATTATGTGAAGAAAAAGGCGTAATGATTATCCATTTCAAAGGAAGAAAGCAATCAAACAACACGAGATAAAACAACACATTCCTCCCAGTTTCACATAGCAAAGAATGAAAGAAAATTTATCCATTACTGGCACCTGAGATTATAGGCATTGTAGAAAGCAATAGAAATTGGGCACACACCGTTTAATGCCCTGCAGCTCCGATAGCACGTTTCAAGAAAGAAAACAGAATGTGGCGTAGACACATCACTGCTTTCATCAGAGCCAAAGATGTGGAAAGTCCAAGATATTCACCAGTCTGAGGCCAGTATTGACAAAGAACTAAATCAGAAATCTATAAGTTTCCAGACACAGCCACATTGCATTTGAAACACTGATCAGAGTGGATTTGATTATCAACTAACTTCTGGTGCGATACTGTCTAAAAAAAAAAAAAAAAGTTAAAAATAAACAATTGCCTTGGTCCAGTCTGTACACAATACATGTGACTTTCAGTGAATGGACACCTAACAAAGGAACTGTCTTCAGGGAAAAACTTTAGGCCTGAAGGTTAAATAGGCGATTGAAGACAATCTTCCACCATAGGTAAATTTGAAGGCTAGAAAAAGCGGAAAAATGTCAAAAAGCCATTTAAAATTCATTTTCGTGAAAGTAGTTAATGACAATGTCGCAAATAACCAGGGGTATAAAATACTTTGTTATTCATGGAGTGCTCACAAGGATACAACAATAGTAAATGATGCATTTGCTGGTAAAGACACTGAATGCATGATCATTCCACCAAAAACACCAAATGTATATAGCCTTTGGATGTATATTTCTTCTGGCAATATAAAATATATGTGCATGAGGAATAAGAGATGATATGGAGTCTTCGCAGTGACTTCGACATTAAATTAAGAAATAGAATTTTCACATTGAAAATGAGTTGTGTTATTCATAACCATCGTATAAGCCTAAGCTTCAACATTCTTGACAAGCAGCTGGGCACAACACGCCCACACATCTTGAAGAATTCAAAAATGGGGTTCAAGTGGCATTTGATTTTTCAGCTAAAGAATATGATCTGGACGTTTGTCCAGATATTACTCCTATGTACATTTTAAAAGTTCGATAGTGGTAAAACTAAGAGCAACGCAATCGAATGCTTCCGCCGTCTTAATCACCGCGATATATTGTTGCCTTACGCCCGTCCTTCCCATCTCAGATCTTCGGTACGCTCTTACACTGACACCCATTATCTACACTTAATAGATACACTAAAAAAAAAAAGACTCTCAATACCGCGTAGGAAGGGCGACTCTGCGTGGAAGAAGAAAACCCTATCCTATTGGGCGGGTGAATCTACCTCTCCGGGTATCCCAGCTAACAATGCTATAAGCTTTTATTTTTCTTAACTGCCACAGCAGAGTACCTCAGGTATGTCTGATAATGTTCACATCATCAAATGGCTAATGAAAACATTGCTGCCCTGAAAAAAATAAAGATATTTTTCGTATTCGTAACGTATATGAAAAGCTACATGAGAAATGCAAATGCCGAAGAACAGATACGTGTTCACCGACAACAGAAAATCACTGCTGTGAGGCTGCATGAGTATGTAATACGCACGTACACGCAAGACAGTGTGATTCTGTGTTCGGAGGCTGCGAATACAAAGAGAGCAAGGTGAAAAAGGAAAAAAAAAAAAGAAAGACCAGTTTCCTCTCCATGGTGTAGCCTCTCGCTGCAGGCGTATTGCACGTCTCTGTTAGGTCGTCGTACTGTTGAGCCGCTAGAAAGTGTGACGTGAAGCAACACTGGCAGCAGCGGCGCGTAGTCGCTGAATGCGAACGGAAATCGGTACCGCCGGAACACGGCGGATTTTCTCGTGGCAGGCCTCCGCCGGCCCGCTTGCCGTGCGTCGCCAGTTTGCCGCTAGTGGCGCTCCGGTCGGCCCAAGGTCGATAACAACGGAAGGCGGCGGCGTGGCGCGGACCTAGTGGCAGCTGCGAGCGGACCCCACTGCAGATCGTCCGACGCACCTGGCCGACGCGGACGCACCGAGCATGAGCACCAAGCACCTGAAGAAGGGTGAGTACTCTGGCCGCCGAAGTTTTCCGTCTGATTACGTGGCTTCTGATGGGAACTACATCGCAAAACAAATTTTTTTTCCTTTCACCTGTCAGTGTTTCTAAGGTGGCGTGAATTCACAGTACGCTTTCGGCAGAAATAAGTTGTGCGATTTCTTACAATAATACCATAGACTTATTTATGTAGTTACTAGGGTGAAGCTGGTTTCTGGCAGGAACGTAACTGCTTATTTTCCAATTTATTTTCGTTGTCTGTGTTCTTTTTCCTAGATATAGAGAACGAAATGTTGTAAACTGACATAGTCATCATGAAACATGTAGATTTAGCTTGACTCGCTCAGATAATCCAAACTTCTAGAAATTTTTCAGTTCGGGAAACTTGCGGATAGTTCATTCTTTGACACCTTTTAAGTATCGCGCGCAATACGCACAAGGTGGAAGCATCAACGCCGACGCTAGTTTCTCGTGGACAGCTCTTGAGGTAATGAAGTAAGAGTCCTGAAAGTCAGGTGGCCATCGGCTGTAGGTTGTGCAGCTGTTGTCTGGAAGCTGGGTATTTACCGCAGCAGCAGGTAGGATTGCGCGAGATGCGAGTTTCGTGCACTTGGAGGAAACCTGACAAGGGCGGAAACTAGGTTGTTTTCGACTGGATTGCTCTAATTTACTAACGAATAAGACCGTAAGTGCATAGCTAAAATTCGATGATAACTTTCGACTTAGCCTGGTGTGAAAATAGTTATTTAGCTATTGAAATTTGGAATTTTGCGAATGACCAGTCTTGCATTAGAAAGTTCTCCTTCCTCAGCTAGCTTTGAGTTTTCCACAGGAGCAAAGCAAACATTGAAGAGTTGTATTCGCCGTAGTGCATAATAGGCCAGTTCACGCAAAGAATGCTAAACAGGCAACAGTTTTGCAATTGTGAATGGCTATCGAGGCTTATAATTTCTTTAATTTATACGAAGTCTTTGAGTGCTTAGCGTCACTTGACTTTATTTGAAATTTCATTTAATCTTCAGTGCTGTTCCTACTTTTAGACTGATTCTTGTTCCAGAGCGTACACAAGAGTACTAAACTATCAAAATTTTACCAATATGTGCTGATGAAATGAAGTATACTCATTGAAGTTTGCTGAATGAATTTCGACACAATTCTTAGAATGGAGTTACAGTCCAATACGTTAAATAAAAAGCAACGCAAACATTAATATATTTATTTTGACTAGCCTCGCTGATTACTGGATGTTACAAAAGAAACAAATATGACGAAAAAACTAATACCGTAGTATTTATGTAGCATACCAGCGAAAAAGTTCGTACGTTTCATTTGCACTTGAAATATACGTAATGTGCTAGAGTCGGACTCTAGCCAGATCTCTAATTTGCAGGCTGAAGTCTTATTTATGCACATCAGTATACGTATGATGGATGGACGAACATAGAAATTGATAACTGGATTTTTCCTGCCACTATGATGCTGTCTCAAGGTTTATGAAGTTTGATTTTTATCGAAACATTTACAGTAGAAATATTGGGAGAATCGTGCGACCATACGCAGTGTTTGAAAAATATCTTCAGTCTGACGCCATAGTGTGAGCAATTTTGCTAGGATAAGAGCAAATTGCGTTCAGAAGAGGATCGAAGTTTTTTAGCGAAGCATTAGGTGTGAATTAACTTAATACAATGCAGTCCGCTGTTAAATTAGTATTGTCAGGTCAGTGGAGGGACAGTACCTGGCAGTTCGGTCACTCATCACTTTAGACAAATCTGTTCGTTACTTAACTTTCCAAAATTTATATTAACAATCATTACTAAGTGACAAACGAGTAAACGAGTGGATCTCACCGAAGCTTATGATTCATTCGTCGAGGAATTTTTGGTGATCCGTCTGTCCCCGTCCTTGAGCGGCATTTAGCTGGGCGAAGCGGTTGAGACGTCCTCTGTGGCTGTCGCGTTAGCGCCGCCAGCGGTTGCGGAGGTCGGGCATTAATTGACGACTCGCACCGAGCTGTCAGCCACAGGGCAGCTGGGCAGCCCTGCCCACCGTGTAGGGCCGCGGCCATCTCCATCTGTACTGTGCAAGACATATGCAAGGTGCGGTGCGATTTCGAACACGGCGACAGCGACCGATCACAAATCCAGAAGACAGGCGGCAACGCTGTCGATGCACTGATGTACGCAGCGACACATTAGCAATGCATTCGCTTGTAAGAACTACGCGACCTATGTCCGGTAGCTCTACCGGGATTATGTCGTTACGAGAAGAGGAAGTTGTTTTATTGTTATATACAAATAAGACAAAAGCTGGGAATACTTCTATCTATATATGTTCTAAAATGTAAATTCCACATCTCTTCCTAAACTCGACGATCAGTCTGAAGTAAACTTGGTATACAAATCACGAGTAGCGTAATTTAATATTACGTAAACTAGTAACGCTCTTGTCCTTGTGCTACTTTTGCACTTGTATTTCTGAAGATTGAAATAATTTCGAAACGCGTCATTCATACTTTGTGATGGATAGTCATTCTTCACCAGTTGCACGACGTTTTATGCGACCTAGCCAGCTTAACTACAGATCTACGCATATTTACTAAAATGGTCGCTGGGTCCCGTACTTGACTTTGTCACACCTTCCTTATCACTTTCTGTCCGAAAGAAGCGCTGTGGCAGTAAGAACCGGCTAACTGCAAAAGGGATGGGGATGAAGGGGAAAAAGTAGTGTAGCCAACAACAAGCAAATACTAAAAACCTTATTCATCCAAAATTTGAGAATGAGAGCAGGCACCTAAAACACTTTGATAGTTTTGTAAAGGTCTGGAATTTTCTACCTGTGACACTCCTCAGAAAATGGTGAAAGTAGTTTACCACTCAGTAACATTCCGCTGTTCATGCACTAAAACTGCCGCATCAGACATGTCGTCCTAATTTATTAGTTCTCTACTGCTAACTATTGAAGACATGTATTGCGGCCAACAACCACATGTCGCTGAATGTACCTACAAACTCACATCATTGTACGACACACTTCAGGAGAAGACACACATTGAGCTATGAAGAAATATGAACTACTAACCGTAATAAAGAAAAAATATTTATTTTCTGTAAAAAAAATCTTGTTTGTGACACGTTCCACATCATTACGAAATGTCGTATTCATGATCTGTGGAACAAAGATTAATTTATATATATATATATATATATATATATATATATGTATATATATATATATATATATATATATATATATATATATATATATGTATGCTGCGAAGGCCGCTAGACAAACAAGCGAAATATGCATACGAATATGTGTGGAATATGTTAAATATATGCGGAATGTCATGGGTGTACACTGGTGAAGCTGCCGGTAAAGAAGTTTGATTATCCTATATCACCATCTTACGTATCAATTGTGAAACATACTGAAGATCTTAACAGTAAGATGGTTTTCTGTATTGAAACCATCATCTACTGAATCAGATTTCAGATGTATTGGAATATACCAGCCACGAAGCTATGGGAAACACGTTCGCATAAGAGCACCAAAGGGGGGTGGATCGCTATTTCGTTAGTTTTAAAGATTTTCAATTTTTGTCTATTGTGGATATAGATTGTAAATTCAGGAATTGATGTTGGCGCCTACGGAAAATAATCTGACAACGGGAGTTTTCAAAAATGGGGCATGGGGAAGAAAGTAGTAGTAAAGTAGTTTAAGTCCCGCACCAAAGTGTTTGCTGTGTGCAGCTGTGATGTTACTTCATTTCCTAACTGGGGATGAAGCTTTGCTGTTCGACAATCGCATGATGAATGCTTACTCAGAAGAGTTGCTGTATCACGAGATAAGCAAATGTTTTACTGTAGATCATACCATGTTAGTGACTGAAAACTCTTTGCACTATTAACCGAGGTGTTCTTTATATTCCTTTTTTAGTTTCTAAGTTGTATTCATGCAGGACCAGCAATTTTTTCTATTTCATGATGCATTTATTAACGAATCTATCATAGTTGCAGTACTTGTTGAGACTCGTTTCGAACCAACTGGTTCATTCTCAAGCATGACCTATTGAGGCTGCACTGAAAGTACCTGATCTTAATAGACATCAAAATGGCAATACATGCTTTACTAAGTAATCACAGATGACTGTCACAATCGACATGGGCCTACTTACCAAATCAGAATCAAAAAGTTGACTGAAGGAAATAGCGTTGCTGTTTGCCTTCTGCAGTTGTGGTCGGTCGCTGAGCCATATTAGGAATGTCACATCTACAGTGTTCGGCGGAAGGTACTTTGTGTGCCACAGCCCCTGTTCCTGTACCAGTCACGTTTGGTTCGCTGGCCGAAAGATTGCCGGTAAGCCTTCGTGTAAGTCCCTCTAATATTATCTTCATGGTCTTTCCGCGAGATATATGTAGGAGGAAGCAATACATCAGTTGATTCTTTTAGGAAAGTATGCCCTCGAGACTTTGATAGTAAATACCGATATGATGCAGAACGTCTCGCACCGTCTGCCACTGGAGATGACTAGTGTCCCTGTGACAATTCGCGCTTACTGAATGAAAATGTAAAGAAACGCGCTGCTCTTCTTTGGATCTCCTATATGTCCTCTATCAATACCGGACCCCATACCGCCAAGCAGTATTAAAGTAGTAGTAGAACGAGGGTTTTGTATGCTACTTCCTTCATGGGTGGTCTACATTCGCCGAAGATTCTTCCTCCGGATCTGTTTGACATCCGCCTCACATGCGATCAGTTTTGTGGTAGTTCCACTTTAAGTAACTAGCTTCTTGACCAAAATCTATCGTTTCGGGGCGTGAGAGGGCGGGGAGGGGGTCACTCCAGCATATGCATAGGAGTGTCCTCCTAAAGTCGAAACTTTATTATTGATGTATTAAGTTGATAGCATTGAAATTGTCACCGTAGAGTGCTCTGAAATGTGTTGTGAATCCTTCGATGTCCGTAGCCAATCTGAGAAACTGCTTTAATGGAAAAAATATCAAAATTTGTTGAGTATGAAGAGTTGCAAATATTTTAAAATTGCCAAGCCAAGATCAATCCAGAGAACTGGCATGTAAAAGGTTCTCTCCCAGTGAGGCTTGAATTGTTAATTGAAACTAAATGCGTTGTACGGAAAACATCTATCATAAGGACGCGCGTTCAAAAAGACAGCTTTTCCAGCCACAGGAGTATCAGCGAAGTGACCAGATGCCAATATCAGGGGGGAGGGGGGTGGTGACTTAAATCACTTTTCCTTATATTCAGTACAGCACAAGAGCTGACAAAATTGTAGTACACACAGTCTCCTCGAACTGCACAGGTACATGCAAGTAAATGCCTGACTGTGTGGAAGTAAGTGCTTGATTAGTCGACAGAAGGAACTGTCAGCATCATAGCTGTCTTGTTGAATTATACAGGGTGAAAAGTATTTAAACCGACAAACTCTGGGACGTTGTAGGGGGACATCAAAACAAATATTTTCCCCCAATGTCATTTTCTCCTATGAGGAGTATTTAAACCCGTACAGGAAGATTTCTCTGGTGGCAAATTAAACCAACAAACACTTTTCCATTTTTTATGACCAAGACACAACACATTAACACAACCCAATTTCAATTACAGTAGATTTTCAAAAATGCCTCCACTGACATGTAAACAAGGCTACACGGTCGGATCATGTTCTGTCTGACACGGGCAAAAACCCCAGGACTATCCTGAATTGTTCCTGGTGCTGCTGCTGCTATCATCTGGGCAACCAGATCCTCTTCCGATGCAACAGGAGTTGCGTACACAATGTTATGCATCTCTCCCCACACAAAAAAGTCCAGAGGGGACATATCTGGCAATCGAGCAGGCCGTGGTACAGGACCACCTCTGCCAATCCACTTTTCTGGGAACCGTCGGTCCAGGAATCGACACACACGACGACTGAAATGTGCCGGCGCCCCGTCATGTTGAAACCACACGTGTTGTCTCGTAGGGAGCGGGACGTCTTCCAGCAATACTGGCTATGGTGTGGCGAGAAAATTGTAATAGCCTGCCATTTAATAGCCTCGGTAGCACATACGGCCCAATTAAAGGCCCCAACAACACCGACCCACACATCAATGAAGAACCGCACTTGATGAGCGCTCGTAACTGTGGCATGTGTGTTGGCCTCACTCCAAACTTGGGAATTGTGCATGTTGGACTCCATCACGCCCGAACGTTGCTTCATCGGTAAAAACAGAGGATGGAAATGTAGGATGCATTTCACGCTGTTCCAGGAACCACGTCTGGGCAGTAACTGAACGGATGCGTGTAGCATGGCCCGATTAATCCCAGTTTTGCCTCTTTTCGAATGCTGCAACGGGTAGCGCACGGACGACCCGACTATGCGGTCAACCTACTGTGTGGAGCGTGCAGGGCAGGCCAGAGGTGGTTCCAGTGTTTTACATTACGATTTCGATTTGCTTACAAATAAAAGTCGTTATAAAGCTGTAGAATTTCTCATTGCTGAGGTGAAGTAATCAGGTCTATGTGGTTTAAAGTCCAATGAAAATTATAAGGTGACTTGATGTGGCTAGAGAACAGCAGGCCTTAACTCGTTCTGTAGAAACTCCTTCCGAAAGCGAGGCGCAACGGAAGTCTGATGGACAGCATCATGCAGTATATCGTTCCTCAGAACCCTTCACTCGTAGTGTCTTGAAGTGACTTTTCTTTAACGTCTCATAGAATCGGAAATTTTGACGGGAAGTGGTGTAGATGAGCCAGATTTTGTACCCCCCAGATCCCAGTTATTTCTAACAATTTACCATTTCTCTTTAAAGGTCTGAAATTTCCGGTGGGCTTACGTTATGGCATGGCCATAAAGCACAAGTCCACATACCTTGTGTTGCAGGCGTAAACCCTGGTGTCAGTTGCTTTTCGCATGGTCAGCATTATGTGGCTCCCTCCCATGTTAGGGCGGCCACTGTGGCCGAGCGGTTTTAGGCGCTCCAATCCGCAACCGCGTTGCTCCTACTATCGCAGGTCCGAATCCTGCATCGGGCATGGATGTGTGTGATGTCCTTAGGTTAGTTAGGTTTAAGTAGTCCTAAGTTCTAGGGGACTGATGAGCTTAGAAGCTAAGTACCATAGTGCTTAGAGCCTCCAATGTCAGTGATGCAAACAAGCTCTTCGTTCATGTTCCCAATCGTACTACTTCAAATGTTGTATACAAAGAACCCTCGTAATTTAAAAAAAAATTGTATTCGTACGAAGTTTCGGGTACAGCTATAAATAAATAACCGGGCAACGAAGCGGTAATCAGCTAGTGCATGAATACAGAACTAGAAAGTATAGGTTGAGAGTACAGTCCTTACCAAATGTCACGAGACAGTTGCCGCCATGTATAACAGAATCACATTGGGAGAAGACAACTGACACTATTGTTCTACAGATGTACCACCAGAACAATGTATAATGTTGACCCAGCTTTAAGAGACTTTCGAATTCACTATGTAAGTCAATTACTTATTAAGTTCCACATGTAAACGTAAACGACATAGATTGCTCACGACACACGGTATCTGCGAACGTAGAAGGCACAAGGCCAACCGATGCCGTGCGTCAGGGCGTCCAGTAAACACAAACTACTTATATCCATTTTGACCATGTCAAATAACAATATTTAAACTTTCTCTGCGACGAAGTGTTGACCTTTCTTCTGCAGATTCATGAGTAGTAGGCTGCGGACACTACTCTTTCAAAATATGTTCATGGAGCTGCCCGAAGACCTTCCTGATCTGATGAACATTCAGGCACTTGCAGTGGAGAGGTAAAGCGCTTGACTATCTGTTAGTGTCTGAACTGTCTGAAAAAAACGAGTGAAATCTAGCAGTCAGCATCCCCGAAATTTGATAGTTGTACGGCATGTAACCTTCAGTATTTAGTTACAGGTGAAAATGGAGTACCTGAAGAAATTTGTGGAATTTATTACTCGCTGAGCTGAAGACGTAATCAATGCTAATTGCGGTGTTACACGGCATTACGCGGTAACTATTACGAACATTTAGAATCTTTATTCTTACGTTGTGGAACTATTTCACAGTTCAGACAACGTTTACATTACTTGTAAGAGAAAGTGCATTATATTTGTAGATAAATAGTTCTATTTTCGAAAGTGGGCCTCTCAGGGCTGCTTCCTTTGTTCATGTAGAACCTACTGAAAAGAGTTCGTCCAGGGTCCACTTAAGTGACAAGTCGCTGGAACATTGTTGCTGTTAACCATTTATTCTAATAGGAGGTAGGAGACGAGGTACTGGCGGAAGTAAAGCTGTGAGGACGGGGCGTGAGTCGTGCTTGTGTAGCTCAGATGGTAGAGTACTTTCCCGCGAAAGGCAAAGATCCCGATTCCGAGTATCGGCCCGGCACACACTTTGTCTGCCAGGAAGTTTCATTTCTTCTAATATTTCAATGTTATTGAAACACATTTTATAATTACATAATAAACTGTTATTCAAAAGTACACTGTCGAACGTGCTTGCGCCATACAAAGAAAATGATCGGTCAGTCTAACATTTATAACACTCTACAAATGCTCTAACGCTACCTGACAGTCTCATCCAACTCTTGCGCAACTCCGATGCGCTTGACGCCAAAAATACAATACATATTAAGATTCCAGTGTCGAGGACCTTCTAGAACACAGCAAGTCCAAATTAATGCTAACATGGCTCAAGTGAAACTGTTTTTCAGATTTAATATGTATGTCATTTTCTGAAAATAGAGCATTTATAAGCTTAATGATTAATAAAGAGGTGCAAATTTCGACAATACGAAGAATAGAAGCTTGTTCTTTTATAAAATCGGTTTCATTATCGATAGTAGAATTAGAGAAATTATTAATGCAGACAGAAAATTTGTACATTTAAAAACTAAAGCTCAACAATATAATACTCAACGAAAATTGGTTTTCAGATCATTTGTTTCATGGTACAACATTGATACTATAAACTATGTTTATATGAATAAACAAAAAAATTGACAGAGAAATGGCTTTTTGGTAGTCAAAAATGTTAAGAAATATCTAAGGATGAGGAAATATATAGTTTAAGCAAGAAAATGAACCAGACTCTGCCTTAATCTACACGGAATCGAACATTTCTGTTCACATTGCGAAACTTCCGCAGAGACTAGATTCATTGAAATATGTAGTCAATCCACGAAGGAGGTAACTTAGAGAACCTTCGTCAGACGGGTAATGAAGTGTTACTCGTTAGTCTGGGTATTTTAGCAAATAGGACCGACACACGAAGAATCTTCAGAGGAGCAGCATGTTTCGTCAGTTTCGTTCAATGAGCGAGAAAGCGTCACATAACTCCAGTGGCAGAGGAGCATAGAGCATAGAGCATTACTAAGTGCCTTAATTAAAGTTCAGAGAGCGTATGTACCTAAAAGTGTCAACTAATATTTCTTCCTTGCAAGTATATTTCACGCAAAGACAAAGGGAAAATTAGAGAGATTACTGGCAGTCATTTTTCCAAGCACCATTCGCGATTGGAAAGGGAAAATGAAGTGACATTGGTACACAAAGTACATTATACCGCACACCATAAAGTGATTTGTGGAGTCCAGCTACAGAAAAGATAGTAGCGTTTTTGAGCTATTGACTGTGTGTGTGTGTGTGTGTGTGTGTGTGTGTGTGTGTGTGTGTGTGTGTGTGTGTGTGTGTGTGTTCTGGTGCATCCTGAGTGGGACTCATTGACACTCAACATATCAACTTGCTCCTGGATGCTCTGCAAAACTTCAAAATTAATACAAAGTATTTTCGCAACTGCTTAGCGATTCCTTGTGGTCGTCGCCGATGCGTTCTGCCAGTCAGTCGCAAGGAACGCGATTTGTGCGAAGACAGCCGTCATAAGACAAGCCGTATGGCTTCCCGTGGTGGTGGTGGCGGTGGCGGTGGCGGCGGCGGCGACAACGGCGGCCAGGTGCCTGCCGCCTTCGTGGCCTGCCATTAGCATTCAGCAGAGCGGTAGCCAGACGTTAGACGCTGCGTACTGCAGGTGGCGGCGGCACGCCCCGTTTCTGCCAGCAGTGTTAAGTGGCAGGGGTCGTACGGGAGAGACGTTTCTCAAGTGCTTCACCACGCACTTCTACTGGGCACGAAGAGGGGTTATCTGGGCTATTACGAACTGTTGGCAAGTAACTAGTCATTCCTCTTGTGGAACCAGGCGGCGCTGAGAGAGTTCACGTAGGAGACGCTGTTTCTGCAAATTTCATTTTTCTGTAACTGCAACTGCTGCCGTACTTTCCTTAGTTTAGTCTCACATTCTTTGTCTACCAGGCATGTTTTTAGCTTTTGATATCTGAGCTAATTGTTCGGATTTACTTATTGGGCTTTCTCTTATTTACCCTAGTTTTGGTTTTGCATGGCCTCAGTTGTGATGGGAAACTCCTTCGAGGTTATCTTTCCTAATCCAGGGTTTCACATTGCAACTGATGCCATGCAAAACCAAAACTAGTTTAAACAAGAGAGCCTAATAAGGAAATACGAACAATTATCTCCGATAACCAAAGCCAAAAAACATTCCTGGTTTCTTCTTTTGGGGTTGTTGGTCCCGTTTTCCCTTTTTGGGATTTTTATTTTAGAAAGCTAGTGATCAGAATCTAGGTTGTCTCCTCTGAGAACGTTGATATTTTGTATTTCTTTGTGGAACTTAAGTTCGATTGCCAAGTGATAAAGTTGGATTTCATTTAGAGCCGGCTTTAGTGAGACCCATGTTTTCCATGTTAGAGATAGCTTCTTAAAGGGTTTCGAATTAAGGTCCATGTTGTGTACTTAATATAATTCTATCAATCTGTCATTTTAGTTAGTTCGGTTAAGTGCAGGTTAGTTCCCAACTTTTTTTATATTTCCTCTGCTTCCCAGTCTGGGCACTCAAATGAACATGACAACTTCTTAACCATAAGAAAATTAATGAAAGAATAAAAAGCCCGACAAGGCCAATTCATCTTGCAGATCAGTGAAAACATCAAAAACACAAAGGAACCAAATACGGACCACAGACTACAGCTCCAAGATAAAAACAGAAATACTAGCAAAACAGGGATAATTGCAAAAATCAGCAGAATATTTCAGGAACTTTCTCAACTATGGAAAAATTGACTTTAAGAACTGAACAATAGCCCACATTAACTCTGACCCATCGTACGCTGCGGAACTAGTCGGTCATTTCAAATCTCAAAACCTATAAAACCTTGGGAGATAACCTACTCACAGCAGAACTTTAGAAAAATGTCAACATAAATACCAATGACTCTCTCCAAAACCTCTTGGAACAAACCTGGACAAATTGAAGATTTCCAGTTGAACGGAAAACGGCTCTCATCCACAGACTCCATAATAAATGGTCCAAAACAGATCCCCAACCACTACAGAGAGATCTCACTGTGAGAAATAACATAAGATTATTCTCTAAACTTCTAGTAAACCTCAGTTAGACCACCAACTTGGAGAAGACCAAGTCGGTTATAGGAAAGGAAGATCATGTCCAGAACATATCCTAAACCTCAAAAAGCTTATGTCACAACAAAAATCAAGAGCAAAATCGTATGTTATCGCTTTCACTGATTTGAAAGCATATGATTAAATAGACTAGGTATATCTATCTCTATACTAAACGAATTAAATATAGACAACATAACCACCAACTAAATCAGAGAAGACCTTACGGATACATGCTCCAATGTCTCATGGGAGAGCTCTGACCCTTTTGAGATAAAAACTGGTGTACGGCAAGAACATAATCCCTCAAACTATTTAACTCCACCTGACAGTGGAACACAAAGGTCCGTTGTGGGATCAGACTAGAAACAGTCATCAAAGCCAATTGTCTGGCCTTTTCAGTTGATATGGGCCTCCGAACTCACACCTGTGGAGAAGCCAAAGAATAGACCCTCGAACTACAAAAATAAGCTGAAAAAATAGGTCTCAAAATTCGTTTCAAAAATTGCGAGAGGAAAAAAATTGATCGCCAGAGAATTCAAATATCTTGGAGACTGGATCAGCTGGAATACTCTGGAGAAAAAGGTAATAGACTAGAAGAAATGAACTGGAAGTGGCATTCTAACTCAACAAATACATACATAGCAAGAAGTTACTGTCATGGAGTACAAAAAATAAGTTGCAATAGAGTAATCACACGAGAAGCCCTGCATGCAGCCGAAACATTCTCCATCGCCAATCTCAGCCAGATTAAAAGGCTGGAGGTCAAAGAAAGGAAGATCCTAAGAAAAATCCTTTGTCGCAGATTCCAAAATACACTAATTCACATAAAAAATGCAATCCTTTACCAAACTATAAAAAAAAACTCTGAACCATTGAGGAAAAGAATTGATTTTATGAACATGCCTCAGAATAATCCAGTTTACAAAAGGACTTAAGAGCCCCAAATCACAGAAAATATGCTCATAGACTTAAAAATAAAGAGGTTCCAAGTCAAAATGAAAACTCAACGAACAATCCAAATCTCTGAAGAAGGAAGGAAAGGAATATCAGAAAGAATAGAACGTTACTAGGTCAATAGAATGGCAAAGAACATCAAAAATTGAATTTTCACGTACCCCAAAGTAGGGTGAAACGAAAGAATGCTTTTCGCCTTGGCGATGTAGGTTGTGAATGACACAAAGAAAAGACAATGGGTTCTCCTGGGAAGTGCATTTTGAATCAGTTTAAATACTGAACAGTGGTTGCATTGTTAAATATGGTCTCTTTTGTGTTGACTTATGTACCGCACGGCGGAGTATTTAAATTAAAATTAACTGTAACAGAACTATGTATAATTAGAGACGTACCTACATAGTGTTAGCACACTTTAAGGTGGCCTGCAGACTATAATGAAGATATAGATGTATATGGAAATAGTTTAAACGTAGCGGACTGCTGTACATTAAAAGCAGAGAACCAGGAAAGACAGTAAATATCGAAATATCTCATTATGCGTATGTAATTGAATAGAAAGAGTAAATGATTAAAATTTGTAGGTGATCTAAGGAAATACAGGCCACGACATTTAGAACATAGAGCTGCTACCTCAGGCAGCAACAGTTGACTCTAACCCGTCTAAGCACGGAATCGATCTGAGCCTGTATGAGAGATGCAGGTATGTTATTTAATGCTGCTTCAGCTGTCTCGCATAGTTCACTCGTACTGGCTGGTGAGTGGTGGCGTGCCAGACTCTCGGCAACATATGGCCAGAGGTCTTCTATAGGCGAGATATCTGGAGAACGTTCTGTCCACTGTAACAGTCGAACATCTTTGCTGTGGGCAATATGCGCTCTTGTGGTATCTTGTTGTGAAATTACACGGAGGTCTTGAAGATAGAAATACGTCAGAAATGTTGCGCCTGCTGTGCCAACCACTGATCTGTATACCTAATGACACGCCATTTCATCACGCCAGGTACTGGATATATTGATGCTGACGAATGCAGTCTGGCAAAGTACATTCTCCTCGAAGTCTCCACAGGGATGCATCCATCGTGATGCTCTACACAGAACGGGAGCTCGCCTGAAAAGAGAACGTAGCGACCCTCTTATGTCTGTCATCAACGCATATCTCTGCTGTCACGTTGAGGTAAGCCGCAACGAATTTCGATGTTGAGTCTCTGATGCTCCAGACGACGTCGCACTGTCCTTGTGTATATCTTGCTGCAAACAAGCTCATTTCATGACCCAAGGTATGTCACGTGGCTGTGTTACACTGCTCTGTCTAGCAGACAGTCCTCTCGGGCACTAGGCGTTGGGGGCCGTTCAGAATCTCCATGCTACCCCCCCCCCCCCCCCCCTTAATCTATTCCTCCATATTCGCAAGTCAGTCGTGGGATCCCGACCAATGGGAGCAGGAACGTCGCCCACTAGTTAACCGGTCTTGATAGGATCAGTCACTGACGAATCCTGGAACATGTTGGTCGAAGTTGCTTCTCACACGATTCATAACACGATTTCTGAATCAGAAGCTTACTGTGTAATATTTACTTACATACAGAATGCATATGGCATTACTCGTACCTAATTCGTGTTGCACTGAAAAGCTAATCATGTACATATGCAAGCATGTATGAGGGGGCGTTTGGCAATTAATGCAACAGGTTTTATTTTCTCCGAGCTGGTTCGTTTTATTAAAGATAATCTCGATTCAATGTGACGGCCTTAAGTAACCTCACTGGGAGGGCCTGTATGCGCATTTCAGACTGTTAGACGTCTGAGCCATCGTCTTACTGCAGCAATAACCTCCCCATCATGCACATATTGCCTCCAGTGGAGTGCATTCTTCCTTTGGCCAAACGGATGGAAGTTGGAAGATGCGAGAGCTGTAGGATGGATGGCGAACAACAGTCCAATAGTTTTATGGACTCTTCTGGGGTGTCCAGGCTTGTGACGCGTTGCGTTGTCATGAAGTTCGTTTTCATTTATATGGAGAAACCGTTTCTGCAATTTCCGAAGCGTATCACAATACACTTCGGAGTTCATCGTTGATCCATGAAAGACTACTTCAAACACAACAACCCGTTCAGAGTCCCAGAAGACGGTCGCCGTGACTTTACCGGCTGAAACTGCTGCTTGCTGCTTTCAGCTTTCTCTTCGGAGGAGAGGTGGTGTGGCGCCACGCCATGGATTGCCGTTTCGTTTCCGGTTCGAAGTGATGAACCCACATCACCTGTGACGATGTTATACAAAAAATTGCCCCGATAAGCCTCGTAACCCGGAAGAAACTCTGCACAGATGGCCATTCGTTGCTCTTCATGGTCTCATTAGGCGGCAAGGTACTCACCGGACACACATTGGAGTACTCCAGCTGGTGGAAGAGTCAGTACTATCACGAGTCGTCAAATTGAGCAGCGAGGTGTGTGTGATACGTCGATCAATGCGAATGGGTGTCTTCACGTTCCAACACGGCAGGAATCGCAGCTGTGTGCAGCCGGGTGGCACACAGGAGATCGGACAGGTTTGCGCGACCTTGTTGCTTCGCCTATCGACTAAGTGGTTTTGTTCAGTGCCAAGTCTCCGTAGGCATTCTGCAAGCGCCTACGAATATCTGCGATCTGATTTTTGCGCCAAAATAAACTAGACAGCTCTCTGCTTGGAACGTACATCCCTTTTGAAGGCTACGTATAGCGTCGCCACCTACCGGAACTTCATGAAACAATAGGGCCTGAAATCGTAATACTTGATGTTCCAGAGCAAATTCCGCATTTTCTCAACCGAAACTGGCCGAAAAAAATGGTTCATCATTGAACGGCCCTTGTAACAGCTTTCATGCCAAGGTAACGTTTATACGTGACTCTTTGAAGTTCGAATGGCCAGCAGTGCAGTTCTGCTATATGTATTTTTGCCTATTGCGCAGTCTCGGTGTATCTTTCAATCACCTGGTTGTCCTGTGTATGGATACCTTCGCGTTGTACGTTAGTACAACACATAGCTGTAGTTTTGGAGCGGTTAGTTGCATTAACTGTTCGCTGGTTGTGTCCACTGTGGCGTACATAAAATAATGCAATACACGTACTTGCCAAAGTTGGAGCGATTGGTTCGCAGTATTTTCTTCAAACTACTTCTAATACCCACTGCATGGAACGATAAGCAAACGAAAAATAGTTCCACTGTCCCCAACTGACATTAAAATTGGGTCATGCTGAGCATCTATTTTCAAGGACACTATGTGAAGGAATAACTTCTGGAATTGAAAACGGGAAAAGGTATTATTCTAATGTAATAAAAAGTTAACGTTGTGGCTGAGTGCCGATTCCTAATCAATTCCTTTCATGAAATTGTAAATGAGCATCTATTTGTTTGTTTTATCTTGTGGTCGTAAAACCCCTGAAACAATCTCAGACGAAGGATATGGTTTTCATATCAACAAAATTTTTGTTTTTGCGAATAATATTGTTCACATTTATAGTCTTACATTTACACGGCTGTGTAAAGTAGGAAATTCATCCACTGTTGGGGAAGCTTCATAAGACAGCTATAGTTTTCAGCTGTTAACAAATAGGCACGTAAACTCAAATGTGTTCGGACTTTAACTGAATGCGATTCATGTGAAATAGGTCTGATCCACAACCAAAGATGAAAACCTCCAAAAACAGCAGACAATCGTTTTGGACGAGCGTATTAAAGTGTGAAAGTATGATTTAACTTTTGCACGCCAGTAGCAAAACCGGAATCTCAGTATCTGAGCGTACTTTCCTTATTTAGGACTGTCAGCAAAGTCGGTTAATCTGCTGTAAATGTTACGATCAGAGTTATCTTGAAAATATTATTGATTTCCCTAAAATTACTAGTAGTAACTGAACAATAGCACGCTAGTATTCTGAACTACATGGAAACTAGTCCTAAACCAGAAGTGTTCTTCCCCCAAAGTTGCTTTGCTTATAGGAGAATTGGATTTAGAAATTTGCCCATAAAGATTCGGTACCTTTCGACTACACGCACAACTTAAGAATCGTTTAGCTGGAAACATGTTTAAGTGGTTACGCCATCTGTAGAGTTGGCTTACAGTCAACAGTACTGACCAACAGTGACAGTACCATATTGTATGCAAGAAAGTATTGACGGTAGTTGATTCTCATGACATGCAGAAGGACAAACCATTTTAACCGTGTTAGGCATTTCATCTCTCTAAATGTTGATAAATTAAAACAATATTGTTAAAAGCGCCAATAAAATCAGCTTAATATTTCAGTTGTGCACTTATGGAGTTCATCTCATCGCTTAAGTATATAGGGTAGTATTAAGAGTAGATATGAAATAAAATGAACAGATGTAGGCCTAATCAGTAGTAGATACGAGAATGGAACAACGGTTTTTTGGAGGATTATGGAAGAGGAGGAAACCATAGACAAGACGCCAGCATCAGGTGTTCGTGAGTAATGCTCCATTGTCTGGGGGCCTTATCGAACAGTGACAAAGCAGACATCGAACGAAACCAGAGCCGCGGTTATAGGATCGTGATAGGTCGCGCTAGCCCTTGAGAAATTGAGATGTTTAACGAACTTTGTCGGTACCGGCATTGTCTTGAAGGAAGCAGAGCTATGAAAATTTCATGCGTAAACAGCAAGTGCTAGACACGCCATACATCCACTGATCTCATCGATATCGTTGAAGGATTAAAAAAGTAACAGATAAATGCTCATCTAAACAGTGCAAATTCCTTCGCTCCGTATTGAAATTAAATGACTAAAAGCGTCTGCTTATTAGTACGACGTATGCTTCGCCTGTCAGTATAAAGTGACTTGCGGAGTATACACAACAATGTATAACTAGCCCCCTGGTGTAGGTCTCGGTGAGCTCAGAGCACGAAGTCGGAGAAAGAAATGAGAGTCCGCCAGTGGCAGCTGGTCGCGAGCTGGTGTTTGTGCTGAAGGCGCCTGAGGCAGGCCGTGGGACTAGAGCGGAGCCTTTGCGGGCGCCGGCGCCGACGACCCAGTTCGCACAGCTTTTTATTTTTTTGCCTCTCGTTGTGCTGGACGACACTTGTTGCCCGACCACTGTGTGACGTCAGCGGCGATTGAGCTTATACTAGAGCCGTGCCGCGCCGCGCTGCTGTGCACGCCCATGGCGTTGGAGTTAACGCCAACTGCCAGCGACTACACCCGGACATGTAGTCGCCCTTCGTGCGTGAGAACTGCAGTGCCTTTAGTGAATGGCTCCTCGGTCTCTCAGAAAAAGGAGGAAAAAGATGTATTAGACGTTTACGTGCGCATAACTTAAAACTGGCAGCAATAAATAATCCAGCTCCATATAACGCTTAAAATTAGCGCTGCTATTTCTAAATAAGTCATTTCTAAGGTGGTCCTAAAGACAAAATTTTAGTTACCTGAAAAATGATCCCTTACATTTATCTGGGTTAGTGTCCTCTAGTTGCATCCGATTACACTCGTATCTAAATCTACATGGATACTCTGAAAGTCACATGTAAGTGCCTGGCAGAGGGCTCATCGAACCGTCTTCACCATACTGTATTGTTCCAATCTCTTATAGCGTGCGGAAAGAAGGCACACTTATCTTTCCGTACGAGCTCTTATTTCATAGTGGTGATGGTTCCTCCCTATGTAGGTCGGTATCAACAAAATATTTTCGCATTTGGAGGAGAAAGTTGGTGATTGGAATTTCCTGAGAAGATTCCGTCGCAACGAAAAAAGACTTTCTTTTAATGATGTCCAGCCCAAATCCTGCATTTCTGTGACACTCTCTCCCATATTTCGCGATAATACAAAACGTGCTGCCTTTCTTTGAACTTTCTCGATGTACTCCGTGAGTCCTGTCTGGTGAGGATTCCACAGCTCGCAAGTATTCTTCAAATACTTAAATTATTCTTGGTTAACCCAAATTTTCCGAAAAAAGATGGCTGTGCTATTTCGGTACGGAATCGTGCAAGCCAGTTTCTTTGCCAAAATCCATCATTATACAACACTTTGAATTGCACAGTTTCATACTGTAATATGTTTTGTCACATCTGCAATACGTAAACCGTCCTGGACGTGGCTTAATGATTTTTCACTGTAAACTATTTTCGCTGTTTTATAGACAGCAAACCAGAATACATCGGTAACTGTCATGGCATTACGAAAAATGTTACGAAACATTTTCAAATATTACCGCGTGGAACGCTAATTATATATTGCAGCGTCTTAAGGGCAGAAAGGAATGTCGCTGCTGATAGGTAATGAATGCCTTAGGTCCTAATGCGAATTATTGCAACTCGATGGTTTTTAAGGTTCTTGCGGTTTTCTTGTCAAAGACTTTGGGCTACGAATGGTGTTACGTGCCAAAGAGCCTCCTGAGGCCTTAACTTTCCTGACGCATTTGGCAATGAAAGGAAGCGTGGGGGTAAAAATTGCAGAAAAAGGCATGAATACGATAAGAAAGTTGAAACGCTTGTAGGTTGTAGTAGTTATGAAGATATGAAGATACTCCCACGGAATACAATAGCAAGAAGTGCTCTATCAAACCATTCCTATGAATGAAAACTGGAACAATAACAATTTTTCCTTCAAATAGAAACAGATGTATCGTCAGGCCAAATTCTGTCTCTATTGCGCCAAATCTGTGTAAATATGAAAGCTCTAGTCTTAAGATCTCAGCACGCTACCACGCAGCTCAGCGAGACTAATGACGATCACACACAAGGGTCGTCAGAATTAATAGCGTTCTAGCACACGGAGTTCACGTTATGTTTTAAAACATAACAGCCTTCACGCCACGGCAGGTTGAAGTTCCTTTCTTCAGTCTTTTATATTCACTGACTAACGAAATATGACGTATCTCCCCAAAAATGTTTCAGATGTTAAATTCAGTGATTTTATACTTAAATAGCACTGCGTCTGTGTGTACTGCCTCCCTGTTAAATTAATTCACTACGGCTTCCATTTCCCATTTCAGCATTTTACGACGTACGTCAAACCTGTCTAACGTAATCAATATGGACCCGTTAAGATAATGAATGTGCCACGCCCAGTCACTTTCTACTACCCATCAGTCTGTTTCACTGAGGAACTCGTCCATAAATGGCAAAGAGATGAAGTGTAGCACCGTCACGTCGTCCATCACCTATTACTAAGGCAAACCTTTCATCTCGAACGTTTGTCATATTCCGCAGTATGTCGGCGACTTCGGAGGGCCAGTTGATGTGCAGATTTTGTGTGTCTTAATGAGAGCTATTAGCCATCTGAGAATAAAAGGTCCAGCTCCAGTTGAAAATGGCACTAGCTTGCTTTCTCTGACAGGAGAATCTATTCATGTGGTATACTTAGATGCGATGTCTGAAATAGTCACAGTTTTACGAGATACCCACCTAGAATAAATATGCTCGGGAAAGGGATATGGCGACATAGATAAGACATCGTACTTCCGTTCTTGAGGAAGAGATTATATTTGTTTCCTTAGGGTATCCTGAATCATCATAAATATATATATATATATGCTCTTTACAAAGGCGCATATGAAATTCTTTTTTGTTTTTTCTACGGCTGATGTAGTTCCAAATGGTCACATGTTGAAGAGATTATCCGTAACCTATTTTAATTTCTAAGAAGGAATATCTAGAATACTACAAACAGATTACGTTTGCAATTTATCAGGCAATCAGTAGCAGTACCTCGCGTGTCTTCACAGCTTTAAACAGCGTGTGAATTGTCAATCCATGGGCTCACCGAAGAGCACCTTCTAGTTACGGTTCGAGGAGGAACTATTTTAACCTCTGTTCCGATTTTTAAGTGCTCAAGTTTTGTGTACCTGAAGATGAATACTGGTTTCAAAACGTGTTCATTTTAGGAAATAAATTTTTTAAAGCTCTGGCAGATCGTACCGTTGATGAGGACAAAGTTCATCCCAGTGAGGGACTGTCTGGCATGTGTTAGACAGCCTTAGTTCCTGGGAACACTACCACTCCATCCAAAGAATATTGACCCATCGTGTGAAAATGGGGCACCCCTCGCGCTTTCATAGGTCAACGGCTACACTAAACTCAGCCGCTACCAAGATTCTTATTGTATTTGTAAAGTCCTTTCCGACTCTCCTTAACTTTCTATCCCTCAGAGGAAGTGTTAATGTCTCAGGAATAATAACGGAGGACTGCAAAAGAGCAGCATTCTATTTTATTCCACAGATCTCTACTTTTCACCGTTGCTCCTTGATCTACTATGTGCATTGAATGGTAAAGGCATTAACAGAACAGGGATACTACAAGAACGATCATACGAAGTCTAGTAAACACAAGCACTAAAATGCATACCTTAGAACTATGAATACTTGTTTTTCACTACCGTGAAACCCAAATTCTACCGAAAAAAGTATTCACAGTTCTGAAAGTATGCATTTTAGAGCCCATGTTTACTTGATTGTTTGCATCGAATGATGGTTCCTCTCGTATTGAGCGTTGGGAAACACCGTATTTGGGCCGAAAAATCAAAATATCGGTTTACATGCTGGACACTGTAAAAGCTATCTCCTGCTTACCACGATCACTCACACACAATATATGTAATGAGTACTCCGAAACCTGAATGTCTAGTTACGGGTCACGTACAGGGTGCATATTATCTGATCGCCTGATAAGAAATAGATGAATCAGCAACTGTTCCACTCAAAAATAGCCCCCTTAACAAATTAAGAGGCTCTGCTAAACATTTTTAAACTCCGGCAATTCTAGATCTTCCAGGTAAATACGAGTATTTGAGATGCATACTAGGCAACTGCAGGGTGTTACAAAAAGGTACGGCCAAACTTTCAGGAAATATTCCTCACACACAAAGAAAGAAAATGTTATGTGGACAAGTGTTAGGAAACGCTTACTTCCCATGTTAGAGCTCACTTTATTACTTCTCTTCAAATCACATTAATCATGGAATGGAAACACGGAGCAACAGAACGTACCAGCGTGACTTCAAACACTTTGTTACAGGAAATGTTCAAAATGTCCTCCGTTGGGGAAGATACATGCTTTCACCCTCCGTCGCATGGAATTCTTGATGCGCTGATGCAGCCCTGGAGAATGGCGTATTGTCACAGCCGTCCACAATACGAGCACGAAGAGTCTCTACATTTGGTACCGGGGTTGCGTAGACACGACCTTTCAAATGCCCCCATGAATGAGTCAGTAGGGTTGAGGTCAGGAGAGCGTGGAGGCCATGGAATTGGTCCGCCTCTACCAATCCATCGGTCACCGAATCTGTTGTTGAGGAGCGTACGAACACTTAGACTAAAATGTGCAGGAGCTCCATCGTGCATGAACCCCATGTTGTGTCGTACTTATAAAGGCACATGTTATAGCAGCACAGGCAGAGTATCCCGTATGAAATCATGATAACGTGCTCCATTGAGCGTAGGCGGAAGAACATGGGGCCCAATCAAGATATCACCAACAATGCCTGCCCAAACGTTCACAGAAAATCTGTTGATGACGTGATTGCACAATTGCGTGCGGATTCTCGTCAGGCCACACACGTTGACTGTGAAAATTTACAATTTGATCACGTTGGAATGAAGCCTCATCCGTAAAGAGAACATTTGCACTGAAATGATTGACACAATGTTGGATGAACCATTCGCAAAAGTGTACCCGTTGAGGCCAATCAGCTGCTGATAGTGCCTGCACACGCTCTACATGGTACGCAAACAACTGGTTCTCCCGTAGCACTCTACATACAGTGACAGGGTCAACGTTACCTTGTACAGCAACTACTTCTGACGCTGCCATTAGGGTTATCGTCAACTGCACGAAGAATTGCCTTGTCCATTGCAGGTGTACTCGTCGTTCTAGGTCTTTCCCAGTCGCGAGTCATAGATTGGAATGTTCCGTGCTCCCTAAGACGTCGATCAATTGCTTCTAACATCTTCCTGTCGGGACACCTTCGTTCTGGAAATTTGTCTCGATACAAACATAGAGCGCCACTGCTATTGCCCCGTGCTAATCCATACATCAAATGGGCATCTGCCAACTCCGCATTTATAAACATTGCAGTGTCTGCAAAACCACATTCGTGATGAACACTAACCTGTTGATGCTACGTACTGATGTGCTTGATGGTAGTACTGTAGAGCAATGATTCGCATGTCAACACAAGCACCGAAGTCAACATTACCTTCATTCCATTGGGCCAACTGGCGGTGAATCGAGGAAGTACCGTACATACTGACGAAACTAAGATGAGCTCTAACATGGAAATTAAACGCTTCCGGACACATGTCCACATAACATCTTTTCTTTAGTTGTGTGTGAGGAATGTCTCCTGAAAGTCTGGCCGTACCTTTTTGTAACACCCTGTATAGTGGTTACAGTATTGTTAAGAAATAAACGCACTTAATAACTATGGTGTATGGACAGTTACATGGCAAGTACTGAGTCCTCTAAGAAATTGGGTGTGACTCATAAGTCAGTGACCTAGTGTAAGATTCTTCTCTCTCTCTCTCTCTTTGGGAGAACGTACCCCAGGGTCGAATGCTGGCCTTTAGTGATCGCTGCTTCCTGTTTAACTACTGGTTCTTCCCATTTTCATAACGTTTCTTTCGGTCGGTGAAATAAGAGCATGTAGGTGGACTGGATCGCCTACTCAACTTGACTCCAGAACCCAGACAAGACGACGGTTAACGGTTCGTTACTCTTCCCATCTGGGAAGCGTAATGCATTTTAAATATGGTACTTACATGGTTTCCTCCCGCGTGTAGGCGTAGCAACTCTAAGTCGAAATCCCGTTGACAACCTCAGGCGATTTTCTTCTGGTCACGAACTGGGATGTAGCATGCTATAGTGTCCCAGATGAGCAGACTTACTTCCAGCCGTACAATTTTAATAAACATCTGTAAACATTTCTGGTTGGAATAAAATAGAGCATCATCTTTGCGGCTTCACAATGTAGTCAGAAAATGAAATGTTGGCTGGCTGAGATTACGTGGAAGAATTTACTGCGATTTTTCTGGGCTGCGCGCTCTGGAATAAATACCATTATTAGCTACAGCAATATTACATCTACATATATACTCCGCTAGCCCCCAACCTGTGTGTAGTGGAGGGGCACAATTCGCGCCAGTCACATCCCCCCCCCCCCCTCCCCTCCTCCGTTCCACTCGCGGATCACACCAGGGTAAAGACTGTCTGAACGACTCTAATTTCCCTTATCTTTCAATCTTTCAATGATCATTATTGCGCGATTTGAAAGTTGGTGGTAATAATATATGCTCTACATCCTCGGCGAAGATCGGATTTTGGAATTAAGTGAGCAGCCCCTTCCGTTTAGCGCGTCATCTGCAAGTGTTTCCCACTTCAAACTTTCTATGAGATCTGCAACGCTCTCGCGATGGCTAAATGTACCAGTCACGAAACGTGCTGCTCTTCTTTGGCCCTTCTCAATCTGTTGAGTCAGACCCTACTGGTAAGCGTCCCATACAGACGAAAAATACTCTGACTGGACGAACTAACGTATTGTAAGCAATTTCCTTTTTTGAAGGACTGTATCGCTTCAGGAGTTTACCAATAAACCGCAATCTGGAATTCCCCTTACACGTTACTTGTGTAATCTGATCATTCCATTTGATATCATTTCGAATAGTCACACCCCAGATACTTGACGAATGCTACCGCTTCCACAGACTGGTCATATATTTTGAACTTGTCCATTAATGGTATTTTCGCCTTGTTGTATGCTGTAGGTTGCAAGTATTAATATTACGCATTTTTCTACAAAACCTCATTGATTTGTTAACAACTTCAGTGTGATACTACTATCCTGTAGACTAAAGCATCATCGGCAAACAGTCTAATGCTGCTGTCAATACCATTAACCAGATCGTTTATGTAAATCGTTAAAAGCAGCGGACCTATTACGCTGCCCTGGGCACACCTGAAGTTAAGCTTGTTTCTGTTGGTTACCCCAATTCGCCACGACATACTGCTGTCTGTTAGAAAATGTTCTATCAAATCGCATATGTTACGGATAGACTGTAAGCGCGCACTTCTTGGAGCAAGCGACAGTGCGGAACTGAGTCCAACGCTTTTCGAAAGTCGAGAAATATGGCATCAACCTGGGAGCCGGTATCTAGTGTCTTTTCTATATCATGCAGGAAGAGGGCCAGCTGTGTCTCGTATGACCGCTGTTTCCTAAGACTGTGCTGGTTTCTCAGGAGAGCTTCTGAGTCTAGAAATGTCATGTCTGAAAACACAAAATGTTCCATGATTCCACATTAAATCGATGTCACCCGATTTTCTACCCTTTTTAATCCCGTGGAACTACCCGCTGTTCCAATGATCTGATACATGATGGATAAGAAAGGTACTATATTTGTAACGTAGTCAACATATATTCTTACAGGGATACCGTCTTGGGCAGATACTTTCCTGGTATCTAAGGATCTCAACTGTTTTACAATCCCAGATACACTAAACACTGTCAGCCTTCCTTGCGTTTGTTCGATAATTGAAAGGGGGAATGGTGCCGCAATTAGACGTCTCTGAATTCCTGCAAATTATTCCTCTGCTTTTGTAGATGTGAAACGGTTTGTACAGCACAGGAACTCGTGCCATAATCCATTTTTGCTGCACTTGAAAAATCCCTGGCTTTAGCTCTATCTGAAGCCCTCCTAGGTTTTTTTCCAGATACTGCTTCAGATTATTCACACCGCAGCTGCTTTCGGAATGGATGAAACAACGGTTTTGTGAATGACCTCTGGCATGTGGACCACCCACTTCTGAAATCTGTGCCAGTCGGTTGGCTTTACATAGTCCAGTTCACCTTACGAAGCAAGCTTTTTGGCTGCCATCGTTAAGACACTGCTAAGAAGGATAGGTCTGACAAAGACCCCAAAGTGATGCTGATATATTTTGTCAGCGTGTTCAGATAGAAGTAAATTATCTGAAACTGCACCTCTAGCCCAGGTGCCGGACGAGCCCGAAAGCTAATGGAGTAATTTGGCGTCAACAAGATGAGTCAGGGGGATTTTTTGAACATAGGTTGCAAGAACGTTTCTGTGAGGGGGAACAGATACAGCACGCTGATTACACGCGGAACCTGTTGATGGTCGGAGCTTGTAGATGGGGTGCTATGGGAGACAAGCGAGAACTGGCATGAGTCACTAAGAAACAGCAATTGCATCCTTGACCGTTTGACCAATAAGGTCATCCTTCCTATAAAACTCGTAACATGTTGGAATCTGAGAGCTTGAAGTGGGTCTCTTGTATACATACAAACAAGTTTTGTTCGTTGTGTAGCTCCTCCGTAAGTCATGTACCCAAACTGCAATGAAATAAATGCCATCTTTCAAAGAGGTTTTCTTGCTACGTCTGGCAAGGAATCAGTAGGAGGAATGGAGGGTTCTGTTACTGGCACATCTACGACAGATTTCGGAATCTGTTTGAGTTTCATACTTACGTAGCTGTCGTTCTTTCGTAAACCTTCGTTAACTCCAGACTGCAGTGGTGAGCGGTATAGTTGCAACTTGAGTGACGCTATTTTCTCTCGCTTATTTTCCAGCAGTGAGCGAATGTTGGGGTACCTTTAGTCGCCTTAATCGAATTGGCGTTAAGTGCGGAACTCTACAGATGTAACCTTGCCATGCACTTTTGCTTACAGCCGATGGTGCCAGCACTAGATTTTGCACTGTAGCTGGTTCATAAGTGCGGACGCATGAGGTTTTAAAGGTATATAATATATATAATATATATAATATATATAATATATATAATTATATAATTATATAATTATATAATTATATAATTATATAATTATATAATTTTAAGGGATTTCTTTTCTTCAGTGGACTTACGGCAATTCAAGCTACAGACTGGATGCTTACCTGTGCGCTTAAGGCACCGTGATGGTAGCAATCATATAATTTCTGACTCATCAGAGGTTTTTCATCTGCTTTTCACCCCCTTTATATGGCAAGGTAGTAGGGCCAAGCCTCTGGAATTTAAAGAACCTTGGACAGTTTGGTATAAGAAGCACTACTTTACGTCGAACGAAACCTGTCTTCAGATACTTTGGTAACAATGGCATATTTAAAGGCAACACACATTCGCCAGTTCATTCTAGCAAGCTCTTTATCACACACCAAGGTAATTCCTTCTCGTTCTCATTCTTTCAGCAGTTCTGTTGAGGCTGTGCCTTTATTGTATGAATTTTCACGTCGTCATGCCCTCACTTGAATTACGTATTAAGTGCAGCTCAATTCTGAAGGTCAACACTTACAGCTTTATGCTTTACATTAAGTTTCATTGCCATTTCTTAGTCGCTTAACGGGTTTCACTTGTGAAAGATTATGTACCTTTGTTTAAATAGAATAATTAATGAAAAAATTTACGATTCGTGAACCGTTGTACGTTTCAGGTAGTGTTCTGTTACATCAGAGGAATTCCTAACAAAGTAAAATAAATATTCAAACTCCGTGACAGTTATTTTTCCCGCTTATCTGTACATCTATTCGGATGGAAGTATTTTCAGATCTGGGACCGCGTTGATACTAAGAACTGCTAGACATTTAAAGGTCTACCTAGACAGTGCCCCCACTTGCTGGTAAGCTTTATACACCCGAGATGCGGCAGGTTCGCTAGAGATGACCGCTAGTGACTTTCTTAATAGGCGTCTTTCTCCGTCGGCTCGTAATATTGAGATTTTTACTCTTGTTTCAAGTCTTTAAACGTTGATATTTGTACTTTCTCGCACCTCTGGCGGTTACGCTAAAATTTCCGTTCCCTCCGTTAAGCAACGTTCCAGTGGCCCTCAACAGTGGTCACCCAAGCGTGCCCAGAGGTTGCAGTAATAAGACTGACGGCGCTGGCCAGTACGAAGAGCGGAACTCTGTAATGGCTGCGACCCTGAGGTGGTCCACGTGTCATACACACAGGACTAGCGACACAGAAGTCGAGGAAGTGTACGTTGTTAATCACGTGCTCACCAAAGAGTTATCATCGCTGTAGCAAGAGGGGTGAAGGAGAAGGAAGCGTGACACAGCTGTCGACTTTCAGGAACATTGGATAAGTGAAACAGGACTTCGTGCTGTGAGCGCTTTCGCCTGAATTAATACCCCTACATTTTCCTTGAGACCATGTCAACGATTGCCGTGTACAACAGTCCAGTTAACACCAGACTATAGCGGATTGAATAGATGAGCCTTTCACGATATGAATTTTACCAATTTGCTAGGTAAGGTTGGACGGTCATCGCTGCGAACATATCAAGCATGTAACGAGACCCAGGACAGATTATTCAAATCTTATATTAGGTTGCTACCTAATTTCGTTGCGTTTTTGTTTTGCATGTTGGTATTCCAGTTGCTATGGATTTATTTATCGATTGTCATTTTTTGCTTGTTTTCACTGTTGCTATGTGAGTGTACGTACTGTCATTTTGCCACATGGAGATAGTCAGTAGAGCTTTGGACGCTAGAAACGGTGTGCCAAACAAAAAAATGGAACATTACCGACGTAGTCTTGCGTTTAAGTCCAATAAAGAGGTGAGAGCAGCGGAGGCAAGCAGAAACATGTACCATTGGACAGGGCACGTCAAGGAAATAAGGAAATGGTTTCCTCGTTTTGGCCGGGTTCGATTCCCGGCCAGGTCAGATTTTCACCTGCCTCAAGGCGACGAGGTGTTTGTGTTGCCCTCATCATTTAACCATCATTCATGCAAGTGGCAAGATTGGACTGAGAAAAGGTTGGGAATTTGTACGGGCCCTGATAACGCAGTTGAGCGCCCCACAATCAAAACATCCTTGTTTTGAGGACGGTGGTTTTGATAGATATTAATTACTCTCCACCTTCAGGAAGGTCTTCGGGGTTTGATTGATGCGTTTAAACGCATTACACCACAATGATCAAAGTCAGTGTACTCGAGAACTGGCAGCTGTAATGAACTGGGACCATTCCACCATCGTACGGAATTAGCATGCAATGGGACGGGTTCAAGAATCTGCTGTTTGGGTGTCGCAAGCTCTAAGCCAAAGTTACAAAAATCAGCTGGTGTCCATACGCGCATCTCTGCTTGCTCGTCATCAACTGGCTCGTGAACAACACCGACCTTTCGTCTCTTGTATCCTTTCTGATAACAAGAAATGGTGGCTTTACAGTAATATAATGAAGAGAAATGGCTGAGCGTAAACAAAGCAGCAGTTTCCAATACAAAGACCTGCACATATTAACTAGAAGTAATGTTGCGCATCTGGTGGAATAGCGACGGTGTGATGTACTAAGAATTTTCTCCCGGATATAACCACCACTGTTGGTTGACGTTTGTTCTCAATGAGTGAGACGTCTTGCAGACGCAGTCAAAGGTCAACGACCAGGAACACTGCATGAAATGTTACTCCACGATAACGCCCGCGCGCATTCTGCTAGACAGACAAAAAGCACTATATAGGAGTTAGTTTGTGAAGTCATCCCGCACCCACCTTACTCGCCTGATTTAGTGCCCTCAGATTTTCACCTTCTTCGCTCTCTATTGAATAACCTTCAAGCACCTTACCTTCTGGATGAAAATGCTCTCCGTACATGATTCGAAGAGTTCACCTATACTCGTGATATCTAAGTTATCCATCATTGTCAGAATGTTGTAAATAGTGAAGGAAAATATATTATTGATGACTATAGGCTCTGTTATGCGTATCACTTGTTTATTAAACTTACGAAAAAGCCATTAAATTGTGCACCAGCTCAATACTTTCCGTGAAGGCAGTGCAGAGCAGTTCTCTTCGGAAAGAGCACGGCCGGATTCCTTTCGTATCCTTTCGAAATACGAGCTTGTGCTCAGTCTCCAGCGACTGCGCTTTCTAGGGGATGTTAAACTCTATCTTTCTTCTCATTGACACTAAAATTATTTTAACAGTAATTTTTGTAATATTGTTGTAAATTCTCAGTATTTTACTAAGTCTTACGAGCATAGCTCAAACACCAGGTTAAAAAGCAAAACAAAACCTCGTGTGACCTATCCTTGCTCAGTTTGTCAGAGGTGCTGTAACTGTGTATTAACTTCCATTGAAACACAATCACCCCCATAAAAGTGGGGAATATATATATATATATATATCTCGGAACATTGGAATCTTAATCTTACCCTGCTGACAGCTAGTTTTATGTTTCAGTGGAATGTGCGTCACACATAATTTGGAATGCAGTTGTCCCGCTTCCCTGAAATCTGGCGGAGTGCTGGGAGAAGAAGAAAAAGGCTTCTACAGCGATGTGAAGTCGCGTTCATAACAAAGAAAATGCTGGCACTATCAGAGGAAAACTGGAAACACGCCTAGACAGATTTCCCTCCTGAATGATTTGTAAGGCCAAAGTTGCCCGAGGATTTGACCCCGTTGGAGGTTTCCCATGTCCAGGTCTAAGACATATATACGACGAAAGACCAATATTTAATGGCGACATGGTGGAATATATTTGACTTACGTGAAGATGACGCTATTGCCGCTGAAAAAATGGAAATTGCAGTGTTTGGTCCAGACGAGAGCTTTCAGCTGCTCGTCGACAGATCTTAAAACCTAACACACTGGGGTTGTATATGCATCTAACACTATAGATCTTTGTATGTAACACTACTGCTTGAGTTGTAGAAATAAGAAGTCGGAGATGGTCATGACCGGGCCACAAAACGATTTACGTTGTATGATTTATGAGACGCACGGCGAAGGCTTCCGGACAGGTGGCATCGCCTCCTGCAGAAGATGGCAGGAAGGGCGCTTTATGGCGTGCGTGCCTTGCGGCAGCCTTCTTGTAAGTTAAACGTCTCACTGTCGACGTGCTTTGAATGTTCACAAAATAGTCTTTCTTTCCACGCCATTGACATATTCAATAAACTGTCATTTTATTTTTAGATAATTTTCATGAATGCTGAAAACATTATTGGTACTGTCACAATCGTAGATGTTGCTAGGTTTTTGTTGGAAATTCGCCGCCAAGGACAACTTGCAGGGTCGTATCTGTAAAAAAACTATTTCTGAATGTGTTCGAAATTATTGTGATCATCAGTACAGAGTATGTTACAGTGAGTCTTTCAATAAATAAGGATGAACGAATCCATTGACTTGCCCTACTCTTTGCATATACGATAGCATACATAAAAAACACTTCAACACGTTTCTGAACCTGTGCTAGATCTTAGAGCAGTTATTCCTTTCAGGACTTTCATAGCGCCCAGAAGGCTAACCACTCTGCTGTATTTTCTTGCTACCACGGGGCCCCACCCTTCGCAACACTACTTCCCTACTTTAAGTTCCAGCATTGTGGTAGTTACCTAACCACACAGGGATCGCACTGTTGGTGACTCAGATGAAACCGCCTCATGTATGCTGAGGAGTACATACCCCTTGTGACTGGGGCACGCTAAATCTGAGCAATGTACTATTTGCCAGATAACTTTTCCTGAGACTGGGTGGCGCCCATGGGGAGAGCTCCTGTTCAGAATGAGTGGCACCATGGCGGATGCTTCCTCTAGCTAGTCATACGGCCTCAGCTGTCCCTTCAGAAGGAAATACTACTCGAACATGTTCCCTTCCATGGCTATGAAGTGGGAGGAATACATGGACAGATGGGTATGCCTTTTTGGTCACACACTTTATTCTTTGTAGAGTATACAGAAGACAAGTTTAGGGAAGCTGCAGCCATCTCCAAAACTAAGAGTGGATCAATTTTGATTAAAAGAGCATCCCTGGACCATTCATGGGCATTGCTTGCTTGTGTAAATCTGGCAGTATTCCGGTGACTAACTCCTCACCATAGTCCAAACATGGTTAAAGGCATTTTTACATCATGACTACTGTGCCTTTTCTCCTTACATTGAGACACTTTCCACATCAGAGACAAAGAACAGGGATCACAATTCCAGGTTTACTAAAGTGTCTACTCTGAACTCACACTTCACCACTGTCATCTCTTGCTCAAGGAGCAATCAGATATGCCCACCACACGCACACGCGCACGCGGTACAGTAAACTAAACTCTCGTTGCTGAATGGGTGGTATCTTCACTGTAGAATTGACCATCAAACAAGGCCTTAGCCATGCAGTGACTCCCTGAACAGCCTTCAGTTATAGACCATGCTACTCTCGTCACGCATTACTCACGACTCTCCAGGAATTTTTCTGACAGCCATCAAGCTGGAAAGCTGGTCATCCTTGTTTAGACCACTGAACATGTAGGGATCTCAGGGAATTAAGGTGCAAATCTGTTGGTGCAATTGGTTACAAGGATGCTAGTTTTACATGGGGGTCCCAAAATTATATCTTCAGTTGAGTCTACGCCATCAATTTTCTGGAGATCTGGAACTTGGGCGGGCCCACCGTGAATTTCCCAAACTAACTCTGAAGGCAATAAAGACCACCTCAACCGTGTGGCAAAAATCCCTTTGCGCTTGTTGCAGGGAGTTCACTGTTCTTTGTTGTCTATCCACTCGACATAACTGGCTGACCCACGACCGCATTCTGACATGAGAATCCACCTTAATGCCAATGTGGTGCCTGCCTAAAGGTGGCTCACACCCTACTAGACTGCCCAAATTTGGCTGCTTTGTGGCGTTATCTTAAACTTCCTGATATGCTACCTCTGGTTCTAGTGGATGACGCCAAAGGTGGGTACTTCTTATTCCTGTGAGGTGGGACACTTTGTCCTCATTGATCACCTGTGGGGTTGGAGGGAACCCCTTATGTGCTGTGCTCCAGAGCACTCACGGCGGCCCTTGCTCCGCTGTCCGTTATGGACAGGATATTTACGAGTAATTAGACATACCTGTGCAATAAAATAGTGCCTGATGTTATTATAGGTGCTTCCAATAAGTGAAACTTGCATTAGAGATCTTTTATTTCCATTTTAAAGTTAATGTACGTCTTTTGCAACGCATTTCTGGCCATGTGCATTAGGTGGCATTCAATTTCGCAACGGGCAGTGGTAACAATATTTTGGCTGATCAGTATATGTTCGTCAAATCTGGACCAGGGGAAAATTGCAGAATTTTTTGTGCAGAAATATAGAGGAAATACAGTGGAAATTGTAAAATGCTGCAATGTTGACGGAGTTTAGAGAAAGAAATACTATCGACCATACACGGCGGCAAGGACGGTTCATTCACTTAAAAGTTACTTGGAGATACATTTTTAAGAGAACCACTTCTTGATGGGGAGAAAGCGATTGGTGCAAATAATAGAAACGACTTCTTGGTGCAGTTATGATTCTAAATAAATCGCCGCCCCGCCCCCCCCCCCCCCCCCCCCCCATAAAATTTCGTACAGATGCTGATCAAAAGCTCGTGTGGAAGCACGGAGTATCAGGAACAGTTAATAAACCTTCTATAGTTAATGCGTACAAGCATCGCTTTGGGGCTTTCCATCGGAGCTTGGAATGAAGTACTCCGCGACACCACCTGTTGATAAAGGACGGCACGTGCGACCTGCTTTCAATCACAGCCGCGGCAGCCGATCGTAGAAACTTCTGATAAAACTCTAGCAAGGTATTAGAAGCAGAATATAGCAACTACCATTAGAAACATAAAGAAGTTAATAATATTGTAAGTAGTTGTTAATTTAAAACGTCCATCAGTGGAAATAAAGCAGTTAAAACGTCAAAACCACAATGAACATATTACAGGAATTACCTTGTGCGCTTCTGAATTGTAAAGGTCTTGTAAGAGGTCAGAATGTTGTTCTCTGCTTTAAAAGTAATTCACGTCGTTGCGAGCTGCACTGACTCTCATCTCGTACTCTGAGAAGCGTGTAAGTTCTGAGGAGGGGAAAGAGCATCCTATGGAGCCAAGCGACCTTCTCTTGCCTGCTTTCAAGGAAGAACGCTAGAACGTGGGATACCATTGGAAAACTGCAGATCAAGCTGGCGAACCGATCAGTATGGGAAACTGGTAACGATGCCAAACTTGGGTGAAATTGAGAAACTAAATCCCTAAAATATTTCAAGCGATCTTAATAACTTCAGTTACTCTGCTTTAAACTGCTTAAGTAACAAAGCGACTGACTTCCATCGTTGCGTATGCTAACATAGAGGCAAATTTATTTGTATTACATTTTCTAAGAGGGCACGGAGGCACAATATAAGGCAGGAAGTAATTGAGGAATAACAGGCGAACGTATATTAGTTGCCTCCAGTGCTTACCTCCAGGGGAAAGCTCTTCCACGTAGGAGAGAAAGTCAGTGTTTTTGATGACGGTTAACTTACTGTTTAGTCCTCGCTTTTTGATCAGATAAACATTAAAATTAATTTGCGGCTTGGAGAAATAATGCGTCTCCTTCTTCTAAAGTGAATCTCAGGCAGCCAGTCCAAGGAAACATTTGTTAAAGAATAAGAGTTGTCGCACTAGCGGGTGTCAGTCCTGCCATGTTCCCCCCTCCCCTTCACCTCCCCTTCACCCCCCCCTCCCCTTCACCTCCCCTTCACCCCCCCCTCTCCCTCTCCCTCTCCCTCTCCCTCTCCCTCTCCCTCTCCCTCTCCCTCTCCCTCTCCCTCTCCCTCTCCCTCTCCCTCTCCCTCTCCCTCTCCCTCTCCCTCTCCCTCTCCCTCTCCCTCTCCCTCTCCCTCTCCCTCTCCCTCTCCCTCTCCCTCTCCCTCTCCCTCTCCCTCTCCCTCTCCCTCTCCCTCTCCCTCTCCCTCTCCCTCTCCCTCTCCCTCTCCCTCTCCCTCTCCCTCTCCCTCTCCCTCTCCCTCTCCCTCTCCCTCTCCCTCTCCCTCTCCCTCTCCCTCTCCCTCTCCCTCTCCCTCTCCCTCTCCCTCTCCCTCTCCCTCTCCCTCTCCCTCTCCCTCTCCCTCTCCCTCTCCCTCTCCCTCTCCCTCTCCCTCTCCCTCTCCCTCTCCCTCTCCCTCTCCCTCTCCCTCTCCCTCTCCCTCTCCCTCTCCCTCTCCCTCTCCCTCTCCCTCTCCCTCTCCCTCTCCCTCTCCCTCTCCCTCTCCCTCTCCCTCTCCCTCTCCCTCTCCCTCTCCCTCTCCCTCTCCCTCTCCCTCTCCCTCTCCCTCTCCCTCTCCCTCTCCCTCTCCCTCTCCCTCTCCCTCTCCCTCTCCCTCTCCCTCTCCCTCTCCCTCTCCCTCTCCCTCTCCCTCTCCCTCTCCCTCTCCCTCTCCCTCTCCCTCTCCCTCTCCCTCTCCCTCTCCCTCTCCCTCTCCCTCTCCCTCTCCCTCTCCCTCTCCCTCTCCCTCTCCCTCTCCCTCTCCCTCTCCCTCTCCCTCTCCCTCTCCCTCTCCCTCTCCCTCTCCCTCTCCCTCTCCCTCTCCCTCTCCCTCTCCCTCTCCCTCTCCCTCTCCCTCGTTGTGGCTTCAGTGAAAAAAGTTTATTTCACCCAGGAGATGTCAGGGATGATACTAAACAATTCCTAAAAAGTTTTGTCATAATTTTTCAAAGATACAAAATGACTAGTTTAAGATCGTGTGTATGTTTCTTTTATTATTCCATTACTGGCTTCAGTAGATGAGGAAACAGAAAAGGAACCTTTAGAGGTACTGCATGGTTTATATGGGGTAACTGTCAGCCAAAATCATTTCTCTGCGAAAACAGTACAAATGAATCAAAGGTACATATTCCACACATTTTGGTTAGAGAATACGACGATAAATGATGCAGAGGCCATAAGTTCTTTTGATATAGTGTACCATTTAAAGTTTCAGGCTTGATACCATCATCAGATGGTAGCGTTGACTTTTCTGCGAGTTTCGCATTTGTGTCCTAAAATATAACAAAATTCTTGTAATATATTTTCATACTTACATGTTCTCTATACATTGTGCTTACTTAATAAGAAGCCCTTCGCCACATGAGATAAATGTTTGAGCTTCTTCTACAATCGATACTCTATTCTGGACTGAACTAACTAAAAGATGATGGATACATTTGTTTACATTGGTTGCTGAGTCGATGTGTATACAGATTAACAAACTTCTGGAGTTACTGTACAAAGATACTTCACAGGACAAATAATTTTATACTGTTAGATATTTAATTATTCAGGTCTAAATATGTTGTTAATGGCAAATTTTCTCTTTTAATTATTACTATGAAATTTTGGAGATGCATTTGGTTTTTTAAACTCCATCTCGTAAAGATGGTTTCTTTGATAGTTACCAATTCAGCATCTATATAATTTTCAATGATACTGAGCAAAACCTTCTAAACAAGGGCCTAAAACGTGACATTGCACCTAAAGAAAATAACAGTAAATAAGGAATTGTTAAAACTAAAATTGGACATGGCATGGATAAATAATTGCAATAAAAGTGATAGGTAATAAAATAGACTAATCGAGAAACACACAAACCAGACACAATGCAAATTTTCACAAGAGTCAAATGATCCCAGAAAAATATTACTCAAGGAGAATAAAGCACTTCTAGTTACAGCAGACAAAATAAGCGTTGCAGTAGTAATGTATTAAAATGGTTATGTAAATGTCACTCATTTTTTCAGAAATAACAATAGAAACGAAATGAATTTCGATCAGACCATAAAATTACAGGCTAAGCTCAAAAAGTTCTGAGTGCGACTTCTTCGTAACATCAACTGTCAAATATGCGTGCACAATAATCAACCTTTCAATCAAAGAACTTTCATCACATTCAGAGACTTGCAAAGAACATTGCCATGTCCGAAAGTGAACTCGCAGGAAAACCCTTTCTGCAAAATAAGTAAAAAAACTTACAGATCATAACTGAATCCTTCACATTTGAAGATAGCTTTTGTGTAAACGAAACCTATGACCTTTTAGAAGACATCAGTTATCCCTGTACCAACCACAGCCAGATTAACATCCTGGGCACAAATATACCAGTGAAGGTCTCCGCAATTAAAAATAACTTAAATATAAAAATGTCTACTAGAAATCTGAGCTCATTGAACTTCGTCTTAGTGGTATCACATAACTACAGTACTAAGAGTAATAACAAATTTTATGAACAGGAAGATGATCTTGCAATGGACAGCTGAGCAGCTAGCCTGCTAGCCAACATTTAGATCAATTATTTAGAAACATCTTTTCTCAATACCAATATGATAAAGAAAATAATCATATGTTGCAAATGCTATGTGGATACGACTTACCTTGTTTCATCGAACAGTAGGAGAAATTTCAGTTCGCAAAAGAAACTTAAGACTCCACTAAAACATAAAATTTACTGTTGAGCATGAAACTGATAATGGCGTGAATTTCTTCGATCCGAAAATTAGCAAATGCAATGGTAAAAATGAATTTAAAGTATATAGAAAACTCACTACAGTGGACATCACAATTAACAGCTCCGTCACCATAGCATATCGTATGGCATTAGTCAACAGAATGAAAAAAATCCCTTTCGACAGTGAAAATAAACTAAAAGAACTAAAGACAGACGAATAGCCCACAGTAATGGTTACACCTGACACCATCACTAAACCTCCGAATAGAGTTAAAAACAAATACAGTAACAAAGGACGCTCCAAATACAAATCAAACTGCACTTCAGAACAAATACTTCCTCAAAACTCGGAAATACGTGTGCAATCATATTAGTAAAATGTCATATCAGAATGAAACTTATGCCATGCCAAAAATATCAGGTGGTTTTTCTAGTAACAATGAAATGAAAAACAAAATTGTTCACCACTTACATTTAAAACTGAAGTGGACCACAGATCGGGCTTTTATAAACTTAATTTTTGTGTGCGCACCAAATTTTACACTGGTCAAACTGGTAGATACTGTGGACACCTTGATACTCTTTGGCTCAACAATCTAAATAAGGCAACTTTCGTTTCTTAATTGAGTAGACACACACAAAGAAGTAAGGTCCCGGCGGAGGTTAGTCATCCCTCGGGCATGGGTGTGTGTCTTTGTCCTTAGGATAATTTAGGTTAAGTAGTGTGTAAGCTTAGGGACTGATGACCTTAGCAGTTAAGTCCCATAAGATTTCACACATATTTGAACATTTTTTGACAAAGAAGTAAACATCGGAGGAAACTTAAAGGTACTAGATTTTTCCGCAAAACTAGTGCAGATAAATTTGTCAGAGGAATTACAAATATATAGCCACATTCACAAAAACTTGACTGCATAGTGAATGATCAAATGGAATTTAAAAAAAAAAATGCACCTGCAAAATTTCATAGAACTTCTATAATTTGAAACGATAGAAATAGCATCTTTCAGACCTAAATAATTAAATGTCTAACTGTAGCAAATTATCTGAACTAAGAAGCGTCGTATATATGCATACATCACGTTCTTTGGCACACTGAATCAGCAGCTGCAGTCGACGTAAACAAATTCATCCGCCATCTTGTATTTCGTTCAGTTCATTGATCAGTATGAATCGTAAAAGAAATTTAATCCCCTGTCTTAAAATATGTAAAAGAGGGCTTTTGAATAAAATGCATAGAGAAGAGAAGCTAGTGGCACAACTTGACTAGAGGAAGGGATCGGTTGGTAGGACATGTTAAGAGACATCGAGGGATCACCAATTTAGTATTGGAGGGCAGCTTGGAGGGTAAAAATCGTAGAGGGAGACAGAGCTGAATACACTAAGCAGATTCAGAAGGATGTAGGCTGCAGTGAGTACTGGGAGATGAAGAAGCTTGCACAGGATAGAGTAGCATGGCGAGCTGCACCAAACCAGTCGCAGGACTGAAGACCACAACAACAGAGCATATATGAGTGTAGAACTATGTAATCACAAGATAGGACACAAATGCGAAACTTATAGATAAGTCAATGCTAATGTCTGACGATGGACTCAAGCCTGAAACCTTAAATCGTACAATAATACCATTACAGAAGAACGTGTGGCTGGTGCAGTATTTCTTACAGTGTAATCAAAGCATACGTCTGGTTTTGAAGTTGTTATATATTAGTGTTTGTCCAAATATGAACTATAGTCCTTAAAGCTGTGCAATTTCTTCGCTCTGAGTTTTTGTTTGATTTTCAGGAATCTTTCCGAATAGCAACTTCGATGAACGCATAACTTACCATCACGTACTCCTATGTCGGTCAAAAATATATGTACCTAAGTTTCAGTGAGTAATTTCCAATTCGGAAGTGTGGATACGGATGATATGCAAAATACCCAGCTGTGGCAGTCTCAACATTCCTTGATATGAAGGAACAGGCGAAAGTAGGGCCCCAAATCTAGCAAATGATATTGATATTCCGGCAATTCTGCTTCAATCTATTTGCTTTATCGTTGAAAATAGTCCTCGTGGGAATTTTCATTGAGTTTTGTCTGTTTCGCTTAAAGTGCCAGGCAGTGAAAAGTTAACAGATCATAATACACTTTCCAAATTCTTAACTGTACTTGTTTTTGGCCAGTAATTGTCTTGCAGAAAGCCTTCCCATAGCCAATTCTTCACGAAAAGTGAACCATTTTGTTTTATCTGATGGCCTAGACTTCAGTTATTTTATACATCTTAATTGTACAGAACTGTAATCTAGACTTCGTCGATGCTACATGCAGATGCAGGTTTGAGATGCTATCACGTAGACTCATATAAAGATAAATGCAGTGACGTTTGAATTCAGCAGGCAACTTAACTATTCAAAATGGGCCCTCCATAAACAATTCTCGGTTTTGAGTTTTCGTTCGTGACAGACGGTCCAGAATAAATGATTTTATCACGGCACGACATTCTGCTTATCCATTCGAATGACACGCACAACACTACTACTTCACGTAACTGTAAGACGCAAGATTAAATTTACACTTAGGTTATACTCCAACTTGGACCAATACAATGAAAAACCAAAGTTTATTAACACTGATACTCCTTATCGCGCCGAGAAACTTGCAACTTGCCATTGTAATTAAAACGACCCTATTGTGTTAGCATCTATCACAATAAGAATTGAGTATGCGAAGAACCTAAAGGAAGTAACTGACTTGAGACACACAAAGATCGTGCCGATAATACTTCATGTGATGTAAAACTTAGTTTTCTCAATTATACGTCTACATCACTACTCCACAATCAACATTTAAGCATTTGGCAGAGGGTTCTTTTTACCACCTAACGTCCGTCGGTAAGTGCAGGCAAATCTTAGGAATTACTGTAAGCATTTCGATCCGGTTGTCACTAATGGAGTCAATGATCCGCGAGGAAGGTTTTTGTATATAATTTAGAAACAGTTTCGTACAAATTGTCTGTATTGCGATGAATCAAAGTTGTGGAAACGATCCCATTGCCACCTACCGAACAACAGTGCCTAATCAGAAAACGTTAACATACTACGTGATTTGTGGTCAACTAGTAGGGCATTTGCCTTGGAACCGAAAAGCTCCAGGATCGTATCACGCACAAGTCTCTTTTTTCAGTCTGCCTTTTAACCTAGCATTCACCTCTCAGGTGATCAGATTCACCAGAAATGAAGCGTGGCTTTATTTCAACGTCAGACAGCAGCCCCCTTTTTACCGTTTTAGTAACTGGTTAGGGACATGCAGGTCACCTAAGTGACAACTGATTCATATAGTTCCAGAATAACTGCCTAGCGAAAAAGATCCCAATCTAAAGCATGTGTTGTTTTATTTTTATGCCTAAAGTAAAACGTTTTCCAAAAAAGTATCTCAGCAACTTCGCTTTAAGTACCATATGTTCTTCAAATGGTTCAAATGGCTCTGAGCACTATGGGACTTGACATCGAAGGTCATCAGTCCCCTAGAACTTAGAACTAGTTAACACTAACTAACCTAAGGACATTACACACATCCATGCCCGAGGCAGGATTCAAACCTGCGATCGTAGCGGTTGCGCGGTTCCAGACAAGCGTCTAGAACCGCTCGATCCCACCGGCCGGCGTATGTTCTTCCAGCAGCGTATCAGATAAGTCAGCTTTCAGCTTCCTGCTTTGCAGAGAAGGTTGCGTATATTCCATCTCTTGTGCTTTCCTCTCTTTGCACCCTTCGTTTCTTGCTGTGTGTGTCTCTTTGTGTGTGTGTGTGTGTCTCTTTGTGTGTGTGTGTGTGTCTCTTTGTGTGTGTGTGTGTGTCTCTTTGTGTGTGTGTGTGTGTCTCTTTGTGTGTGTCTCTTTGTGTGTGTCTCTTTGTGTGTGTCTCTTTGTGTGTGTCTCTTTGTGTGTGTCTCTTTGTGTGTGTGTGTCTCTTTGTGTGTGTGTGTCTCTTTGTGTGTGTGTGTCTCTTTGTGTGTGTGTCTCTTTGTGTGTGTGTCTCTTTGTGTGTGTGTGTCTCTTTGTGTGTGTGTGTCTCTTTGTGTGTGTGTGTCTCTTTGTGTGTGTGTGTCTCTTTGTGTGTGTGTGTCTCTTTGTGTGTGTGTGTCTCTTTGTGTGTGTGTGTCTCTTTGTGTGTGTGTGTCTCTTTGTGTGTGTGTGTCTCTTTGTGTGTGTGTGTCTCTTTGTGTGTGTGTGTCTCTTTGTGTGTGTGTGTCTCTTTGTGTGTGTGTGTCTCTTTGTGTGTGTGTGTCTCTTTGTGTGTGTGTGTCTCTTTGTGTGTGTGTGTCTCTTTGTGTGTGTGTCTCTTTGTGTGTGTGTCTCTTTGTGTGTGTGTCTCTTTGTGTGTGTGTCTCTTTGTGTGTGTGTGTGTGTGTCTCTTTGTGTGTGTGTGTGTGTGTCTCTTTGTGTGTGTGTGTGTGTGTGTGTCTCTTTGTGTGTGTGTGTGTGTGTGTGTCTCTTTGTGTGTGTGTGTGTGTGTGTGTCTCTTTGTGTGTGTGTGTGTGTGTGTGTCTCTTTGTGTGTGTGTGTGTGTGTGTGTCTCTTTGTGTGTGTGTGTGTGTGTGTGTCTCTTTGTGTGTGTGTGTGTGTGTGTGTCTCTTTGTGTGTGTGTGTGTGTGTGTGTGTCTCTTTGTGTGTGTGTGTGTGTGTGTGTCTCTTTGTGTGTGTGTGTGTGTGTGTGTCTCTTTGTGTGTGTGTGTGTGTGTCTCTCTTTGTGTGTGTGTGTGTGTGTCTCTCTTTGTGTGTGTGTGTGTGTGTCTCTCTTTGTGTGTGTGTGTGTGTGTCTCTCTTTGTGTGTGTGTGTGTGTGTCTCTCTTTGTGTGTGTGTGTGTGTGTCTCTCTTTGTGTGTGTGTGTGTGTGTGTCTCTCTTTGTGTGTGTGTGTGTGTGTGTCTCTCTTTGTGTGTGTGTGTGTGTGTGTCTCTCTTTGTGTGTGTGTGTGTGTCTCTTTGTGTGTGTGTGTGTGTCTCTTTGTGTGTGTGTGTGTGTCTCTTTGTGTGTGTCTCTTTGTGTGTGTGTGTGTGTGTGTGTCTCTTTGTGTGTGTGTGTGTGTGTGTCTCTTTGTGTGTGTGTGTGTGTGTGTCTCTTTGTGTGTGTGTGTGTGTGTGTCTCTTTGTGTGTGTGTGTGTGTGTGTCTCTTTGTGTGTGTGTGTGTGTGTGTCTCTTTGTGTGTGTGTGTGTGTGTGTCTCTTTGTGTGTGTGTGTGTGTGTCTCTTTGTGTGTGTGTGTGTGTGTGTCTCTTTGTGTGTGTGTGTGTGTGTGTCTCTTTGTGTGTGTGTGTGTGTGTCTCTTTGTGTGTGTGTGTGTGTCTCTTTGTGTGTGTGTGTGTGTGTGTCTCTTTGTGTGTGTGTGTGTGTGTGTGTCTCTTTGTGTGTGTGTGTGTGTGTGTGTCTCTTTGTGTGTGTGTGTGTGTGTGTCTCTTTGTGTGTGTGTGTGTGTGTGTCTCTTTGTGTGTGTGTGTGTGTGTGTCTCTTTGTGTGTGTGTGTGTGTGTGTCTCTTTGTGTGTGTGTGTGTGTGTGTCTCTTTGTGTGTGTGTGTGTCTCTTTGTGTGTGTGTGTGTCTCTTTGTGTGTGTGTGTGTCTCTTTGTGTGTGTGTGTGTCTCTTTGTGTGTGTGTGTGTCTCTTTGTGTGTGTGTGTGTCTCTTTGTGTGTGTGTGTGTCTCTTTGTGTGTGTGTGTGTCTCTTTGTGTGTGTGTGTCTCTTTGTGTGTGTGTGTCTCTTTGTGTGTGTGTGTCTCTTTGTGTGTGTGTGTGTCTCTTTGTGTGTGTGTGTGTCTCTTTGTGTGTGTGTGTGTCTCTTTGTGTGTGTGTGTGTCTCTTTGTGTGTGTGTGTGTGTGTGTGTCTCTTTGTGTGTGTGTGTGTGTGTGTGTCTCTTTGTGTGTGTGTGTGTGTGTGTGTCTCTTTGTGTGTGTGTGTGTGTCTCTTTGTGTGTGTGTGTGTGTGTCTCTTTGTGTGTGTGTGTGTGTGTGTCTCTTTGTGTGTGTGTGTGTGTGTGTCTCTTTGTGTGTGTGTGTGTGTGTCTCTTTGTGTGTGTGTGTGTGTCTCTTTGTGTGTGTGTGTGTGTCTCTTTGTGTGTGTGTGTGTGTCTCTTTGTGTGTGTGTGTGTTTGTGTGTGTGTGTCTTTGTGTGTGTGTGTGTGTGTCTCTTTGTGTGTGTGTGTCTTTGTGTGTGTGTGTCTTTGTGTGTGTGTGTCTTTGTGTGTGTGTGTCTTTGTGTGTGTGTGTCTTTGTGTGTGTGTGTCTCTTTGTGTGTGTGTGTGTCTCTTTGTGTGTGTGTGTGTCTCTTTGTGTGTGTGTGTGTCTCTTTGTGTGTGTGTGTGTCTCTTTGTGTGTGTGTGTGTCTCTTTGTGTGTGTGTGTGTCTCTTTGTGTGTGTGTGTGTCTCTTTGTGTGTGTGTGTGTGTGTCTCTTTGTGTGTGTGTGTGTCTCTTTGTGTGTGTGTGTGTCTCTTTGTGTGTGTGTGTGTGTGTCTCTTTGTGTGTGTGTGTGTCTCTTTGTGTGTGTGTGTGTGTGTCTCTTTGTGTGTGTGTGTGTCTCTTTGTGTGTGTGTGTGTGTGTCTCTTTGTGTGTGTGTGTGTCTCTTTGTGTGTGTGTGTGTGTCTCTTTGTGTGTGTGTGTGTGTCTCTTTGTGTGTGTGTGTGTGTCTCTTTGTGTGTGTGTGTGTCTCTTTGTGTGTGTGTGTGTCTCTTTGTGTGTGTGTGTGTCTCTTTGTGTGTGTGTGTGTGTGTGTGTGTGTGTGTGTAACCTATACCTTTCACAAATCACTTACCTCATCAAAAATCTTCGTTACTCGAACTGCTGCAATACAGCGAGCGCCACTACTGCCAGCTAACTAAAAGATTCAAACTATGGAAGTCACTAACTACTGATAGGCACAGTTAGCAAATGAAAGATTTTAATAGAGAACAAACAATGTATTTACCTTTATAGTCATATTATATATATCAGTTCATGACACCAATTCTTACAAATTTCAAAGCTCGGCCATCTCTCCCCCCCCGCGTCCACCACTGCTGGCGGCTCACCTCCAACTGTGCAACGCTACGCGCTGTTAGCATCCAGCTGCCTCTGCTCAACACTACAATGGCAGACAACAATGCAAACTAAACACACCTTGCACACAGCACAGCCAGTGATTTTTCATACTGAGCGCTAAGCGGGTTCGGGGGTACGAATAGGCCCGCGGTATTCCTGCCTGTCGTAAGAGGCGACTAAAAGGAGTCTTCAAAGTTTCGGCCTTATGTGATGGTCCCCACTTGGGTTTGACCTGCCATTTTCAAAATTTCCGTTGTTAGTGCGTGCCATTTGGGGAAGGACGCCTTACGTGGTGTTTTTCTATTGGTCCATCGTGCACCTCCATCTTGCATGCTATCTATTGTCGTGTGGAGGGATTTACACCCCATGTCTCCTGGGTTGCCTCCTCGTCTTGTGTGCAATCCCCTTCTTAGCGCCCACGGCAACTGTGGACCCTTTCAACACCTAAAATCCAGCACGGTAGCCAGTCCGTTGTGGTGGGGTCGTCATGTACCCTCTTGCTGGTAGCCCCCTGACCACGCAGGGATCGTACTACAGATGCCAGAGCTGTTTCCTCCCCATGCATGCCAAGGAGTATGTGCCCATCTTGTCTGGGGCACGGGGACTCCGGGCAATGGGATATCGGCCAGGTACCCGTTGCTTTGGCTGGGTGGCGCCCTTGGGGAGAGCCCTCGTTCGGAGTAGGTGGCATCTGGGCGGATGTGGCGCAATGAAGCGCAATAAATCTCACCAAGCTGGTGGTCGCACTGCCACCAGCGTCTCTAAGCGAGGCAAAATTGAATTCGATGCTGCACAATATGATCCTCAGTCGTTCCCCTCGTTGGCTGCGCCATGGGAGGGACGCAGATCTAGTGCCAAGCAGGAGCCTTATGTACCATCATACCTTGTCTGCAGCAGGACTGATGGTGACTCCTTTCTTTCAACAAAGCCTATGTTTTTTGTGGAACACCTGGAGGATAAGTTTGGGGAAGTGGCGGGTTTGTCTAAAATGAGGAATGGGTCCATCCTCAAGACGTCCTCCCCAGCCCAGTCACGGGTGTTGCTCTTGTGTGATAAGCTGGGAGACATCCCTGTTACCGTCACTCCCCACAGTAGCTTAAATATGGTCCAGGGGATTATTTACCGTCGCGACCTCTTGTTACAGTCCGATGACGAGCTGAGAGCGGACTTGGAACGACGTGGTGTGCATTTTGTCCGTCGTGTGCACAGAGGACCCAAGACCAACAGGGTGGCCACCGGTGCCTTTATCTTGGCCTTTGAGGGTGCTGTATTGCCTGAGAAGGTCAAGGTAATGGTTTACCGTTGTGACGTCAAGCCATACGTCCCTCCACTGATGCGGTGCTTCCAGTGCTGGAAGTTTGGGCATATGTCCTCCCGTTGCCCATCCAGCGCCACATGTCGAGATTGCGGACGCCCCTCTCATCCCGATTCTCCGTGTGCGCCTCCGCCTGTCTGTGTCAACTGTGGGGAACACCAATCTCCATGCTCGCCGGACTGCCCTGTTCTTCATAAGGAGCGGAAGATTATGGAATTTAAGACCCTGGACCGGCTTACTTATCGCGAGGCAAAACTGAAATTTGAAAGGTTGCATCCTGTCCCTCTTCAAACTTCTTATGCTGCAGCTACGTTATCGTCGCCCTCGCGGGCGGCAGTTGACGCCTCCTCTGTGCCGCCTCCTCTGTGCCGCCTCCTCTGTGCCGCCTCCTCTGTGCCGCCTCCTCTGTGCCGCCTCCTCTGTGCCGCCTCCTCTGTGCCGCCTCCTCTGTGCCGCCTCCTCTGTGCCGCCTCCTCTGTGCCGCCTCCTCTGTGCCGCCTCCTCTGTGCCGCCTCCTCTGTGCCGCCTCCTCTGTGCCGCCTCCTCTGTGCCGCCTCCTCTGTGCCGCCTCCTCTGTGCCGCCTCCTCTGTGCCGCCTCCTCTGTGCCGCCTCCTCTGTGCCGCCTCCTCTGTGCCGCCTCCTCTGTGCCGCCTCCTCTGTGCCGCCTCCTCTGTGCCGCCTCCTCTGTGCCGCCTCCTCTGTGCCGCCTCCTCTGTGCCGCCTCCTCTGTGCCGCCTCCTCTGTGCCGCCTCCTCTGTGCCGCCTCCTCTGTGCCGCCTCCTCTGTGCCGCCTCCTCTGTGCCGCCTCCTCTGTGCCGCCTCCTCTGTGCCGCCTCCTCTGTGCCGCCTCCTCTGTGCCGCCTCCTCTGTGCCGCCTCCTCTGTGCCGCCTCCTCTGTGCCGCCTCCTCTGTGCCGCCTCCTCTGTGCCGCCTCCTCTGTGCCGCCTCCTCTGTGCCGCCTCCTCTGTGCCGCCTCCTCTGTGCCGCCTCCTCTGTGCCGCCTCCTCTGTGCCGCCTCCTCTGTGCCGCCTCCTCTGTGCCGCCTCCTCTGTGCCGCCTCCTCTGTGCCGCCTCCTCTGTGCCGCCTCCTCTGTGCCGCCTCCTCTGTGCCGCCTCCTCTGTGCCGCCTCCTCTGTGCCGCCTCCTCTGTGCCGCCTCCTCTGTGCCGCCTCCTCTGTGCCGCCTCCTCTGTGCCGCCTCCTCTGTGCCGCCTCCTCTGTGCCGCCTCCTCTGTGCCGCCTCCTCTGTGCCGCCTCCTCTGTGCCGCCTCCTCTGTGCCGCCTCCTCTGTGCCGCCTCCTCTGTGCCGCCTCCTCTGTGCCGCCTCCTCTGTGCCGCCTCCTCTGTGCCGCCTCCTCTGTGCCGCCTCCTCTGTGCCGCCTCCTCTGTGCCGCCTCCTCTGTGCCGCCTCCTCTGTGCCGCCTCCTCTGTGCCGCCTCCTCTGTGCCGCCTCCTCTGTGCCGCCTCCTCTGTGCCGCCTCCTCTGTGCCGCCTCCTCTGTGCCGCCTCCTCTGTGCCGCCTCCTCTGTGCCGCCTCCTCTGTGCCGCCTCCTCTGTGCCGCCTCCTCTGTGCCGCCTCCTCTGTGCCGCCTCCTCTGTGCCGCCTCCTCTGTGCCGCCTCCTCTGTGCCGCCTCCTCTGTGCCGCCTCCTCTGTGCCGCCTCCTCTGTGCCGCCTCCTCTGTGCCGCCTCCTCTGTGCCGCCTCCTCTGTGCCGCCTCCTCTGTGCCGCCTCCTCTGTGCCGCCTCCTCTGTGCCGCCTCCTCTGTGCCGCCTCCTCTGTGCCGCCTCCTCTGTGCCGCCTCCTCTGTGCCGCCTCCTCTGTGCCGCCTCCTCTGTGCCGCCTCCTCTGTGCCGCCTCCTCTGTGCCGCCTCCTCTGTGCCGCCTCCTCTGTGCCGCCTCCTCTGTGCCGCCTCCTCTGTGCCGCCTCCTCTGTGCCGCCTCCTCTGTGCCGCCTCCTCTGTGCCGCCTCCTCTGTGCCGCCTCCTCTGTGCCGCCTCCTCTGTGCCGCCTCCTCTGTGCCGCCTCCTCTGTGCCGCCTCCTCTGTGCCGCCTCCTCTGTGCCGCCTCCTCTGTGCCGCCTCCTCTGTGCCGCCTCCTCTGTGCCGCCTCCTCTGTGCCGCCTCCTCTGTGCCGCCTCCTCTGTGCCGCCTCCTCTGTGCCGCCTCCTCTGTGCCGCCTCCTCTGTGCCGCCTCCTCTGTGCCGCCTCCTCTGTGCCGCCTCCTCTGTGCCGCCTCCTCTGTGCCGCCTCCTCTGTGCCGCCTCCTCTGTGCCGCCTCCTCTGTGCCGCCTCCTCTGTGCCGCCTCCTCTGTGCCGCCTCCTCTGTGCCGCCTCCTCTGTGCCGCCTCCTCTGTGCCGCCTCCTCTGTGCCGCCTCCTCTGTGCCGCCTCCTCTGTGCCGCCTCCTCTGTGCCGCCTCCTCTGTGCCGCCTGGCAAACCCCCTTCTGTCACTCCCCCCGCTCCAAAACCAGGGGGCTCGATCCCTCCCCCTTCTCCGCCGGCGTCGTCGTCGTCTCCGCCTTCTTCCGTTTCTTCTGCTACCCCGCCGGATGTCAGCCAGTGGCTGAAGGTTCATCCACCTGCTGGTCGTAGGGCTTCTGCGTCGTCGTCAGCCTCCGACGCTCCTTCAGAGAAACTCTCCCAGCCCTCTAAGCCAAAGGACAGACGCGAGAAGAAGGACCGGAACGTGTCCAAGAAGAAGGACGCTCCGGCAGTTTCAGTACCGCCTGCTGTTAATTGCTCTGGCTCTGGGGATGCGGTGGAGATCCTCGCCTCTGCCGCGGATCTCGCCCTCACGGAACCCTCGGGGACCTCTCCTATGGACACAGCTGACTCTCGCTCAGTGGCGGCCGTTGACTCTGCGGCGCCGTCTGCCTCTTAGTCGCCTTCACGCCCTCCCAGTCCCTTCCTGCTTCCATTCTCCAGTGGAATTGCGGCGGTGATTTCCGCCACCTGCCTGAGCTCCGGATGCTTCTGAGTGTTTCCCCTGTTCTGTGCATTGCTCTTCAGGAAACTTGGTTTCCAGCAATGCGGACCCCTGCCCTTCGCGGTTATCGGGGATACTATAAGAACCGCGCTGACTGTCAACGAGCTTCAGGTGGAGTTTGCCTCTTTGTTCACCACTCTGTCTGTAGCTCACCAGTACCCCTTCTGACGCCTTTAGAGGCAGTCGCTGTCAGGATTGAGCTCTCGCCGGCTATTACTGTTTGGTGTGTTTACGTTCCTCCGTATGGGCAACTCCCCCGACATGTCTTGGCTGCGCTGCTGGCTCAACTCCCGCCGCCATTGCTGCTTCTGGGCGATTTCAATGCCCACAACCCTCTATGGGGTGGGACTGTCTCCGATGACCGCGGTCGCGCTGTGGAGCATGTGTTGGCTCAGCTCGACCTTAGCCTCTTGAACACTGGTGCTCCCACGCATTTCAGTGTGGCCCATGGCTCGTTCTCGGCCATCGATCTCTCTCTTTGCAGCCCCGGACTTGTCCCATCCCTTCACTGGAGAGTGCATCCTGATCTGTGTGGTAGTGACCATTTTCCCATCTATTTGTCACTGCCCCAGTGTCATTCTTCTGGGCGCCTGCCCCGCTGGGCTCTCAACAGGGCTGACTGGCCGGCTTTTACTTCCGCTGCCACCATTGCTTCTCTCCGTGTCTTGACCTCGTCAATTATTTCTGCGGCCGAGACTGCGATCCCTCGCTCTTCTGGACTCCCTCGGAGGAAGTCTGTCCCCTGGTGGTCGCCGGAGATTGCTGAGGCTATTCGCGACCGTAGGCGGGCTCTCCAGCGTCATAAGCGGCACCCGTCTCTGGAGACCCTCATCGCCTTTAAGAAGCTCCGTGCCTTGACCCGTCGTCTTATTGCACGGCGTAAGCAGGAATGCTGGGAGAGGTACATTTCATCCTTGGGCTCCCGCGTCTCCCCGTCGCTCGTGTGGTCCCGCATCCGGCGGATTTATGGATACCAGGCCCCTATGGGTGTCCCTGGAATCTCCCTGGACGGCGCTGTCTGCACGGACGCCGCCACCATTGCTGACCACCTTGCCACGCACTTTGCTACGAGCTCTGCGACTGCAACTTACCCTCCTGCCTTTCGCTCTCTAAAGGAGCGCGCCGAGCGGACGCCGTTACCGTTCCACACACGTCGTTCTGAAACATACAATGCTCCTTTCAGCGAGAGGGAATTCCTCGCTGCCCTCGCCAATTGCCCTGATACAGCGCCAGGACCGGACTGCATCCACGCGCAGATGCTGAAGCATCTCTCCAGGGACTGCCAGAGACACATCCTCACCATCTTTAACCGCATTTGGAGCGAGGGCGTGTTCCCGTCGCAATGGCGAGAGGGTGTTATCGTTCCCATCTTGAAGCCCGGTGCGGACCCTCTGGCGGTGGACGGCTATCGTCCCATTACACTAACCAACGTTTTGTGCAAATTGCTCGAACGTATGGTGGGGCGGCGTTTGTGTTGGGTCCTTGAGTCGCGCGGTCTCCTCGCTCCATCCCAGGGTGGCTTCCGTCAGGGCCGGTCTGCTGCGGACAATTTGGTGCGGCTGGAATCTGCTATCCGTACGGCCTTTTCCCGCCGTCAGCATCTCGTTGCTGTATTTTCTGATCTGCGGAAGGCATATGACACAACATGGAGGCATCACATCCTTGCTACGTTCCACGAGTGGGGTCTTCATGGTCAGCTCCCAGCTTTTCTTCAAAACTTTTTATTGCGCCGCTCTTTCCGGGTGCAAGTCGGTGCCGCCTCTAGTTCATCTTATATACAGGAAAATGGGGTCCCGCAGGGCTCGGTGTTGAGCGTTTCCTTATTTCTAGTGGCCATTAATGGTCTGGCTGCAGCCGTGGGGTCGTCGGTGTCTCCTTTGTATGCCGACGACTTCTGCATCTCATTTAGCTCAACGACTACGGGAGTCGCCGAACGCAGGCTGCAAGCAGCCGTTCGCAAGGCAGCATCATGGGCTCTGACTCATGGATTTCAGTTCTCTGCGGCCAAGACTCGAGTTATGCACTTCTGCAGGCGTCGGACGGTCCACCCTCATCCGGAACTTTACCTCGACGGTCACCTACTTGAAGTGGTGGACACTAGCCGCTTCTTAGGACTCGTCTTTGATGCCCGGCTCACGTGGGTTCCTCATATTACTCAGCTGAAGCAAAAGTGCTGGCAGCACCTCAACGCCCTCCGCTGCCTGAGCCATGCGTCTTGGGGTGCAGATCGCAGCATGCTGTTGAGATTGTACAGAGCCCTTGTGCAGTCCAGGCTTGATTATGGGAGCCTGGCCTATGGGTCTGCATCGCCCTCAGTGTTGACGTTGTTGAACCCCATACACCACTGTGGGGTTTGGCTTGCAACTGGCGCTTTCCGTACGAGCCCCGTGGATAGTCTGCTGGTGGAGGCCGGGGTTCCCCCGTTGCGGATTCGCCGCCACCGACTGCTCGCCGACTATGCTGTCCACGTGCATTGCTCACTGGGCCATCCCAATCGTCGCCTGCTTTCCCTGCCAGGGTTCTCCCTCTGCCCGACCGGCGACCTAGGTCTGGGCTTTCCATTGCTGTCCGCGTCCAGTCCCTGCTGTCTGAACTGGGGTCGTTCCCTCTTCTGCCGCCCTTCCGGGCCTGTGCACCCACGCCTCCCTGGTGTATGACCCGTCCGTCCGTCCGCCTGGACTTGGCACGGGAACCCAAGGATTCGGTTCCGCATGTGGCCCCCCGTCACCGTTTTCTTGCGCTCGTCGCCTCATTTTCAGGCTGTGAGCCTGTCTACACTGATGGTTCCCTGGTGGATGGTCGTCCTGCCTACGCTTTTGCTCACGCTGCCCATGTTGAACAGCGCTCCTTGCCGGCTGGCTGCAGTATTTTTACTGCAGAGCTGGTGGCCATATTGCGCGCTCTTGAGCATATGCGTTCCTGCTCAGGTACGTCCATCGTCATCTGCAGTGACTCCCTGAGCAGCCTCCAGGCTATCGACCGCTGCTATACCTCTTCTCCTCTGGTATCCTTTATTCAGGAGTCTGTTTTTGCCATTACCCGCTCTGGTCGTTCGGTGGTCTTTGTTTGGACGCCAGGTCACGTTGGCATCCCGGGGAATGAACGTGTCGACAGGCTGGCCAAAGGGGCGGTCGACGCCCCCACTTTGGCGATCGGCCTCCAAGCTCGTGATTTGCAGCTGGCGTTGCGCCGTAAGGTGCTTCAGATGTGGCGTGACGAGTGGCGTAGCCTGACTTCTCCGAATAAACTGCGGGCTGTTAAGGACACGACCGATGTGTGGCAGTCCTCCCTGCGGGCTTCTCGCAGGGACTCTGTCATCCTGTGTCGGCTCCGCATCGGCCATACCTACCTGACGCACGGACATCTTTTGCATTAGGAGGATCCCCCCTGTGTCAGTGTGGGTCCCGGTTGACGGTCGCCCATATTTTGTTGGAGTGTCCCCGCCTGCGCATCCTTCGGCAGACTTTTAATCTCCCGGGCACGTTGCCTTTGGTTTTATGCGACGATGCCTCCATGGCTGACGACGTTTTAAATTTTATCCGTGGTAGTCCTTTTTATGGTTCCATTTGGGGGGACCTGTCCCTTTCCCTTTCTGTGTATCTTGTCCTCGAGTGTCTCATTGGTCGCAGATTTTAATGTGTGTATTCGGGTGGTTGACTCTTTCCCAATTTTTGTTACCATGGTCAGTCAACCAGTCTCCGACCCTCTTATTTTCTTCCGTTTCTTTCTGTCAAGTGTTCGTCTGTACTCTTCTTGTCTCTAGTGTTCGCTGCCGCATTGGTGTTCTTTCAGTGACTGGGGGGAGGGGCGTCTCCTCCCCCCTTGGGGTTTTACCTGTTCCGTAAATTTTGTTTCGCCGGTTTTTTGGAATGGGGGACTGATGACCTTAGCTGTTTAGTCCCCCTTAAACATCCCAACAACAACAACAACAACAACAACAGCTAAGCGGCGTTACCAATAAGAAAACCTAAACAGCCTACTTACAAGTGAATCACAACATGTCTTCAACAATCTATACTAAGACTACCCTGCAGGACAAGACCTACGCTAGCTGTTGACCATTGGCAGCCCATTAGACCACTGAGCTTGGTCTACAATTGATATGAAGAGGCAGACATCGCTACACAGTTTGAGGTGCCATGTCACTAATCATGCGGCCCCTCCCTCAGGAGGTTAGTCCTCCCTTGGGTATGGGTGTGAGCGTTGACCTTAGTGTTAATTTAGTTTAAGTAGTGTGTAAGTCTAGGTACCGATGACCTCAGCAGTTTGGTTTTGAGGCATAAATCACCAGAGAAAGGGACATGGCGCTCCCAGTTTCCCTTCCTAATACGCTTGATTAAAAAGAGCGACTTAGTATCAATTCGCTTAAGTGATAAGGTTGATCTGTGAAGGATGTCGATGCAATTGTTGCAGCGCTCACTGGCAATCGCAAATAGCTGTTGTGTTGTCTTTGGTCCACCAAAGCACCAGCCACAGAGGGAATGGTAGAAAGGGAATCGTATTTCCAGTGGGGAATGAAACAGCAGAGGCAATAAAGGCCAGTTGGCTGTCTGTTTGGTGGCGGGAAGAAAACGACAGGATCTCCAGAATGTGGTCACTAATGCGAAGATTTTAATGTGGTGATCAATGTAGCAAAGCCAAAAGAATGGGGGAAGAAAGAATTACTTGACTAACTGGAAAGGTGCCTTAGGAGGAAATTAAATGGGTAGGAGAACCATAATTGAGAAGACAGATAATGGTCTGTGAGAAGCATGTCAAATAGCAGGTAGGTAAATGCTGCAAACAGTATTCGCAGATGGGAAAACTAGCACTGCTATTGCCTTCAATGATGTATGAAGGGAAATCCATTCCCTAAAGATGTCTTTATGAACCATTGTATGGATCCCACCAGATGCTCCTTCAGAACCAGCATGATTGACAGAACGCGAAATAACCAGAGTATTGGAGAAAGGTCATTAGTGAAGCGTGGTTTTTGGAGAGCAATGCAAAGTGTGAAAGAGGAAAGAAGGTATTGTAGTTGAGGATGAATGCTCATGTGATGTGTGGTTTGGTTGTCTGTAAACGGGCCATAAGTGTTGGTCAGGCCACAAGATCACTGCATGTCACAAGTGGGGACAGAACCACAAATATTGGCTCAGAATCTGACTGCATGCGGAGATCTGGCTCCTTTAGGGGCACCAGAGGAGCTGTAACCCAATTCTTGATTATCATCCTGTCCACCTCCTGCCTCCTCCCACCTCTTCCCTGTTCTTCCCACCTCAACCTTTGGCAGGCAAGATTCATTCAATCAAGAGCAATCTGCACTGAGTACTGGGATCCAAAGGCTGTCACTCCTTCAGAGACTAGTGTCAGGCATCCGGTTGAGTGTGGGGCTATTAGGGAAGGGGGGGGGGGTTGCTGGTGGAGTAATTTTGGGATAGCCCTGTCACTGGTGGACACTGAACATTTTTCTCTCTGGGTGTGGGAAGTAGATCCTACAGAACATATCACAGGAACCATGGGGGAGGAAGGTAGGATTAAGGTAGAAGGGGCAATGGTCGAGATGTTAGTGTAATTGTCAATCATATACACAGGACATGTGTTCATTTTTTATCCATGCCTCAGTATACAACATAGTCAATAGATTTGTATTACTGGATCTTCTGTTCTTTCTTGAAAACCATGGAGGTGCTGATTCATGCAGTTATAAACAAAAAGCTGAATGTTCACACAGACTACCTTCGCAGAGTGATCGACAGTTGCTGCATCTTGGGTCTGCAACATAACATGATGACATATTCGTGAAGTGTGAACATCTGAAGTGCATCATAGGCGGTGGGACGTGGGGTTTCATGCCACACCTGTGCATCATGATTCCCCAGCAGGGAGGGACAGTGCACAACCGATTATTTAGGCCGGAAACAGCATCTGATTGGCTATTTCAAAGGGATGACTTCTTGTCTATCTTCTTAACCTCCATAAGGCATATGACACAACTTAGTGTCATCACATTTTACTCACCCTCTATGACTGTGGTTATAGAGGACCTCTACTATTTACTATTCATCAGTTTGTATACTGCTGGTTGTTCTGGGTCAGTTGGCAATTCTCACCTCCCAATAGGGCCTAGTAAACAGTGTCTCACTGTGCTCTAGGTTGAATGTCACACTCTCAATCACCATCAATGGTCTAGTGACTGCTGAGGCACTGATCACCCCTGCATGGTATGTTGTCGATTTTTGCATTTGGTACAACTGCCACTTGGTAGCCTCTGCAGAACACTAGCTCTAATGTGCCATGTGTTGTGCCTCTGCTTGGCCTGTTCCCCATGGTTTGACTCTCTCATATAAAAAACGTGGGGCATGCATTTTACCGTAGTTCATTTTGATCTGGAACTCTTAGGTATCCAGCACCAGGATGTTGTAGCACAGCCCCTTCCTTTTGACCCCTTTTTGATAAAAGCTGTCTTAACTGGCAAATATGGAGCAATCATCTGCATGCACAAGCGTAATGATTCAGTGAATCCTGGTTTTGTCCCAATTGCACTAGTTTCCAGGTTTATGGCTTGGTGGCTCCTTAAGCTCTAAATTGTTAGATCCAGTCCTCCATCGTGGTGTGCATCTAGCCACTGGTGTTTCCTGGAATAGTCCTGTAGACAGCCTCCTTGCCCAACTAGGGAGCTTCCCTCTTCATATTTAATATCAACTCTTGGTCTCCTATGCAATCGCCATTGGACAGTTCCCTGGTCGTTCCTGATATTCCATTCTCTTTGCCTATGAAAGGTATTGTCTTCCTGATACCAGATTGGATTACCAGTTGGCATGTGCCTTGCTTTCCTCTGCCAAGATCACCATCTCTCTGCGGACCATGCTCCTATGTTTTCTCATGCACTCTCCCTTAGATGGTGCCTAGGCCAGGGACCACTCATTTCCATGGTCCCAGACTCCTCAAGGTCCTAAAGTATATTTCTCCCATTGACCTTTTGGCGTCTGGTATGTCCAATTAGTTACAGAATGCTACCATACTCTACAGTAATGGCTCTAAAACTGTGGATCAGACAAGACATACTTTCACATTTCCTGCTGAGACGGAACGCTACTCGCTGCTGGGTACATATAGCGTGTTTACAGCAGGGTTCAGAGCTGTTTGCAGAATCGTCCACTTTATTAAGTGGGCCTCCATTGACCGTGTTGTAGTATGTAGCGAGTCAGCGAGCAGGCTCCAGGTTAACAACCAATGCTATTCTTGACACTCTGTGATTTCTCACGATCTTCTTGCTAGCCTTCGATGTATTCCCTGCTTCATTGTCTTTATCTGGGTCCCAAGACGTGTGAGTATCCCAGAAATGAACTGGCTAGCCATTTGGCTACAGCAGCACTTATTCACTCCCTGTTAACTTTGTTGACTGAATGTGCAGATTTCCGAGCTTGTGTGAGATCAGTGCTCGCTCGGAAATGGAATGACATCTGATGAGTTACTGCCCCACCTAATAAACTCTGCGCAATCAAGAAGACTACTGCGGCATGGTGCTTCTCTTCCTTGTTCTTGTGGAGGGAATCCACACTGTCGTATGTGCATCATTCATACTAGATTAACCCACAGTTTACTTTTGTGTAACGAGCCACCTCCACATTGGGGTTGTCATATGTTACAGTTGCTCGTACCTTGGTGGAATGCTCCCTCCTTTTGGCCCTTAATGCTAAGTATAGACTTCCAGTCTCATTGCCTTTAATATTGCTGGATGATTCTTGGTTAGGTTAGGTTAGTGTTTTTTTCAACGTCCCGTCGACAACGAGGTCGTTAGAGACGGAGCACAAGTTCGGTTTAGGGAAGGATGCGGAAGGAAATCGACCATGCCCTTTCAAAGGAACCATCCCGGCATTTGCCTGAAACGATTTAGGGAAATCACGGAAAACCTAAATCAGGATGGCTGGAGACTGGATTGAAACGTCGTCCTCCCGAATGCGAGTCCAGTGTGCTAACCATTGCGCCACCTCGCTCGGTGTCGATTCTTGGGTGATTGAACTGGTTCTCAGCTTCCTCTGTGAAGTGGTTTTTATTCTCAGCCACAAATTTCTAATATACCTACATACCATGGGCATACTGTTTGAAGTTGCAGAATCTCCCACCATACGCTAAGTCTGGGAATTCCCTACCCTACCTCCTTGACCACGCTAATTTTTCTTCTTTCTGTACTCTGTTTTAATCACTTGCCTCCTTTCTGCCACTCCTAATTTTCTATTTTGGGTGTCGCACTCTGTTGAATAGTTGGCTCTCTTGGCTGTAACTGATGACCACGTTGGGTGATCCTTCTCCTCCCCGCCACCTCCCCCATCAATCAACCAACCAAATCAGGGGACTGAGGTGGTCAGTCAAGGATCTTAAAGGCGTATGTGATGTAAAATGCAGTATCGGGTCTAGCGTTTTTGTTATGGAATATGCTTTGGGGTATGCTTGACCTATAGTATGACAGTTTACCATTCTTTCCACATACCGTGGCGCATTCACCCTTCCTTGAACAGTCACTCTAGTTGTTATATCCAATAGTTCCCATTCCAGATATCACAGTTAATTCTCCCAACACCATGCAGTTCTATTGTGTATGGTATCGTGTCAGCGATTAGAAGCATGGAAACTTGAGAGTTCAGGTAAGAATCTAGTTGTGTTCCCAAAGATACGTGTTGACATTCCGCTTTCAGCTATCATCCGTCTTTTGGGAGATCTCGTCTAAAATCCTACGCTGTTCCCATCGTGTGGTTCAGGAAGGACCCATACCTACTGTTCTTGGTATAGTTTGGCTTTGAGTCCTTCTCGTCAAGACTATAACCATTTGCACGGCGCCCGACTGTCCTTCTGATCTGTTGGTACAATGCTCTTACGTTCCTCGTACAAGTGATTGGATCTTTGTCAAGGTCTGAAAAATTCAAAGATATGTTCTAGGTTTTCCTGTATCATTTTGTTTTGTCATTCTTTACAGGGAAAAGTTTCTAAAGTTTTGTTGGTTGTAAATTGTTTGAAAATATGATAAAACTTTTATAACTTAAATATTTGCGAGGTAGATGAGTAGATCAAATCAGTCATGAGAAAAACCAGCCACGTATCGCTCCCGTAGGGCCCGCAAAGACAAGATTTTGCTAATTACAGTGCACACACTAGTGTTTCAGCTGACGTTCGTCCGCATCTTGTTGTAACCGCAGAAAAGCCAAGTCTAAATGCAGTTGTTCTCCGACGATACACCAGAAATCATACGGGGAGATAGTTAACAGGGGACGCCAGGCGTGTCAGAGGGGTCACAAAAGATAACGTCGCAGCCAGATAGCCGAGGCGGCGGTCAAAGCGGCCAGGCAGCTGCGCGTGATAAGCAAGGAAGCAGACTCAGCTATTAAGATAAAAAGGGCGCTCTGGGCAGGTCCCTTAATAAGCAATAACTTACAGTATCAACACTCTTGGCTAGAGGGAGAAGTCTGGGAGCGGAGAGAGAAAGAAAGAAGGCCCTAGGTGGGGACCGCACTACGTCATGAGGAGCCAATGAAGGGCTCAGGACGCAGTGCGTGACCATATAGGGAGAGGCCCCTCTACCCCTCCACCCAGCTTCTGAAGAAAAGTACTGAAGTTAATACTAAAACAATCCCCAATAAGGAAAAGTTGCACTCGACGCTACGTCATGCCAAGCGCTGGCGGGGTCGAAGGGGAAGAGCTAACAAAACTCGGAGGCACGCCGCTCCGGGGATATCTCTCTCTCTCTCTCTCTCTCTCTCTCTCTCTCTCTCTCTCTCTCTCTCGGGTTTAGGCAGCGACGGTAGTCAGCGTGAGTAGCAGCCGACTTGGGCTGAGGGCGGGCTGCAGGCAGACAGTTGGAGATAGTCGCCGATGAGCGTTTAGGCAGCTACCGCGGGACTCTGACGTAGGGTGCTAGTGTGGGCAGCAAAGTGCTGGAAAGTTCTATCAGGCAGCCAGAACGGTGGAAGTCAGTCACCGTCTCTGTAATGGGCTTGGCTATTCTGTAGGTACAATCACTACGCAGTTAGGGTGATCTGTATTTTTTATGAATAAATTAGAACTTTTATAACGTCCATAAGAGTTTACTTCTACCAACATCCTAGCCTTGTACCTTCACACCAGGGAATTTAACATCTTAGCCAGATCAAAAGTCTCCCTCTCAATTAGGTCAACCGGCTAATTCCCGTTTACGAACCGTGTCGCTCAATCCCTCGCAAAACCCACGCTTGGGACGCGACAATCTGGAACCCATAGAAACCGTGATACATGGTACAGAAAGTATCCTCGGACATGCACTGCGAATTGGTTAGTGGCTGTGCATGTAATCTAAACAAAGATTAGCCACAGGAGAACGTAGGAGTGTCTGGGAACTAGATGTCAAGCGCACGGCATCTCTATTGTCACGTTGGTGCTAGTACTAGAGACATACAGATGTTTTTTAGGGGTGAATGAGTTTTGCGTGTAAGACGTCCAATTTAACGTAGATATCCCGGTGTTTCATAATACTTTCCAGATACCGAAACGAGATTCCTGCCAACAGACAGCGTGGGGGGGAAAATGTCTAATTTCGTAACACATAGTCGCGAGTCTACTACCGAAATGTTTAAACCACTCTACCAGCTCGCCAGGTGATTGATTGAAAAGAAATCGTACCCTAAAATAGACCTGACGTTTGACAGCATCTCCTATCCTTCGGAACTGGTGCAAATCTTCTGAACATGCTACGTTCCTATCTGTAGCTGAAAAGTTCCAGTAAGTTTAGACTAGTCATCACGTACTCACACCACTCATCCGTAGAAATGACTTCATTCTGTACTGAATATAAGCTCACACAACAAAGAAAATTTAATCAACATACTCCATCGCCTAGACTTCTGTTAGTTGTCGGTGTTGTAAGGGTATCCATTTGCGTCAGTGTAAATTCTCGTGCCACGAACACCTTTCTTGCAGCGTGCTGTAGTTTCGCTCGCAGTGGTATCCCAGCAGCCGTATCGACTTGACGTTTGTCGCGGCCGTGGCACTTAATTTCCGGCGTTCCGTGAAAGAGACAGATGTCTGATCTCGTGGCGGAGGTGCAGCGTTATTTTTAAAAATACTCTGTAGGAACTGATGGGACCAACTCTACTTCGTCCCACAGCAGAATGGAGGTATATTTGAGTCTTCAGCGTGGACGCGTTTGGTTTCGAGAAACATAATTTCGTAAAATTTACTGTGCGCCCTATAAAACGAGTATTGCGTAGGTGAAGTAGTATGTATCTTCGCAATCATATTACCGTGTGTAACTTGAATAGCAGAGACAGGCGAAAAACAATGAATTTTGCTGGAAGCGAAATATTAACTAATAACTATATTATGACATTGCCAGTTGAACATGCAGTCACAAATGGAAGAAACCTTTTTTAGGTCACCGGATTCGGTCTGATTGTGACCATCTTCAGACCTCACAACATGTTGGTAGATGGTGGCAGTGGACGGAGCAGGCGCTACGACTCCACGAACACTAATTGAGTAGTTAGCGAATGCTCCTTTCACCGCCACCGTCTACGAACATAGTGTGAGGTCTGGAGATAATCTAAATCAGACCGAAACCGATAACCTCATAAACAAGTTACTTGCGGTTGTGGCTGTTCATGTTCATTTTCAAGTAATGGAAAAACCCACTGCTCTCAAAGAAAAATGTTCTCAAAAATTGCCAGTTGAGACATGTGATTATACCCCAAAGTGATCTAAGTACCGTAATTGTTTGCTTTTTTTTTTCGCTGCCCCTTTTGGGTGGTAATTACGTTGCCGACCTCTACTATCGGCCATTCTTAATTATTTCTGGTAAGCAAAAGATAAAAAATCAACGCTCTAATTTATAAAATTAAGAATAGAGTACATGAAGGCAAATAGGCTCATTGGAAATGATCTAATAACGCCATATTATACGTATTTTCAGTGAAGTAAGAGATTAAATGATTACTCGGCACATCTGTGACAGAAGATATACTTTACATTAAGAACTGCTCCTGCCACCCCCCACCACTCTACTCCCATGATACTTTAGTATTAACGTAGCTGAGTGACAGCAGGTAGCCTTCATTGTCCATCTTCACAAGTCTTCAGGTAGCGAGAGATACGTAGTGAGAGTAGGTGGCGGCGGCATAGTAGTTGCTTTATCAACACACAAGTTTAACATGTGTCGAAAGGGCTGAAAGATACTGTGAACAATTAACTACCTTTCACTGGGAGTAGTAAAGGGATATTTAAGTGAGAAACAGCGCCTATAACAGCACATATATCCGTTTTAATCGAAAAGTGTCGTATTTACAATGGCAGGCAACAGCTTGACTGTAAGAGTAGTCTAACGGAGGAAGCTGGAGCTGGTAGGTGTTCCGAAGGAAATTATCAAATAGTATCAGCTGCGTACCTGGATATGATTGTCTATTAACTGACAGCACAGATCTGATGTTCACGTGAAATGGAAAAAACAGAATTTGTTTCGAAAAGCTTCAAATGTAACAAGAAAAGTGAAAACGTGTTGCAAATGCAATGGCAGTATGCTAATGAAATAAAGGCTCCTTCCTGAAAGCAGATGTGAGGACTCCATTGTAATAATGTCGTCTTAGTTACCTACGAATAGTTACGGGGCACGCGCTATTGGTCATCCGCGGTGCGAATCAGTTCCGGCGATATTATTGCACAGCGTTTTCACCTGAAAATGGTAGTAAGATGGACCGCTGAGATACTGTCTAAAAGATTGTATGATCGGGTTGAAGACTAGAAAAAAATATTAACTTACTCGCTATACAGGAATGTGTATTAAACAAGTAATCAATAAATCTGAGTAACTGATTTAGCGAGAATAACACCATTAGAAAAGTTAAGGAAATGAAAATAAATATGCTGGAAATCATTGCTTTCAAACAGTAGAATAGGCAGTTTCTCTCAAATTCAGACTGTGGAAGCTGGAACTGAACGTACTTGCAATTAAGAGCAAAAGTTAACGGAGCACGCTTCAGGACACTAGACAGCAAAGACCCACTTGTTGTAAAACTTCATTAATGCATTTCGGGCAAGGCTCTTCGTCAGAATAACAGAAACTACCTGAATACAAAAGTATAACTTCTGTGAATTTAAGTTTTTCTGGACCCGCATCGTGATGTCTTGAAATGATATAAATATGAAACAATGTCCGGTGCTTCAATTGAATTTCTTTATCGCAAAAAGCCTATTTCGTCTATAATTGTCGTTGTGAGTCTTCTACTTTGCGTCCATGTCTCTTCGGTGGCTACTGTCGCTTATTAAATTGCTGTCTGTTTGTATTTTAGCGAGCTTGCGATATCTTGTTGGTCCTTTCTCACATCAGCTGATGCTGTCCAACATATTTGGGTTTATACTCGTATGGCAACGAATTTCTGACAGCACGTTAGACATCATCCAGTGATGTGAGGAGGACCAACAAAGTGACACAAATTCTCTAAAATAGTCAGTCACAGAAACTAATTCAATAATCGAGATACACCCTAAAATGATAGTAAACGGTACGGTAAGCGACAGTATCCACCTGTTTGAAATAAGTCAAAAACAATTAGACCTTGATAATAACAATTAAAGCCGGAACAGACTGATTAAAGTGAAGAAATTGAAGCAGCGGTCTTTTTATATTTATAATGTAGTTTCACTGGTAGTCTCACGACAGGAGATGCCCGAAAGGCATCAGTTTTCTAACAATTGGATATTTGTTACTTCGAGACCTGAATCGACGTTCAGGTCGTGGTCACTTAATGGTATAATGGCAACAGGTGTGCTACACGACCTTGTCAAAAGTTGAGAGATCTGGCCAGTTGTACCTTACCAGGAGCAGGTAATACGTAATTATCTACTCGCTAGACGTCATTGTGATTCACCAACCGTTCTTTATTTCGAGTGTAACTTTACGTGAAACTTCCTGGCAGATTAAAACTGTGTGCCCGACCGAGACTCGAACTTGGGACCTTTGCCTTTCGTGGGCAAGTGCTCTACCAACTGAGCTACCGAAGCACGACTCACGCCTGGTACTCACAGCTGTACTTCTGCCAGTACCTCGTCTCCTACCTTCCAAACTCTACAGAAGCTCTCCTGCGAACGTTGCAGAAACTACCTTTGGAAGGTAGGATACGAGATACTGGCAGAAGTAAAGCTGTGGGGACCGGGTGTGAGTCGTGCTTCGGTAGCTCAGATGGTAGAGCATTTGCCCGCGAAAGGCAAAGCTCCCGAGATCGAGTCTCGGTGGGGCGCACAGTTTTAATCTGCCAGGAAGTTTCACATCAGCGCACACTCCGCTGCAGAGTGAAAATCTAATTCTGGTAACTTTTCGTATTTGTAGGGATATTTGTTTTCGGACAGATGTGAATTCCTTAAGAATTCATTTTCGTTATATAGAATTGTTGTTCGTGGAAATGTTTCTGTAATCACAATTTGTATAACGTCAGAAATTGTGCATTGTCATTTGGTATTTCCCACAAGGAGTAAAAGTATGATCTAAGATTTTAAGGGTCGACGAGCAGAATGGTTCAAAAATGGTTCAAATGGCTCTGAGCACTATGGGACTTACCTGCTCATGTCATCAGTCCCATAGAACTTAGAACTAATTAAACCTAACTAACCTAAGGACATCACACACATCCATGCCCGAGGCAGGATTCGAACCTTCGACCGTAGTGGTCGCGCGGTTCCAGACCGTAGCGCCTAGAGCCGCTCGACCACTTCGGCCGGCCCAGCAGAATGGTAGTTCATAGTGGAGAGTGAGAAATGGAGTTACGCTTTTGTTCGGGTTTTACGAAAGTCTGTAAAAAGAAACGTGGAGCAGTTGTATCCTGAACTGTGATAGGTAAAAAAGATTAACAGAAACGCTACTAGATGTAGTAAAAGGCTTCAGTGGCAGACCTGTATGTGACGTGAGACTCGTCGACAGGTGACGCGCAGCCGGCGCCCCCGGAAGGCGGGAAGCTGCGGCTGTACTCGATGGCGTTCTGCCCGTACTCCCACCGCGCGAGGCTGGCGCTTGCGGCCAAGGGCGTGCCCTTCGACATCGTCAACATCAACCTGCTGGACAAGCCGGACTGGCTCACCTCGGTGCAGCCGCAGGGCAAGGTGCCCGCGCTCGACGCCGGCGGCGGCCAGATCGTCATCGAGTCGCTGGACATCGCCGACTTCCTGGACGGAAAGTTCCCCGAGCCACCACTCTGGCCGGCCGACGCAGACACCAAGGCGCGCCACAAGAAGCTCATCGATGACTTTGGCAAGGTAAGCTCTTTCCATTCACATGCTCAAAGATATCCTGCTGTACAGATATTGCGCGCAAGGACCATATTCCAATACTTCTAACAATCTTTCTTACGGATACGTGCACGAGCAAAAGTCTTTAAAATTCGAAAAGCTACAACGCGACTCGTGTAGTTACCGTTTGACGCAGCTAACCTGGATTGACAGTCCAAGCACGGAACAATAAATTGATGCATACCTTTCGTAACTTTCATAGTAGTTCCACACACTCACAATTTTAATTTCATTTGCGATAAAGTAGACAGCTGTAGTTTATTCCTTAGCAGTAGAATTACACTGAGGTTAAGTCACGGGATATTACTTAAAATGCTGTGGGACCTTCTTTTGCCCAGCGGTGTGCAGCAGCTCGACGTGGCGTGGACTCAACAAGTCGTTGAAAATCCCCTGCAGAAATATTAAGTCACACTTTAATTGCGAAAGTGTTGCCCGAGCAAGATTTTATGCCCGAACAAATGTCTAGATTACGTCCTTAACCGTTCGATGCGATTCATGTCGGGCAATCTGGGTGACCAAAACATTCGCTCGAACCATCCATAATGTCCTTCAAACCAATCACAAACAACTGTGGCCTGTTTCATGGCATCGTCGTTTGGGAGCATGAAGTTCGTTTGTGGCTGCAAATGCTCTAACTAGCCTAAAATAACTATTTCCAGTCCATGTCGGTTCACATGGACAAGTGGACTCAGTCGATTCCATATAAATAGTCAATTATCACCACCAGCTTCAACAGTGCCACGTTGATGGGGTTGGGAAACTTGCATGGAGTGGCATTTGCACGTGTCCTGAGGCTCTTGCCGGAATAACCGGGCTTGCCAGCTTCAGGGAAACTAAGTAGTCGAGCAGTTCGGCACAGCTGCTCTTCAGAGATGGCTCGTGCCCATCCCACAGCTTTGAGCAAGCACGTATCGCTTCAGTGTGGCTCTTTAATACGTTTTGTGGCAAATTTATTCTTAGGACTGTTCTATTAGTGACAACCGACTAAAAAATTCTATGTAATGACAACTAATGAAATGAATACCCCTAGCTGCATACAGGCGTTGATATGTCAAACGGGACAGTGGAAAATGTGTGCCCTGACCGGGACTCCAACACGGGATCTCCTGCTTCCATGGCAGACGCTCTATCAATCAGATCTACCGAGGACATACAGCATAGTGCGACTGCAGGAACTTGCCTCTAGCACGTCTCCCGTGAGACCCACATTGACAACTTTATTGTCCCGCACTAGACTCATAGTGCCCCTGCCATATATATATATATATATATATATATATATATATATATATATATATATATATATATATATATATATATATATATATATATATATATATATATATATATATATGTGTGTGTGTGTGTGTGTGTGTGTGTGTGTGTGTATATGTGTGTGTGTGTGTGAGAACTGACAATGAAATTAATCATCTCTTAATATTTTGGTGCTGGAAAGACCCTTTTATTCAGTCATTAAACATAAAAACAAAGAATGAATGTGAATGAACATTCTCTTTTTCACTAAATAATGAATGTCTGGCGCCACTTTCCAAGTATTCTAATTCGAAGACAAGCTAGAGTTTTCCTCCTGGAAACAAAAATTAATTTTTATATTGAAAATGTTTCGAAAATTATAGACATTATTCCTCTGCTCTCATATGATTACTTTTACATCGGCTTTACACCTTCCTGCAAAGTGTAACTGTGTCCATTTTCTTTTACATGGAATCTATTGTAATGTTGGTGACAGTCTTTTCTTTGTGGTAAAGGTTTTGAAGCACATTAATAGAACACCAAGCGTATCGAGACACCATCGCACTGAAACGTTCATGTTCATGTGTCTGAGCGCTTTGAAGTTCCTAACCCAACCATCATGCTACTTTTCATCCCTTAAAAAACAGCTACTTTCCATTTTAAAGGGGGACTCCCCCATAAAACTTTAATTTAAAAAATTAATGGCTATTTCACATCTTCTGAATGTTTGCTCTTAAGCCCGGAAACGATTTGCCTGTATTCGAAATAAAAATATATCTGGGAAATGTTACAAATACCGACTACGTAAGGGGCTGTGGCACACTGAAAGATGCCACAGATAATTTTTGATATTACCATCAAACAAAACCACATGTACTCTGAATTTGGCATAAACTCAAACTGGGAAGAACAAGTTGCAAGATTTCCAGGAAAACTGAAGCGAAACAATTGGCGACCAGTCGTTGGAAATAAATTATTTTGCCTCTTAACTATATATATATATATATGTATTAAATTATAAATTCCCTAACGGATACGTACGTCGTACGTCCCACATTGATTTCTGCGGTTATTTCACGCAGTTTCGCGTGTTTGTAGTACTGACAACAGGAAAACGCCGCTGCTCTCGGTGTTCAAGTGAAAGCTTTTGACCACTGCGTTGTCCGTGGTGAGAGATAATGCTTGATATGTAGTATTCGTAGCATACTATTGACATTGTGGCTCGCACAATATTGAATTCCCTAACGATTTCCAAAGTGTCCCATGCGTCTAGCTCCAACCACTATTCCGCGTTCAAAGTCTGCTAATTCCCGTCGTGCAGCCATAACCACGTCAGACACCTTTCCGCATGAACCACCTGAGTACAAACTACACCTCATACAAAGAATTGTCCTTTTACCCCTTACGTACACCATATTACCTCCATCCGTATATGTGCATGTCGCTATGCCTTGGATTTTGTCACCTCCGCGTGTATTGTCTGGAACTGACTCTTCATGCTCCTGTAGAATACAGAGGAAGGTAATTGCGTGTGTTGTTCGTCCTATTGTCCCTCGTGAGAAGCGAACGATCAAAATGACAGGTTTTGCGAGAACAGCTCCTCGCTCACTTGAATAAGGAAGTTCCCTAACTTCCACCGTACCAGTTTTTGAATAAACAAACGTTACGTCACTAATAGGAGCTATCTGATGGACTCCTACCGTACTTCTTCTCATACACATAATCAGCATCCTTATGCAGTAATTGTAAACTAAATTCACTAAATTTTCCAGCTTTTATACAGTTTTTTGTACAATCAGGTGCTGTTAAATAAGAATGCTGACTGTAGCTTTAAATTTCGATAACTTTTATAAAGAACTGAACCATGTCACGGTCACAGTACAGAGAAAAAAATGTCCATTTCGAGAGCATACCCTATTAGGAAGCTGAAAAAAATTCATCTTTAACTGTGTTACTTGTGACACATGCTCCATAAATTTCGGACCTGCTGATTTGGTGGAGAGTGATGGATTGCATCTACATGTTCATAAAACCATTCTTTCTCAAATAATCTAAGTTGGCCACCGTCATAGGGTATACTCTGGAATAAACTGTTTTACTACTGCTGCGGCCTAGTGAAATACAATATCAAAAATGTTGGCCTGTAAAGCTTTTTCGGAGACAAATGTGTTCGCCATGGCAACATTAGTGTTGCATAGTCGTCAGATGGCTATTGAGCAGAGACGTTTTTCTTTATTTACCAACTCACCACCGAAATTTGTCATAACATCTGTTGTCGAACTGTGGTAGGCTATTTCTGATTTGCCTTGCGTTAGTCCAGACTTTGTAATGCACAAATCTTCTCCATTATTCTGACGCTGGCATTTCTAGCCGCGTAACTAACGTTCCGGACAATCGAGGTATCGAACAGAGTGACGTCTTGGGTGGCTTTGCTCTAATTAACCGCACTGCATCGATCTGGCACTACTGAAAGCAAGTGTTCCCCCATTCTCCCTCGCCTGCGTGTATTCGGTCGCGCGGAAGAATAGGCAGTACGCTGTTGTATCCTGCCAGCTAAAATCCCTTGAAGGAATGCAGAAACAAACGAATCAGCGCACTCCTGCTCATGTTTTACCACTTCTCGTCAGTGTCTCCAAGACAGCCTCATGTCCACTCGACGTACTATAAAACTGAGTAACTCGGATGTTTCGCAGGCTAAATCATGGTCAGGGCAATGGGCTCGCTAATTTCCCCCTCCCAGTGCCACCGCCAACGAAAGATTGTATGGAAGCCTGCAGTCAGGCCAAGAACCCGTTCACGGGTTGAGCGCCAGACCTTAGCTTTCTCAATAATACTAAGACACAAGTGAAAATATAGCACTTTTAATGTTAAGAGTAATAGCAATGAGTTTTCGTCCTATCACTCAATTGGTGCAATCATTGTGTTTTATGAACTCAGGAAAGGCGCGTCGGGCAGATTTAAATTCGGAGGACAGGGAGTTCTGGGGAACGATAATGGTTTAGTCTTCTCACTTTTATCTTATGGGCTTCTGTAACGCTACTAGCCGAAAGTAGTAGAATGCAGTAACCTTAATGATATCTGCGGGAAAAGTATTTCACCATGTAGCTACCAAATCTTTCTGACAATTGAAACGGCACCTGTTACCCCAGCGCCTTGCGCAATGCAGAATAGCTTAGAGATACATAATGTTACCGTCTGTTATTCGGTCATTTTCACTCTGTTCGCTCTGAGCCAGAATAAAAATTCACTGGCTTGTTCTAACAAACCGGTGTTCATCTTTACATGATATACACTACTGGCCATTAAAATTGCTACACCAAGAAGAAATGCAGGTAATAAACGGATATTCATTGGACTAATATATTATACTAGAACTGAGACGTGATTACATTTTCACGCAGTTTGGGTGCATTAATCCTGAGAAATCAGTACCTAGAACCACCACCTCTTGCCGTAATAACGGCATTGATACGCCTGGGCATAGTCCAACAGAGCTGGGATGACGTGTACGGGTACAGCTGCCCATGCAGCTTCAACACGATACCGCAGTTCATCAAGAGTAGAGATTGCCGTATTGTAACGAGCCAGTTGCTCGGCCACCATTGACCAGACGTTTTCAATTGGTGAGAGATCTGGAGAATATGCTGGCCAGGACAGCAATCGAACATTTCCTATATCCAGAAAGGCCCGTGCAGGACCTGCAACATGCGGTCCTGCATTATCCTGCTGAAATGTAGGGTTTCGCGGGGATCGAATGAAGGGTAGAGCCGCGGGTCGTAACACATCTGAAATGTAACGTCCACTGTTCAAAGTGCCGTCAATGCGAACAAGAGGTGACAGGCGTGTAACCAATGGCACCCCATACCATCGCGCCGGGTGATACGCCAGTATGGCGGTGACGAATATACACTTCCAATGTGCGGTCACCGCGATGTCGCCAACACGGATGCGGCCATCATGATTCTATAAACAGAACCAGTATACACACGAAAAAATGTTTTGCCATTCGTGCACGGAGCTTCGTCGTTGAGTACACCATCGCAGGCGCTCCTATCTGTGATGCAGCGTAAAGTGTAACCGCAGCCATGGTCTCCGAGCTGATAGTCCATGCTGCTGCAAACGTCGTCGAACTGTTCGTGCGGATGGTTGTCGTCTTGCAAACGGCCCCATTTGTTGACTCAGGGATCGAGACGTGGCTGCACCACCCGTTACAGCCATGCGGATAAGATGCCTGTCATCTCGACTGCTAGTGATGAGGCCGTTGGGATCCAGCACGGCGTTCCGTATTACCCTCCTGAACTCAGATTTCATATTCTGTTACGTCATTGAATCTCGACCAACACGAACAGCAATGTCGCGATATGATAAACAGCAATCTGACCTTTATCAAAGTCGGAAACGTGATGGTACGCATTTCTCCTCCTTACACGAGGTATCACATCAACGTTTCACCAGGCAACGCCGGTCAAATGCTGTTTGTGTATGAGAAATCGGTTGGAAACTTCCCTGATGTCAGCACGTTGTAGGTGTCGCCACCGGCGCCAACCTTGTGTGAATGTTCTGAAAAGCTAATCATTTACACATCACAGCAACTTCCTGTCGGTTAAATTTCACGTCTGTAACACATCTTGGTGGTGTAGCAATTTTAACGGCCAGTAGTGTATATAATCCAGAAACAAACCTTAAGGCAGAGTAAATGCTTTTCAGACTTCTGTGGTAATTCAAATACACATTCGTACTTTGAATATCGGAAAACACACGTGTTAATGAAACGATTTTATGATTTCACGTCATTGGAGGTTCCACGTTTCGTTTAGGCGTCGTAGAATGCGTTAAGGATGCAGCATGTTCCTAAAGTGTGCAGCACGTAGATACTTCTCTTTACTCTAGGTGCTTGGTGCCAATGCGTGACGATGTAAGTGTTGATTAACGGTAATACTTCGCTGGAGAAGTTTTCATGAGATAGTATAGCTTTTCCATAAGAAGCTAAAAACTTCGAAGCTATTTAACGAGCTTGTTTCAGTTAAGAACTGCGCGTATGACAAGCAAAGTTTACTCATTTGAAGTTTTCGCTTGGTGGTGGAACTTCATATCACGCAATACTGCGAGCGAAATTAGTTTGCATTCACCTTAACGCGTCGCTGGTGGCGAAATATACACTGTAAACAGTAAATGTAGCTATATTTCACTCAACTCAGAATGCTGTCGCTGCTGAGCCTTCGTAGAGTTAGCCATATTTTGAGCCGTCGAATCTTAAATAACAAACATGTTCATATTCCCAGCTTTTGCAAGCTATTGCCATCGAAAATTGTGGTAGCGCTGTTGCAAAATGTATTCCTCTACGCTGGAGACGAAATAGCAAGGGCATCCTTTGACACGATCGGCCGCGTTGGTGAAAAGGCTAAAATACTAGACTAAGGTACATAAGGAGGAGGAGGAGTATGAGGAGAAGAGTGAGGGCCGGTTCTGTCCATGCAGATTCTGGATTTTCTGTAGGTTCCCTCAATAGCTGCAGACAAAATCGAGGGTGGTTCCTGTGAGAGACACAGGGCTGCTACCCTTCTCTACGCTTGTCTCAGGAGTTTGCGCAGTCTCCATTTAATAAGTTCCCGACGGGACTCTAAACTCTAATTTCTCCTTTTCATCCTAAATTATCAAAGTCTGTCATGGTGGCATACTGTTTGTAGAGGCGTTTCCAGTAAGTGTGCAGTGTCGTTCTTCCAACTGCTATAACATAAATTACACTGTATAAGGGACCGTTAAATGCAAACGACACACGTAAAGAAAAGTAAACTGTTTATTTCAGAAGTAATCGCCATAACGGTTAACATGCGATCCCACTTTGAGGCAAGATATGCTTTTGGAAAAAACGTTTGCACTTGGCTAACGTAACCATGATGATAACCAGGCGTGAGCCTTTTCGTTGGAAGCAAATGGATGGCCACGAATGTCCAGAGCTCCAAAAATACGGAAATAGCATGGAGATTGGAACTGTACGGAGAATGCCTGCAGGCTGCACTGCCGAAGAAATCAGCGATATGATCCCCATTGTTGTCTGACCTAATTTACAAGTTTCACAGAAGTACAGATCGTGCAAGGAAGATCGCCTAACACCGTGTTCGTTCATGTAGTGTCTTTCTATCTTTGCACTCTCGGTTTGAGTGTGCGTGTCGTAAAGTACCTGCAGGGTTGTAACCCCATGACCACGCAGGGATCGCATTATTGGTTCCTGAGCTGGAAACTCTTCACATATGCCAAGGAGCATATGCCCATCGTGGCTTGGGCATATGGACACAGTCAACATATGACCAGGCAGATCGTGTTTGCTGTGGGTGGGTGGCACCTGTGGGGAGAACAGCTAATTGGAGTAGGTGGCAGCAAGGCAGATGAAAGGCAAATGAAGCTGAGCAGTCTCTTCTTAAGTAAAGCAAAACTGTAATATGGAGGGATATGACCCCATAAAATTTCCTTCCGCGACAATGCCTTGGAAGGAATGTTGAGCTAGGAGGCAAGGAGTAAAATACTTCCCACAATACTTAGTTTGCTCTAGGACTCACGGATGCTCCTCTTTCACCAAAGTCATTCTTTGTTGAGCACCTTGGGGACGGGTTTGGAGCAGTGTGAGCAGCTATTTTTGAAATAAAGTGGTGCAGTTCTGATTAGAACGGCACCATATGCTCAGCTGCTGTTACTCGCCTGTAACAAGCTGTGGGACGACTCTGGAACTATCACCCCCTCCCCCATAAGTCTCAGCATTGTACAGGGTACCATATTCCAGTAAAACCTCTTCTTATAGTGTCAGTCTGAAGCATAGGGATGTGCACTCTGTGTCCAGTGTAGACCAGATGACAAAAGGGTTGAAACCGGTGTCTTCATTCTGGTCTTCGAAGGCGACTTGTTGCTTGAAAAGATCAAGGTGATGGCGCATCAATACGTTCTGAAACCTTATGTTACCCCCTCCCATGAGATGCTTCAAACGCACGAGGTCTGAGAACATGTATTCATATTGTAACACAAGCCCCATCTGTAGGGGTTAAGTATGTCAGTCGCACACCAACACACCTTCAGTCCCTCTATACAAGTCCCTTGAGTAACTCGTGTTTCAGGAGGCTAAGAAGAAAAATGATCATTTATATATGACAATGACATTCACTATGGATATGTCACCCTCACCAGTAGTGCTACCCTCGCCCTTCATGCCTTCCACATTGTTCTCTTGGGACCAGTTGACTACATCCACTCAACTGTTGCTTGGGGAGCCCCTTCTACTGTTTCCCTGACACCCACTTTGGGAGCATTAACTTCCCACCTGCTGACGGCTAAGGATGTCTAGCCCAACTCGCCACCAGCGATGCAACCCCTCTTCCAGCATCTGTCACGACAGAGGGTTAATTCAGGAAGCTCACCTACCAGGATTTGGTTGACCTGAAATCAGATACTAGATACTGACTGAAGAAGCCACAGGTTGCTGTTCATAGAGCTTCATTTTCCTCCTCCTGTCCCTCAAACTAGGGTAGACAATCACAAACATCAAAATATCCAAGGAACAGATACTTCAGACGGTGCTGGTGATCCCAGTGATACTGTACCCCCACACATTCTGCCTCACTACCTCAGGTAGAGCTGTCAGTGGCCCCTGTGGCACCAGATCGACCCACACGACGTTATGCAGGACTGATGTGTATTGATGTTATACCCTTGAAACTGGAAGACCCTACTTTATGACCCACCTTCTTGGTCCCTTCATATTCCCACAGGATAGTGATAGCATGATCTTCCAGTGGAACTGTAGGTTTTTTCCATCGTCTGGCTGAGCTACATCCTCTTAAGTTTCCCCTGACTCCTACATTGCTCTAAAGAAAACCTGGTTCCCAGCATTGCGAACCTCTTACCCTCATCCACAGCTATTCAGACTATTTTAATAATCGTGTTGACACTGACAAAGCGTTAGGCAGAATTTATACATACATTTTGGACTCTGTTTACAGTGAACACACGCCACTTTGTATGACTTTGGAGACTGAGTCCGTCTGTGTGAAAATGTTTCTGGATTTTACGGTTTGTAATGTGTGTGTCCCTCCTGACAGTGAAGTTTCACTCAGCATTTTCTGCATGGATCTCTCAGCTCGCCCAACCTTCCCCAGTTAGGGTGATGTAAATGCCCACAATCCTTTCTGGGGTGGTACTACGACCACTGGCCATAGTAACGCTATTGAAAATGTGCTAAGAGAGCTTGATCTTTTCTGTTGAATACTGGGGCCCACACAGTTGAATGTGCGTATTAGTATTACTTGACCATTGGTCTTCACATTTGCAGTCCTGGTCGTATTCCTATACCATCTGGAGAGTCCGTGACGACCTGTCTGGCATTAATTTTCCTATATTCCTGCCCTTCCTCAGCATCAGTCACCTGGGTGTCAACCTGGATGGCCTCTCAACATTGCTGACAAGGAAGCCTTTGCCTCTGCCATCGCCGTTAGCCTTCTGCCGTGAGCAAGTAACATTGTAGCTCCACAGAGTACAATTGCAGCAGACTTAGCGATTCTGTATTCCTTGGGAAACCTCCATTGGAAAACATCAACTTGATCAGAAATCACTGTGGGCATTAGAGATGGGCTCACCATTGCTGTAAATCACATCCATCAATGGATCACCTTATTTCCTTTTAATGACTGTGTGCCAAGGTTTGCACCCTAATAAAATGACAAAAACAATAACATTATGAACAGTGTGCTGCTACCATTTCATTTTGTACCCCCTATTTTCTTGGTTTGGGCAAAGGTTCGATGCCTCTAAGGGCACAAGTCCCCCAGAGGTCTTACTGGTGTTTCCCTGAATGGAATTGTCTACATTGACCCAGATGTTCTCACCAAATGCTTTTCTCTGCATTTTGCTCTAGACTGTGTGTCTGAGAACTGTCAGCCTACATTTCATGTCCTCAAAAAGAGAGTGGAGTGAATTCACTTACCTTTCACTACACATCACTTAGAGCCATATGGTCAACCATTTAGTGAGTGGGAATTCCTCAGTGGTTCTAACCCTTTGCACTGATGTTACCCCAGCGCCAGATTGCATCCACAGACAAATTCTCAAACACCTAAAAGTGTATTACCAACATTGTCATTGTCTGTCCCAGGATCGTTCCACTACTGACAACTTGGTGTGCCTGGAATCTACTACCCAGTCAGCTTTGACCGGCAAAAGGCTTACGACACCTTGTGGCATCATAAGATTCTCGTTACCCTATGAGATTAGGGTCTCTGGATCCCACTCCCAATTGTGTGGAACTTACACCATACTTTCAGATTTAGTACTTTCAACAATACTCATCTGCATACAAGAGAATGGGGTCCTCCAGGGCTCTATTGATTGTGCCCCTTTCTCTAATGGCTGTCAGTGGTATAGCTGCAACTGCAGGTCTACAGTGTCACCTTACCTGTATGCTGGTGATTTTTGCATTTGCTATTGCTCTGCCAGCGTGGATGTTACTGAATACTGACGGCAAGGCGCTATATGAAATGTGCAGTCTTAGGCTCTCACCCATGACTTACTGTTTCCAGCCACCAAGACATGCATAATGTATTTCTGTTGCTTTTGTACTGTCAACAGCCATAACTCCATCTTGATGACCAGTTCCTCAATGTGGTGGCGCCTTATCGCTTTCTGGAATCAGTCATCTATGCCTAGTTCACCAGGCTTTCCCTTTATGGCCAGCTTACATGAATGTGCTGGTTACATCTTAATACTCTCCACTGCCTCAGTAACAGCAGCTGGTGTGCAGACCACTCTACATATCTGAAGCTATAAAAAGCTTTGATTCTGTCCAGTTTTGATGATGATACTCTGGCACATAGTTCATCAATGGACTCCATACTTCTGGGGTCTGGCTTGCAACAGATAGCTCTCACGCCAACCCTGTGAACAACTCAGAGGCTGAGTTCCAATCATTACTGATAGGATGCCAGCAAATGGTGCTGAATTCGGTGATACACAGTTGCTGCCACTCCCACCCCATCGCTCCCCTTCTGGGCAATTTTTTCCTGGAACAGCAGCCCAGAATTGTGAGTCACAATCACAGCTCAGATGCAGTGTATTTGCTCTGAACTAAAACTTACCGAGTCAGGAATCACTCGTGTATGCTTCTATGCTATATACCCCTTCCTCAGATCTGTCTCAATGTGTCCTTTGGACTAAGATTCTTTTCATGTAACTGTTTTTCGCCGCTTGTTTCTGACCATCACTGATGCATTTCTGGGTTTGGAAGTGATACACACTTATGACTCTTCAGTCAATGGACGAACCAGTTATGTCTACACATATGCAGAATGCAACGAACAATGTTCACTACCGAATGTATACAATAAAATCACTGCAGAACTGGTGGCCATCAGTAGAGCCCTCAATCATGTTCATCATTGCAGCAGAAAGACGCTGTTAATCAATAGTAGTCTTTAGTCCATCGACCAGTACTACCCTTGAGATCCTTGGTCATGACTGTCCAAGTGCTCCATTCTGACTTCCATGTATCTGGAGGATTGCCTGTCTTCGTCTCGACACAAGGTCACATTGAGATCCCAACTGCCTGGTTAGCAAAGTGGCTACCCGGATTGTGACTTTGGAGGTGGGGGTACCAGAACCAGATGTTTGACAGCTTTATGCCATTGCTTGTTGGAGGCTTGGAACACATATTGGTGTGCCCTGGTTTCTTCAAAGAAAATGTGAGCAATAAAGGCCGCATCACCCATGTACCACTCTGCCCTCCCTGCTTCTCAAAGGGAAGCTACCGTTCTCTGCTGACTCCACAATGGCCACTTAAGTCTAACCTATGGCCACATTCTATTATGTGAGGATCCATTCCAGTGTTGGTTTGGTACCAGTCTGACAGGCCCACATCCCACTGGAGTGCCCTATTTCGGCCATCCTGTAGCAAAAACTAGAACTGGCCGACTCGCTTCGCTGCCCTGCTGATAGTGGAAGGTGGCAGAACAGCTGATCTGGTTTTACGTTTTACTCACGAGGTAGGGCACATTGGCCTCATCAGCCACTTGAGGGACTAGAGGGGTGCACTCTCACCTGATCCAACTCAGGAGGCCAAGGCTGCTCTTGTTCGGTGGTCTGGCTTGGCACGCATCCTTCCCATCTTCTTTAACTATAATTACTCTTTTATGTCTGTTAGCCTACACTCACATCGTCGTTGGTTTGTTTGCTGAGATTTTACAAAGTTTCGTACATTACTAGTTCATCTAATACTAGTGTGAGGGAACATTGGTCGGATGGAGTGCGTGCATCTTCCGTCACGTGTCCCCCCAGAGCCTCCAGCTGCTCTCTGAGCAAAACAACTCGCCCACCTTCACCCTATTATCCCTCTCTCACTTCTACTTGGTTCTCTCTCTCTTGATTTTGATTGTTACAACAGGGTTCGTCAGAATTTGTCTCCTGTGTCCTTACTCTGATGACTCTCCAGGGGTTGACACATCTAGAATGGACTGATGACTTCATAGTTTAGTCCCCATAACTGCAGCAATCCAATCCTCAGCTCTGGTACTGCTATTGCTTTCAGTGCCTCGATCCTATCACCACGTGCTTTCATAATTCGATCAGACGTCTTCAGATGAACCCTTGGCTGAAGGGACTGACTATCTCGCTGTTAAGTCTCTTAACCCACCAACCAATAGAAACTTTCTTTAATGCCTCGTTTATTTGCACCACATATATTAAAAACAGATCTTATAAATCAAAATTTCTCGTGACATCTATACCTGTTCTCTGTAAACCACTGTGAAGTGCACGACAAAAGCTATTTTCCAAACCTGAAAAAGCGCTTGTATGATGATTCGTGCAAAATCTGTAATTACATATAGGTGCCAGTGCTCTAGACATTTTCTGTTGGATCCTCTGCTTGTTATAATGTAGACTTCTATTTGCAGGTAACGAAGATCTTCTACGAGGCAGTTTATGGCAAGGAGAAGCGGCCGCTGGGTGAATACCTGGAGGAGATCGTGGCTGCTCTGCAGCCCTTCGAAGACGAGCTGGTTGCTGGCGGTAACACCTTCTTCGGAGGTCAGTACACGCTCTCTTCATCACTTAGTGAAAGGATTTTTGAAATGATTAACGCAACCGAATAGATAGGATGGTGAAGACTTCCTTCATCCCCTCTAATTGTTGCAGAAGGGCCATCTGTATTTCTTCGTTTCTTTGTCATGTGCGTAAGCTATGGATTTTGTTTTGTGTATCTGTAATGCAGTTACAATTGGTGGACATAAAAATTGGATTTATTGATATTTTTTAAACAGCTTGCCTCGATGTAGTCTCTGTTCGGATTTTATAGCTTGTTCCTGTTTTCCTTGTGTAAGTAGCATGAGTCTGAAGTTACTTTGTGTTAGACATCGTATGGTGATGAAAGAGAAACAATGATTTTCATTGCAGGTACCCGGCCTGGTATGTTGGATTACATGATCTGGCCGTGGGCTGAGCGTGCCAAGGTGCCCAGCATCATAAACAAGCACGAGATGAACTTCCCCAAGGACAAGTTCCCAAAACTCGTGAGTATCTAACATCAAATGCCTGCTGCAGCAAACCACCAGCCAGTAACCTTGTCAAATTCGAATGGCTCTAAGCAGTATGGGACTCAACATCTGAGGTCATCAGTCCCGATTGAAGCGCCTAGAACCGCTCGACCGACAGTTACCTTCTCATGGAAGATATGTAAGATTTGGATAGATACGGTACACTGTCCTTGATATTACATTTCAATATCTGACAAACCATTAAGAACCCATAAAGTTGGGCATATGTCTGGTGGCATTGAGAATAACAGCTTTTAAGCTGTATGACATTTAGAGAATCCTGACAAAAGCGACATCTGTTCAGCTATCTTAGTTTTCATACGTGAGCGGATGTCCATTTACGACAAAAAAAAGTATGGTAAAACTCACATCGGCTATTAAAGACGATTCACTGGTAGCACCCATTTGCCATGATGATAGTGTCTTTATTGAAAGCTACGTTGATTGACTTTGTTGTATTTACAGTTTACTCGTTGTCAAAGTATCTCTCCTCCAGTAGTCTTCACGTATGTTTTGGTGTGACATACGGCACTTCTGGTCTCTTCTACATCTACTCTGCAAATAATACTAAAGTGCCTGGCACAGGGTTCATCGAACCACCATTACAATTCTCTATTATTCCAATCTTGTATAGCACGCAGAAAGAACGGACTCCTATATCTTTCCGTACGAGCTTTGATTTCCCTTACTTTATAGTGGTGATCGTTTTCCCATATGTAGGTAGGTGTAAACAAAATATTTTCGCATTCGGAGGAGAAAGTTGGTGACTGGAATTTTGTGAGAAGATTCAATCGCAACGAAAAATGCCTTTCTTTTAATGATAGCCAGCTCAAATCCAGTATTATTTCAGCGCTTCTTTCTCTAATATTTCGCGATAATACAAAACGTGCTGCCCTTCTTTGAACTTTTTTGATGTACTCCGTCAGTCCTGTCTGGTAAGGATCCCACACCGCGCAGCAGTATTCTAAAAGAGGACGGACCTAATGTCACAGTAGTAAGAGCTACTATTGCAATAAGATTTGTCAACTGACCAAGTGTTGTAGTTGTTAGCGTCCTTGGCTATTAACACAGGGGTCGCGGATTTCATTGCCAGTGACCACCTCACACACATTCATCCAAAGAGAGAGGGGCTAGTCCTCCTCATAATACTGCAGTAACAGGGGTCAAGGAGTCACGAAGAACAATAATGTATTTCTGATAATAAAGAGGAAGGAGGGGACATTTGAAAAAGTATCCTTCGTATATCCATAAGGGTTTGGAATGTCCTGTTGGAACATTAAAATCTATAAAGCGATTGTATAAAGGCTCATTGTTGGTAGAAACTAACATGTCAAAGCAGGTACACCTTCAGAAATCCCAGAAATTGAGTGACTATGGTATCATTGTTGAGATGCACACCTCAACTCCGCTAAGGGCATTGTCACATGCCGAGATATCATGGACATGGACATACCAGAAATGAAGCAAGAATGAGCATCCCAGGGAATAGTCGATGTGAAGCAACAAACGTGCAGGAATAATGGAGCAACTGAAAAGACTGCACCTTCCATTGTCACATTCAATTCTCCTAGAGTATCTTAAGATCGGGCTCCTTCGATTTAATTTTCGGCCTTACATTCCAAACCCTATGTGGTGATATAAATGCAAGCGTTTCGGCCATACAACCATGCATTGTGTAGGAGAAACAATATGCGGGAACTGCGTAAAAGCTGCTCAAGACGCTGGGATTCATTCCCCATCTCAGTTGACCTGCATCAACTGCTCTGGAACCACCCAGTCTGGAGCCAAGACTGCCTTGTTTTTGCTGACAAATGCAAAATACAAGAGATAAAAGCTACCAGGAGGATCCCCTATGCTGAAGCCAAAAAGAATATAAGGCGACGAAATACCCTGTTTTCGCCACCTCATATTCTTCCATGGTGCATAAACCTATTCCCAAGGCGGACACTTAAACACAGACGAAGCCTAGTGTGACTGTATTCACCACAGGCACCTGTATTTGCACATGTACATGTCAAGGGAAAAATAGTAAGGACAGAGCAATCAAAGCAGCTGCACCAGGAAAGACCAACAACAGTTCCACAGCGAGCATCCAGAAGGTATAAGAACAGCGGAGTGCTTCTCAGCACCCTCTCGCCCCTCATCCTCTAAAGGACAGGGTGCAGGGAAAGGCTTAAAACATTCAGGTCAAAAGCTGTCCTGAGCGCTGTCAGGCGTCATTCCTTCCTGTCTGATGATATCATGGAGTTAGATGCCTTAGATCCAGGTAGCCCCTCCACTCCCCCTTGCTCTCAAAGTGCTTCATGTCCCCAGTGCAAAGATACAGGTAAATTAAAACTGCACCGGTGACATGGCTCCAGTACTACAGTGGAAGATGAGTAGGTTCAGGACTCAAGTGGAGGAACTGAAACTCCTAGCACAGGCATGTCTCTTGCTATATTCTTTACAAAAAACGTGTTTTAAAGACACAGATGTCCCTGCGCTACAGGGATATACCCTATACAAGGATGACCTACCGAGGAATGGACCAAGGGAGGTGTCACAGCGTTTCACATTACTATGCACTACTAAGCACTACTCCATTTTCTCCCATTGGCTACTATCTTCAGAGCATTTGCAGTTCAAATTCATGTGTGTCGAAGGATATGTTTGCTCACTGTATCTACTTCTCCAAGATGTACTACGAGGCTCTCAACTCCTATGATCATTCCTCCTCTTGGGAGACTTCAATGCCCATCATGTCCTGTGGGGCTTGATCAATACTTGCCCTCAGGGTCGTGTTTTGGAGGGCACTGTGACGTCTCACGAGGGGTGCATCCTCAACATGGGTACTCATTTCTCTACTGCCACTAGGTCATTCTCAGCCATCAACCTCTTTCTGTTCTCCCACCCTCGCCAACTCTGTTCTGTGCAAGATTATTCATTCCAGTGTCCATTTCCCAATACTCCTTCACCTAGTATATGGCTCAGCACCTGGAGTTAAGCCCCCAAAATGGATGTTCAGCAGGGCTAACTGGATGTGTTTCAGCCAGCTGGCTCTGTTCGAACACTGCAACAGCGTCCAAGGATGGGTGAACTACATCATGCCGCTGACTTCTCCATCCCACAGTCCCCAGGTCATCCTAGGAGGTGACCAGTACCTTGGTGGACAGATGAGTGCCATTCTGCAATCTGGGAGAGGCGTGCACCTCTTAGACATTTTAAATGCCGACCGACAGCAGACAATCCTAGGGCTTAGTCGTGAGGGCCAAGTCTTGACGTGTCAGTAGGGAGAGTAAGAAAAGAGCGCTCCTCGACCCCATCAATCTTTCCACTTCTATAAAAGTACGAAAAGCGATCTGGAGGATTTCCAGTAAACACAGCCGTTTATCGATAGCAGCAGTGCTGAAACAGGGGTGCCTGCAAACAACCCACAGACATTGCACAGAAGCTAGCATTTCGTCGCCATCATGCGACTGTAGAGAGGGAAAATTTGGACTTAAGGTCCAACAGTGCTCCATTTGGGAGCTCGAATCGACACTGATTGAGATTCGTGACATTGCAACCAGTCACGACCAAAACCGGTACTGCAGACATTTGACAGTGTCATCAAAGACAATTCTCTTCGAATGTTTTAATCTAATATGGCAGACAGGTAACTACCCCAACTCGTGGAGGGAGGCAATTCTGATTCCTCTCTTTAGACCAGGAAAGGACAGCATGTACCAGCAGTTACGAGTATTGCCTTAACGAACAGTGTAGGAAAGACCCTGGAGCGGATGTTTAACCCTGGTCTGGCCTGGTCGTTAGAACAGGTAAATCCTTAATCGTTGTAAGTGTGGATTCCGAAGATTTCGGCCCGTTGCCGACAATCTGACCCTCCTAGAGACGGATATTAAACATGCTCATTGTTTTAAAATAAGGCCACGTTCATTGTCAATACGTCCCTGAGATGGCAGCACCGTACGGTAGATGGAATTTTAGCGCCAGCGGCGAGAATGATAACTGTTTTAAATACTTAAAATGGCGACGTTTTCCTTATTTGAACAGCGTGCAATCATTCGTTTTCTGAATTTGCTTGGTGTGAAACCAATTGAAATTCGACAGTTGGAGACATGTGGTGATGGAGTTATGGATGTGTCGAAAGTGCGGTCGTGGGCGCGACAGTTTAATGAAGGCAGAACATCCTGTGACAACAAACCGAAACAACCTCGGGCTCTCACAAGCCGGTCTGACGACATGATCGAGAAAGTAGAGAGAATTGTTTTGGGAGATCGCCCAGTGACTGTAGTACAGATCGCCTCCAGAATTGTCACTTCAGTGGGTTCTGTGCACACAATCATGCATGGCGACCTGAAAATGCGAAAAGTGTCATCCAGGTGGGTGCCATGAATGCTGACGGACGACCACATGGCTGCCCGTGTAGCATGTTGCCAAGCAATGTTGACACGCAATGACAGCATGAATGGGACTTTCTTTTCGTCGGTTGTGACAATGGATGAGACGTGGATGCCATTTTTCAATCCAGAAACAAAGGGCCAGTCAGCTCAATGGAAGCACACATTCACCGCCACCAAAAAAATTTCGGGTAACCGCCAGTGCTGAAAAAATGGTGTCCACGTTCTGGGACAGCGAGGGCGTAATCCTTACCCATTGCGTTCCAAAGGGCACTACGGTAACAGGTGCATCCTACGAAAATATTTTGAAGAACAAATTTCTTCCTGCACTGCAACAAAAACGTGCGGGAAGGGCTGCGCGTGTGCTGTTTCACAAAGACAATGCACCCGCACATCGAGCTAACGTCTTGCAACAGTTTCTTCGTGATAACAACTTTGAAGTGATTCCTCATGCTCGCTACTCACCTGACCTGGCTCCTAGTGACTTTCGGCTTTTTCCAACGACGACACTCTCCGTGACCGCACATTCACCAGCCGTGCTGCTATTGCCCCAGCGATTTTCCAGTAGTCAAAACAGACTACTAAAGAAGCCTTCCCCGCTGCCATGGAATCATGGTGTCAGCGTAGTGAAAAATGTGTAAGTCTGCAGGGCGATTACGTCGAGAATTAACACCAGTTTCAACAATTTCGGGTGAGTAGTTAATTAGAAAAAATGGGAGGCTTTAGAACTTGAATGCACCTGGTAGTTGCACAGTGTATGGGTCAGCGAAGCCGTCTTACTAGCGTATCATTGGCGGTGTCCATCGTGAGGATTCGGGTGGCCACCGTTGCTTATCGGGCAAATCTCTCACCTAGCATCTGTGCTGAGGTGGGGAACCGCCTCTTACCATCCGGTGCCAGCTCCTCTTGGTGCGTCAGGCATGTAAGTTCATCACAGCTGCATCTTCACCCGCAAACCATACTGTTGCTCGTCCACGTCTGGAAAGTCTTTTTTTTCCAATTGTCCACGACCCGCGCTGCCATTTGGGATTCACGTGCAGTGTGTGCTGGAGTCACTCGGTGTGGAGCCAATACGACCCCAAATCCAGGGTTTTAACTGCCTGCCGCCCTGGTTGCTGGAGAAGCCCAGAGTGATTTGGTGTAGTGGAGGAAAGGTAGCACTCCTGCTTCCATTTTTAATGCGATGTTCTGACATTTTATTAGTACCACAATCACGTAGCTGTTTTTACGATTGGGTCCAAGCAGGTGGACTCTGTTGGTTGCTCTATCGTTTTCCTGGATTGTCCTCAAGGTAAAACTGTCTTCAGAGTTTACCACGTTTGACGCAGAATTACATGTGATCTTGCGAGCACTGGAGCAGATGACTTTGTCCCGGTGCCAGATTTCTCGTCTGCTCAGATTCTCTGAGCACCCTTTACTGTCTCCACCGTTTGTACCCAGCAGATAAAGTAACCCAGAATATCCAGGATGCCCTCCAACCAAAACGAATGGGGAAGGTGGTGTCTTTCTGCTGGGTACCTGGGCACATTGGAATAGCGGGGAATGAAAGGGCGGATCGAGCAGCCAAGGAGGCGTGTCGTGATCCTCTGGTATTTCTGTGTGCTGTCCGCCTGCATGCGGTCACCTCGCTCTTGAGGTACAGTCATGTGTCGATTGGAAGACGAGTGGCTGGCAGTGACCAATAACAAGCTGTGTCATTAAGCCCACAACTCGGCAGTGGAGCTCTTACTTCCAGCCACGTTGGTGGGACGACGTCCTTCTTACTCTTCTTCGCATAGCCACAGCCCTACCGCAAATGAATTCTTACGCCGGCGAGAGGCATTTGATGCATGGTGCTTGTGGCGTGGAGATCACGGTGCGCCTCATTTTATTGGGCTGCATTTTATTTGCCGAGCAGCAGAATGCGTTGTATTTGCAATCTAATTTATGTAATGATCAAACGAATGTGGTTAGGGTTTTAAAGTTTTGTGAATTGTCCAACGTTTTCAACCAGATTTTAGGGTAATATTCTTAATGCGTGAAAGCGTGGTTGGCTCACCCTAGATTTTTATAAGTGATCAGCAAGTCACATTTCCCTGTGCTTTTGTTTTAGTTCTTGTGTGTCTTGTTTTCCGTGTTTTAATTTCATTACCTCTCTTCCCTCCTAATTAGTTGTAGTGCATGTGAGTGTGTAACGCTACCACCGACCATCTTAAATGGCAATCGTTGCTAACGTTTTACATCTGCAAGGAATTTTTGAAAGTTGTGACCGTGATATAACCAAATGGAAACAGAATAATAAAACTGGGATTAGTTTCCGAAACACTCCAGCAGAGTATAACTAAAAGTAAACATGTGGGTCAGGAACAGGCGTTCTCCCAGCACAGAAGCAAGTTGTAATATTACATACTAAAACCGGTCGACAGCCTAATTAGGCGTTCTTGTGTCGAGCAAAATGATAAAGCAGGAGGTAGTGCTAAGGCTAACCTAACCATCCCTAACCTTCCTTGGGGCGCGCGCGCGCGCATACACACACACACACACACACTCACACTCACACTCACACTGTCACTTCTGTTGGCACAAAACACTGTCTGTTGCCTGCCATGTGTGGGTGTTTACTAAAGAATTGGTCATCTATTGGGCCTCTGCTTATTAAATAGGCCTCCCTCGCCCAAGTTGTATTACATATGGACTTAATAGGTGGCCCTCAGGCTAACACTGTCTGTCCTACCTCTTGGTCTGTGCCATCTACGAGCTTCTTTATGATCTTGTCAATGGTACTTGTTTCATTTCCTTTGGGTTCTCAGCCACGAAAGTATCCCAGTTAATGATTATCTTGGTGGTGGGCCGACACCTACCCCAATGTTCTGTGACCCCTCCACATGTGCCTCTGCTGCCTCTGCTTTTTGTTTTTGTCCGGGACCGCGCGACAGCCTCTGGTTGCGCGCCGGCCACCAGGCGACGGTGTCAACCGCCAACCCTTCCCTGCCCTTTTTACTTCTTCTTCTTGGGCGAAGCCTTCGCCTTAGACGGCGTCGCCGTCGCCTTCTTCGGGCGCGGCGCCTTCGGCTTCTTCGTCGGAACCTTGGCGGCCTTCTTCGCCTTCGACGGCGACTTGGCCTTGGCCGGCTTGGCCGCAGCCGCCTTCTTCGCACCCGCGGGAGCGGCCGACGCCGCAGACGCCTTCTTGGCGGCGCCCGCCTTCCGACTGGTCGCCGCCTTCACGCCGCCAGCCTTCTTTGCGCCGGCCGCACGGGCCCCCTTCTTCTCCTTGCTGGCCGGAGCGGCGCGCTTCTTCTTCGCACCACCGCCGCCACCACGAGCCTTGCCGCCCTCGGCCGCCCCGCCGCCGGCGCCGGCAAGCTTGAAAGAGCCCGACGCGCCCTTCCCCTTCGTCTGCACCAGCTCGCCAGCCACGACGGCCGACTTGAGGTACTTCTTGATAAAGGGCGCCAGCTTCTCCGCGTCCAGCTTGTAGTGCGCGGCAATGTACTTCTTGATCGCCTGCAGCGACGACCCGCCGCGCTCCTTCAGACTCTTGATGGCGGCCGTCACCATCTCAGAGGTGCGCGGGTGCGCAGGCTTGGCGCGCGGCTTCTTCGCAGACGACGCAGACTTGGCCTTCTTCGTAGTGCCGGTGGCGGCGGGTGCCGCGGCAGTCTCGTTCGTAGCCGCCTGGTCTGCCATCTTTTGCTTGTTCTCTTTTCTTTTTTTTCCCCTTGGTTTCGCTTCCTTCTCTCCTTCGACGACGCACAACAGCGAGGGGCGCGCAGCAGAGGCCTCTGCTTATTAAATAGGCCTCCCTCGCCCAAGTTGTATTACATATGGACTTAATAGGTGGCCCTCAGGCTAACACTGTCTGTCCTACCTCTTGGTCTGTGCCATCTACGAGCTTCTTTATGATCTTGTCAATGGTACTTGTTTCATTTCCTTTGGGTTCTCAGCCACGAAAGTATCCCAGTTAATGATTATCTTGGTGGTGGGCCGACACCTACCCCAATGTTCTGTGACCCCTCCACATGTGGATGTTCGACTCTATGTAAAACCCCCTTTGCTCAATTGTGAGCCGCCTGTGGGGAGGATAGCCTCATGTAAGATAATCAGGGAGACTCCTACCACATGGTGCCCTTCTCTGCGCCTCTCCTGGCGGAGGCCTTGGTCTTGCCTCCACACCAGCTGGGTTCTTCCTTCTCCCTTTTTCCATTACGTTTTGTTGAGTCTTTTGTGTCTATTTGTTTTCCCTTTTCTTGTCTTCCCCTGGTGTTGTCTCCACAGGCGTGTAGTGCGTGTTATCAGGAAGGATCGGTGCTGGTGGCACGACATCTGCAGCGTTTTTGGAATGTCCCTGCTCTCCTTATTAACCACCCATTCTCTCCTTTCCTCTTCCTGCTGCCCCAATGTTCCTTTTACAATTTTGTTTGCCTGTTTATCCTACACCTTGACTGGACTGAGTGGTGTTCCTCGCTTGGTTTCTGCTACCTTAGTTCGTAGGACCGCTGACCTCAGTGTTTGGACCTCCTCCCCCACTCAACCAACGAAACAGATGCTAGCGAAACCTCCATGTCAGACTGTTGTATTTGACCACGAACGGCACGTTTGCGATGTTCTCAATACGTCGCAAGTGTCAGTCATGGTCAAAGCAGTGTTCCGCGTGGTCGTGAGCGCCCTATGTCGGAGCCAACTGAAATCGATCGTGGCAAAAATTCGTGCTCATTTACGTAATTTTGGAACAAAGATAGTCCAAGTGTTTCTTGTTTAGTGATTGCCATACACTAAAGAGAACTGTGACAAAAAATGACAATAGCTGCAGAAGTCACTACAAACTGAATGTCGCACTCGCAAAACCCTGTCAACACCAAAATACGAAGGAAGTGGTCCTGAAGCCAGAAAACCAGGTCTAAGGAGTAATGGAGGGACGTGTTGCAGTTGGATGTGTCCTGTTTTACACTGATTACACCTTATGGCAGAGTTTACGTTCAGAGTACAAGATGGCTCGTGTTTGTGATTTGGGCAGTCATATTATGATATACCACGGAACCCATGGCTACTTTATAAGGCTGTATTACTGTCAGTTTTGGCTGATCAGGGCCATCCTATGAACATCATTTGCTCTCAAATTATGAGGTTGTATTCGAAGACGACAGCCCCTGATACATTTCGTATCGCCCAGGTCTTGTTTTGTGGGCAAGAGAATGAATCGTCAAATCTGCCCTGGTCACAGTAGTCAACATATCTCAGTACTATTGTGACTTTACGATTTACGCCAGAGGCAAGAGTGAGTGATAGATATCCACTTTCATCGTTACCTGAACTTGACCTAATTTGGAGGAAGAATGGTATGAAATACTGTAGAAAATAGTATAGGTACTGTATTTATCCATTCCAATACTACTTGAAATTGATTTGAATATTGTTCCTTAATCGTATTAGGCATGCTAATGTGTGGTGTTCATGGTGGTTCCATAGTTTTATCCAACCCCTTGTAGGAAAAGTTACTGTCGCGGCCCTAGAGGAAGGTATTTTCCGTCATCACCTTCTGCTCTCGTACTGTCAGGTGAGCCCTCAGATGTTGAGGTTGGCTTCTGAATTTCATAAGCCTTGACCAGTAACAAAGTGATAGTAAACCATCAGACCCTTCGGAAAGTTTCTTTTCAGAAATATTGTCAATAGATATTTAAACTTTTTAGTTTATTGTTTCTTCTGAATTACTGTAAATACAGAAACTCAATTTTACTCATATATATAATCTGTATTATGTAGGCAACCTGAAAGTTTGTAGCGGATATTATTTCTTGTATCACCATTTCATTCAGCTGTTTTCATGACTTCACTGCTAATTTCTACTATTTTCTATTCTGTGTATTCATGGAACATAGTCTGATTAGAATGATATTCAATAGACTTTCAAGCTTCCTCCGTTTAGTTCTTTCGTTCGTCGTTTATCTACATTTAAGCCAGTCATTTTCTGTATATACTCTTCTGAAAGAATATGGCACAGATAAGTCGTTATTCACGGCAAACTTCACTACTTTATGACATTTTCACTATATACAAAGTCTTCCACGACAGAATATTTCTTTAATTTTCGCTCCTCTTTCGCACTGAAATCCCACTTTATGTTGCTGTAGTGTTATCTTCTACCGTTTACCAGTTTCTGTAAGTCTTGGTACCTTCTAACCAGTATGTACGTTGATGTAAAAGTATTTAAAACAGCGGCGTGACAATACTGGAGAACCCAGTAACGGCCTGTAACAAATGCTCATATTTTTTCTTAGTAATAAAAGGTAATTCTGACATGAGTATTATACTTAATAAGAGCAACTTGTGTGTTACATATTTAAAGTAAAATGGTACGCTTCTGTTAAGTCTCGAGAGGCTTAATGTGCTCCATAGAGAGCAGGTTTCATAACCATTTCATAGCTCCGCGAAGTATGACCGAAATGTCAGCAGATGGAAGCTTCGGTATGCCATTCGGCAGACTCGAGGAAACGCTTTTGCAATTGCAGTTTACGGAAGCAACAAGTCATTGGACTACAGTTAATTTTATGAAAGGTTTCAACTATTGGTAACGTTGGACCAAAACATCGTCGCTATATACATAGACTGTATGTTAGAAAATGAGGGAAGCAGAATTAAAGAGGATATTGCAGCGCCGCGCTGAAACACGAAACTGTTTCGTGAACAGACGCGCGACCCTAAGTGACAGACGGGTTAGGGGGAGAAGAGGGCCAGGGCCCCATCTGCCCTGCCCTGCCCTACCCTATCAGCACGTAAAGCGGCTGAATCTAATAAACTTTGTTGGCCTCAACTTGCCGTACCCTCGCTCCCTGTTAAACACTAACACAAAATTCTCATTGAACTGAAGGTCTGCACAGCTTGCGCAATGACACTGCTTCAATCAGTTTATCCTGTATGCAGAAACCTCGAGCCTCCTCTGTAAATCATGCAGCAAACCAGTGGCCACTGCGCCTTAGTCGTTATCTGCAAGCAGCTCTCATCTAGAAAGCTGTTAGTGTTTTCTGCAAGCTGTAAATCGGGTAAGTGGTACAACATGTTAAACCAGCAGATGAATACTTGAAATATTACATATTTTCTTTTCACTTACTCATGGCATGCTCTGTTGCCGTTTGTCCACTTCCTCGAACTATTGTAAATAACGTAACTTTGCAATCTTTCCAGCTGTGATCGATTCTACGACTCTCGAAAGATGAGTAACCAGCATGTATTACATGACTTTTGTGACATAGTATATTCTCTAGTCCCTTACATACTTCGTCAGATTCTAATAACGTATGTTACTGCGTAAGAAAGCTACTGACATCTCATCCGTTTAAGCAGACAAACGGGATAGGAGTTTCACGAATACTCACCAATTTTAATTAACTTCAGTACTAATTTCCGCAATAGTCGTGCTTCTGCACCATTCAATCCATTCGTGAATATTGCATGACACAACTGTTTAAGCTAGTTTTTTCCTTTCCTCTCTTAATTTATATCTAAAAATTCAGTCAGTGTGTAGGAGTTGTCATCTAGAAATTCTTTTAATTTATTTTTAAATGTTGGTTGACTGTCAGGCTTTTGATGCTGTTTGGTAGGTGACCAAAGACTTTTGTGGCAGCATAATTTACCCCTTTCTGTGCCAAAGTCAGATTTAACGCTGCGTAGTGAAGATCATCCTTTCTCCTGGAGTTAAGGCTATGCACACTGTTATTACTTTTGAACTGGGTAGGATTATTAACAACAAATTTCATAAGTGAATATATATACTGTTAGGTTACTGTGAGGATCCCTAGATCCTTAAATAGATGTCTGCAGGATGACCGTGGGTGGGCTCCATCAATTATTCTGATTACACGTTTTTGAGCAATGAATACTTTTCTACTCAACGATGAATTACCCCAGAATATGATGCCATATGAAAGCAGTGAATGAAAGTAGGCATAGTAAGCTAATTTACTGAGATTGTCACCAAAATTTGCAATAATCCTAATAGCATACGTAGCTGAACTCTGACGTTTCAGCAGACCATCAATGTGTTGCTTTTAGTTTAACCTCTCATCAATGGACACACCTAAAAATTTTTAAAATTCTACGTTAGCTACAGACTAGTTAAAACTTCTGAGAGAAGATGATACTCTGCCAAAATGGAATTTTTTAGATAATATAAGAACTGAGTTTGTATAGTGATGCTACCTTGTAGTAAATTCTCTTGAGAATCCTTGCCGTCGTCATTTGAACATCCTAACTTAGCTGTTTTTCATTATGCATTTCTACCTAGTACCTGAGATGTGCATGAACAGTGTGGCAGGCGATAATCGTAGCAACAAAATGAGGGAGGGGGAGAATGAGGTGGATCCCCGCTCTCATTGTGAGTGTGTAGATGTGGAAGAAAGTTTATTATCGACTAATTAGGGCAGTGTATAGTTACCTTTTCTAATATGATATTCTAACAGGGCAATACAGTGTTTGCGTGGAGGCTCATTAATGAAGGGATTTACGTGATATATAGCCAGGTTTCCAACTTGTTTGAGGGGTTTAATAGGCGGATCACCGAACGTTTCCATGGGCGAAGGCACATTCATAAGAAAAAAATGAAAGTATACCCCCAGTTAGCTGTGATAAGACTTTCTGCTGCTGATTTGTTCGTGGCTTAACAGATACTGTTAGTTGTAATTTCATAACTCTCGCATGTGTGTGAGTTATCTGTGGAGTATTTCAATAATATCGAGTCGGATACCGACAGATCTCCTGTACATTAGCAAGTACTTTTGTGTCTGTTGCAGAAGTATGAAGTAAAACTTCCCGTGAGACACAGATATGTCGGTGACTTAAAAGGCATGATTGAAACGCAACTAGAGATGGACACGTTATGAAAACAACAGTTATAGAAAGTTTAGTGTAGATTAGATAGATCGTACAACGTAATCTATCACGGCTGGTACTGACGTCACTTAAGACCTCCAGGCCGATGTTCAAAACATTCTCCCGACGCTTCCTCTCCGACTGCTGGAGACATCTTCATAGTCTATTAATTCGGAAATTTTAAGTGATAAGGATTAGGTAGAGTTCGAATACAACACAAATGCAAGACTTCAGGTTGTTTGTATGACACTGGTTTGCTGTACTTTGTTTGCGAACGAGGTTCCTTGGAAAGCTATTGCGCTTGTACGATATGTGATAGAATACTGCTCTGGTACAGAGTCCATCTCAGGTCGTACGTGCTGGCAATATGGATCGAATGAAAAACAGGCCAACGCGAATCATCACAGCCTTGTACTGCATTGTATGGAATGGAACTGGGGACCCAGAAACTGAGAGGCTACGCCCCCGCCGTAGCCCTCAGCGGTCCACAACTCCACAACAGGCTATAACAGTCCACTCACCCCACCGCCGCCCAACACCGAACCCAGGGTTATTGCGCGGCGTGGCCCCCAGTGGACCCCTTGGGAACGTTTCACAGCAAACGAGTGTAGCCCCAGCGTTTGCCTGGTAGAGTAATTATGGCGTACGCGTACGTGGAGAATGTGTTTCCGCAGTAATCGCCGACTTAGTGTTACTGAGGCGGAATAAGCGGAACTAGCCCGCATTCGCCGAGGCAGATGGAAAACCGCCTTAAAAACCATCCACAGACTTGCCGGCACACCGGCCCTCGACGCTAATCTGCCGGGCGGATTCGTGCCGAGGACCGGCACGCCTTACCTCCCAGAAAGCAGCGCGTTAGAATGCCGGGCTAACCGGGCGGTCTATCGCAGCCTTACGTGCTGTGCACTAACATTTAACAAACGCAAAGAAGCCCCAAACATTTGTCTCCCAAATAGTTGTGTGGCCGGCCACTGTGACCGAGCGGCTGTAGGCGCTTGAGTCTGGAACCGCGCTGCTGCTACGGTCGCAGGTTCGAATCTTGCCTCGGGCATGGATGCGTGTGATGTCCTTAGTTAGGTTCAAGTAGTTCTAAGTTCTAGGGGACTGATGACCTCAGAAGTTAAGTCCCATAGTGCTTGGAGCCATTTTTTAGTTGTGTGGAATGACTTATCTATGCGATAAGTTCAAAGCCTGATTCTATGGCATATGACACCACCTCTCCCGTAGCACTTGACTACGTTATCAGCCACTGACTGCATGCATGCAATACTGCCTCACTGCCTAGTACACGTACTTTGTCTGTAACTAAAAAGGGTGTTCCACAAGTAATGCAAAAATTTTTTCCGAAAGCAGGTTTTATTCAGGACTCCAATATACAATTTGCCCTTCCCCTCTTTTCACTACGAAATTCTATTTTTCAATGCAATCTCCGGTAAATGTGACAGTTTCACCACATGTTACTGGAGGGCCTTCATCGCCGCGTCTTACCACTCCACTACTCGACGGCGGAACCAACGCCTGGCTGCATCAATAACCTCCACATCATCCACGTATTGCTTCCCATGGAGAGCATCCTTCAATGTGCCAAGCAGGTGGAAGTCTGAAGGTGCGAGATCCGGGCTGCAGAGTGGATGAGGAACAAGAGTCCAATGAGGTTTCGTGGGCTGCTCTCGGGTATGCAGACTTCTGTGAGGCCTTGCGTACTAATGGAGAGAGACACGTTCGTGTGTGTTGTTATGGCGAACTGAAGTCGTTCCTCCAGTTTCCCGAGGTTAGTACACTGGGCTAATTGATCGTTGCAGTATGAGGGGGGCATCAAACAGAACAATCCCTTCAGAGAATCAGAAGATCGTCGCCATGACTTTAGCGGCTGGGACTGTGGCTTTTAATTTTTTTCTTCAGAGGAGAGACGGTGTTGCGCCGCTCCATGGGTTGCCATCCTTTCCGAATCGAAGTGGTGAACCCATGTTTCAATTATTCCGCACAAATGATCCCACGTTGCTCTTTACGCTCTTTCGTTAGGCGGCGAGAAACCCAGAAGGCCTCAGGCATGGATGTGTGAGAACTAGTTAAACCTAACTAACCTAAGATCAAAGTCCTAGGGGACAAATGACATCAGAAGTTGAGCCCCATTGTGCTCAGAGCCATTTGAACCAAACCCAGAAGGCACACACCTCTGAGTACCCTAACAAGTGGACGTGTTAGCACTACCAACAGACCTCCAGTCGAGGAGAGAGGCGTTAATGATCGGCCTATCACCTCAAATGAGGGGGTCCGCTCGTTCCATCTCTGCAGGAGTCACACCTGTGTGCGGCCGGCCGGCACACAGGACATGGGACAAGTTTGTGCGACCTTGTTTTGCGATGAAGAGACGCCTTGTTCAACGACTCATTGTCTGATCTCCGGAAACATTTAGCAACTGCCACTGAATATCTGTGAAGCTCTGGTTTTCCACCAAAAGGAACACAATGATAGTCTTCTGCTTCGAACGCACCACCGTAATAGACGCCATTTTGAAGGTTACATATAGCGCCGCCAGCTATCGGAACTTCATAAAACTATAAGGGCTGAAGCAAGTAATGTCCCACAGCAAATACCGAAGTTTTTCAAACGAAATTGGCAGAGAAAAAATTTGTTGCGGTACTTACCCAACACAGCTCGTATATTTTGCATTAGTTAGTGATTTTGAGAATGCCTAGCAGATTTTAAAAAATGAACTAAAATAGCATTTGATTCACTAGGTTAAATTCTGTATCTTCTCTCAGGATTATCTTCAACGATTAGAATTACGTAACACACAACACAATATTTCATCGTCCATAATGCTTAGCTTTTAGAATCTCATTTGCAGCAACAGTTGCCGATAACTCGTAGTAGTCGATTCTGCAAGTACCTCCAGTTAATTACTTGGTACGGTTTCAGCTGGCGTGGCGCGACGCCATGAAGGAAGAGGCAGCGGTGAAGGCGCAGGCCGTGGACACGGAGCGGCACGCGCGCTTCAGCAGCGCCTACGTGGACGGCACACTCGACTACGACAGCGTCTAGACACTCGACCCTCCATCTGGCCGGGAGGGCGCCACCACAAGAACACGACAATAAGGCGGCGGGACAGTGGCCGCTGCGATGGCTGCCAGCTCTGGCTAGCTAGTACTGCAACGAGGGAACCAAACTGCTTCAGCATGATTCCATTCAACTTGTAATAGATATATCGCTTTATGTAGATTTTCTTACATATTTATAGAAACTGTATCTGCTTGGAAGAATAAAATTATTGCAAAATTCTGATGCGTATTATTACAGTTTAATAGTACAAACAGGAGTGTAGCCTAACGACTAAGTCACTTGCCTAATGGTATGTTCGCCTGCATTAAATTACTGGGTGTACACAGTCTGGGAACACTTTTATTTATTGCGCAAGAACTAAACATGGTACAGACGTCAAACATACTGCATTTTCAAGAGAAACTCTGAAATTTTCACACACATTTGATATGCGAACCATGAGTGACCCAGACGTCAATATGGGAATCGAATGGATCTGCTATGCGCTCCACATTCACTTCACTCACACTGGTACGTCCACTTCTTTGCCGGGCACGAGCGACCCGTCGTAACAAATTTGTTGTTCCAGTGGTAAATGACCTTCCTTCTTGGTGGCTTATCATCGTACTCGGTTCTAAACATCTGTTGAACAGCTGTAGCAAACTTGTTTTTGTCGAATTTCAACACACAGAAAGCTCGCTCCGCACCTGATGGTTCAAATGGCTCTGAGTACTATGGGACTTAACATCTACAGTCATCAGTCCCCTGGAACTTAGAACTACTTAAACCTAACTAACCTAAGGACAACACACAGCCATCACCAGGCAGAGAAAATTCCTACCCCGCCGGGAATCGAACCCGCTCTGCACCTGAACTCACCATGTTCGCAACTAGCGCCTACTATCGGCAAATTACCAAACTACGCTGTGGCGGTACACATGAAAAAACTTGCAAGGTTTCTCTTCAAAATGACATATGTACAGTATTTGGTTCCTATGCAATAAAGAATTCATAGTGTGCTTTGACTTAATGTACATCCTGTATTTGTAAGCATTTTTTGAAGAGTACATTCCAACGAAATCATTTTGTGACTGATGCCTGGTAAAAGTAGTAAAGCTGTAAGTTGCCAGTGGCCTCCTGTCCTTAAGACAAGACTCAGCAGTGACTGATGGGATGGAGAAGCAGAAAACAGCTGAAGAAACTACTGAATTTTAGATGAGGAAGCGTACTCACAGGAAATGTTGCTTCATCTTAAAGGTTACTGTCTCACTGGTAAACGTTTCTATATTAGCTCCGTTATAGATGCTGGCTGTGGTTGTGGTTTCATGAAGTCCAACTTAAAGAAATCTGGCTTATTACCTGTCACTGTTTCTCTATTAGCAGATAAAGTAACATTACTTGCCAGTCTTGTCCGCTGACTGTAGAGACATCAGACTAAATTTTATACTGCTGGTGTTTCAGTTGCCAGGAAAAAATTCGTACTGAATGAACGGGAGATGGCAGGAGCTGCAAACTAACAAGACAGCAAATTTAAAATACATTTATACAGATAACTTAAAAGTAAACGCAGGGTAGTTTTGTTACATAAACAGAACGAAATCAAACCAAGATTTAGTAATTCTAGGCATGAAGCCGTCATACTATAGGACAAATACACAGAAAACCCTTAAACAAAAAAAAACCTCGTGGGGTCTCTAGAGTGGTATTTGGAGAATTCAGACGAACTCTCGGAGTTGAATATCACGTAACAGTGGTTAGCCATGAGAAGCTAGGTAGGAGCACAAAGACAGTGATGAAATCTGTGCTGGCTGTTTGCTGTGGAAGATATTTGATCAGGGGAACGTCCGCAACTAAAGAACATGTTTACAAAACACAGTTGCCGTTTTCTTAATTTGTTCCGTCACCGGTTTTGAAGGTTCATCTTCAGGTGCCACGAAATACATTTGAGAATGTAGATGTGTGGCGGTCAGGCCTGTCACATTGGAGATCACACCCACTTCAAACGCATCGGAGCTTAGGATCAGTAACCATAGCGCACGCCTGCACAGCACGACCCTGGAGCTTCTAAAACCAGTCGTGGAATAAATTACGAAAAATTACTGGGAACGCAAGCAATTTTTTATTTTATAAATTTTCGCAGTGGAATAAAAATGACAGAAGCCAAAAGCATTTTAAAGTAAAGCACACTAACTAAACCTGACTCCGCACATAGCTGCTTCTAAGTGATGGAAGCCAAAACATGTACGATAAGATGGCGGTAACTCACGAAGTACTGTTGGTAACGATGTGATATAGACTAAGAATTGCAACGGAATGGGCATAGGAGTGTCTCCCTGCGTAGTTTTGTGAACTCTGACGCAGTACCGTGATGTGCTTCCTCTGAGAGAAAAATATTCCTATAGCTAACATTGGGACAGTGTGTGAAGCCTTGTTCCTCCTGCTCTGGCCGGGGAGTTGGCCTGCCCTCCTGGCGATGAGCGACCTGTCCTGACACCTCAGACGGGGGAGGAACTTGTGTTCCTACGCAGTGGCGTGTTTGGTGTCTAAATATCGATCCAACGGCCGCAGACTGCTACTGATTTTAGCCACCTGAACATAATTAATCCACTCCCAGCAGTCGATGGTCCTATACCGAGGCAAGCCGTCGGCAGTTGTCGATGGCTGAGGAAAATTCATTTTAATGTATAAATTAATGAATGCCTTTGTAATAAAGCACTATGCCTGTGATTGCTATCGTTGATCGTGATTAAGCATGAATCGAGAAAAATAGAAGTTAATGCAGGTCAGCAGAAAAGACAATCCTGTACTCTTCGAATACAGTATTAGTGCTGTGCTAATTGACACAGCATGTCTATTAAATGTCTAGGCGTAATGCTGCAAAAGCATTTGAAATAGAAAGTGCAAAGTGCACGTGGGGGGGGGGGGGGGGGGGCGGCGGTCAATTAGGTTTCATAGAGATAATTTGAGGAAAGTGTAGATCATCTGTAAAGCAGACTGCATATATCACGAGCGCTATATATTCTTCAGTGATGCTAAAATGATGCGGATCCCTACAAAGTCATATTAAAGGAAGACATCAAAACAATTCAGAGAAGTGTCACTAGATTCGTTATCGGTGGGTTCGATCAACACGCGAGCATTATGGCGATACATCGTGAACTCAAACTGGAAACACTGAACTGAAGACGGCGTTCTTTTCGAGGACCACTACTGAGATTTAGAGAACCGTCATTTGAAGCTGACGGCAGAACGGTTCTCCTGCCGTCAACGTACGTTTTGTGTAACATAAGAGAAATTAGGGCTCGTAAAGAGGCATAAAGATAGTTTTTTTCCTCTCTCTGGGTATTTGCGATTGGGACAGGAAAGGAAGGTGGTGGTGGTGGTACAAGGTAAACCCCTCTGTGTACCGCATGTTGGCTTGTGGAGTATGTGTGCAATGTACAACTTGCGATTGGACACATGACCATTTAATTACAATTTCTTTCGATGATACTGGACTAGACAGTTGAGGCTTCTTCACATGGTTCATACATCTCAGGAAAGTATCCATATTTTTATCCTGGAAAATGCAGCCAAATGATAGGTGACTGTCAGGAAACGATCCAAGAAAAAGTGAAAGTATAGCATTATGAAAGTAAATTTGGAATGTCACAAATCTGAGTGGGGCAACGCAAATTTACAGGACAATGTGGATACAGAACTAGAGGGGTGAGAGAGAAAGGCTCCTTAAGTTAAAATAAATTTTGGATCTTAACCAAATACACACGGTCGAAATTTACCACCTCTCACTCATGACTTTGGTAAAGTCGAGGGGCCCATGAAGATAGCAGCTGAATAACATGCCAGTGATTCATATTGCGTAATCTGATATTGGACTGTAAAGCGTATCTAGGAGGAAATGCATAGTCAGATGATAATTCAGTGTTTAATGTAGGGTGAAGTTTGAGTCCTGTCAGAAACAATTAACATTCAAAGAAACAAGGTACTCAAGTACTGAAAGAGTGGTGGTGGTATGATTTGAAGTTCTGAGGTTATAGGTACTGTGATGTCCACCAGAAAATGTACGATCTTAAAGTGAGAAGAATGTACGTGACAGAGATGCCGCACTGAGTCAAGTACATCTAGGGTGGAATGGTGCTCACTGTTTCAAAAACATTTGTGTGTAGAATTAAGCCAACGTTGTAACTGAAACTGACTTGATGAAGCTCCAGCGCTGCCTTCTCTCCAGCATACTGATAAGTGGGGAATATTTGTCAAATTTTTCGTCTGTCCATACTATCACCAGGTACTCTGTATTCGTTCTTAAATTATCCGATGTGATGCTGTTGTGCTCATCGAAGTTGTAATCCAATACTAAGATTAATCGGTTTACTTGTATGAACACAGAGTAGCCTAGTGGAGCGATGTGCAGTACTGCCCCCTACCAGCGAGGCTAGAATCGACAAACCCAACTGTCGTATGTGCAGCGAAGTACATTATCTGGTGATGTCAAACGTTCAATATTTGTCATCCACCTCTTGGATATTTCCCGACATAAGCAGTGCTATGTCAAATTACTTGTCTCAGCGTCATCTAATTTATTTTGGGTTTTTTAAACATCAATAAAAATCATCCTGAATATACACACTTGCCAATTTCATATGTAATGTACATAAATTTCGAAAAGTGTGGGATGACGTCAAAAATTTGGTAAAAAATCCTTATACGATATGCTCACATTGTGTGCCCGCATTTATACTAAGTGTAGTCGAAACGTGACATAAGCACTAGATCAGTGTGTTCAGAGATCTCTTGGGTAATTTCCTAGAAAAGTACGAGGTTGAGTGTTCTATTAGAATCGCAGTACCATCTGCCTAGAAACTGACGGAGACCTACGTTGAAAGTTGAGAGATTTCGCCGTAGATCCTTCGGAATAAAAAAGGATTCTATAGAAAAGGAGGAACCGATATGACGGCACAGATACACTCAGAAAAACAAAATCATTTTACAGACGGGGTAATCGGTCGAGAAGAGCTGTAGCAACTGAAGAGGAGCGAAACCACATATGCCTTAATGGTACAACGCTGTAGTCTACAGACAGACAAGACAAAATTGTCATTCCACCACTACCCACTCTTTTTGTTTATCTCACCCGCCGTTCGTCTAATTTTCAAATCTATTTATCGTGCGTTTATAATTCATTTCGATATTTCTCTCTGGTGGTATCAGTTGAGAGCAATTTACTGCTTTCATCATGACCTCTTTCCTGTTTGACTCTAACATTAGAAGGTAATATAAGTATTACGTTTTTAGCTGCACGTGTACTTGTTGTGGAAGACTGTAGCTTTAGTGGGTTGTTTGGTAACGGTAGGATGCAATGCCGCGATCTATTTTTTTTAAAAAAAAAAAAAAAACAATCACGACCTATAATAGTTAATAAAGTACGTGCTTTATGCCTATAATTTTACTGTGGGACTAGATTACTCAAGAACATCGATAATAGCAGCTCTTTTGTAGCCTATCTAATGGTGGAATCCAAAGTTACTTCGCCGGACATCAGAATGACATGTCCTCTAAACCAGAATCTTTTGGAAAATCAAAGTAAATACTATCTTTCGTGGATGCACATGTACTCCATATAATCAGGTCCAGTTACTGGATATAATGCTATGCTCTGTCGATATAGTTACAATTAATTTCAATTATTTCTTAAGTGACGTCTGCCCATGTTACTTTCCAAAGACCCAAGATTGGGGAACTTGCTTTATTATGCTCTCGCAGCTATGACTGGCAGAAACAGTTTCTCCAGATGTGATACGCTTCCACCACACAGTTATGTTAGCACGGTGTTGTAAATAAATATCTAAGATTGAATTTCCAATCTCTATTTATCACATATTTGACATGTTTAGAGTTTTTGTAAAGTATTACAAGAAAATCTGAGATTTGATCAACAGTCTCACACTTAACAGGTTGGTTTAATGGATTTGGGTTGTAATTATCACATGAACTACTTCAAAGAAGCATGTTTTACTGACAATCCAATGCTTCCATACGTTTGTCTCTGAACAAATATTACATACAGATTCAATGTGTTTTTTTAAATGCTTGTCTGATCTCTAGGTCGCTTATTGCCTATGAGAGGATCACGCAGTCAAGATGTCTCTGTCTCTGTCTCTGTCAGGCGCCCCCCCTCCCACCCCCCCACCCCCCATAGACGAAGTTACAATTAACCTACCACCACATGGTTTGAAAAAGCCACACACACACACACACACACACACACACACACACACACACACACACACCCCACACAAACATAAAGGTACTTCTTTATCGCGCATCCTATCTTAAACGTACGATCCTTAATCAAATTATACTGCAGAGTGTTGTCTTAGGTAAATATCACATACAAGAACTATGGACAGTTTTTCCAACATGACACGTGTTACCATCTTCGAAGAGAACGATGAAAAATGTAGTAATAACCTACGTACAGGCTTCTCTCGGCAGCATCTGTATTTGAAATTGACTCCGATATTACCTGATTTGCACCTCGTCATCAGTAACTGTCATAGAAGGGTCATTTTTGGAGCTCTAACGGTATGAGAGAGCAGGGAGAGAGATGTATTCGTGATAAAATATTTACGCCCAACATCTTACATCTGATATTATTGTAATGACCACATGTAGGGGTGTTACGTAAGTCATTTTTCTAAAGTCCGTATGGGTAAATCCAACAGCTCACAGACGTGTAACAAAAATAATTTTGGTGTTTTCATTCATACAGCTCACGCTGGCTGCAGAGCTGTTTCAATAACTGGCTCACAAAAAGTTTATACAGCACAGACGTTTTGCTGTTAGACGCCTTTGGCTGTGTCTGGACACTGCTCGGCTACTGTTTCATTTTTAACAGCCTCAGTGGCGGTCCGTCTTCTGGACGGTCTGATCGTGGTCAGGGGGGAAGGAATGTATTGGCTGTTACAGCTAGACACGCACAGGTCATGGATGCCGCCTCCATTTATCAGCCTGCATAGGCCGTTTTTCCCACGGTTATTTGGAGCCAATGAGATGGCTCTGCCTTAGGTCTGGATGCTGCATGCACGGATAACAGAGTGACGGTTGCGTTCCGGTCAGTATTTCCAGGGCTAGCTGCGGTTTCGCAGTGAGGTCATTGGCGCCGCAGCTCTTGACTCAGCAGCTTCAACTGAGATGCGCAGCATCTCGTCATAAATTGTGGTGTTCGTACTGTTTATCAAATATATGTGGCGCCTGTTCTTCTCCAGCACTCATCGTGTGTGTGTGTGTGTGTGTGTGTGTGTGTGTGTGTGTGTGTGTGTTTATCGGCAGACAATACAGTAACTCTACAGTTATCTAAGGTTGGATTTTTAATAGATAGCGTGAGAGGCGCTGTGAGTTGTGTAAGTCAGTGCCCATGGCTCAGTCTCTGTGCGCAGCAGGGACGTACATACTGTAGATTATTTCACATCTATTTATGAGTCTTTTAGTGTCATTGCATCACTAATATTACAGGAGGTAGAGGGCTTCATATTCTGCCTCAGAGCTCTGGCGGATCTCGTCCACAATCAGTGTTCTTGCTGGCTTCTACTTATGACTCTTACAGCGTCGTCACGACTCAATAATATTGCATGGTTTATTTGTATAAATATCGTGTTGTAGTAGGTTAGTAGTAATGCTTTGGCCTTCCAGTATTAGAGCATACATCGTACATGTATGTGCAATGCCACTCGTTATTAATGTACAGATAAGTATTTGTGGTAATAATTTTTTTAGTATAGTAGTTTGCTATCTGTCCACCTTGTGCCTTTGTAATGCTATGAATCAGTAAAGATTACATTAATAGCGATGGCCATTCTCTGATTTTCTCAATGTATGGGACTTACAGTAATGTCAAATACCCCTACAATATAGCAGGGTTTATTTTGATTAGATATGATAATTAAAATTACGTTTGTTTCCACCTGGGAATGCTGCCTGGCTGAAAATTCATTCTCCAATACATGAGCGCTAATTTTAAAAGCATGACGGTTGGGGGAGGAGGGAAGTTTGTTTTGGTCGAGGGAGATAGGTGGAAGCCGAGGGGAATACCTGGCCCTTTAACTTTAGCAAACGCTTTTTTGCAGAGGCGTCGGCAAGTCAAGGCAGTTTTTCTGTGGTGGGAAACTCCCACCTTAAATTACTGACTGCCACCTGTGGCAGCCATCAGGTCTGTCGCATAGGAGACAGTTACATATTGTTTAAATAATGCAAATTTCTCTATGACGTGTGGGGAGATGGTGTGACTTAGCACTGGGCTGACATGTAGAGCTCTCGCGCTAATCTAGGTGTGTATACGTTGCAGTCTTTGATATTTCCACCAATATTACCGTTATTACCGCCAGGAGGGGAGGGGAGGGGAGATGAGGGGGGCGGGAGGGGGAGGAGGAGGAGGAGGGGCCTCCCTCGGCCCGGACTGATAAGAGCCGTGCTGTTTGCATCAGCCACTAGGCCAGAGATGACTACACCCACAATTACTCGTCTTCTCTCGGCTCTTGCTGGGGCAATGTTCGTGACTGTACACTACACGTCTGAGTTCGACGGGAAGGCTATCCTACGGGCGACATACTTTTCAGTTGGGGGGAGGGGAGGGGGGGGGGGGGAGGGGGACGATTTGTAGTTACTAGTCACCTCTCTAGGAGTGTAATTTGTAGCACTGTGCTCCAAATGCTGTAGTGTAATTTGTAGCACTGTGCTACAAATACTGTATCTTTGTTTAGAAGCACCAGAATTTTACTATGTCACGAAATCTATTAACGTAAGTGTAGTTTAGCAGCGTTTGATCTATCACAGTGTGGTATTTCCTATACACAAAGCATCTTTGGTTAGAAATTGATAGTGCTTATAGAATTTGCTATGGCATCATTTATATGATGTGACGTTGTAATTTAAGCATGCGACGTCATCGTAATGTCGTGACGCGACATGATGATGCGATACGTCGTCATGACGTTGACGCTATACAATGTTGAAGCGATGTCGAGGCAGCACACAAGTAATTGGGTAAAATGCATAAAACCATGGAAAATATGAAAAGAATGAGAGTACTACAAATAGACCTCGAGTGACATGACTTAGCGCAATTTGTAATTAACAATAGACACAGCCTAAACGCTCTCCTCGTGCTGCCCAGCTTCAGTGTGCCCCAGTTGTAAGAGATGGAGTTGGGGAAGGGTGGTTCAATAGCAGTGACAACTAATTCAAGCACATACTGCATCGTGGTTGCCTGAAATCATCATGACGTTAGCCCGATGTCCGAAACTGCGTAATTGCCTAAAATACGAGAAATGTGACAAAATTCGTAAATGTGTGAAAAATCTGTAAAAATACGAAAATGGCTGAAACGTACTTAATATTGGGAAAATATGAAAAATATGAAAATACTAAAAGGTAATACGTGGAAGCATCAGAGTACGTATATATATATATGCCAGGGCGTGGTCTGTTTTGGTGCCTCGAATATGTCATTCAATTGTTAGTAACGAGTACAACTGAAGCGACGTGTCGTAACGTAATTTGTTATCAACAAGTAGACGCAAGCTGACCCTGTCCTTGCGCTGCTCAGCTGCAGAGTGAAACCTCCACACTCAGGTTGGAGTGCAGGAGATGGCTGATCCTAGTTGGCCCTATTGGCTGATAGGGATTTCGCTCGAATTTTCTTTCATTTGACGACTATGGAGTTACATCATGGTCTTCAAAATAGATCCCAAAATTGGTATGAGCCCGTAAGCCTACTGGTAACTTACTTTTTATCGGCTCACGCTGAAGATGGCCGAAAGGTGAAAATCCAAAATATAATAAGAAATAGAATTTATGCAGCTGCACGACCGAAATTTAATGGGCACTGCTTCTGAGTTACCTACTGTTGTTCACTTGAGTACAGTGGACATGTGTAAAAAGGTTAGTCACAGAAACTGAACAGAAATACAGAGGCACAAGAGAGATAACTTTCAAGAAACTGAAGGCAACAGAATTTCATTCAGGAAGCATCAAACAGAAAAAATCCAGAGAAATCAAGGAATGCAGCAACATGTCAGTTGGAAATGAAATAATAAGAAGTACAAGAAAACTAAAGTGAAATGGCTTTTGTGAAAGATGTCAGGGACTAACTTTCATGGTGGTAGAGGGAGCTACATAGGGCAAAAATTGTGCAGGCAAACAGAGTGAAATGAACACAGCATATAATTCACGACATACGATGTGTTACTCTGAGCCGAAGAGCTCGACACAGGAGAGGAAATCGTGACATGCTGCACCAGACCAGTAAGAATATTTATGGCCTGAGGAAAATGTAATTATTCAGTATATGAGAAAAACGAAACACTGGAAAGTATTTCGCCAGAAAACAGCGTCTAAGGCAGGCATACCATAATGCTTTTGTAGTTTAAAGGTTCTTCCATTTGGTTTGCAGAGGCTTTGATTTCGGACAATGAATCAGTTTGACGCATTGGAACTTATAGTCTGGAAAGAAAATTTTGTGTCACCATTGAATGCTTTTAGACGGAAAAATATTTTGCCAGTATGTATTTTTAGCTTGAGAAGAGGACGTTACTCAAGAGCAACAAAAGTGGCCAACAAGTGATTACACTTGTGAGACGAATAATCTGATCTGGCCAATCGAAAATGAGCATTCGCTCAGGGCGAACTTTTGCAGATCGCCAGGTAAAAGAAGATATTTCGACGTACTGGTACTGTGGCCTGTGTTGTTTCTACCCACACTTAAACCTGTACCGGGCATTTGTCAAGACTTACGTCACGTGTATAAATATGAAGTGCATAAGGTTTTGCTGTTAAAGGTCTTGTCTACCCATTCAGGCTGTAGTCACGTGCAAATAACACAAGAATCCACCAAATACTGCCGTCATACACATATTGTGAAAGTAGAGTGTCAACCAGCACCAATTAATCGGCCACATATTGTTAAGAGTAAAGACTGTTTAACAATGTTACGTTTCTCTTAAAGTAATACACTGAATTGATATTTATTGAAGCGATATATTATGATGCTTAACTCACGTACGTGGTTGAAATATGTTTGTTCCGGTGGTGTAAACTTTTGACAGTATCAAGTAATATTGTGAAACGTAACTCTCATAAACTAACGTCAGCTCTAAAATAACTAATAATTGTAGAACTTAATTACATTTCTGCAGCTTTCATTTTATAGCTTGAAAACGTTGCGTTTGAATACGTCACTTACAACAACCAACTAAAAATTAGCTGCAGTGACTAGGTAGTGTAACAAATCCTCCACTACATTAAACAGATTCGTAACGTGCGGCTACTAAAACACCTTGCCACAGGTTCAAGTTCTGTAAACTGCGGTAAGTATAAGAGGGCGGTATCATTATAGTTGCATTCCTGACAGCATTCCATGGACAGAGCTTGATAACAGTTATATCTTTCCACTGCATTACAAATTATTTTCGACGTCGTCTTTGGCAAATTGCCAGCTGATCGACTGGACTGTTGAAATTTGTTTTCACACCTCAGCTCGCAAATTCTCAAAGTTACCACAGGACAGTTTTTCGCAGGAGTAGCCTTAGCGAGACGTATCGTTGACTTCTACACTATACTATAATCTTAGAAACACCAGTGAGTACGAGGAAACTGAGTGCTCACGATTTACCGGCTTTTTTTAATGTTTCAGAGTTAACGTTAAACAGGATTAACGACGTTAAATACTGCGTACTTAATAAACAGTACTTCTTGACAGATGTTAATTATGACGCTAGTTTACTAGTGGAAATAATTTTAAAAATAAATGGCCGTAATAAAATTATTCTGTACAATCAACGAATTATGTTGGCACCCCGAGGGGGTTTGTTTGGGCAAGGAGACCAGACAGCGAGGTCATCGGTCTCATCGGATTAGGGAAGGACGGGGAAGGAAGTCGGCTGTGCCCTTTCAAAGGAACAATCCCGGCCTTTACCTGGAGCGATTTAAGGAAATCACGGAAAACCTAAATCAGGATGGCCGGACTCGGGATTGAACAGTCGTCCTCCCGAATGCGAGTCCAGTGTCTAACCACTGCGCCACCTCGCTCGGTGGCACCCCGAGGAGCATAGTATACACGAAAAGAAGTGTGGGCAAAAATAGCGAAGCTACATGGAAGCAAATGTTAAAGGGGGCAAGACCTGACAGCAATTTATCATCACCACTGTTTAACTGTGGTAAATAAAATTCCATATCTGCCACAATACCTTTTGTTAATAATGCTTCCAGTTTCCGAGAAGGATTAGGGAGGTAAGTTTATTTTCCAAGAATTACTAACGCTGAAATTCACAACGTCTATAAAACACTGTTTAAGAACAAAATAATTGATCAAATTTAACATATTAAAATTACGGATAGAACAGATAGAATGCTAATTACAAGGTTCGCAGCTGTCAGTTAAATTCAGGGCTGGTTCAAGAAAAGTAGAACTTCAATGGAACTTTGCACGGAATATACTATAGGGATACACAAGATACAAATAAAAACTAAAACTAGTAAGAAAAACAAAAGGCGGTTCGTCTATCATCAGGCATAACATATTAGCATCAAATTCAGGCTCGGAACAAAGTATAGTCATGCAAATTTGACGGTAAGGAGTTACAACACTGGCCATTAAAACTGATACAACAAGAAGAAATGCAGATGATAAACGGGTATTTATTGGAGAAATATATTATACTAGAACTGACATGTGATTACATTTTCACGCTATTTGGGTGCATAGATCCTGAGAAATTAGTACCCAGAACAACCATCTCTGGCCGTAATAACGGCCTTGATACGCCTGGGCATTGAGTCAAACAGAGCTTATATGGCGTGTACAGGTACAGCTGCCCATGCAGCTTCAACACTACACCACAGTTCATCAAGTTAATGACTGGCGTATTGTGACGAGCCAGGAGCTCGGACACCATTGACCAGACGTTTTCGATTGGTGAGAGATCTGGAGAATGTGCTGGCCAGGGCAGGAGTCGAACATTTTCTGTATCCAGAAAGGCCCGTACAGGGCTTGCAACATGCGGTCGTGCATTATCCTGCTGAAATATAGGGTTTCGGAGGGATCAAATGAAGGGTAAAGCCACGGGTCGTAACACATCTGAAATGTAGCTTCCACTGTTCAAAGTGCCGTCAATGCAAACAAGAGGTGACCGAGACGTGTAACCAATCGCACCCCACACCACCACGCCGGTTGATAAGCCAGTATGGCAATGACGAATACACGCGATGTCGACAAACACGGATGCGACCATCATGATGCGGTAAACAGAACCTGGATTCATCAGAAAAAAATGATGTTTAGCCATTCGTGCACCCGGGTTTGTCGTTGAGTACACCATCGCAGGCGCTCCTGTCTGTGATGCAGCGTCAAGGATAACCGTAGGCATGGTCTCCGAGCTGATAGTCCATGCTGCTGCAAACGTCGTCGAACTGTTCGTGCAGATGGTTGTTGTCTTGCAAACGTCCCCATCTTTTGACTCAGGGATCGAGACGTGGCTGCACGATCCGCTACAGCCATGTGGATAAGATGCCTGTCATCTCCACTGCTAGTGATAAGAGGTCGTTGGGATGCAGCACGGTGTTCCGTATTACCCTCCTGAACCCACCGATTCCATAATCTGCTAACAGTCATCGGATCTCGACCAACGCGAGCAGCAATGTCGCGATATAATAAACCGCAATCACGATACGCTACAATCCGGCCTTTATCAAAGCCGAAAACGTGATGGTACGCATTTCTCCTGCTTACGCCAGGCATCACAACAACGTTTCACCAGGCAACGCCTGTCAACTGCTGTTTGTATACGAGAAATCGACTGGAAATTTTCCTCGTGTCAGAACGTTGTAGGTGTCGCCACCGGCGCCAACCTTGTGTGAATGCTCTGAAAAGCTAATCATTTGGATATCACAGCATCTTCTTCCTGTCAGTTAAATGTCGCGTCTGTAGCACGTCATCTTCGTGGTGTAGCAATTTTAATGACCAGTAGTGTAGTAACAAGACGATAGTCACTTATTTGTTGCATATGTCCTACCAAAAAAAACTCACCGATCTGAATGCCAAATTGACTTCTTTTAACGTTCACTTTCCGTACCGCAGGTTCTACTCATGTAAATATGCTTCTTGGGTAGATTTCAGAGCAAGGCCATTTATTTACACAAGAGAACTGAGTATCATTAATACCGTTCACCTAACAAAATATGACAGCCAATTAACAGAACTTTCCTCTCGACATAGCTTGTAAATGTCTGTGAATTGCTAAGGGACCAAACTGCTGAGTTCATCGGTTCCTAGACTCACACACTACTTAAACTAACTTATGCTAAGAACACCATACACACCCATGGCCGGGAGCGGCCACACATGGTGCCTATAACCGCGCGGCCACTCAGCTCGGCCATAACTTGTACTCTGCGGTTCAGATAAAGAGCAGGCAACCGTTTAGAGTCACTGAGAGGTTCTGAGAAAAGAAAATCTGTAATTAGTTGTAATAAGCAAAGCATATTGATGGAGATCTGTGGGACAGGTATGGTGGTTGGCCAAACATGTGGAAACACCAACAACAACAAACTACATGCCCAATATGGTCTAGCCGGTCGGAGTGGACGTGCGGTTCTAGGCGCTACAGTCTGGAACCGAGCGACCGTTCCGGTCGCAGGTTCGAATCCTGCCTCGAGCATGGATGTGTGTGATGTCATTAGGTTAGTTAGGTTTAATTAGTTCTAAGTTCTAGGCGACTGATGACCTCATAAGTTAAGTCGCATAGTGCTCAGAGCCATTTTTTGAACCAATATGGTCTGAGACGACTGTTGATACTCCAAACAGCTTTCAGCCGTCTCGGTACAGATAAATACGGTACTGCGTGGTTTTCAAGGGAATCTTACCCCATTAGTCCCGCAAACAGTAGCAAGATTAGGTAACGATTGACGGACTGGATAGCGATGACGCACCTTTCTCTTCAAAGTACACTGCAGGGGCTCAACAATACTTAGATCTCGTGATTGTGGTGCAGATGCGACAATGCATTATTGAGCACCTGCACGGCGCCAAACACGCATACGACCATCATTGGCACCAAGGCAGAAGCGACGCTCATCGCTGAATACGACACGTCTCCATTCGTCCTTCCATTCACGCCTGTCGCAACACCACTGGAGGCGGGCTGCACGATGTTGGGGCGTGAGCGGAAGACGGCCCAACGGTGTGCGGGACCGTAGCCCAGCTTCATGGAGAATGGTCCTCGCCGATACTCCAGGATCAACAGTGTCCCTAATTTGCTGGGAAGTGGCGGTGCGGTCCCCTACGGCACTGCGTAGGATCCTACGGTCTTGGCGTGCATCCGTGCGTCGCTGCGGTCCGGTCCCAGGTCGACGGGCACGTGCACCTTCCGCCGACCACTGGCGAAAAAATCAATGTACTGTGGAGACCTCACCCCCCACGTGTTGAGCAATTCGGCGGTACGTCCACCCGGCCTCCCGCATGCCCACTATACGCCCTCGCTCAAAGTTCGTCAACTGCACATACGGTTCACGTCCACGCTGTCGCGGCATGCTACCAGTGTTAAAGACTGCGATGGAGCTCCGTATGCCACGGCAAACTGGCTGACACTGACGGCGGCGGTGCACAAATGCTGCGCAGCTAGCGCCATTCGACGGCCAACACCGCGGTTTCTGGTGTGTCCGCTGTGCCGTGCGTGTGATCATTGCTTGTACAGCCCTCTCGCAGTGTCCGGAGCAAGTATGGTGGGTCTGACACACCGGTGTCAATGTGTTCTTTTTTCCATTTCCAGGAGTGTATTTTCTTATTTTCTCACCACAACTGACACATATAATGTACTGAGGTCATTGAAGAGGTGCCGCAATCATCAAATACAAAACCATCATTGAAGGGCTTGGCTAGCATCTGCATTTTTTCAAGTGAGCGTTTCACACGGGTTTCCATATTTTTGTCCAACCCCTGTATCAACACCTGTATGAGTTACTCCTATTCTGGAATTAATGTCAACTAAAAGATAGCCTTACTTTGTCCTACAGCTGTTGTGAAAGTGCTGAGACGTATTTGAATATTATCTATAACGATGGCTGGCACGATATATTAGACTGTTGTGAAACGAAGAAGAGGAAGGAGAAGAAACTCTTCGTGAAATCTGGTCACTGCTCACGCAGAAGAAAGAACTATTCGCGTGGACGATGTACTATGTTGTCACATCGGGATATATAACGAAGGCAGACACTGAAATCAACAACCAAAAACAACTCCAACGGTGTGTTGAAATCAGATAACGACGTTGCTGCTTGTTGCCACTGTAATGAAAATTGGCCTGCATAGTATTCGCTAACTGATGTCCAGAATTATGTGTAAAAGAATCTGATCAAGTAGCGTTGACGTGAGACAAGTGCTGAAATGAAATAGAGCTGTTAAACCCAGCGTTTCTTTGGAAACGGAAGGTGATGTACGTTTCTGCGGATTACAGCGGCATACATGCAGAGGGCGAACATTACTGCCGATTTCCAGAGTTGATTAAATTGTGTCAAACGTAACGCTTTGTCCTCGAGTATGGAGAGACCGTTGAGACACTGAGCGTACCAACTGAAGCTCAACGTGAATAGACTAATAAAGTGCTACCCATGGCAGCGTTTGTACTGCAGTGGGTGACGATGCTTGTTAAGTTGGTGGGAGCCGCGGTACCGCCCATGGCCGGGTCACAGCCAGGTGCAGAAGGGAGGAGTTCCTGATCGTGACTGAATTGCAAACGGATGTTGTGAGAGGGGAGGGAGGGGAAGCAGGCATGTCTCTTTCAGAATCAAAGGAGCCTGCACAGTATTGGTGTGTGTAGATTATAACTTCGATCGCTATCAGAGACAGCCTGTACTGGTTCCAGGCAGGCGTCGACTGCTGTGATAAACTCTTGCTACCGGAAGGCGTGGCTGTCAAAAATGTTTGTTTAGCAGCGATGCGTAAATCAATGCGTCGCTCACATAAGCAGGCCTGCGGGACCGCTAGATGTCGCAGATTCGGTGCGTCGCATTTTCTGAGAAACCTAGGACATAAACCAGTGTACTGGTATCGTTAATTCGAGGCAATACGATATTTTGGCACGCGTAGCGTTGTCAAACTACCGTAGGCTACCGTATACTATCATAAGCAGGCACAGATGGTAGTTTTCTTAGTAGCGTTGCTCAGTTAAGATTGCAACGACGGTATCTGAACATCAGGTGTTGTAATTCCTACCTGGCGCTAGGCCATTCCGCCCGCTCTGTTTGCGCACGCGATCAGAGTTTTATTATATTCTCCTTGAAACCGAAAGCTGTGGATCTTCTAGAAACAAAGAGAGCATATGTATACTGGGTTACGTAACCTGAAGAAAGTTTCGTTCTACATAGTTATCCTCCTGGCTGTTACCTCAATATAAACAGTATTTATAGCAAAATTGAAAATGTCGATATTTAATTCAAGTTTTATTCGAAAATTGTTTGTGTATATGAAGTAGTTCATGGAATATTTAGGAAAAATAAAAGCAACAATACAGATTATCAAATAACGCTATTTCCTTAAAAAAGATAAAATAAAAGACAAAACAAAAGCACAAAAAACAATTTCAGTACTTCCTTGGACTTACACAAAATATATTTCTGTTATTCATAAACAACTTGCACATCTGTGAGTATTAAGATGAACGTTCTATCGAGTGCAAAATAACAGAAATAGTTGTGTCTATCTTTTATGCTTGTGCATATAAGCTGTACGTGCATCAAAAGTAATTATTTTGGTTATACAAAAGCGCAGAAATTACGCTAGCAACTCATTTTTATTAATTATAAAATGCAATTTATATTTTTCAAGTATATAAAGTACACAATACATCAACACTGAACGATGTGTTGGATCTAATTGTGAGTAAAACAAAGAAGTCGTCGGCTTCCAGTTTCTCTCTCATGTATTCATTTAGATTTCTTTCTCTACCGGTGCTACCAATACTACCAGTAATCCTACAATTTTTACTCATTTATGTAAGGCAGCAAAACCACTGCACCGTAGTTTTGGTAGAGCACATCTTTAGCCTTGTGTGATTGTGTATCTTGGCCCGTAAAATGTACACAACCTGTAAACTACTTTCTTGTTTCACACGGCGCAGGCTGTATAAGATTAATGGCTGTTTTTATTTCCTTGAACTGCCCTTAATTGTACGATGTATTGTAGGTTTGGTACTATTTACAGCTGTTGTTCGCGCCATTAGTACAGTTGTCACAACAGAAGAAAAACTTCAGTTACAGAGCTCGATTGAGGAAACAAGTTATTCCGATGGGATTGCTGGGTTGTTAATTAGGAGAATTTGCAAAATGCCCATTGGATGACACTCTTTTGAAGTCCTGAGAAATCTCTTATGATAGCAGATGGATTTCCTCTTTTTTTATCAGAAACTATTGAGCTCAGGGCAGAAGCAAGTGCTGCCCTATAATTCTACGTTTCAGGAAGTATGGTGTTAAAATGTGTGTGTTGAATGGTACATCAGAGTGTGTATTAGGTAAGGGTTGGACGCTGTGTTCTAGAAGCTTTGCTGGAGTACACTTCATATGATGGAGATAGTTTTAAAAATGTATGGCATTTGGTCTCTGAATTTGGATTTCGGTCGACTGACTGATAATGAAAATTGGTAGAATTCTTTTAGTCCTGCTAGTTTAAGAACAGAAATGTTGTTTATTTTGTCATCATCTTAAATGACCAATCTGCTGGTAATATTCACTTTGATGCACAATGTTAGATAGCTGACTTTACTATTTCTTTTCAGCTATGTTCACAAAGAATCTGCTGTAATACGGTCCACAGCGTAAAGATAACATCACACAATTATTTATTGCGAACTAGCTTTGCCCCCGCTCGCGTAGACTATGTGGCCTGCAGAGACTTTTTTATAATTTTTTTTAATTTATATTTAATCGAAATTTTATGTTGAACACAAACTGCAAGACCTTCTAAGCTGTTCATGCTAATTAAGGCCATATAAGCATGGTCTTTTCTGAATGTATTTTTAACCAAAATGCGATTCTGGTGGCTGGAGTCCAAATTTTTTGTTAATCATGCCTTTTGCGTTCTTGTGAAGATGTTTCCATAGCAACTTTCGTTCCATAACAAATACTTCTTTATATCTAACCGAGAATTGGAATACAAATTTTTAAAAATTTTGCTATAAATTTTTTCAATATAACGAAATATTTTCTTAAGATCCTGTTATCCTGCTTTCTCATGTCGTGAAATTTGTACCATTTTTCGTTGTAAGTATATCGCACCATCTTTATTATGTATATACTGTGTTCCATATCGTCCCGGTATTTTTGATTATTCCTGTCCAAGGATGTCTCTGTTCCTTAGCAATTTTCGAGCAGTTTATTGCAGCAAGTCGAGGGTGCAATAACCGGTGCTCGGTGACGGGAGGCATTCATCTACCACCTCCTGGGTTCGTATGCTGGTGACGGTGCAGCAGTCAGAAGAGGGCAACAAAACAGTCTGTGAACATAGCATTTCTTTATTATTACATTAGGCTCTGACAATAACATGTACGCGCCAACGTCCTGACTACGGCCTGGCGTCATCCCGTGATGTTCCAACGTTGGCGTGGCAGGCGCTGCGGGAGGCACTGCGCCGTACGCATTTCGGTTGCGAGGCAGCGTGCTCACTAGGCGAATGCCACCGCTAGTTGCTGCTGCGGCGGCATCGAGCACGGCATTTGCCTCGGCTTGGGAGACCAACCCTAAGCCATTAATTAGATGCGGTGCTGCGTCAGGCATTGACGGACCCCAACAGGACGGAGCTGGCCGGTCCTTCTTACGTGCCTCGACCCGTTGGGCGACAGGAAAATCTCGGACGTAGACCAGCGGAGGCGGCAGTGTGCAGAGCTGCCAAGTGGTTGGGTAGTCAGGCCGTAGTCGGAGGTTCGAGACTCGGTCGTGGCGGCTGGATCACAGTTACGTCTTTGACTTCAAGGCAGCGTACAGCATAGGTTGGGCGTCGCAACATAGCCCACCTCTCCATACAATGACTCGCTGGCCTCTGGAGTTACAAATATGGCGGTCTGTTTCAAATGGCTCTGAGCACTATGGTCATCAGTCCCCTAGAACTTAGAACTACTTAAACCTAACTAACCTAAGGACATCACGAGGCAGAGAAAATCCCTGACCCCGCCGGGAATCGAACCCGGGAACCCGGGCGTGGGAAGCGAGAACGCTACCGCACGACCACGAGATGCGGGCTATGGCGGTCTGGCGGCTGTCCTTGCCCAAGAAAATATCAGTGCCACACATTCGCGTCGCCGAACATTCTTAATGGCACACCTTCGCGTCGCCGAACATTCTTAATGGCACAGAAGCTTCCAAAAGGATTGTCAGTGTTGTGGCCCTTGGACGTTGACTCGCGGTAAATAGCCTGGTGTGGAAGCGGCCCACTGACGAAGGGTGCTTCTGTCAGCATAGGTCGTTGACCTGATACACACAGAGCCCAGGCTCGGACTTGACGCACTGGCTATGGCATTGGACACTGGCTTTGGCTTGTGCCATTACAATATTCTAAATACCCATTTTTATGGCATAGAAAAAAGTTGTTCAGGTTTTTGACTTGCATAACTTTAGATTACTTCTTTGAACTTCTGTTTATTCGGATTGTGTTGCATAACAAAGTCGTATAGCCTGCTCGTCCAGTTAGGCTACAAGAAAACCGAACAGCCTCCCAGGTATTGCAAACAGAGACAAACATACCTGTGTAAATCAGTCATTTTATCCGTAGTTGCGACACTCAAGAGAACAACAAGTGCCATAACCCCATTTCCCAGAAACCTCGTTCCGTGGAAGAGGAGTCAAAATAAGCGAAAACGTGTTTCAGCTTATCTCTAGATACTCGACCATTTCTGAGAGCCGGCCAGGGTGGCCGAGCGGTTCTAGGCGCTACAGTCTGGAACCGTGCGGCCGCTACGGTCGAAGGTTCGAGTCCAGCCTCGGGTATGGATGTGTGTGATGTCCTTCGGTTAGTTGGGTTTAAGTAGTTCTAAGTTCTAGGCAACTGATGACCTCAGAAGTTAAGTGCCATAGTGCTCAGAGCCATTTGAACCATTTGAAGCCATTTCTGAGAAAACAACGGTCAAATTTTTCGTCTTGATTTGGATGCCTTTTTTTTTTCAATTGAAATGGTGGCACAGTGGCCAGCGTCGTGGCGTCTCACTTTTGCGCCCCCGATTATTGCTTTTAATTATATTTCATCATCTGTTTTTTACCCATGGCCATCGAAGGTTACTATACTAATGTTTCTTATCAAGTTACGGGCTCCAAGTGCGTTATATTATCAATAAAATTACAACTGATCTTCACAATATCATACATTTATTACGCAATACATATGTGAGTGGTTCTTTCAGGGATTATAACCTTTTTAAGTTCAGATTTTCTTATATTTCATTCTTACATCAAGTCTTTTATTAATTCTTATATTTCATTCTTATGTTTATTCTTCGAGAAGATTTGGTGGATTCCCGTGGATGATACCATTCGTAGAAACATTCTAAACACAGAAATTTCGAGTACACCTCGAGCATCACCCAAATCCAGGTTTGCCACAGTGATATTTCTTCGTATGAATCTCACTCGGGAAAGAAACTTCGTTAATAATGCTGAATATTCATGCACTGGCAATAATTTCACGGTAAATCACGCATAAAAGATCACTATTCCTAACACTGGCGGTTACAGTTGATTCTAACAATTCTCATACATTTTTGTTTTTTAAATTCATTCATCAGATATAGAATTAGTAAACAAATAAGGGCAAAGTTATTTCAGTCTACATTTGGAAAATTCATATAGTAATCTTCTACGGACGTGGGTAGATAAATTAAGTAAAAAAAATAACAATCAGGTTTCGAACATGGGGCGTAGAAGTGTGAAGTCGCGACGCTTACCGTTGTACCACCGCTGAAGTTGAAATATTTAATTGGTAGTACGTCGAGAACTTTGACTGTCGTTTTCTCAGAAACGGTCGAATATCTATGGATAAGCCAAGACACGTGATAGGTAATTTTGACCCCTCTTCCACCGTGTGAACATTCTGGGAGATCAAGTTATGACGCTTGCCGTGTTCTCCTCGTATGTGGTAACCTCATGATGGCCTAAGAAGAAAAAACCCGGTTCGTCAAGAAATAAATAATAATCTGCTTACCATCTAGAAAATGTGTCCCATTTACCTTTACTGCCATGTTGTCTTAATGGCTACTCTATTGAGCACATCGTAAGCTGCAGTTTACAAAAAGGATCTAATTAAATGAAACACAACGTGAGTAGAAGCTGCTTTAAAGTATTCCACAAAGCTTCGGGATTGTAGAAAGATGATGTCGACTTCTTGCCACTATATTTCGACTGACAACGATTCAGCTATCTTCGGCTGAGTGTTTTGCTCCGGTCTAAAGTAATTGTAAAAAATTTAATTAGAATGTAATTATACCGTAATAAATCATACATCATGTGCACAGTAGACCTACATAAATGGCATATATTTAAGTGCGTAACATCACATTTAACACTGCTTCACTCTTTTAGGTCGACAGCAACATTACAGTCGGTGTAAGAAGAGGATCCTCTGACTGAATAAATGCTATGATAAAAATAATTTTGTTCTGTCTTTTATCTCGACCACAAAAACAGAAGGTGGTTCAAGTTGTCTCCTTCATTGGGTAAATCTTACAATGGACATTCCTTGAGTCTTATTCGGAACAGGTGTGTTGGAAACTGTCCATGGTTTACGTGCATGTGCGTAACAATATTTTCAATTGTCTACTTTTATTGCAATTGTTAAACCAAAGATTTAATAATGTTCCACATAAAATATGTAGTAAGCTTTTGGAATCTTGTTCTAATCATATTGCGTCTCCCAGTCGTTTCTCTTTCTTTCATTGATTAAACTCAACATTTATTGGTAAGGTAGTGTATCATACAGGATTTTGCCTAAGCTGTCTAATGCTTTGTTACCAAAACGCTATTCTTGCTTTCTTCTTAGCTACGACTGCTTTAACAATGTCTATAAATATTGATAACACATCTTTTTGATCTTAAAAACTTTTCTTTTAAGCTCTTCAGTGTATTTAGGGAATCTGTGAATGTCACCATGCTGCTTTGTGCACAAGATCTACTTTGTTTTACTGCTTCCCTAATTACGATGGCTTCCACATTGGACACTGTTGTCTCCTTAAGAAGAGAACGTAGGCAGGACTTCATAATTTTCTGGGTGGTTGTATAATGAACATCCCCGTTTGTTGCCGTCCATGGTCTTACATCGATCCTCATCATTCTTCGTGTAATTCAGGAAAAAGGTGCTGATCAAAACGTTAATTTCACAGTTAAAAATTGAAGAATCTTTATATATTACGATATTTTAGAAAATTAGTACGTTTTAATTTCGGTAGCTGAATGGGGTAGGAATATTGGCATGATTTATTATTTCGGTATTTTATTGCAACATGCGGACAACCACTCAAGCAGATTCATAATCAGTGGTTTTCTTCTAGTTCAAGTTAAATAGTTACATTTGTCCGCGTTTGGCCATTACCTCGTTAATCGATTAATTAAATGGTGTCCTGTTGCTTCCATCTTCTTATATTAAAAATAGGTGCTGGTTAAATCTTTTTTAAATTACGTAGTAGGCTACACGTGCAGCTACTTTGTTACCAAAACGCTATTCCTGCCAGTGGTATCTGCGGACTCTATGTTGCAGTTGGAGGAAAGGGCCGATGGTGAACTCGAGCAGATTCAGCGGTGGTGTTCGAATAATAAATTAGCCATATTAGCACACACAACTACTTACATACTATTCATCTACCTCAAACAAGAAAAATCATGATTAAAATTGGTGACATCTCCATATCATACAATAATGTCAGCAGATATCTGGGAGTCCAGTTGCATGAAAGGAGAAATTTTATGAGATAGATAAGTTACTCACAGAAAAAGCAGTGAAAATCTGGCACATGTTTGTGCGAGGCAGTACCATGCATTACAAGCTGCCGCGTGCAGTTAAGGCGTCCCGCAACGCTACCTTCAGTTTCGTAGTTGGCTTCGCATCTAGGTGCGCTATGTGAGCAACGGCAGCGACTGGAGAACTGCTGATCCATCCTTTGACGAGCATGAGCGTACTCTTCAGGTTTACCGATGCCTTTCGTGCACCACCTGTTGAAGCTACGCTAGTAATACTGGGGATCTGCCCTATCGGCATTCAAGTACGATGCAGAGTAGCATGATATTAAGCCGAGGAAGACACGACAGTTTGCAACTGACTGTCGGAGTAAATGTCAATAAAAAATACAATTCCAGACCTGGATATCAGACGAAATGCAACGCGAACGGAACGGTAGATCCATCAAGAGGCATGTGTGTAGCTTTTTCCCAACTGTCAAAGGCAGATTACAATCGCTCCTGGATGACCCAAATAAGGGAACAGTTAATTACTGGACATGATCGTTACCCTCTACATACACGAAAGAGGGGGATGGGCAACAGCTATCTTGGACTGAGGAGAAATGGAGCTGTCCACAATATGATTTACACCAAGTAGAAAGGCAGAACGGACTGATTTGAACCAGGGCACAAATGATCAAGATACTGAAGGGTTGAGGTTGATTTAACTCTGTTGCTAATAGAATATCAAGAGCACCGCATTACCAGTTTGAAAATGGGGAATGTAGGGATATCAATCCCGGAGAACTTGGAAATGTACATGGTAACCGAGTAGAACGAGATCAGAGAGATCTGATATGTATCCGTACAAAAAGAGTAGCAGCAGCAGAACCATCTGGAGACGAATTCAACAAGAAAACAAAGATGGAAGCTCATTGGATAGCTATGATGTTAATGAGTCGCAATGGAATAGTGATGAGTAGGCGAATTACTGCTATGTGCTCAAATCGAGTACAAAGTTGTTTAAATTGCACATAAAAATATTAAGCATCGGAACTCAAATCTGAACACTTCGGAATTAACACTGGTGTTCGGTAGGGCGATGGCCTCTCACCGATTCCCTTCAACGTGGTCTTAGACAGGGTCATGAGAGAGTGGAATAAAGAATTACAAGAGAAAAACATGGAAGGAATCCATCTAGGACAAGGAAGAGAAAGATCTGAGGTGAAATGTCTCGCTTTTACTGACGATAGTGCAGTAATTTCTAAGGAAGTAGCATAGGAAGAGATAATTTGGAAAAACGTCACGGAATTACAGCTAAGACCGGATTACTAATACCATATGTGAGGAATACACAGAACATAAACATAACAGAAAAAAATATATACAAACACAACACGAAAACATTGTAAGAGCTGATAAGTTTAAGTGTTTGGGAGAATTCATCCAATGAAATAGGGTTAGATAACACCACGAATAATGAAAGATCGAAGAAAATGGAATTAGCATACAAATTCATCCAAAACCGATATAATAAAAGACCAGTGTTATCCCAGGCGAAAATTAAACCTTATGCAACAGTAATTAAACCGAAAGCACGTAATGGATCTGAATACCTAACACTGAATAAAAAAGTGAGGAAGAAGAACTGGAGAAGAAAGAAAGGAAAACACTCAAAAATTTTAGGACCACAACAGAACAAAGATAACAACTGGACGAAGAGGAGGAATGAAGATCTGTACAGAAACATAGAAACAGACACAATAAGAAATATGAGATTAAAATTTTACGATCGTATTTACAGAATGAATGACAATAGGCTAACGAAGAAAATTTTATTTCCAAATTAAAAAACGCAATGAGATGGCTGCACGAGACAAGGAAGTACTTGAGAAAAATTAATGTCGCAGAAGAACAGGGAAAATTTCAGGCTACTGATCAACACTACAAAATTTCCTGTCCAATACACAATCTAGGAGATTGATATCAAATGAATAGAGGCAGGCCATCTGGGAAGACAGAAAGAAACAAAATTACACCTCTGTCTGATGTTCTCAGCGGTCTATAATTGGCCGAGTTCTGTAATAAGAAAAGGCTGTAGAACATAGCTGTAGCTTTGTTGAGGGAAGTCATTGTTCTAAAAAAAAAAAAAAATTAAATAAAACCCAAAATGTTCTTTTGGAAAACAAAAACAGCCTACACAGGACAAAGAGTTTCCTCTACAAATCTGCAGCCGCTGATGACCCATATTTACAGAAGACTATTGGCTAAAGATGTTTAGTATCATATATATACCATGTCATACTGAAAGAAATATAGAATTTACAGAATGTAACGACTAACCTTAAATTTAGAAAACGGGGGAAATTCATGTAAAAACAACAAATAAAATAGAAGTAAGAACAGATTGTACTATCCACATTCGAAATGCAACCAAACTGATATATTTCGTGTACAGATCTATGAGTATTACAGCGCACATGATTTCGCTCACGAATTCATACCAGGTTTTCGTTTGCACCTCGGATGTTTATTACTTTTTCTGCAAAAGATTTGTTCAGTTCTGTTGCATCACAGGTCAATTTGAACGTGATAGATCATTCGCAAGTATTATATATAAAATAAAGAAAGAATTTGAGTGCATAGTAATATACTAATAGCACGAGTGAAAACCATTACACTATTTTGATACATCGTGACTGTTCATCCATCCACCTGATATGGCGAAATTTGAGAAAGAATATTATGAAAGTACTTACATGCTGTCAATGATTCTGTATATCTCTATAATTGCCAGGATAATAGGAAATAGAGATAGTGTGTTCATGCTGATATATAAGGAACTCAAATCCTCAGACAGATATCTGTTCCACTTGGAAAAAAAAAATGGTTACGCTTAGTACCAGGCATAAACTTGTAATGTAGGGTTGATGTGGAGTGAGGTTTATGCTTCAGGTTGTGCAGATGAGGGCTTCAATTTAACAATCATTTTATTTAATATCAAAATATATGTAAAAATGGAACATAGATACATTTTCAATAAAACAAAACAGTCATTCTGATGATTTTAAAGTTTGACTTGGTTTGAAGCAAAATAACTGCAACTGCAAAAGAAATAATTTCTGCAGTCAACTGCGAAAATGATGTGCTTTGAAAAGTAACACAGGACCTTTCAGTACAAGGTTCTTAAAGACGGCTCCACATAATCAAGACAACAAAATGTTTTCCATTACACTGAAGAATTAAAATGCAACCTTTGCCTAACATCCACATCCAGACAATAACATTAGCAGTTTACAATGTTTAGTCCTACGCCATAAACTGTATACATATTGGAGACAACATCAACAGTAAAACACCAGTGCGATTATAACACACAACTACAGATTGGTCTACCACCACCACCACCACCACCACCACCACCACCACCACCAGATTCCTATAATAGAAAACTACAGACCACTCTCTACCAAACTACCTATGCATCTTAATAATCGAGTATTAATTATGTATGTGACATGTAGTTCACAAATTGAAGTGCCCTCACTCACAGTGCACACATTCATACTCTTGCGAGCCATCAATAAACAACCACAACTTGTGTAACGACTCCTATTGACTTCTGTACTGAATTTTTTATTGGTAAACACACCCAATGCACCAGTCGTATACCGCACACCTATGTATCAACCACAAAAGCACCAGAATGCAACCTTCAGCTGCAAAAGCATTCGGGTATTGCTCCTCTCGATATGATGATGTTGAGGTCCCATACTCCTTGACAGCGTAGGGGACGATGTGAGAGACCCGCACCGCGGTAGTAAGCAAGGTCCTAGCGGATGTTGTTTTGCCATTGCCTTCCTCTGACCGTAATGGAGATGAATGATGAGGACGACACAACAACACCCAGTCATATCGAGGCAGGTGAAAATCCCTGACCCCGCCTTGTCTGGGATCGCTGTTCATATGGTCAGGAAAGAACACCAACCACTTCACCAGCCTGCCACACTACACGGCGGCCACGCCCTCGCGGATAGTAATCAGATCCAATATACAGAACCGCAACATGCCAGCTACTCGAGTCTCTCACTCTCAGCTCTGCCCAGAACTCGCTCGTTCGCCTCCGTGGATCGACTTACTCCAACATCCTCAGGCCCAGCCCGCAGTTACGGACACTTAATGCGGTCTCTGACAATGCTCCGAGGCTACAGTGCTGGCCTACGAAAGATAATGTTAGTTCCACTTGCTGCAACTTTCCGACTACTGTCCTTGCTACAATCTCGGCGGAATCGGCGCTCACGACAATCATGTGTCCGTGCCAGGTGCCCCCTCGCGGCCACGGCATGACACGCCATACAATATGACTGTGTAAGCGAGAAAATCGTGCCACTCAAGATGGCACAAACTCATAACTGGATCCTTGTATCGACTCACCCCAATTCGATATTACGTATGGTCCCCAGCACACCCTCATCGGGAAATAGCACTGTAATCATTCAAAAAGCAGGCGGCCGCGGTGGCCGAGCGATTCTAGGCGCTTCAGTCCGGAACCGCACGACTGCTAGGATCGCAGGTTCGAATCCTGCTTCGGGCATGGATGTGTGTGATGTACTTAGGTTAGTTAGGTTCAAGTAGTTCTAAGTTCTAGGGGACTGATGACCTCAGATGTTAAGTCCCATAGTGCTCAGAACCGTTTGAACCATTCAAAAAAACAGTTCGGATAGTTACAGTTAATGACGGGGGCGACAAGGCATCCTGCAAGACAGCACCAAATTCTTTCTCTGAAAACTATTTAAAACAGATACCTCAAAAACTCATTCATGGCGGAAATGTATTAGATCCAATGGCAGCAAACAGGCATGACCTACACTCCTGGAAATGGAAAAAAGAACACATTGACACCGGTGTGTCAGACCCACCATACTTGCTCCGGACACTGCGAGAGGGCTGTACAAGCATTGATCACACGCACGGCACAGCGGACACACCAGGAACCGCGGTGTTGGCCGTCGAATGGCGCTAGCTGCGCAGCATTTGTGCACCGCCGCCGTCAGTGTCAGCCAGTTTGCCGTGGCATACGGAGCTCCATCGCAGTCTTTAACACTGGTAGCATGCCGCGACAGCGTGGACGTGAACCGTATGTGCAGTTGACAGACTTTGAGCGAGGGCGTATAGTGGGCATGCGGGAGGCCGGGTGGACGTACCGCCGAATTGCTCAACACGTGGGGGGGAGGTCTCCACAGTACATCGATTTTTTCGCCAGTGGTCGGCGGAAGGTGCACGTGCCCGTCGACCTGGGACCGGACCGCAGCGACGCACGGATGCACGCCAAGACCGTAGGATCCTACGCAGTGCCGTAGGGGACCGCACCGCCACTTCCCAGCAAATTAGGGACACTGTTGATCCTGGAGTATCGGCGAGGACCATTCTCCATGAAGCTGGGCTACGGTCCCGCACACCGTTGGGCCGTCTTCCGCTCACGCCCCAACATCGTGCAGCCCGCCTCCAGTGGTGTTGCGACAGGCGTGAATGGAGGGACGAATGGAGACGTGTCGTCTTCAGCGATGAGAGTCGCTTCTGCCTTGGTGCCAATGATGGTCGTATGCGTGTTTGGCGCCGTGCAGGTGAGCGCCACAATCAGGACTGCATACGACCGAGGCACACAGGGCCAACACCCGGCATCATGGTGTGGGGAGCGATCTCCTACACTGGCCGTACATCTCTGGTGATCGTCGAGGGGACACTGAATAGTGCACGGTACATCCAAACCGTCATCGAACCCATCGTTCTACCATTCCTAGACCGGCAAGGGAACTTGCTGTTCCAACAGGACAATGCACGTCCGCATGTATCCCGTGCCACCCAACGTGCTCCAGAAGGTGTAAGTCAGCTACCCTGGCCAGCAAGATCTCCGGATCTGTCCCCCATTGAGCATGTTTGGGACTGGATGAAGCGTCGTCTCACGCGGTCTGCACGTCCAGCACGAACGCTGGTCAAACTGAGGCGCCAGGTGGAAATGGCATGGCAAGCCGTTCCACAGGACTACATCCAGCATCTCTACGATCGTCTCCATGGGAGAATAGCAGCCTGCATTGCTGCGAAAGGTGGATATACACTGTACTAGTGCCGACATTGTGCATGCTCTGTTGCCTGTGTCTATGTGCCTGTGGTTCTGTCAGTGTGATCATGTGATGTATCTGACCCCAGGAATGTGTCAATAAAGTTTCCCCTTCATGGGACAATGAATTCACGGTGTTCTTATTTCAATTTCCAGGAGTGTATTTGAAACTACCCACGTTAAATCTGGCATCAGCGACAATTAGGTAGTGATCCGTAATGTACAACTAAAATAATAAACTGGGTTGTTGAAAGTCACGGGATACTTCCTAAAACCGTCTCGGACTTCCTTTTGCCCGGCGTAGTGCAGCAACATAACGTGGCCTGGACTCAACAGGTCGTTGGAAGTTCCCTGCAGAAGTATTCAGCCATGCTGCCTCAATAGCCATCCATGATTGCAAAAGCGTTGCCGGTGCAGGACTTGTGCACGAACTGACCTCTCAATTATGTCCCATAATTCATCCATCGATAAAAATTCCATCATTGAGTGTCTACAATTGGTCTCCAAGTAGCCGGACAGTTTCAGTAAATGATCGGTTCAGCCAGACCAGTAAATGTAAACACGGCCCACACAAGTGTGGAGCTACCACCAGCTGGCAAAGTGACTTGCTGACAACCAAGGTCCATGGCTTCGTGGGATCTGCGCCATACTCGTACCCTACTATCAACTCTTACCAAACGAAATCGGAACTCATCTGGCCGTGCTACGGTTTTCCAGTAGTCTAGTGTCCAGTCGAAACGGTCACGATCCCAGGAGAGGCGCTGAAAGCCGTGTCGTGCTGTTAGTAAAGGGACTCGCGTCGCTCGTCTGCTGCCATAGCCCACTGACGCCAAATTTCGCCGCTGTACTGGAGGATATGTTCGTCATAAGTCCCATATTGATTTATGCAGTTATTTCACGCAGTATTGCTTGCCTGTCACCGCTGACAACTCTACACAAACGTCGCTGCTCTCGGTCGTTCAGTGAAGGCCGTCTGCCACTGCGTTGTCCGTGGTGACAGGTAACGCCTCAAATTTCATATTCTCGGCACACCCTTGACACTGTCAGTCCCGGAATACTGAATTCCCTGACGATTTCCGAAACGGAATGTCTCACGCGTCTAGCTCTCACTACCGTTACAAATTCAAATTCTGTTATTTCCCGTCGCGCGGCCGTAATCACTTCAGAAACATTTTCAAGAGAACGCCTGAATGAAAATGAAAGCTCCGTCAATGCACTGGACTTCTATACGTTGCGTTTTCGATACTACTGCCAAGAACATATCGGTATCCCATGTCTTGCCAATTCAGTGTATTAACTTGTTCAGCGAACTAGATAATGTGGGTATTTTATCATATCTCAAGGAGGAACTGGAAACATTTAGGAGACCAGTTGATGCTGGGAGGCAAGCAAACCAACTATTTTTCATTTTGTTAATATTAAAGACAATGCTAAAATAAAGGTTATAACTATTCGTATGTTTCGAGACAGAGGCTCACAGTCGTCTGAATCGTTCGATGTAACCATATTGTGTGTAACGACAAAAGTAGTGCGGTAAGGAATTTAATATAAATGTGAGAGACGCCATAATGCAAGGAGACACCCGTGAAGCAAATTTTGTATTTGGTCTTAAGCCGGGCGACAGAATGCGAAGTATGTTAGATGACGCGCAAGAGAAGGAGATAAATTCAATAAGGGCGTGACCGGAAGGCGATCTAAGATAACATTTGACAATGTCGCTTAAGAATACGGATATCACAGCTGCGGCATTGTGTCTGCTGGTGATCATGTGCAGTGTGCGGAACTTCGTCGATAGTTTTCTGACAAGAGGTGAGGCAACTAATTTGGAAATATAAACGTTAAGTGCAATAAAGTGTGTTGCCAATGCTCTTAAAATCACACCTCTGAATGCATGAGACTCGGAAAGTGATAGGTACATGAGCAACACAATAAATTAAGTTAGTTTGTTGTAATAAACAAACCACACAAACAGTAATGCTCTATGCTAAGACAAATCATCCACCGAGAAACAGTTATAGACTTACATTGACAACAGTGGTAACATTTGATTATAGATTTATTGAATGAAAAATTGTATATTAGCATTACAAAACAAGACAATTAAATAACGCGGTGTGGAAGCTCCAGGAGTAAATAAAATAACATTCTTGACTAGCGTGAATAGTGTGGGTCGATTGCGGTGATGTAACGATTTTAAAAAATAAATAGAAAAGGAAACAGTAAAAAAGTGTATTTTTGAATGAAATGAAAGAACATTTAAATATTTGGTTGACCACATTTGTACTTCTGACTAGCCACATGAATCGCTGATCCGTTGAGATTGTTTAGGCAGTAAAGTGACAATCGTTTACAGGGTAAAAGTTACCGAACTTTATGAAAAAAAACGTAAATTAGTTGCAAACTACAGCGTCCACACATTTTATTCAACATGTAAACGTCACTACAGATATACGGATTTAGGTTATGATATTTTCGATGCGCCTGCCATCATTGGCGATAATGTGGCGCAGACGAATAGCGAGATTCTGCATGACCCGCTGAAGTTTCGGGACATCGATGACATCCTGAATGTTTGTTTTCAGATTAGGAATGGTTTTGGGGTTATTGTTGTGCTCTTTGGCTTTTAATATAACCCCAAAAAAAGGAGTCGCACGCCCAAATCCGGAGAATATGGCGGCCTCTGGGTACCCTCGAACCAGAATGCGGCCTCCAAAGTGCTCCTCCAGGACATCTAACACTCTCCTTCTTCGATGGCATCCAGATCCGTCTTGCATAAACCACATCTTGTCGAAATCAGGGTTACTTAGGACATTGCGGATGAAATCATCTTTCAAAACCTTCATGTACCGTTCGATACTCCCCGAGCCATCAAGGAATGTCGCACAGATTATCCTGTGACTGGACATGCACACCACACAGTCACACGTTGAGGGTGAAGAGACTTCTCGATAGCGAAATGCGGATTCTCAGTCCCACAAGTGCACGGATTTTGCTTCTTGATGAACCCATCCAAATGAAAGTGGGCTACGTCGCTAAACCAAACAACAATACGCATACCAGTCCCCATCGTGCCTCGCTCCCAAGCGTGCAGTTTAAATATCCTAACGTAAACCTTACATTAGACCCAGATATCGGGAGCTGCCTGTCGGTACCGCTCGGTGTGGGCTCCCTCTGCCTCAGTTTGTTAAGGATTTTAAGTATGTATATAGCGGCTCTCTAGTAGGTTAAGCTCTACGTCCGCGCTAACAAGCGGACACTGGAGCACGCATCGTGGGCCACGCTGGCGTCGGCTGCATCAGACACCGATGAAGGCGGCCAGGCGCCAAAATTAAACATTACAGTAACATCAGCAGTAAACGGGAATGACACCACACCAACACGGGATCAAGGAGCCATCAGATGAACAAGCCCAAAAGGGGATGTAACATCTAGACGTACAGACATGCTGTAGACGAATTTCTGGCGCGTTTTCGAGCGAAGCTAAAACAGAAAAGGGCGCCCACCACAATTACTGCATCAATCAGGAGCAAAATATCGGCATTAGCACTCGCTCAAATCTGACTTCGTGGAGAAACTGACGCGAAAGACTGCATTAGGGAATTAGCGGTGGCGAATACCCCTGACGCAATAGACAGAAATTAGCGTTTGGAAATGGAGAACGCAGCGCTTAAGGAAGAAAATCAACAATTGCGCACTGAAACGAGGCCAACACCACTGACATTCGCTGCAATTGAGGCAGGTGGTCTTGTCATCAAACCAAAAACCAGGGTTGAAGAACAAACTCAATTAGCAGAAAATAAACAGGCAACTGTCCTCTTTTTTAAATCATAAAACAGCCAGGATGCTAAAGACATAAGGGAAAGCTCAACTAAAGCAAGATTCCCTATACTTGATGAAATAAAAGTTAGAGCAATAAGGAATATAGGAAACACTGTAATTCTTGAAACTGAGACACAAGTAGACAGGAGGAAGATCAATGAAAAAAAACACCAAACTTAAAGGACATTCGATGTGAAGAACTCAGAAAACTAAGAGCACTACTGGCAGTACATAGCGTTCCAACAACACTCACAGATCAAGACTTTGCTGCGTGGGGTAGCCGTGCGGTCTAGGGCGCGTTGCCACGGTTCGCGCGGCTCCTTCCGTCGGAGGTTCGAGTCCTCCCTCGGGCATGGGTGTGTGTGTGTTGTCCTTAGCGTGAGCTACAGTAAGTAGTGTGTAATCTTAGGGACCGATGACCTCAGCAGTTTGGTCCCATAAGTTCTTACCAAAAATTTACAAAATTTGAACACCAGAATCCCACCTCACATAAGCAAGCACAAAACACCAGCAACCAAAACAAGAGCGTGATGATGTGCAGTAGCCTGGAGGCAACAACTTGGGCTGCTGCTGACCAAAGACTCTTCAACGGACATGAATCCACTCAATAGTTGCAACATTGTGCAAGGAAAATATTTTAGCCTAAGGGATCATATGGACGATGCGTGTTTCTTCAGCGCCGTGGACTACCGTGTGCCGAGGCATATCAAACACGAACTTTCCCTGTGGGAAACACTCCAATGAAAGAGGAAGCCCTGAGTAAAGAAGACCTTAACAACAACACACTACACTCAACGGAAGTACATAAAATAGACGATACACATCAAAGGTACGTTCATGCCCACCAAGAATAGGGTCATGATACATTCGTTAAACGCAACACACAACGCTTAGCAGAAGTATACAACAATGACAACAGACGTCCGAGACACTGCCAAACCCATCCAGAACAGGATAATGACACAAGCATAACACCAGTATATCCGGACACACCGGAACAACATAAACGCAGAGTCATTCTTCCCTCGGCACAGGAATGGTTACCATATAATGAAACAACAACTTAAGAAAAATATGAATATGACGCATTAAAATGTAAACCCTCCATGTAAACTCTACGTTTCCTCTACGGTGGCAATAAGCACGGAAAGACAACTCAGGTGCAAGAAAGAGTTAAAACAAAAAGTGACCACGCACCATATGGATACTAAAAACAACATGGACGCACAAAAAGCTCACAATAAAAAATCACAACAATCTTCGACTGACGAGACATCACATCACCCAAAACCGGAAACTAGATAAACACCACGACATAGTGCATCAAACAGAGTTACAAAACCATGAAGTAAGAAACAAAATAGATTACAATGGCATCGAAGAGAACTTGCACCTAAGTCGACTAGAAAAGAAAGGAGATTTTCAAACTGCACTAAGATCAGAAAAATGACAATCACCCATTGGACGACATTATATGCTACTGCACGACTGAAAAAACAGACAGCATGATTCTACAACCCGAAAACCTACCAACAACTCGAACTCTGAAATCTTTAACGTAAATCATCATGTGAACGAAAAAATGAAGACGTTAACGTTGACAATGCCTACAGGGACCTGGTTATGGCGCATGGACGCGTGTACCTCGATTACAACCAGAGCAGGCTGAAGTTCTTTGTTTTTACTAAATGTCCATAGTGAAAGTCTTGCGACTAAACTGTGTGGGTAGCACGACGGTGTCCTCAGAACTTGGTAGGCTGCTGAACGAGATATGCGCGAGCATATTGTTCAAAATGGCTCTGAGCACTATGGGACTTAACATCTGAGGTCATCAGTCCCCTAGAAGTTAGAACTACTTAAACCTAACTAAACTAAGGACATCACACACATCCACGCCCGAGGCAGGATTCGAACCAGCGACCATATCGGTAGCGCGGTTCCAGACTGAAGCGCCCAGAACCGCTCGGCCACACCGGCCGGCTGAGCATATTGTGTCTATAAAGAACCGTACACACGAGATGGAAGAATTCCAGGCTTGCCGAGGCAGTATAAGCAAATCAAAGGCACGAACAAGGCCAAGGCTGCAACCATTGAAGTAAAAAATACGTTACAGTAACACAAATAACGCAATTATGCACACAACATACGGTTACAGTTGTAATAATTTCAGGCTGGGAAACATTGATAGTCTCATCGATCTACGCCCAGTACTCACTTGATGTAGAGCATTTTGCTGAAGTAATAAAAGAAATTTGCTTTTTTTGAAAATGGCAGACGCCTAAAATGGCTTGGTTCAAATGGCTCTGAGCACTATGGGACTCAACTGCTGTGGTCATTAGTCCCCTTGAACTTAGACGTACTTAAACCTAACTAACCTAAGGACATCACACACATCCATGCCCGAGGCAGGATTCGAACCTGCGACCGTAGCAGTCGCACTGTTCCGGACTGCGCGCCTAGAACCGCGAGACCACCGCGGCCGGCGCGGCAGACGCCTACTTATCTTAACAGACATAAATGCTAGGCCAACCCTCTGGTACTCTGACAGAGCGGACGCAAGAGGTAGAATAATAGTCGTTATAAACGAATGTAACCTTTTTGTTTTAAGCAAACTAGGCCAGCCGCCAACTGACCACGAAATAGTGGAGTAGGCAGCAACACAGATACTTCTCTGGCAAACAGCTCACCCGTAATACAGGTAGAGAACTGGCAGGTGCTCAATAATAGAGTACTCAGTGATCATAACGCATTGATTATATACACTAAAACAAACAGATACTTAGACACATTGCAACGCCCAAGGTCGCTGCTACGCAAAGCAAACTGGAAAAAACTAAGGCATGTGATTGAAAAGCATAGGTTACAGAGCTCACGTTTTTACAGATATCTTACAGAGAGCACAAGCTACAGCAATACCAAAAGCACGCGACGCACCCAAAGAAAGGGCACCATGGCCAGCACTGTAAACAAGATTAAGAAAAGACATTAGAGATAAACGACGACATTACCAAAACTCAAAGCAGCACTGGAAAGAGAAATTACACTTCAACATTATTGTGAAGCTAAAACACAATACAAAGACGAATGATATAAGACCAGGAAAGACCACTGGGACAGATATGTTAGGACAAACTTACAGAACAACATCTGGGAGGAGCTGTTTAAACTCCAGACTGAAATTATGAAGACTCCTACAGAACTATCAACAGTTAAGAAAGCAGCTGGTACTACCACAAGAGACTGGAGATGCGCAACACACTGTCTCCTCTGCAAACTGCTTCCTGACGACGACCACACTCAGCACAACCAGCTTCACACCACCTTTCTCAAACTACTGTATGACGAATACGAAAATGAAGGTATAACCATCCTCTTTGCTCGTGAGGAAGTTGCACTGGAAATACACAAAATAAAGAACAAAAAGGTTACAGGCCCTGATGGCGTCCAACCCGAAACCATCAAACAAGTTGCTCCACTTATCGTACCATACATGACGGACTTACTGAATTATGCTCTACTAGAAGGACAAAAACCGAGTATATGGAAGACGTCAAATGCAGCTATAATCAAGAAAGCGGAGGACAAATACTCGACTGACCCTCATACAGACCAATATGCCTCATTAACATTCTGGCAAAAGTACAGGAGAGACTGCCGTGCGACGGACTTCAGTCGCACTGGCAGCTCTTCAGCCTTAGGCCACATCACTTTGGTTTTCGTCCACATAAATCCATCGACGAAGCAGTAAATAGAACCGTAGAAATGACGCAGACAGTACATGACAAATACATAGTAGCAATCGTAATTGACTTAGCTGGTGATTTTGACAGCGTTTGGTGGCCGGCGATGTTTCAAGACTTAGAGATATGAATATTCCACTGACTTTATACAACAGTCTTAGAGATTATTGTAAGAACACAAGAGTGGAATGGAAGACTGGTCGCCGAAAGGTTATATAGAGGGTAACGAAGGGTTGTCCGCAAGAATCCATACGCCTACCAATTTTCTTGGACATACAGAACCACTACTGAATGCACTAGAAATCAACGACCTGCCAAACGGGGTGGTTCCGTACGATAATGACCTTATCGTCATAATATCTACAAATTTCAGATCCCAATTGGAGACTAAAGCCATGCGGCTCCTCGCGTTCATCGATGAATGGTGACCGAACAACAAACTCAATCAGCAACAAATAAAACTGTTTACCTACTTCTAAACAGCACACTGAAAATAAATCAATTACAAAGATAAACAACAGATTTATAAAAAGGAAACCTATGACAAGCTACCTTGGCATCAATATTGACGAAGATTTACATTTTAACGAACACACTAGACTGACAATTAACAAAGCGACGAAACTCATTCGTAAACTTGCAAGACTGAACACTATAAGGAACAGCCTAATCCTTCAGACAGTGAGGACATGTTACACAGCACTCCGAGTCAATAACGTATTTTGCAGCTATTGCTTTGGTACATCGATTATGTTTCGGTACGCATAAAATCATTGTGAGAGGAGTGACCTATTCAGAATCCCGCGGGATCTCGGCACATCCTCGACTGAGGCACTGTGCGTGTTGCTGGGAGTTTTCGATATAGATGTTACAATTGGCTCCAGAGTAGCTGGCTGAAGAGGAGAAGACGCGACAAAATAAGAGTAAAAACTAGACAAGAGACAACCGACAAACGGAAATTAAACACGCGGAGAACTAATACATGACAGACCGAATGGGACACAACTAATAAGGGAAGAGGAGTGTACTCTTTCTTCCCCAGTATATGAGATCGGATAAACTTAAAAAAAAAAAAAAAAAAAACAAAAAACATAATTCCAACACATGACATGGTGGACTTTCTCACGAGCCGTGGCCCGTAACCTGTGTATCTCTACAGGTTTGGTCTAAAACACACTTGTGCCTGTTTCAGAATGGCACAGAATACATAGTGCTCACCTGCGACGCCCTCACAACACATAAGACCGAGTTTAGGAAACAACGTCATGGGACAGTTAATACGAAGACTAGGCGACGGGAACTCTACACACAACGGCGCAGAGAAAGCATCGCGAACACTACATACGGCATACAAACAGGAGAGACCATACGCTAGAATATGACAGTCTCCACATCAGGCAGATCAGCTGTACATAGTAAACGACACAGATACAAACACAGACACGGAATCGGATGCTATATCACAAACAAGAAGTGAAGACAAGCTAAACATTGAAACACAGAAAAAGTAAGACAGGGTTCTACAGAACTAAATCGAATCAATCTGAAAATGTAACTCTCTATGTAGCTGTTATTTTATACCATTTCGTAACATGCAATACTGTCTGAATATGTGACATTTCTTCTTATTTCGCTGCGTCAAGTGTGAGTGGCTCGAATTTTACCGAGCCCTCGCACCTGATACAGCGGGCTATGACATTTTAAATGAACTCGTAATTTCCAACGCTACCTTAAGTTCGGAAACAGGAAACAGGAAACTCAACTAACCAATACATTAAATTAAGTTGCTATGTCTTGTTTCTTCCACTAAACACACTTTTAATTTCAATTTAAAATACACCCACAACCTATTATATATCTCATTTATTATAATTATCTAAGCTAGCAACAAGTTTAAACAAAATTATATATATATATATATGTGTGTGTGTTTTATTTTTCTCTTTTATCAACAAGAAAAGTACTAGTAATAATCTGAATTTGTATGATACAACAAGTAAAATCACACAATGTACGATATACTATATGACAGGCAGCACGTACTTACTTGATAAATAAATAAATAAAATAAATAAAAAACCGTTCAGGAGTTATGACGATTTTATTTCATTCAGTTCAATAATTCTCACCCTGTATGCATGCCAAGGAAGGCGTTTCCGGGGTTTTTTATGTTCTTTTTTAACTTTTTTTGCACAACATACCGTTTTAGATTCGCGTACGTAATTTGCCTGCAAATTTATCTACATGCATTACTAGCCATATGGCCAATTTAATTTGTTCTTTTTGTGATGATATCATACCAATTCAAGTTGTTTCTTTATGTTGTAAGATCTATTTCTTTGTATCGATGCATCCTGTGGTGAGCCAGCGCTCAGAATAATCTCATCTCCTGTGAAGAAATCAAGTATGTTTCAAAAGTGTGGTTTTAAATTCGTAAGAATCGCCATGATTCGTGTGTGTGTGTGTGTGTGTTTGTTTGTTTGTGTATGCCTTTCTTTTATTCACTGACTTAATTTCATTGGTCACTTTTTTAAAATGAAACATGCATATAAGTGCATAAACGCAACGGCAGGCAACCGCTCCCTCAGCAGACGAGCCGCCTGCTTACGTTTAGGTCGTTTACTCGCCCCTTCGGTGGGAAAGTGGCGTTAAATAGTCCTTTTTTCTGTCTCACTGCAGTATGGTAGGCACGATAGGGATACGTTTGAAATTGTAAAAGTGCACTCTTCTCCTCCGATACGTTGCAGCGGACGCTTGGAGGGTCCGTAAGAACTCCGAGAACATTGTAGAACTTCCTTAGTAGTGACATCACTGTCTACAGAAGTTTAAAGAAGCGGTAAAGCTGCGAAGACATCCATCAGCCAAGTGAATGATCTCGTTCATCTGACTTAGGTGAGGATGGAAGGAAAAATAGTGCGGTAGAAAGTTCCTATTTTTCTGTCTGTTAAAATGAGAATAAATCTTGCGATAATCTCTTAAGGTAGGGTGAGGTCCGTAAAGGTGTTAGGAACTTCTGGAAGGATATTACACGCGCCGGTCGGGGTGGCCGAGCGGTTCTGGATCCGTAAAGGTATTAGAAACGTCTGAAGGGATATCATACGTGCCGACCGGGGGGGCCGAGCGGTTCTAGACGCTACAGTCTGGAGCGGCGCGACTGCTACGGTCGCAGGTTCGAATCCTGCTTCGGGCATGGATGTGACGCCCTTAGGTTAGTTAGATTTGAGTAGTTGTAAGTCCTAGGGGACTGATGTCCTCAGCAATTAAGTCCCATAGTGCTCAGAGCCATTTGAACCATTTTTGATGTCATACGTGATAATGAAGCATGAAAGACGTAGCGCTTGGATGGCCTGGGTATGAGTGGGGATGCTGTGGACCAGCTCAGGGTTAGTGTTGGCGGCGGGCGACGAGTGAAGACGGTGTCCCGGGAGCTCGCCGAGGGACGCGCCAACCACGCGATGGTTGCTCATCGTGGGCACCCTGCAAACAAAAAACTGAAAGAATTATTGCCCGTTAGCTGCCAGATGCAATTTCTGTGCTCAGTTTTGCTCAAAGTGTATTCTAAGTCTGTGGTTAGAAAAGGAGCTGGACCTGACGGAGTAAGTACGCTTACACTATGCACTTCGCCTTGCACCGTTTCATTTCTTTGTATCCCAATGGTCGCGGCATAACGCGCTCAGTGAATTCATAATATTCTTCTTATATTGAGAAGGAATGCAGTGAAACGTGCAATAGTAGGTGTAGTGTTCCGATTACTTTACTTCGAAACACGTGTGGCAGGGATAGTAACTTTGTAGAGTGTTGCTGGTACGAGGAAGATAAAGCTCGTCTTCTTCGTAAAGGTGAAATTTTCATGGATACCAAAATTCCATGCTGAAAACGCAGGGAGGGCGTATTTTGAGTTTATGGTTTTCCGTCAGGTCTTTTTGTACTACGGTGCAAGACACGGGCTACGTAAATACACTCCTGGAAATGGAAAAAAGAACACATTGGCACCGGTGTGTCAGACCCACCATACTTGCTCCGGACACTGCGAGAGGGCTGTACAAGCAATGATCACACGCACGGCACAGCGGACACACCAGAAACCGCTGTGTTGACCGTCGAATGGCGCTAGCTGCGCAGCATTTGTGCACCGCCGCCGTCAGTGTCAGCCAGTTTGCCGTGGCATACGAAGCTCCATCGCAGTCTTTAACACTGGTAGCATGCCGCGACAGCGTGGACGTGAACCGTATGTGCAGTTGACGGACTTTGAGCGAGGGCGTATAGTGGGCATGCGGGAGGCCGGGTGGACGTACCGCCGAATTGCTCAACACGTGGGGCGTGAGGTCTCCATAGTACATCGATGTTGTCGCCAGTGGTCGGCGGAAGGTGCACGTGCCCGTCGACCTGGGACCGGACCGCAGCGACGCACGGATGCACGCCAAGACCGTAGGATCCTACGCAGTGCCGTAGAGGACCGCACCGCCACTTCCCAGCAAATTAGGGACACTGTTGATCCTGGGGTATCGGCGAGGACCATTCGCAACCGTCTCCATGAAGCTGGGCTACGGTTCCGCACACCGTTAGGCTGTCTTCCGCTCACGCCCCAACATCGTGCAGCCCGCCTCCAGTGGTGTCGCGACAGGCGTGAATGGAGGGACGAATGGAGACGTGTCGTCTTCAGCGATGAGAGTCGCTTCTGCCTTGGTGCACATGATGGTCGTATGCGTGTTTGGCGCCATGCAGGTGAGCGCCACAATCAGGACTGCATACGACCGAGGCACACAGGGCCAACACCCGGCATCATGGTGTGGGGAGCGATCTCCTACACTGGCCGTACACCTCTGGTGATCGTCGAGTGGACACTGAATAGTGCACGGTACATCCAAACCGTCATCGTACCCATCGTTCTACCTTTCTTAGACCGGCAAGGGAATTTGCTGTTCCAACAGGACAATGCACGTCCGCATGTATCCCGTGCCACCCAACGTGCTCTAGAAGGTGTAAGTCAACTACCCTGGCCAGCAAGATCTCCGGATCTGTCCCCCATTGAGCATGTTTGGGACTGGATGAAGTGTCGTCTCACGCGATCTGCACGTCCAGCACGAACGCTGGTCCAACTGAGGCGCCAGGTGGAAATGGCATGGCAAGCCGTTCCACAGGACTACATCCAGCATCTCTACGATCGTCTCCATGGGAGAATAACAGCCTGCATTGCTGCGAAAGGTGGATATACACTGTACTAGTGCCGACATTGTGCATGCTCTGTTGCCTGTGTCTATGTGCCTGTGGTTCTGTCAGTGTGATCATGTGATGTATCTGACCCCAGGTATGTGTCAATAAAGTTTCCCCTTCCTGGGACAATGAATTCACTGTGTTCTTATTTCAATTTCCAGGAGTGTATGTTAATATACGTCACACAAGACGTTTAGAGGTCATGCGTTTCCGTACTAACTGTAAACAACAAAGTTTGGTTCTGTTCTTGCTTGTAGGCTACAGAAACCTCCTTCCTGGACAAAATTCATTTTGGCTTTTAGACGTAAGACAACTGTGTCAAGCTGAGAGATGGGTTATATGGGTGCATTTCTGTAATTAGCTAAAGATTGAGAACCGCAGAACGGAAGCCATCAGTTGTAAGGTTAATGTGAGTCGCTAAACAATTTGCTCGGACACTAATAGGACGGCCAGACGAGCGATAACCAAGTAATCAAAATTAATGTCAACACAACGCTCCCGGACATGTCGCAAGAGGCATGCAGGTTCTGTAAGGAAACTTGCAAAGAAACAGCGACTTCTGAGCAATAGGCAAAAACCAAGGGTCGGGAGAATAGATAGAGACGTAACAAATGGCACGCGTTTGCCTGTAATAAGGGCATCAACAACTACCATGTCAGCATTTTATCACAGACCTTTCATAAAATCCAAGGAAATTCCCATAATACGTAAAGGCTGTCAAGTGGCGCCGTTAGTAGTCTTACACTAACTGATGAGGCAGGAACCGAAACTGAGGGTACCAAAGCATAGATAGAAATTCTTAACTTTGTTTTGAAATTTTCCTTTACGTAGGAAGCTAAAAATGTATTGACATACTTTAATTCTCGCACCACTCCAAAGAGGAATGAAATTGATATTGGTGTCAGTGGGATTGAAGACAAATAAATCGTTAAAACTGAACAAAGCTCATGGGCCCGACCGAATCCCAGTCAGATTATACACAGAATATGGTATCAGTTAGTTCAGCTTTAAGGATAATACACTGCAGATCCTACGAATAAAGAACTAAGTCTTCTTGTTGGAAAGAAATCGACCCATCTATGAGAATGGTAACAAGACAGATCTACAGAACTACCGTTCAAAATCATTGACATTTATCTGCTGTAGAATCTTGGAACATATTCTGAGATTAAATGTAATGGCGGATCTCGAACAGAAAGATCTCCTCCATGTCAAGTAGCATAGACACCGAAAACACCGCTCTTACGAAACCAAACTTAAGCTTTTCTCACATGACAACCTGTAGGGCAACAAGAATCAATTCAATCAGGCAGATACAGTATTTATCGACGTCCTAAAACCTTGACGCAGCAACACAGCAATGATGTTTAACGAAAGTACGATCATACAGAGCATCAAACGAGATTTGGATCGAGGTTTTGCTGGTAGACAGAAGTTAGTGTGTTAGTTGGATGGAGAATCACCGACAGATGCACATGTAGCCACAGAGCTGCCACCGGAGAAGTGTCTTTGGCACCTTGATGTTAATTTGATATATTGTTCTCCTGGTAAACAATAATGGCAGTAGTTCAGACTTTATGCAGACGATGCAGTTGTCAAACAAGTATCGTACGAAAATGCTGAACACATATAGAGACGTTTTAATTAGGTCTCAAAGTGGTGCAAAACTTGTCAACTCGCTTTAGATATTCTTAGATGCGAAATAGTATACTTCGTTAAACAAAAATGTGGTATCCAGTGTCACAATATTAATGAGCCACAAATGGAATCAGCAAGTTCACCCAGGTCGCTGCGTACAACAATTTCCATGTATGTGAAATAGAAAATCACCATACGCTTAGTCGTACGTAAAGCATGTGAAGAGTTCATTTAGTAGTTAGCATACCGGGAACATCATCCAATCCACTCAAACACGAAACGAAGGAGGTTGCACACAAAAAGCACATATGACACATCCTAAAATATTGGTCATGTGTGTGGGACAGAATTTGTACGAGATATTAAACTTGTACAAAGAAGGGCAACACCAATGTTTTCTTTTTAAAGACACGAGAGACAAGGTTGCACACTCTGAAGGTACAAGCCTACTATCCCATGAAAGGCTACTAACAAAATTATTTCGGGAGCTAGTAATAATAAGGGAGTATTGTACTACAATTGCTACTTACCTCTCCCACAGAAACAAAGTTAGATTAATTACGGCGCACACAAAAGCACTTGGGCAGTCATTCTTTCTACGCTCCGTAGGCGAATGGAAAGGGAAGAAACACTAATATGTGGTCCATTGGAAATACCTTCTGCCATGCACGTCACAGTGACTTTAAGAATGTAAATGTAGATGTAGAGGTAATGAACTGCATGTAGAGCAAAAGAGTATTTCGGTAATCTAAGACAGAATGAAAGTGGAAATTCTTTGAGGCGGGGACAGTGGCCTAAATAAGGCATAGCGAATAGTTCAGTAGGTGTGGAACGTAATACAGAAGGAACCAGTTACGGTAATACAGCATATCGTTGGTGTAGCGAAAGCGGAGGCGAAGTAGCTGTTATGCAACGTCCCCTTAGAAAAATTATACATGACTGTGTTTAAACTGTCACACAATATTTTTAGCGCAACGCAATCTGACTTTCAAAAATATCTACAAAAGAATGGCCCTAACAAACATTAACCTATACTTTTCACAAATCACTTGTTGTTGTTGTGGTCTTCAGTCCTGAGACTGGTTTGATGCAGCTCTCCATGCTACTCTGTCCTGTGCAAGCTTCTTCATCTCCCAGTACTTACTGCAACCTACATCCTTCTGAATCTGCTTAGTGTATTCATCTCTTGGTCTCCCTCTACGATTTTTAACCTTCACGCTGCCCTCCAATGCTAAATTTGTGACCCCTTGATGCCTCAAGACATGTCCTACCAACCGATTCCTTCTTCTAGTCAAGTTGTGCCACAAACTTCTCTTCTCCCCAATCCTATCCAATACCTCCTCATTAGTTATGTGATCTATCCACCTTATCTTCAGCATTCTTCTGTAACACCACATTTCGAAAGCTTCTATTCTCTTCTTGTCCAAACTAGTTATCGTCCATGTTTCACTTCCATACATGGCTACACTCCATACAAATACTTTCAGAAACGACTTCCTGATACATAAATCTATACTCGATGTTAACAAATTTCTCTTCCAGAAGCCTACATTTTATATCCTCTCTGCTTCGACCATCATCAGTTATTTTACTTCCTAAATAGCAAAACTCCTTTACTACTTTAAGTGTCTCATTTCCTAATCTAATTCCCTCAGCATCACCCGATTTAATTTGACTACATTCCATTATCCTCGTTTTGCTTTTGTTAATGTTCGTCTTATACCCTCCTTTCAAGACACTGTCCATTCCGTTCAACTGCTCTTCCAGGTCCTTTGCTGTCTCTGACAGAATTACAATGTCATCGGCGAACCTCAAAGTTTTTACATCTTCTCCATGAATTTTAATACCTACTCCGAATTTTTCTTTTGTTTCCTTTACTGCTTGCTCAATATACAGATTGAATAACATCGGGAAGAGACTACAACCCTGTCTCACTCCTTTCCCAACCACTGCTTCCATTGTCAAAAGCTTTCTCCAAGTCTACAAATGCTAGAAACGTAGGTTTCCCTTTTCTTAATCTTTCTTCTAAGATAAGACGTAAGGTCAGTATTGCCTCACGTGTTCCAATATTTCTACGGAATCCAAACTGATTGTCCCCGAGGTCCGCATCTACCAGTTTTTCCATTCGTCTGTAAAGAATTCGCGTTAGCATTTTGCAGCTGTGACTTATTAAACTGATAGTTCGGTAATTTTCACATCTGTCAGCACCTGCTTTCTTTGGGATTGGAATTATTATATTCTTCTTGAACTCTGAGGGTATTTCACCTGTCTCATACATCTTGCTCACCAGCTGGTAGAGTTTTGTCATGACTGGCTCTCCCAAGGCCGTCAGTAGTTCTAACGGAATGTTGTCTATTCCCGGGGCCTTGTTCCGACTCAGGTCTTTCAGTGCTCTGTCAAACTCTTCACGCAGTATCTTATCTCCCATTTCGTCTTCATCTACATCCTCTTCCCTTTCAATAATATTGTCCTCAAGTACTCTCTGCCTTCCCTTCTTTGCTTAGAACTGGGTTGCCATCTGAGCTCTTGATATTCATACAATTGGTTCTCTTCTCTCCAACGGTCTCTTTAATTTTCCTGTAGGCAGTATCTATCTTACCCCTAGTGAGACAAGCTTCTATATCCTTACATTTGTCCTCTAGCCATGCCTGCTTAGCCATTTTGCACTTCCTGTCGATCACATTTTTGAGACGTTTGTATTCCTTTTTGCCTGCTTCATTTACTGCTTTTTTATATTTTCTCCTTTCATCAATTAAATTCAATATTTCTCCTGTTACCCAAGGATTTCTAGCAGCCCTCGTCTTTTTACCTACTTTATCCTCTGCTGCCTTCACTACTTCATCCCTTAGAGCTACCCATTCTTCTTCTACTGTGTTTCTTTCCCTCATTCCTGTCAATTGTTCCCTTATGCTCTCCTTGAAATTCTGTACAACCTCTGGTTCTTTCAGCTTGTCCAGATCCCATGTCCTTAAATTCCCACCTTTTTGCTGTTTCTTCAGTTTTAATCTACAGGTCATAACCAATAGATTGTGGTCAGAGTCCACATCTGCCCCTGGAAAAGTCTTACAATTTAAAACCTGGTTCCCAAATCTCTGTCTTACCATTATATAATCTATCTGATACCTTTTAGTATCTCCAGGATTCTTCCATGTATACAAATCACTTACCTCACAAAAATCTTCGTTACTCGAACTACTGCAATACTGCGAGCGCCACTACTGCCAGCTAAATAAAGATTCAAACTACTGAAGGCACTAACTACTGATAAGCATTGTTAGCAAATGAAAGATTTTGATAGAGAACAAACGATGTATTTACCTTACTAGTGTTCAAAAGTCATAATATATATAGCAGCTAATGACATCCATTCTTACAAATTTCAAAACTCCGCCATCTCTCTCCCCACATCCACCACTGCTGGCGGCTCACCTCCAACTGCGCAGCGCTACGCGCTGTTCATATCCATCTGCCCAACACTACAATGGCAGACAACAATACAAACTAGCCACAGACTGCGCACAGCACAGCCTGTGATTTTTCATACAGGGCGCTACGTGGCGTTACCAATATAAAAACCTGAATAGCCTACTTACACTGTGAAAGGCTCAGAAAATAATCAAAATTATGGAAGGAAGATGAAAACAGGTGTCCGGACTAGATGTGTACACTAACAAAACTTTATAACGGAAGGCCTAAACATTTGATATTGTTGGGTGCATATCCAATGGATAGAGACACTATCCAATATGTGATCCTCACCATTTCATGAATTGTGCTGAGTTGCATGGGGAATTCGCGCAGCGACAGGACACACCTATCTAGACATGTCATGTCGGCGAACTATTCTGCTCCACACATGCCTCCTGAATCTTTTTCCAAAAGGACGATTTCCCCACCCCCCAGACTCCCGACTATCATAGGTGCGTTACCACTTTTCTCGATGAGACGTTTCCTGAGGGTTGGATCCGACTGGGGGAGGTCCCATTGCTTGCCCCCCCCCCCCCCTAGGTGTCTCGATCTGATTCCATTGGATTTCAATGCATGAGGGTTAATCAAGAACATCGTTTACAAAACAAGAGATCGAGATCCAGCACCTTTGGAACAACTGACCTAGGCCGCAGCAGGGACCATAATACCTATCATGCTTATGAACATGTGGCGAGATGTGGAGTACCGTTTCGATATCTGTGGCGAGCTATGAGCGGTGCCCACACTGAATGCACCAACTCGCATAAAAATGTTTGATCTCCTGCGTACGGTACTGGACGAATCAACTTACAAATCTTAATAGGTACTGAAATGTAAACAAACGTTTTTGTGTATCCCTAGCCCAGACGCCCTGTATAAGATTATTAAGAACGAAGTTGGATGGCACCAGTATAGGCTGCTTAGAAATAAAATCAGTAGGAAGTGTTCTACATCCTGCAGCACCGTACACTAAATGCATACCTGTATTCCTCTAAGCTGTTTGTGTCCCGTATTCAAGAACTAGCCATGACCAGTAAAAAATTTATTACTCCATCACCGACATGTCACTGACGACTTTGTATTGTTTTTCTCCACACATTATGCAGAACGTAGTTTGTTACGAAAGATAAGTAGTTAATTCTCAGAAGCATTTCATTTCTTTCGGCGTGGAGTATCCATTACACAACATTAGCTTTATATCTCACACTTCTCAGTTTGTATTCTCTACTGTCTCTACAGATTTGTTAGAGGTAGTTGGGACATCCTGTATTAACTCAGCTGAACACGTCAGTCGCCGTGTTATTCTCTTCTGGACACAAGTCAGCACTTGTGGAAAGCACTGCTGGCAGCGTAGCTACAGATACCGTTGGAGGACAATCAGCTCCTGACTTAAGAAAATTATAGTTCTTCGAGCTGATGAGTCTGTAAACAGCAGCTACCTCAGACTAGCAGATGGTAGTGCTTCGATGACTCATTAGGGTACCGAAATTTCGTTCTGTTGACAACTACGGGAATGGTAGTGATAATCGTGTGGTGTTGATGATAGGGAGTCTCCACTTGGGAAAGTTGCGCCCAGATTTACAACCCTTTTCAGGTGGCGCCACACTGGGCGACTTGTTTGTCGATTCTGAAAGGGGGCACACTGCGACAGTTGCTGTCGCACTTTCCACTCTCGACTACTCACGACACGCTCATTTGAATGTCATGTCGAGTTTTTCATAAACATCTATAATATTCATAAAACACTCCTTACCAGCATTCTCACACGAACCCATACAACAGATGAGTAGAAGTCCGACAGAGATCCACAAAAATATGTTTGAAAATAAGTAACAACTTGGAAATGAAGATAAAGGTGTGAAAGACTATATGTAATGACATATAAGGGAAGGGATGCAATCATGAAAACCTATAACAAGGTCCTACAGAGTAGGCGATGCCGCTGTTGGAACAAGATAGCGAGCCAGCCAACTGATAGCGCAGTATTACATTTCGCATCTGCTTCGCCAAGTGTGTGTGTGGAAAGAGCAAACAACATAAAAGCTTTCGAGTGAGAAAGTATGTTGACTCTCACTGTTGGCTGACAGATATCTTGCAGCGATGAAAAGCTTCATATTGGGAATCTGATACGTTATCACCACAAGCCATGATAGAGCAGAAATAGAGACATGCTGTTAAATAGTAAACGGCTGCAGGCACTCGAAATTCTAAGATTGCCAAACTGACTTGGTACCTCAAACATCCCAGAAACAAAAGACTGGAGGTGTTTATTGCTTCACAAAGAATTTTCAAAGGAAGAGGAGAAGGTTATTATTTAACGACACGTCTATCCCTAGACAACTGAACTTTCGAGAAACCTCTCAGTGAAACAGCAGAGAGCATTAAGAGGCCATTATGCGACGCCAGTTCTCCAGCAGACTTATCAGTTACGTTTACCACTATGTCACCTAACTTGAGGTCAACAGAGAACTTCACTCTCAACGGTATACAGAAGTAGACCCATATATCAATCTCAAAATGCGCCGCGTAAATCACAAAACAGAACTGTGAGAGAAACAGCTTACATCACTCAAGATCAATCACACATCTGTTTTTATGATGGAGACCGTGGTCTAGGGGTAGAAGCTTTAACTAACAATGAAAATGTACTGAGTACTGGGTTCGTTCCCAACTACTGCTTAGATTTTGAATAAAACTCATCAGCTATGATAAACAAAGAATCCCGTAATGTACAATCATCCTCAAAGTGCCTACGATTTTGTCAAAACGGCGCTGAAGAAATGTACCTTTAAGCTGAAGAGTCAATAGCAGCTCAGTACAGAAAACAAATGAGGAGATTATTGCATTAAGACACAAGAAGCGAACACAAAGAAAATATGGACTCTAAATGAAATAGTGTCATGTAGACCTCTCCATTACAAAAATATCCGGATAGTTTCCCATTCGGATGTCCGGGAGAGACTGCCAACGGAGAACTGACCACGAGAAAAGACAGGAAATCCAACGAAAAGTAACGTTCTAAGAGTTGGAGCGTGGAATATCAGCATAAATTTATTAGGAAAGCTAGAATATCGGAATTGGGAAATAAGAAGACTAAACCTATATGTAGCAGGGATCAGTGAAGTGAAATAAAAAGACGATGAAGAATTATAGCAGACGATTGTAGGATAATATCAACAGATGCAGAAAATTGTATAATGAGAGTAAAATTCGTTGTGTACAGAAAGCAAGCTAATTAATGAGTAACTGCAAACGGTTCATCAATACAATTATTCGCGTCCGAATCTAAACCAAATCACCGCCAACAATTACAGTTCAGTTGATTTCTTATTGGCCAGCGCGTCACCTTGGATGAATTTAAATGATATCATTTTGATCAGGCAGTTTCACTGTGTACGTTACTAAGCACTACCAGCTAGTATCGAGAGACCGATTATTCTCGAGTGAACCTCGTTAAAACTAACCACAAAACACTCATAATAAAGTGCTCTTTAAAACTAACATCCTGGTGGAACTTAATATAGATATCATTGTCGATGTCACAGGCAGAAGACAACAGGATGAAGACAGTACACGAGGGAACTGAAGGGACAATTCAGTGTTTATACAGAGACGAGACACAAATAAGGAAGATCTTTTAAGTAATGCAATAAATTTCAGGTGGCAATACCAAATACATTTTTCGAAGTAACAAGAGGAAGAAATCTACTTGGAAAAGACGAGGAGATACTGGAAAGTACCAGCTGGGTTACTTCATGATATGACAGATTCCGGAATGAGGTACTGGATTGTAAGATGTGCCCATGAACAGATACAGACTCATACCCGAATTTAATAATTTTGAAAAGTAGACAGGAATTTAAAAGCATGGTCTGGAACGTTTAATGTACAACGCACTGTGATATTGATGTGCTGGGAAATGATGACGTCCGTTCGAAGTTCTGTGAGTGATACTGATTTCTTGCGGTAAGTAACTCAGCTGAAGAGGAAAGGAAATGGCTAGAAAAAAGCAATCACGGATTTGACAGGCAAATATACATAGATATAAGAAAGGTTACTATAAAGAGATGGTCTGTAACAGACTTAATTTAATTAATCGCTGAAAAACGGCTATGTAAAAATATTCAGCGAATTAATAGGATACATCAATAAAGGCCACTTAGAAATGATATCAATAGGAAGTGAAGAGAGATAAAGCGAAATGACTAGGGAAAAAGTGAAGAAATCGAAAAGGAAAGGCTCGCCAGGAGAACAGAGCAGCATAGATGGAACTTGGAAAACTTTTGATGTATTTAAAAGCAAACACGTCAACATTCAGAGAGCAAAACGAATTCTACAATTACACGTAGAGGAGAGAGCAGATAGTTCACAGAGTACCTTGAGGTAATCAGCGAGGGGAGGAACAGTATGGTCTGATAGAACATGAAATTGTTGTCGATTTGGAGGACCAAGCGGACTCAGTGTTAGACTGGTAGTTTAATCCAGCTCCGTATAATCAAACATGGCAAAAGAGTTAATAACAATACAGCAGAAATTCTAGAAACAGTGGAGGAATGGAAACCAAATAATTATTAAAGATTGGGCGTGGAAACTATGAAAGAGGAGACTTACCATCGCGATATCAGAATGGTATAAAGCCACCTAATACTGAAGATAGCAAGTGCAGATAAATGTGGCACCTGTCGTAGAATCAACTTGATAGCTCATACAACTTGCTGGCCAGAATAACAAATATTGTAATTTATAAGGAAACTGAGGAATTGTTACATGACGATCAGATTCGTGTCAGCCAAGGTATAGGCATCAGAGAGGCTGGTCTAATGCTACTCTTGATAATGGAAGCAAAAATTAACAAAAATCGTGGCAGTTTCATAGAAACTGTGCAAAATGCATGTTTTAACCGTCAACTGTTTTTATGTTACTTCCAAACATCTACCGGTTACGGTCTTGATCCATCTTCACGTATGAAGGGTTAAAATGGTTTAAGCCACCATATTGCATCAGTCATCACTTAAATTGTGTAGTGCATGTCATGAATGTATATATATGACACAGGACATACAAATACTAAATGTATACATTTACTATTCGTATATTGCATGGTGTTTGATGGTTCAAAATACATTTTATACGGTACTTAGCGGCTGTTGATAGTAACCTTCTAAAAATGTTTATAGAAAATTAGCAGGTTACAACAATGTAAATGGGATAAAGTGTGTTCATTACTTAGGAAGAAACGTTTACACTGTAGAGAAAGATTGGTAATATACAATATGTAGAAGAAACAAGAGGGAACTATCGAAGATCACAAGAGTGTAGCTTCGATGACAAATGGAAGGGGGTTGCTAATACCAAAATTACAATTACAGCCTATAAAAACACAAGGATAGAGGTAGAGGCAACTCATTTTGAGCTTATTCTTTGTGACATGTGTTCCAGTGCCACTCTTCGCTCCAACGTTCAAAATGCTTTTGGACACAGTAGTGCGGTGACGTGCACGTCGACGACACCAGTAGCGGGCCGTAACTCAGCAGCTAGAATGAGGTGAGGCACCGGTGAAGGTACAGATGTAACGACTTGTAAGTCGCGACTGTATAGTTGTCAGTGGAGCACTTGACCATAGAAGGCAAAGGTGTTGGTTCGAGCCACGGTCCGACATACAGTTTTAACCTACCAGGAAGTTACTACTCTACTTTTTATCCTTCATAGTGGAAGAACCACAGTCGGAAGTAAAATAAAGGCTTAGAAATGAGATTAAAACTCAGGAATAATTACAAGATATGTTGACTGGAATGATAAGTCTTGTGAATACAAAAGACAGATTGAGACTACACCAAAGAAGGGCGAAAGTACAGACGAGCAGCGGAAATGAGACGAGCGACAAAGTTAACATGAAAAGTGGGGGACCATATAGCACTTGAAGTGAAGGCATGCAAGAAAAGTAACACCATAGGGACGCAACGACTTGCGTGTCAGAAACAGATTCCTACAGGCCAAGAGATCCTTCCTCGTTAAAAGTGGCCTATTTGTATCGCGCATTGGTCTTAATATAAGGAAGAAATTAATGACAAGGTTTGTCTAGAGCACAGTATTGTGTGGAAGTTTATCATAGATGTAGGACAACCGGAAAAAACTGACGAATTTCGGATGTGATGTTAGAGATGGATGCTGGTAAGATGTCGCAGAATCGTCGAAGAAACGAATATTTGGAAATCACTGACAAGAAGTAGATGTATTAACATGTGGAGATACATGTAAATGTTGTTATAGATGTATAAAGATATCATGGAATGAATTCGATGGTACTAATGGGAGCCGAACAGGCCAAAGCTTTTGAAAGTCATAGGCTGGAATACGGTCTACAGAATTGCAGACGCTGGACGTAGTAGCTCCTCAGAGATCAAGAGACTGGAGCAAGAAATGACGTTGTGTCGATCCACACAAAGCCAATCGGAAGACCGATGAAGCAAAATAAGATATTCATTACCAGTTATATTTGGTCTGAAGAAAAAGTTCTGCTACGGAATATCGCGTGGTCCTGGAGTGAATGAGGTAACCAGGAGTTGACTATATTTCAGCTGGTTACAGAGGGTGGACAAAAACATGGAGACACCGAAACAAGACACATTACCATGCCTAATACGCTGTAGGAAAACTGTTCGCATTCGAAACAGATTCCTGTCGTCTTTGAATAGATGAACATGGGTCCTGGATGGTTTTCAAGAAAATCTTATCTCATTCTTCCAGGAACATAATGGCAAGTTCATGTAGCGACGACGGAGGTGGATAGCTATCACAGTCCCTTCACTCCAAAGAAGACCACGACGTCTCAGTAACATTGAGATGTGATGACTGTGGTGAACATGGGAGATGCGAAGATGAATTATTCATCCCCGTGTTCACAAAATCCATCCTAGATGATGCGAGCTGTGTGAACAGAGGCCCTGCCGTCTTAGAATACAGCATCACCATCGGGGAACAAACTTTTTACCATGGGATGGATCTGGTCTGCCAAAATTGCCGCCTAATCGCTGACAGTAGTGCGGCCTTGCAGAGTACACTTTGGGCCCGTGGAATACCGCGGTATGGCTTCCCAAATCATCACTAAACCCCCGTGAGATGTATTCATGATCATCATTATCATAATCATCATCTCAGCCTTTTCCCACGTCATGTCGGGTCTGCGTTGCTTTTATGGATCCTTCTCTTCCATAAATGTCTATCCAGTGCTTCTTTTCTGAGCCATCCTTTCTCCCGTAGGTCCCTTGCTACCTTGTCCTTCCATCTCAGTTTCGGTCTTCCTCTTCTCCTTGGTCCTTCGATTTCTAGGTCTTCCATTCTTCTCCCCACGTGGTCCTCCTCTCTTCTCTGCACCTGTCCATATCATCTTAACCTACTTCCTTGGATCTTCTTCCCTATGGGCCCCACTTTCACTGCTCCTTAGTCTATCACTCCACTCATCCACCTTAACATTCTCATTTCTCCACTTCCATCCTTTTCTCTTGGTCCTTTATAGTTGACCAAGTTTTTGCGCGATACAGTATGGCATATCTCACCACACACTTGTAAAGCTTTCCTTTCATTCTGCAGCTAACACAGAGATCACTTTCCTCCAGTTCTTCAAATCAAATGGCTCTGAGCACAATGGGACGTAAGCTTCTGAGGTCATCATTCCCATAGAACTTAGAACTACTTAAACCAAACTAACCTAAGGACATCACACGCATCCATACTCGAGGCAGGATTCGAACCTGCGACCGTAGCGGGCGCGCGGTTCCAGACTGTAGCGCCTAGAACCGCTCGGCCATCCCGACCGGCTCCCGTTCTTCCACCCACTATTTATCCTGTGCTGTATTTCGGCCTCCAGTCCTCCATCACTTTGCATGTAAGAGCTTAGGTATTTAAATTTCTTGACCAGCGTTAGCTGTTCTCCATGCAGGTTGATATATAGGTCTTTGTCATCCTTTGTACTCATATACTTTGTTTTCACCCTGCTAATTTTCTCACTCCCCTTTCCTCTAGAGCTATTCTCCAAGCTTGTCTTGAAGTGCCTCCTGGGTGGGTTCACAGATTACAACATCATCGGCAATCATCATGCTCCAAGGTGCCTCTTTTTTTACAACTTTGACTAGTACATACATGACAAGGTCAAAGAGATATGGGCTGGGAGCAGATCCCTGATGTAGACCTACTCTCACTGGAAATACCTTTTTTGCACCTGCACTGCTCCTGACTTGTGTCATTGTACCTTCATAGATGTCTTCTACCACCCTGATATATTTTTCTGGCAGGTATTTACTTCTCAGACATCGCAATATCTCTTGCCTCGGCACTCTGTCATATGCCTTCTCAAGATCGATAAAGGCAACAGTTCAGCTTGTACCTCTCTGTGCTTCGCCAACATTTGCCTTAGTGCCAATATTGCGTCGGTTGTTCCTCTTCCCGGCATAAACCCAAACTGTTCTTCACACATCCATTCTAGACGCAACCTCTTCTCAATTATCCTTTCCCAGATTTTCATTGTGTGGGACATCAGTTTTGTCCCTCTATAATTGCCACAGTTTTGGATATCCCCTTTCCCCTTATATTTGGGAACCAGTATACTGCTCCTCCATGCATGCGGCATTGTTTCTCCTTTCCATATCTTCTGCATTAGATCCCAGAAAACATCAGTTCTCTGTTCTCCCAGACTTTTCCATGCTTCTATTGGGATTTGCTCTGCTCCTAGGGCCTTCCCAGTTTTTTTATTTTCTTCATAGGGTGTTCGACCTCTTCCCCACTTTGGGTCAGTCCTTTATTTCTATCTCCTCATACTTCTCTGGTACATATTCCTCTTTCAATAGCCTCTCAAAGTACTCCCACCACCTATTCATGATTTTCTCAAGGTCGTGTAATACTACACCTGATTCATCCTTTATCTGCCTCATTGATGTTATGTTGTTGTTCGCCTTATCTCTTGTTTTAGCAATCCGTAGGAGTTTCTTGCCGTCCTGTCTTCTTTCCAACTCTCCATACCCCTCTTCCATTGCCTCAACCTCTTCTTTTGCAACTGCTCTTTTTGCCATCTTTTTTGCGGTCTTGTAGGCTTCCCTATCCTCTTCCTGGTAAGTCCGATTGTTTTTTTTCCTCTTTCTGAACCTCCTCATTCCACCACCATGCCTCCTTATCCTCTGGTAGTCCCTTTTCTGTTGTTAACCCCAGTACGTCTTTTCCAGCTTTTGTAATCACATCGCTATAATAACTCCACCGCTCCTGTACATCCTCTGGTAATTTCACTTCTCTTTATACTGTTTCCTTCTATTTTTCTTGCAACAATTCTTCTCTTAGTTTCCTCCACTTTATTCTTTGTTCTTCTCTTTTGATACATTTATGTCTTTTCCCCACAACCGTTTCATAATCGGCCACTAGTTTGTGTTGTGCAGCCACACTTTCACTTTATATAACCTTGGTATACTTTATTTCCTATATGTGTTTCCGTCTGGACAATATGTAGTCAAACTGACTTTTAGGGTCTCCGCTCCTGTACTTTATAAGTTGTTCTCATCTGCGGTTGAAGAAGGTACTGGAGAACATTAGGTCAAAAAGTACAACGTATTCTGCAACCTTGTGTCCTGCTGCATTTCTTTCTCCATAGCTCCACCCACCATGAATTATGTCTTCCCCACTCCTCCTCTCACCAACATGTCCATTTATATCTCACCCAATTATCACCCTTTCATTGTCTGGTATTTCCATTGTTACTCCATCTAGGATATCCCAAAATTCGTCCTGTTCCTCCGGGGTGCATACACAATTAGAACTGTGATGACGTCTCCTCCAATAGTACGTTTTACGCTCATGATTCTGTCATTGATTCTGTCCACTCCTCAGTCTTCCTCTTTTAGATCTTTATCCACAATAATCCCTACTACATTTATGAACTCTTTGTCTGCACTGCTATAGAACAACTTGTATCTTTCTGCCAATAGTTTGGGTTTGTCACCACATTTTCCTGTTACGGGCATTTGCGATGAGTGGATTTGGATTTTCCAGCTCGCCCTTCAATACGCAGCTTATGGAGCTCCCTTAGTGTTTGGTTTCTGTCAGGTTTCGCGAGTGCAATATTCAGTTATGCAGTTATTTTTGGATCTGTAGTACTCTTATTTTTTTGTTGCAATCCTATTCAGTGTCCGTCCGTCATGATCACTCAACACAAACTTTCGCCTGTTCTTTGACTTTGAGGTTCGTCGATGACACTGTGATTCTGTCAGGGACAGCAAAGGACCTAGAAGAGCAGCTGAACGGAATGGACTGTGTCTTGAAAGGAGAATATAAGATGAACATCAACAAAAGCAAAACGAGGATGATGGAATGTAGTCGAATTAAATCGGGCGATGCTGCGGGAATTAGATTAGGAAATGAGACGCTTAAAGTGATAAATGAGTTTTGCTATTTGGGAAGCAAAATGACTCACGATGGTCGAAGTAGATAGGATATAATATGTAGACTGGCAATGGCGAAGAAAGCGTTTCTGAAGAAGAGAAATTTGTTAACATCGAGTATAGATTTATGTATCAGGAAGTCGTTCCTGAAAGTATTTGTATGGAGTGTAGCCATGTATGGAAGTGAAACATGGACGATAACTAGTTTGGACAAGAAGAGAATAGAAGCTTTCGAAATGTAGTGCTACAGAAGAATGTTGAAGATTAGATGGGTAGATCACATAACTAATGAGGAGGTATTGAATAGAATTGAAGAGAAGAGAAATTTGTGACACAACTTGACTAGAAGAAGGGACCGGTTGGTAGGACATGTTCTGAGGCATTAAGGGATCACCAATTTAGTATTGGAGGGCAGCGTGGTGGGTAAAAATCATTGAGGGAGACCAAGAGTTGAATACACTAAGCAGATTTAGAAGGATGTAGGCTACAGTTGGTACTGGAAGTTGAAGAAGCTTGCACAGGATACAGTAGGATGGAGAGCTGCATCAAACCAGCCTCTGGACTGAAGACCACAACAACAACAACATGACTTAGCGGATGATGTTTTATCATATACTCTGTATGTAATTCATATCTTAGGTATGGTGCCTCTTGAAACACCAAACACTTTAGCTACCTTGGCTACGAAAGAACCCACCATAGGAACGGTAAAAATTTGCTCACGTTCGAGTTCAAGTAGCTCCAACACAATGCACTCACAGTTACAGAGAACACTGTTCCGACAACGATGGCACTTGTAACATGTTGAGGACATTGCACAGCCGCCGTTCGTGGTCAAATGCCTCAATGCAAACTGCACTTTTGGCTAGCGTCTTCATACCCAAGCATGTATTTCTTGCCGTGTTTCCATATTTTTATACCCCTGTTTCCGTACAGTGAAGTTAGCGTCGTTCATGGAATATCGCTGAATGCTCCAAGCACTCCTTTCTCTGGAGTACTTTCACATCCTGGTTAACCGTCCTGAAGCTACAGGAGGATCTTATGTCAGCAAATGTATAGCGCTCCCACATTGCTGAAATAATTCGACAGAATTCCTTTAGACGAAGCAAACGAATTGGGATAGTTATTCAGTCATTAAAGATGAGCCTTTCCAGGAACGTCTCCACTTAACGGTCAAAGAAGCCTTACCGTGAGTGCTCTTTGACTAGGGTTAGCTGTAGACATGGAGGGATTGAAGCGGAGTGTAAGCAAAGAGTCTGCCTGGGGACAAGGAAGTGGAAAGTTATAGGCAGCAAGTGCAGGGCGCCCGTCTGTTTCTCTTTCTCACTACCGTGTAAGGAGTATGGTGTCCTGGTGGATGTTGTGCTGTGGCGTTCTGATAACGATCGATGCAGTGACGTGGCTCTGCTAGCGTGGCTCTCAGCTGTGCTCACAAAACGATAAATAGCCGCCATGACAGTGATCGTCGGAATTTAAATTATTGATTGTTCTGTTCTGACAGAGGCTATTTATTCTGTTTTCCTATTTACTGATGTATGATTGTACAGCAGTCTGGTGGGTGCGGAGAGCTTGGTTCCTTAGTGTTTAAGCAGACATTATCGTTTAAGCAGACATTATCGTTGATCTGTATTTCGATGAATTTGGGTGGCATCGCTTGGCAGACATTTTGGTTCATCATTGTATGAGTGGCGTTGTTTTGGTTGCCATTGTGGTTCTTCACAGCAGTGTGCTTTTGGTGTGTTACTCCGTCATGTCTATGTCTTCTACTGGGTTCATTTAAAACTGCCTCCTGAGATGAGCTTCTGTATGTTAGTGAATTGGTCTCTAGTAAAAGTGAGATGCTTGTTTTTAATGTCAAGATTCTTTCGTTCGTCCCCTATTCTAAATAAAATTAATGTTATGTTTGGTTTTTTTTTTTTGCTTAATTTATAAAGCTATCCACCACTCGACTGCTCTTAATATTTATTGCGAAAGTAGCGCTGATATTGTGTAGCGGATGGTTCGATATTTGTAAAAGCTATTGATAAATGGTTGCCATCATTTAACTGTGTAACGTTACTGCGGCAGTTGCGCCAACGTTATATGTCAGGAGTTGTGTGTGCCACGCTAATTGCTCTGTGTGTCATGTATATTTTTAGAGAGTTTCGTGTACAAGATTTATTTTTAAAGAAATTGCTAAAGTTGTAAATTTCTGTCGTCATTCTTAAGGAGAATGCTCCACTGGTTGGGAAGCTGCTGTTACTATAACTTCAAATATTTGTAGTAACATTCTTCGTTTTGAAATTATTTATCAGTTCTGTTATCGGATTTGGTGAACGATTGCGTAAATATCTGGCGGAGTATTGTTTCTCATAATGTGCTTGAAACATTACAGCAAAATATATTTTAATACCAGTTGTAAGAAGAAAAAATTTGTTTTTTATTGACAGTTGTGTTATTTACAAGTAGTGCAATGTTTAGCAATAAATGATGAATTTACATTAGTGAGTAAACCCACGCTCCGTACCGCAACGAAAGGACTACTATTACATAGAAAAAAATAATACTATAATAAAATCTTTCTTTTCATCTTAGTTGTAATAATATTCGGTTAGAATTACAAATGTGGAGTTTGTTTCCAAAAAGTATCAAATCCAAATGGACCAATTTTTGAGCAGAGCCAAAAGATTCCCTGTAGCCACAATAATTCTCATGTGTAAACCATTGTATTGTATTGTATTGTATTATACGTTAACCGGGGACCTAGAAACGACGGAGAGGCTCCGTCCCTGCCGCAGCCGCAGTGGTCCACAACCCCACGACGACTACCGCAGTCCACTTCACCCCTCCGCTGCTCCACACCGAACCCGGGGTTATTGTGCGGTTCGGCCCCCGGTCGACCCCCCAGGGAACGTCTCACACCAGACGAGTGTAACCCCTATGTTTGCGTGGTAGAGTAATGGTGGTGCACGCATACGTGGAGAACTTGGTTGCGCAACAATCGCCAACATAGTGTAGCTGAGGCGGAATAAGGGGAACCAGCCCGCTTTCGCTGATGGAAAACCGCCTAAAAACCATCCACAGGCTGTCCGGTTCACCGGACCTCGACAAAAATCAGCCGGGCGGTTTCATGCCAGGGACCAGGCGCTCCTCCCGCCCGGAAAGCCGTGCGTGAGACCGCACGGCCAACTGGGCAGGCATGTGTAAACCATACTTGATATACTGTGTAGTCATGCGACAATGTTGTGATGGAATTTTTCGATAAGAGAATTCTCTTCCACACATGGAAAGTTTATCTGTGACCAGGGGGACCAGTTACAATAATTGTGGGTCACAGTGCCTATGGGGGGGGGGGGGGGGGGGGGGCAAAAATAAGCTTTATGACGCTCTTCCCATACAAATTAGTACATGTGTCGAGATCAGAGACGGTGCAACAGTGTACTGGTAAGTGACTTCATACTGTCGAGTTCTTCGTGAATTTGACTTGATTTTGTAATCATTGGAATAACAACACATACGCAGTAAACTTTTAAAGCTTCATTTTTTTCTGCTCCCTTTCTGTATGCTTTACATTTTTTGTCAGGTAGTTTATTTAAAGTCAAGGTTATATTTATTTATGGAGCTTGTTTCCAAAAGGTACTAAATTCAAAACATTCAAAATAATAATTTAGAGCTGACAGCCCCTACCTAATAGCTTACTGGGGCTAAAAAGTGAATATTTTCTTGGAGAAAGAAGAAAATCTCTTTAATAGAAGCCGTAAAATCCAGAATTTTACACAAAATCATACAAAATCCCTCTGAACGTTCATAGCAAGAAGTACAAATTCTCTTGCAGTGATCTGGCTGGGTGCTGTGACGTCACAAACGCAGTGAGACAATACAGTTCGTCTGTGCGATCACGTTATTACACTTTCAGTAATGGATGCCTTCAGCTTCTCATTGTGTTATTTTATCTAAAATTCTTGTACTTCCTGTTATGGTTGTGTATAGTGAACAATTGATATGTCCGAGGAAAATGCTGATGTGACTGAGTTTAGATAAAAGTTAAAGAAATCTAAAATATCTTTAAATAAGACGAGGCGGAACGTGTTGAAACACGAGAAACAATGCTGCTGCAAGCGCAAAACCTCAGATCAGTATAAACGTACTGATAACTTTTTCAACGTATTATGCATATCATAAGATGATATGTTACGTGAAAGTAACAGATCTTAGAACAATACAGATGTCGTGAGTCAGAGAAACTCTTTAATAGGCTACATTGATATGAACTATCCTAACAGACTCTGAGCACTTCTGAGGTCATCAGTCCCCTAGACTTAGAACTACTTAAACCTAACTAACCTAAGGACATCATACACAACCATGCCTGAGGCAGGATTCGAAACTGCGACCGTAGCTATCCTAAAAAAAAAGACCTAATGAAGATCACAAAGAATGTTCAAGAAAAGAGAATACTATAAGTTACAGTGTACAAACGGCTCTTCACGCGAAGGTCCCTGTTTGTAGATCTACATTCCAAAGTGTTTTCAATATTGAGATGAGGAAGGTTGAGAATGCAGCTGATGAGAAAATGAATAGTGAGGCGGCAGTTTCTTAAACAAGAGGTGGTGCGAAGCATGGTGACGGTATGAAGCAACTGCAGCCTGAAATAATATCTCCCGTAACAAGGTTTAAAAGCAAAGAACGGCACTAGGGAAGAAAAAAGACACCATTAAGAAACTACTTGCCTCCAGAATTTGCCATGCATAAGATGTGGAATTCGTCTTGCGAGGAGAGAGCAGCTAGCGGTAACTTCAACACAATTTACTTACCCAAAGTATTATAAGATGAGCAATAAATTAATCATCTAGTAGAAATGATAGTATCAGTTGACAGTAAAAAGTTAGACTCATGTTACAAGTAAAATTTTTTGTTAACATCGCTGCATACTAAAGGAAAATTTTTAATTACCTTTTCTATCATTTTCTTTAGTTTTTTTATTATAAAATTCAGTCTGAGGTTTGGCAACATAAAATAGGACACGTGCAGTGACTCCCTAGCATTCAAAGTTATTTTTAAAGCCGCTACTGATGACGGTATCAAGAAACATCTTGTCGTGGAAAGACTTTTCTATAAACTAAAAGCAAAGGCTTGTTTTCAGAACCTTGATAAATTTCCAGATGTCAGTGTAACACTCAACTTTGATTTGATGCAGAATCAGCCTTCACGGAAGACACAAATTATTAGAGCCTATTAATCACGACAGGTATGGTGTCATGTTTTGGGAATAGTTATTCAGGTGAACATCAAAATTATTTTACCAAACAGGACACAATTTTTATAGGTGGCTTGAGAGAGAAATTTGTAGGTGTCTCTAGGAAATTAGTTCATGTCTGTGGCATTTTTCAAGTAAGTCTGAAAACCATACTGTGATGCGAATAATAACAAGTGTATTCGATACTTTAGTGACAGTTGTACACCTCAAAACAAAAATAATTGTATTTTATTTCTGTTTTGTGTGATTACATCATAATATGGATTTAAGATTGAGTGGTTCTTCCCCTATGCAGGTCATTAATACAGGTCTGCAGACAGTATTGTGGAAAAGAAACTCCGAAAACTTGAAACTGTAATGTTGCCAGAGGCATATGGCAGTGTACTTGAGACAGCAGAAACACTTTCCTTCTTGAATTTTGGTTTTTCTTGGCTCAGTTGCCAAGAACTCAGTCAAATGTCGGTTCCAAAATCAAAAAACTTTCAAATTAATGAAGCTAAACGTGTCACTATTCATCATACATCAGCACTGATTGATTAGGATACTTCATACGTAATGACACCAGCGTGCAAACAGAAAATAATCCAAAGAGAGGAACGCTACGATCGTATTTTTCCTCAAGTAAAGGATGTACCCAATGGTAGTCATCTGCAACAGGCAAAGAAAATTGGCTTAGTATCCCTACTTTCTGCAATTTGCTGTGAACTAAACCAAATACCTTTCTACAAACGTGTGGTAGAGTAAGATGATGTATGAGTAGTTACAGAGGGTGGAGACAATTATAACATTGAGGTTCATTATAATGACTGATGTTTTGATCAAAGTATCGGTAATACTAGGAAAAATTAGTTTCTACATGTATAATCGTTATTAATAAAATATCTCTTAACAGTTCACTATGTGTGGAGTGATCTAAATACCACTTCAGAAGGTCCAGCACAGAACTAATATACCGGGTGATCAAAAAGTCAGTATAAATTTAAAAACTTAATAAACCACGGCATAATGTAGATAGAGCGGTAAAAATTGACACACATGCTTGGAATGACATAGGGTTTTATTAGAACAAAAAAAAAAAACACCCCATACTGCTAGACGATTGAAAGATCTCTTGCGCGCGTCGTTTGGTGATGATCGTGTGCTCAGCCGCCACTTTCATCATGCTTAGCCTCTCAGGTCGCCAGACCTCAGTCCGTACGATTATTGGCTTTGGAGTTACCTGAAGTCTCAAGTGTATCGTGATCGACCGACATCTCTAGGGATGCTGAAAGACAACATCCGACGTCAATGCCTCACAATAACTCCGGACATGCTTTACAGTGCTGTCCACAACATTATTATTCGACTACAGCTATTGTTGAGGAATGATGGTGGACATATTGAGCATTTCTGTTATGCTAATTATGACTATTCTGATCAGATGAAGCGCAATCTGTCGGACATTTTTTGAACGTTTGTATTTTTTTGGTTCTAATAAAACCCCATGTCATTCCAAGCGTGTGTGTCAATTTGTACCCCTCTATCCACATTATTCCGTGATTTATTCATTTTTCAAATTTATGGTGACTTTTTGATCACCCGGTACGACAAGTTATGCTGTTTCTACACTCTTCTACGAACATCTTTAGGTATCAGACATCATATATCCTACACGGGTGTAGCATAGTAGAGCGAAGATGCGGCGGTAGACTTTTGTGTAGCACTGGGTGTAAGTGTGTTGTCAATCAGTTAACAGTCACTTACTGCAGAGAGTTTTACAATCACTCTCTCTTCCCAGTGCGACCTGGCAATGCCCGTGTTGAGCCAGCTTTGCTGTATGCTGGCGCAGGCCCCTCGCATTGCCTCAGGTCAGTACTGCGGTCCCCTCGTAGGAGGGTACGACAGCCAGCGGCCGGCGCCGAGCTGCAGTCTGGCGTGGCTGTGGACGTCTGTCGGAGCCCCAGCGCTCTCGTTGAGTGAAGCTGCGCACAGGCTTGTCCCAGAAATATGCGTGCCCTTGTTGCCGGTTGTCGAGATGGTGTGTAGGCGGTAGACCCACAAGCAACACAAAGGACAGCCCTAGAAGAGGTTCCAGAATGCAGCCAGTAACGCGGCACTTTTACTGCCCAGGGGTGGCTGCTCCCAACTAAACTAAAATTAAGCTCCGCTCGAAGAGGCCATGAAAGCCCAACAGTACCGACCGGCCGCCGTGTTGGGGCGTAGCTCCGTATACCGATCCTGCCTTGGAGGCGGTTAAGTGGGAGATGTGTCTCAGAGCTGGACAGTGACAGATGGTGACGTGAGACTGGACACGCAACTAGTTTATGTATCAGCCGATAGAGGGCAATATTAGATAGGGGGGGACCGTGACTTTAGTTTAGATTGTGCCAACTAGAGTGCACTAAAGTAATAGAATGTTTTTCATAAACTGTTCTAGTATTTTCATGAAGTGTTATTATGTCTTTCTGTGTATGTAAAATGTTATAAATGTGTTTTTGCAGTATGAATGATGCATGAGTGTGGTTTAAGGTTAATATGAAGATAATTGTTTAACCACTTGTGTAGTAGGATTTAGTGTGGGAACATTTCGAAGAAGTATGGATATGGACAAAGGGGATTTTTGTAGAATAGATTTGTAAAGCAAGTTTATGGTAAAGGGAAAGTTAATTCAGGTATAAATAACAATAGTAAAGAAATTTATGCATAAGCAAAACTTCAGCATATTAGATAATTATGTCGGTAAAAAGTGCAGTCGTTATGGTTTATTATTTGGCGATTGGTTATTGATGAAAAGCGCGGACTGATGCGGAAGAATGTTGTTTTGCTATTGGCTGTTGAGTAAACTGACCAATGGTAAAGCAGTATTCTTCGCGCGCGTTTCTCTGCGGGTAGAGAAGACATTGTAGAGAGGAGTTGAAGCCTAGCCATGAAATAGTTCGGACGTGTGTAGTAGTAGTTCCGATGGAAATGATAAGTCGCCGGATCTAGCAGTTTTTCATACATCAACAGTGTTGCAAAGTGACGGCATAATTCTTCCGATGTGTGTGTAGAAATTTCGGAATTTTTAAGTGAATTTTGTGACGAGAAAAGACATATATTCCGCGTGGCGTATTGAGCAGGTCGGTAACTAAAAACTGTGAGTGCATTTGGTACCGACAGACTTAATATTTGGCGAACACTCTCAATCAAAAACAATCCGTATTCTTGTAGCTAATACGTTTTCGGGAAATGCAACACCATAAACTTGCTAACGTGAGTGAAATGGATTGTGAGTGACTGTGTTAAGACTAGCACGGGCTTGGCAGTGGTACTTGTACACCTAAGTTTCAGAATGTATTAATTGAGGACAAAATTTCCAACCTTTCATTTGTGTGAAAACATTCTCCCGAAACGTAGATTAGTGACTTCAATTGCAGCCTGGTTCACGTCGAAGTATAGTAGGTTTCACTCGGCTTTCCTACTGATGATCTGCTGAGATAATGTTCACAGGTAGATGCTGGTTCGTCGTAAAGGGACGGAAGAAACCGCGCCGCCGCAGTGTCATCCTCAGACCACTGGTATCATTGGATGCGGATACGAAGGGGCATGTTGTTAGCGCACCGCTCTCCTGGCCGTATGTCAGTTTAAGAGACCGGAGTCTCTACTTCTCAGTCAAGTAACTCCTCAGTTTGCCTCACAAGGGCTAAGTGCACCCCGCTTGCCAACAGCGCTCGGAAGACTGGATAGTCATCCATCCACGTGCTAGCCCAGCCCGGCAGTGCTTAACTTCGTTTATCTGACGGGAACCAGTGTTACCATTGCGACAAGGCCGTTGGCTGCACCCAGCTTAACAGCAAAACATAACGGTCAGATCGGTTCTTCATCCATGGAAGTTTGGCCTGGCTCTCGTCTCGTAGCCACAGGTGTGAGCCGCATGAATGCATCTTGGAGTGTTGCAGTTCCCTCCTCAACCAGACGGCTGAAGAGTTGTAGCAGTGGACCCCAAGCGATCAGTGGCTGGTGATACTTCGTCGTATTCATCTAGGCATCCTCCAGCTAGTGAAGGTGACCTTCCATCGATATCAGTGAGCCGGCCGGCGTGGCCGAGCGGTTCTAGGCGCTACAGTGTGGAACCGCGCGACCGCTACGGTCGCAGGTTCGAATCTGCCTCGGGCATCTATGTGTATGATGTCCTTAGGTTAGTTAGGTTTAAGTAGTTCTAAGTTCTAGGGGGCTGATGACCGGAGAAGTTAAGTCCCATAGTGCTCAGAGCCATTTGAACCATTTTTGTTATCAGAGATGCCGATGGAGTGGCCAGACTCTGACAGTAAGTCGGTGACGTGATTCCCTCCATACTGGCGACCAAATGTGCTTCCTTTTTCGGAACCAATCTTCGCTCTTGGCTATCCTAATGTTTAACTTCAGGGCTTCAAAGCTATCCTTTAAACAAAGTTTGAAGTATGAAAGGCGTTCTTGTATCATCAGCAGGTGAAGTTACACCACGTAGTCCCGCTAGAGAAGAACATTGTGTCTGCTCTGCACTTTCGTCTAAGCGCTGAATCAGGTGTTCCTGAAGTTCTCCCTCGCACACTATGAGACAGCAAACCAACTATCTGTTTATACTTCAGATCTTCCGGGTGTTGACATACGCCACCGTTATGTACTCGACGAACGCGCTCCACATAGCAATGTCCCAGGTGGTTAAAAAAAAAGACTGCACTTAATTAATATTCTGCTATGCAACAATTTGTGATTAACTAACTTCGACTGCTGTAGCTGACGACGGACGACTACAACCAGCAAGATATTCAATGGTTTGTTTCTCACGATGACAGTTAACAATTGGAATGACGTCACTCTGGTGTGCACCAGTTCGCCGGTCGCGGTGGTCTCGCGGTTCTAGGCGCGCAGTCCGGAACCGTGCGACTGCTACGGTCGCAGGTTCGAATCCTGCCTCGGGTATGGATGTGTGTGACGTCCTTAGGTTAGTTAGGTTTAAGTAGTTCTAAGTTCTAGTGGACTAATGACCACAGCAGTTGAGTCGCATAGTGCTCAGAGCCATTTGAACCATTTTTTGCACCAGTTCGGAGGATAACTTCCCGTGCTGACAACTCTTCTTGCCATAAAATGTTATTCTAAAATAGGTGCGGTCTAAGCATGATATACGAAACAGCGTACAGTAGACGCACTGTGCCATTCGCGACTGGGAACACAGCGCACTCTAATGAACAGCACTGCGGGTGCAAGTTCCACGTTACAGTTGGGTTACTGTACGAAACGGTTTTCTGAGGATGGGCGAGTAATAAGAAACAGTTCTTCACTTAAATGCACGAACTGTGCAAGTCGTAAGGGTTCTGCAACGCTATTTTTAAGCAGTTTAAATATGAATAACTCACAAAACAACGGGTAAAATATGCTGCTGTAGTGATTGGTTCCTTAAAATGCAGAGGCCGGTTATATTTAATGAGAAATTATTTTGAAAAACACAGTCGCTGAAGCTGTGATGCAAAACTTGTGGTGTCTTCAGAGTCCGCTTAGTTTCCTGAACGGTAGTTTTTGCGTTAGTAGGGAGACAGCATCTTTTTATCTCTAAAACTTTCGAATTACACCTTCCACAACATTTCGAATAATATACAGAAATTCAGTTACTTTTCCCTCATGAGTCGTACTGCCCGATTTTGTCTGGCGTGTCGTAACTTTATTCCGACGTGTGCCTTTCGCACTAACAAGGGGGCCTTACGGTTTCAGAAATTCAGTTCCGGATGAGACTTCGCAGGGTAAAATTATACCTCAAGGGTGCCCCCCACGAAAGTTGTACAGCGCACTAGCCAGAAGATTCCGAGAAAAAGACTCTACACATTTTTATGCGCAGCTCATGTACCAGTCAATTCATGGGCTATGGCAGCACAGCGGAATTGGTACGACTATAGCACAGTTGCTTACCACGCGAGCGAGCCCGGTTCACTTTTTCCTACAGGTAGATGTTTATTTTGTTCTTTAAAGTTGTTTTAAAAACCATGACAACTTTTAAAAAAAGATAATTACCTACACTATTATCAATTGAATCACAAACAATTTTATTCTGTTTTTGAAATGACTTTTACAGCGAATTAGTAAAATCGGGGAATTACGATTAATATTTTCTTTTTAAAAGTTGAAAAACTTCAAACGTATTTTTAATGGAGGTAACTAAAGTTTTATCACTGTAACAAATTTTCTGCTGTGGTTTTATTTAAATAAATTTTTTTACAATATCCTCTTTATTGATTAATTTTGTGTTTTATGCACTAGTACTGGAATGATAACTGTTACAAAAAGATTGAAAAAATATATTTTGGCTTTTGCACAATTTATGAAGGACGAAGATAGTTGATGATGCACCATTGACTGCATTTTTACGGAGTTCAAATGGTTCAAACGGTTCTGAGCACTATGGGACTTAACCAGCCGCGGTCGCCAAGCGGTTCTACGCGCTCCAGTCCGGCACCGCGCTGTTGCTACAGTCGCAGGTTCGAATCCTGCTTCGAGCATGGATGTGTTTGATGTCCTTAGGTTTAAGTAATTCTAAGTCTAGGGGACTGATGATCTCAGATGTTAAGTCCCATAGTGCTCAGAGCCATTTCTGAACTATGGGACTTAAGTTCTAGGGGACTGATGACTTTAGATGTTAAGAACTACTGAAGCCTAACTAACCTAAGGACAGCACACACATCCATGTCCGAGGGAGGATTCGAACCCGTGATCGTAGCGGTTGCGCAGTTCCAGACTGAAGCGCCTAGAATCACTCGCCCACACCGACCGGCTTTTATGCAGTCTTCACGGGAATAAAATAAAATTCTTTATGATTTAACTGATAATATTTTAAGTCATTAACTTCGTTTAAAATCTCTTATTTTTAAAACAGTTTAAAAAGGACAGAATAAAAAGTCACTAGAAGGTAGGATAGAAAGTGTATCGTCTGCGTGGCAAAAAGAGACCGCTACAGAACCAATTTCGCTGTGCTGCGCGTAAAACCTTAAGAGATCTTTGTCTCGGAATTTTCTGGCTAGTGTATTTTACAACTTTTGTAGGTGGACACCCCGCTAATCTGCGAAGTCTCATCCAAAACTGAATTTATACTAATGGTTGATTCTTCTTCGGCTTATTTAAACTACCTGATAAGAAAATCCCCCTTTTCTCTTTTATAAAATGCTTATTGCACTCAAGCCTTTTGAGACTAATTTAGTAGAAATAATGTCCAGAAAAGCATTAAGACTAATTATTTATTAGGTTCTTGATTTCGATTCCTTGTGACAGCAATATTATCCCACTGCGTTACTTTTAGAGAGGAAAAGGAATCATTTCATCAGCATTTCGTAGAGCAAAAACGCCTTCTCATGGTAAGGAGGCACGTGGGGGGCAGACACGCACACGTGGGTGAGACATGTGCGGTGCTTAAGGATGGCCGCCACGGGCGGCGCCGCCTAAGATGTCGCGACTGCAGCCATAAAGCGGCACGTGACGGCGGACGCGCCCACGGGTTCCTCGGAAGCTCCGGCTACAAACACAGCCTGTAAACAGCGCCGCCACGTGAGGGCCCGCAGGTGCCAGGAACGCCGGCCACCCCTCCCTGCAGTACAGTGTCACCCAACCCCGGCAGTCTGCTGGTCCTCAAACAGCGTACCTCCCTGCGAACAGGGTGAAACTGGATAGCGGAAAAGGTAACTTTTGTTATTAACGTTTATCATCTATCCATTGAATCCATACCTGCATCTTTATGAAAATCGGTGTGAGGTGGAGTAAATGTGCAATTGTGAATCTCGGATCAATAATGTTTCATTGTCTTCCTGGGTCCTATTGCATTTATTTTTCAATACGACTCGACAGATTTACAAATATCTTGACACAGTACCTAAGGAATAACGCGAAAAATTGAGAGCAACGCTAGCAGTTTAAGTACACTAGTGGCCATTAAAATAGATTTACCACGAAGATGACGTGCTACAGACGCGAAATTTAACCGACAGGAAGAAGATGCTGTCATACGCAAATGATTAGCTTTTCAGAGCATTCACACAAGGTTGGCGCCGGTGGCGACACCTACAACGTGCTGACATGAGGAAAGTTTCCAACCGATTTCTCATACACAAACAGCAGTTGACCGGCGTTTCCTGGTGAAACGTTGTTGTGATGCCTCGTGTAAGGAGGAGAAAGGCGTACCATCACGTTTCCGACTTTGATAAAGGTTGGATTGTAGCCTATTGCGATTGCGGTTTATCGTACCGCGACACTGCTGCTCGCGTTGGTCGAGATCCAATGACTGCTAGCAAATATGGAATCGGTCGGTACAGGAGGGTAATACGGAACGTCGTGCTGGATCCCAACGGCCTTGTATCACTAGCAGTCGAGATGACAGGCATCTTATCCGCATGCCTGTAACGGATCGTGCAGCCACGTCTCGATCTCTGAGTCAACAGATGGGAACGTTTGCAAGACAACAACCACCTGCACGAACAGTTCGACGACGTTTGCAGCAGCATGCACTATCAGCTCGGAGACCATGGCTGCGGTTACCCTTGACGCTGCATCACAGACAGGATCGCCTGCGATGGTGTACTCAACGACGATCCTGGGTTGCACGAATGGCAACGTCATTTTTTCGGATGAATCCAGGTTCTGTTTACAGCATCATGATGGTCGCATCCGTGTTTGGTGACATCGCGGTGAACGCACATTGGAAGCATGTATTCGTCATCGCCATACTGGCGTATCACCCGGCGTGATGGTATGGGGTGCTATTGGTTACACGTATCGGTCACCTCTTGTTCGCATTGACGGCACTTTGAACAGTGGACGTTACATTTCAGTTGTGTTACGAGCAGTGGCTCTACCCTTCATTCGATCCCTGCGAAACCCTACATTTCAGCAGATTAATGCACGACCGCATGTTGCAGGTCCCGTACAGGCCTTTCTGGATACAGAAAATGTTCGACTGCTGCCCTGCCTAGCACATTCTCCAGACCTCTTACCAACTGAAAACGTCTGGTCAATGGTGGCCGAGCAACTGGCTCGTCACAATACGCCAGTCACTACTCTTGATGGTTGGTTGGTTGTTTGTTTGGGGAAGGAGACCAGACAGCGTGGTCATCGGTCACTACTCTTGATGAACTGTGGTATATTGTTGAAGCTGCATTGGCTGCTATACCTGTACACCCCATCGAAGCTCTGTTTGACTCAATGCCCAGGTGTGTCAAGGCCGTTATTACGGCCAGAGGTGGTTGTTCTGGATCCTGATTTCTCAGGATCCATGCATTCAAATAAGGTGAAAATGTAACCACATGTCAGTTCTAGTATAATATATTTGTCCAATGAATACCCGTTTATCATCTGCATTTCTTCTTTGTCTAACAATTTTAATGGCCATTAATGTATAAAGAATGCGTTGATTTACTCGTAGCTTCATTTCACACAAAGAATTGCGAACTGACACATATTCTTTTAGAGTATATTCTCATTTTTAATAAGCTCCGTTGTCTTAATACGTCTTTTTATTTTGTCTGAAAGGAACGTAGTGAGTTATCGAAATACTGAGGTCCGTTTCACTCTGACAGCTGTCATCTTCACATATACATAGAAATTTTATCGTGTATTAAAGGTGTACATTGATACCAATTCTATCGGACTATATACCTTTGGGTTTTATTACCAATTCTGTACATTTCATTATTAATTAATAAACGGTTAGCTAAACGGTTGAGGTAACTTCGTACCAAAAGGAGTTCACTAATTCTAGCTTTACGCTGCAGTCAGTGTAGATAACACTACTACATGCGAGAGATACAGTACATTCGATTATTGAACATACTTGCGAGAAACCTACGTGATGCAGCTCTAAATACTAGCACAAACAAAACAGTTGTATCACTCTAGCAGTTAGGTTCCTGTATGTGTTTGTAGGTAAAGAACGAAAAAGTCGGATGAACCAGGCAGTGTACGTACTCCCAGCACAGGTGAAGTTACAAGTAACCTTTCGACACAGTCAAATGTGCACCTATTGTGATATGAGAATATATTTCTGAACATGACGGGCACGTTTTAGCTAAACAGTTCATATACAAAATACGCTCTATTTGATATGCTTACCGAGGTGAACGTTTTAAACTGTTTACTAGCGCCATTACCCGGACTTCTTTTGTGATTCATTTTTATGTATTAGTTAACCCTTTAACTGCTAGCGACGTCTGTAACTGGACACAGGCGTCGTCCCTCCAGAGCTAAGGATGTCCGCAGGATGTTCCTCCTCCGTCAGGTGCATTTTCTCTGCTGTTTCAGCAGATATCTGCGATTTCGGTTGTTCATTGTGTAGCTGTGTCAGCGCAAACAAAGAGTGCTCATATGTCTTTCATGCGCATCCGAATGCCGACGGCAAGCGTCGGTTTCTTTCTCATTACAAACAACATGATAATTAAAGCGAAATTTCACGTGCCTATTCCATAGAGCGGTCCCAGAATAGTTAGGTCCGACATTAGTTTTATCGATGTGTATTAAAAGGGAGAGTAACATACGGAGAGTAACCAGTAATTCAGCAGCAGCAGACCGCCCTTGGCCTCGCCGACTGTTGTCGCTAAGAATGCAGCGCTACTATGTCGCTACTGGATTGCTGTTTCTTTTCATGTCTTATAGTCCTTGTTAAGACATATCGATAAAACAAATATCGCACTACACTAACAGGGGACCACTCGGTCAAACGGGTCTATAAAATTCCGATGAAAAAATAATTGAAACTTCCTGGCAGATTAAAACTGTGTGCCGGACCGAGAATCGAACTCGGGACATTTGCCATTCGTGGGGAAGTGTTCTACCTTTTTTTTTTTTTAGTTTGTTGCAACTGCTAGGGGAGGAGGTCGCAAGACGCCCATTTTAGTTCGTGGTTGATTCAGTAACTCAGACTTTTTTATTACAGAGGGCAGCTAACCCTCTGACCGAACACGCTGAGCTACCGTGCCGGCTACTGAGCTACCCAAGCACGACTCACGCCCGGCCGTCACAGCTTTACTTCTGCCAGTACCTCGTCTCCTACCTTCCAAACTTTACAGAAGCTCTTCTGCGAGCCTTGCAGAACTAGCACTCCTCAATGGAAGAGAGACATGGCTTTGCCACAGCCTGGGGGATGTTTCCATAATGAGATTTTCACTCTGCAGCGGAGTGTGCGATGATATGAAACTTCCTGGCAGATTAAAACTGTGTGCCGGACCGGGACTCGAACTCGGGACCTTTGCCTATCGCGAGCAAGTGCTCTACTGGCAGAAGTAAAGCTGTGAGGACGGGACGTGAGTCGTGCCTGGGTAGCTCAGTTGGTAGAGCAAAGTTCCCGAGTTCGAGTCTCGGTTCGGCACACAGTTTTAATCTGCCAGGAAGTTTAATATCATCGCACACTCCGATGCAGAGTGAAAATCTCATTCTGGTAAAAATAATTGTTTGTAATGGGAAACAAACAGACGCTTTCTGTCGACAATGGTAGTCGCATGAAAGACGTGACCATCAATAATTGCTTGGGCGAACTGCAGCTTCACAATGCAAAAACAAAGTTGCAAATACTGCAAAACACCTGAGGCAACGCGCCTGACGACTCTTAGGAGAGACACCCTTTATATGCGACATGAGCTGAGCGTGCCTGCAGTGGTAACGGCGGACACACGTTTCGAGATGTTTCTAGTAAATGCACGCTATAAAACACATGCCGAAACAATGCCCCGGGGCTAGACAACATTCTTTTAGAGATACCGATAGCCTTGGGAGGGCCAACAATGACAAAATTCTTCCATCTGGTGACCAAGATGTAGGAGACAGGCGAAAAACCCTCAGACTTCAAGAAGAATGTAATAATTCTAATACCAAAGATAGCAGGAGTTGGCAGATGTGAAAATTACCGAAGTATCAGTTTAATAAGTCACGTTTGAAAAATACTAACACGAATCCTTTACAGAAGAATGGAAAAACTGGTAGAAGACCACCTCGTGGAGGATCAGCTTGGATTCTGGAGAAATGTAGGAACAGGCAAGAGACATACCACCAAGAAAGAAAGCATCAGGAGGTCGTCAATCAGACGGGGAAAATCCATTTCTGCTACGAGAAAAGTATTCTACAAGCACTGTTGAATCGTCAGCTGCGCACTCAGCAGTGAAAGAGTTAGTAATTAGTTTATTAGAGAAGTAACAAATTTACAGCAGTAAATGGTACATTTTAAACGTATCATAATAACTGTATGCGACACGTTGAAACTGTGTGCCGGTTCGGGACTCAAACCAAGGTTCCTACGGCTCACTGGCACTGGTAGCGAAACGTAGGTATCCGTATTCAAAACCGTTCAAAAACACATTTCAGCTTACACGCGAAGCCTAGAAAAATTGGCTGTAACGGATAACATGAATGCAAGTATGCGCAATTTTTTCCCGCACACGCAGATTCTAGCAACAGTTTGTGACTATTGAGATTTTGTAATTTGTAATTAGAGCGTACAGTACCAGCTTCCATAGAACCACGGGCAGACCACTCGGTGCCTGTAGGCGTGGATGTTTGTGTTAAGAGGTTATGAAGAAGGAAAATTAAATGTTTTCACGTTCTGATATAAGAGCTGAGAATCACATAATTCGGCAGAGAACTCTCTCACTTACGTAAGCCGTTATCCTTCAGATCATGGCTCCATAAACCGACTACAGGACACAACCAAAGAACCCATAAGGATTTCTTTTAGGCATCTCATGCTAGAAAAGTGTAAATCGTAATCAGTCGTCGAAAGCCTCAGCTGTTATCTAAATTTTACGCCGCAAAATAACGTTCTGTTCAAGATAATTTCAGGATTTCCGACAGAATCGTGGGTTACAAGTTGATGATTGTGTGAGATGTGTCTGCCAGTTTCGCCTTCGTGACAAAATTATACTGCCGGATCCTGCACGATGGAGCCTGCAACTTATCAGGTACCTGCTTGCCACAGAAGAGGCCCTTAAGTGGTCTATTCTCGGATGGCCGGATGTGTGACGTCATTAAAGGCAAATACTCGTCCCGCTCGACTCTCGTACCCCTATACTGGCAAGCACAAACATCATTTTAGCCTAGTTTTCAGGATTTCATGCGTGAGTGATGGTCTTCTAATTCCGCGACATGAATAATACACTGAAAGAATGTAAACGTGTATTCACTTTCTAATTAAATTTACGTATTGTGCATGGAGTGTAAAGCAAAATTTAAAAGGAGCTTCAAACTTTCAGTGAATGTAATTTGATTTAAATTTGGTGGAAAGTTTCTATCATGACAACGACGTTTTCATGTGGTGTTCAACGCTTTGAATATACGAATGGTATCGCCAGTCGTCTAGCCACACATACAATGAAGTTTCTGTTATGATTTTTAGAAATCTAATGCGTGTCTCACATTTTGTCCTTTTAACTTAATGCACAGAAGTGTGAGTTTAGTTACCGAACAGTATCTGATGAAACCCACATCGATAAAGCACCACACTATCAGTAAAAAATAAATACATTATTGAGACATGCTTCGTATGTTTCACAAAAAGAAGTCGGTCTGTCATATATGGCTGTCAATCTACAGGAAGTTGACAGAACTTTCCGGTAGTTTTGTGATGTCAAGGATTTCCTCCAGCATAGGATAGTACGACCATTATTGGCATCACTTGTCTTAGGTATACGTGCAATGGATACTGATTGTTAACTGTCCATAATGTGTAGCACTGAACTGTTCGCAAATGATGAATCAGAAGTATTCCACATGTGTGTTACAAAAGTGCCCAGTTATACACTTTTTCGGAGTAAATTGTCGGTAGTGTAACTGTGAAACTGTACAGGCAGTAAAGAAATCTTTCAAGGAGTGAAAGGCGAGAAATATTTCACAATATTGTGAAATGGTATAAGTGAAAGAAAAGCTATAAGCCGCATTTTATGCAGTTGTAACTTGCTGATCACTCATACTGAAGTTGGCATACGCCCTGACCATGCGCAGAAAGCGAGTGGTCGCTAAGAAGACTTGTTCCACACTTTCCTATGCAACAGTAAAGAATAAGAGAAATTTTTATCTTTGGAAATATTTTTAGGTTGCATAATAAAATGTCGTGGATGCGTCTACTGGTGCTAGAAAACACAAATTTCATCCGGCATAAATGAATCAATCTTTACCAAAAAGAAAACAGAAAACAGTTTGTGGTTTTTCTTTATTTGCCTTTCAAACTGAAGTTAAGTACCGCCGATAATTCGATAATACAGCTTTATACACTGGTGTCAAAGATTAAAGTAACAATAAGGAGTCTTTCCAGATTGCTTTTATTTTGCCACAAAACAGAACAAGCAGGTGATAGTATAGCAGAAACAATGTAAAGAATACAGAATGTAAGCAACTTCAACATGCATAACGGTAGAAAAAAATGTTCTTCGTTCTTTTTGCAACTTAATAGTTGGACAACTGGTTAACGTGCTCACTATGGTGTGTGACCACCTCTGGCAGCAATACAGGCCTGAAACGTCGGAACATGCTGAGCATAATGTTGTCAGTCTCAAATTGAGGCAATAACGCCCATTATTCCTGCAGAGCTATTCGCAAATCTTGGAGAGTGGTTTGTGGATGCTGACGTGATGCAACTCGTGTCCCTAGTACATACCGGATGTTCAGTATGGGATTAAACTCGGGTGAGCGAGAAAGCCAAGCCGTGAATACAATATCTTCCGTTTCCAAGAAAACAACAACCTGTGCTCTATGAGATCGAGCATTAATGTGAAGTCTAGATCCAAAGCGTCTCACAACAACTGCATATGAGGTCCCAAGATCTTGTCACGACACCTAACACCAGTTAAACCTTGCCGATTCACCCCCGAAATTTCAAGAAGAGCTGTTCGAGTACTCAACGTAATCCATGCCCACACTATTAGGGATCCTCCTCGATATCGATCTCTTTCCACAATTTTTGGCTCTCTAAATCGTGGTCCACGTTCCCTCCAGATGTGAATCCGCCGAGAATTACTCTTCAGACGAAATCATGACTCATCTGTAAAAAGAACTTCTCCCCACTCTTCGGTGGCCGAGCGGTTCTAGGCGCTACAGTCTGGAACCGCGCGACCGATACGGTCGCAAGTTCGAATCATGCCTCAGGCATGGATGTGTGTGATGTCCTTAGGTTAGTTAGGTTTATGTAGTTCTAAGTTCTAGGGGACTGATGACCTTCGAAGTTAAGTCCCATAGTGCTCAGAGCCATTTGAACCCACTCTTCGACTGTTCAGATGACATGTTGACGACTCAACTCTAGAAATTCCATCTGTGAACAGTCGTCAGAGGTACACATACAGTCGGTCTCCGGTAAAGAAGGCCCCTCTGCCGAAGCCTTCTGTATACCGTTTGAGTCGGTACAACACGTTCAGTGGATGCTCCGAACTCACACGCCAGTTGCCATGGAGTACTAAGGCGATACATCGCGCCCTTACAGTCTTAATGTGATGCTTACACGTAGTCAGCCATGCCCTGGTCGTCGTGATAAAGTTTCGGTCTCTATAGATTGTCACCACATCCGAAAAACAACAGAACGATTCACTTTAAGCCATTGGGCAACATTAGCTTGCGACTGTCCTGCGTCCAATCTTAATATGGCCCTCTACTGCAGAGAGTCTATAAGGTGTCTTCGCTGTGCCACACTGCATCGTCTGTAACTGCGTACACAGTGATTGTGACTGGGGGCTATACTGAAAACCCTACCCTATTAGGTAGGTGCCCTGACGACATCGCTGGCGCAGTTTTCCGTTGACCGGAATGTCATACGGACATCTGTTGACAGTTTGTAAGGTGTCAAGCAAAACCAACACATTCCATGAAAACCCTGACATGATAATCAAATCCAGTAGTATGTCACATAGCTCCGAATAAATCGTGACATTAAATTAACCAAAGTAATATGAGTAACGGGTGAGCAAATGGAATACCACAGACTAACACAAGAATGCCTAAATGTATGTCATACCTTCCCACCGTGAGACAGACGCAGTTCCGAGGGGAGAAACGAGAACAGAAGCCGAGAGCAGAACTGTGTTAAGCTAGAAGGCCCTAAGATAAGGGACGGACACCCACGTCGATAGCTGTTCACCAGGACCACCCCCCAGCCCATGTTAAAAGCTAGAGCCCTCCAGAAGAACAGTATAGATCTTACGATAACACTAAAAGGGCCACACCAGCCGCAAGTTTTAGCGTGAGACTTTGTTACATTGCAAACTTTAAAAACATTGCCCCACCACGAAAAGTATAACATTTCTCATTGGATAGACAGAATTTTTGTAGGCGGACCTTAAGGTTAACATTGAGACCCTGATTTGTCAGATGAAAACACAGCCAGATAGTTCTTTTTAAAACCAACTTCGGTAAATTGTGGTAAGGAGAAGTTAGGAGGGAGTTGCCTCCGAGACGGCGAGCTGTATGAAGCCGCGCCGGCCGCCGCCCCCCGGACGAATACCGACAAGGTAACGAACGCACGCGATGCCGCATTTTTGAGCGCATAAGGCTTCACTCAGAACTGCAGAAGTCTCATCTGTTACATCCCCATTTTGTGTAATACTAGTGTCGATCTGTCAATTAAAGTTCATGGTATCCACATTTGCTACGTAAGTTAAAATCTGAAACGCGATGATTTTTCTGTTATGTAATTATTGAGAAGCAACATCAGCCACTGTAATTTACGACAAGTTAAATAAGTAATTAAAGATAATTGAGGGTCACTGTAGACCATTTTGATAGTTTTCTCTTTTTTGAAACTTAATTTGAACCTAGATTATAGATGTGATGTGGCATAGGTCACCCTTCGATCCATTGTAGAACTTGGAAACCCACTCAGGAAATACTCGTTCACATTTTTGTTGGCTGCAGTTGGTTTTTATCATTCTGTGTTAAAATGTTTCCTTTTATCAATAGTGCAATTTATAAACAATGTTTTGTGAGTAGAATAAAATTTCCAATGGTAAACTTAACTGCTTTTTGACGTTATTTTACCAGCTAACTAAAAATAGGAAAGCCTTGAACCCCTTCCACTAAATTTCGTTAGTATTAAGATTCTTTTACAGGGAGTGCAGTGGAACTGACGCTGAAATCATTAAGTATTTGGTTATATCATCGCTAGTCTCACTGAACTCTGCATGTCATGTGTGGTCTGGCGTCTCCTTACCAGCAACAGGTACCAGGTTCAAATTAGTCAATTCCCTAAAAAACGCGCTCAGAGCGTCGTTGCGCGATAGTGGTAGGGGGAGACGGCTTAGAACAGAGAGACACCACGCAGAGTGTTAGACGTTTGTACGATTATATCGTGAATTTAACACGGGACGGGGAAACAGCGATTTGTCGCTTTAATTTTGGACACCAGTGCATTAATACAAGAGAGAGAGAGAGAGAGAGAGAGAGAGAGAGAGAGAACGGGAAAATACACGGTCCACAAGAGGACAAGCAAGAATAGACAGAACCTGATACACTTCAAGAATTTTGACTTCGAAGTCGCTGCAACGCAATATCAGAAACAACATAAGAAACAACGGACTTGGAAATCCCTTAGAAAGCCTTAGCAGAATTTCAAGTAGACCTGAAAGCGATGGCCTTGAAAAATGCCGGAGAAATTATGAATGTAAGAGCAAGGGAAGGATTTTTCGAATCCAGTCATCATCTACTCTAAATCAAAGCGAAAAATAACGCAAGCGGAAAGTTTCAGATCCTGGGAGACATACAGGAACTGAACTTGACATCCAATGAAACAAGGATCACAAAACTATAGAAAGCAGGAAACCACTACAGAAAAAACGTATCTCCCTCAGTGCCAAATTAAGACACTCTATCTAATATAGTAGTCTAACGGACGACTTGTGGGCCTTAGAAATAACAGCGTTTTTGGAAAGAACAACAATCGAAGAGATAGAAATACCAACAGAAGAATGATTTACGGGCTGATTCAGAAAGAGGGGATGTGGATAAAGAGACCGACAAAAGAACTGCCAAACAGACATGGACGATTACAAACAACTCTAGGAAAATAAGGGCAAAATTCCCTGGACACATGAAAAACTGATGGAGAAGGTTTCTAAAATGGTGACGATTAATAAAGGTAAAACAGACTGGGTAAAAAAGCCATGGAAGACCTCAAGAAACTAAGCGTCTACAGATGTGACAGGCAAAAAAACATAGGAAAAACAGAACAGTAATTTTGAGCAAACGACCAAAGGGAAAAAACGAAAGAAGCGGACGGAAGGAGCAAGACGAAACACAGTGATTTTTTTTAGATTTTTGGGAAGAAAGAGAGAGAGCAAGAGAGAGAGAGAGCGAGAGAGAGAGCGAGAGAGTGAGAGAGAGAGAGAGAGTGAGAGAGAGAGAAAAAGAAAGAGAGAGAGAAAGGCCATGAAAATTTATTGTGTTTTAGCGCTCTCCTTGAGGGTGAATTATCCAAGAAAAGTGATACTCTTAAAAATTAAGAAGGTAGACAAGTCAGCATAAGAACTTTATGAAGCTCTACTTAAAATTAACTTCAGTCATTTAAGTCACATGAATCCTGATTACAAAATGAGTAGGTTTTAACTCGAAAATTGATAACGGGTTTGCAGAAGTAAGGAACACGTCAGAACTGTAGTAACAGGGGAATTCAGGCAGGCAGCAAACGACGGATAGAAATGTTGCGGCGTAAATATTAGACGAAATATACTACGATACTTAAAGAGTAGTTTAGCCGGTCGGCCCATTACGTAAATAACTTTGGTTTGCAGAACAGATTTCATATCACGGTGAATGTTCAAATAATTAGTAGACCATTGTGACAAATGTAATTAAGGTAGAAATGAATTTTTGAACTACGTCTTTGTGCCACACAAATGCCAAAGGTATGAAGCTGTTATTCTGTAGGGCGTTTACTCTGACGAGAGCACAGAAAACGTACATCATAGCTCAACTTGTAATTGACGACAAAGGGTTTAGAGACGAACGGGTAAAAGAAGTTGCAACAAAAATTTTCATAGACTTTTTAAAGACTGTGATCGATACAAAGGACAAATAGGTGGCTGTGTCAGGTATTTCAGTTCACCTGAGGAGTCAACATGATACAACTGGTAGCGAAAGAAAAATGTATGTGTAAGAGAGAAACTGGTAGCGAATGACTGTTTTTTTTTTGTTTATTTAGCACGTAATTAGAACCGCACATCTTTCAGTGTTGTCCATTACGTATTTAATATCCCTTCAAATTACAGATTACATTTTGTAAGCAATAAAAATAACCTGATCGTTACCGGCTGCACTTTTATGTAACCAAAACAATTACTTTTGACCCAATTACAGTTCACATGCACAAACAAAAAATCTATATAATTATTGTTGTTATTTTGTGCTCAATATAACGTTCTTCATCATGATCAAAGGCAAGAGTTTCTGTTAGCAGTTGTTTATGAATTACCCGAATAACTTGTATGAGCCTGACGAAGTACTGAAGCGCCTTTTATTTTAATTTTACCTTATTTTGAAGAAATTTCGTTTTCTAGCGCTACTGTTTTTATTTTTGCTACAACACCTCCTTGTTTCCCCTTACAAACCAAAAATTTTCAAATGAAGTTAAGAATCGACATTTTCAGTTTTGCCGCAGATATTGTTTATGCTTAAGAAACAGAGAGGAGGATATCTATGTAGAACAGCCATGTTACAATTTTTCATATGTAGCAGTTGGGTAATACTGAAAGATACCTAATATGGATATACATTTCATTATATGAAGTAAAAGAAATGTGATCAAATATTGCGAAAACCACTCATGATATTATTTTATTTCCATTCAAACGTAATGTAATTAAGCAACATATCTAAAAATAACCACTAATGCTGGTAGGATCTAAACTGCCCAAGTTTACTGAAAAAGTAGTCTAAGTTTACTTGTGATAATCTGCAGCAGCATACGATAGACAATCATGTGCTGAGCAATGCTGTGACTAACGAGAAGAAGCCGTGGATCCCCGAATTTGAACGTTACTCCGAAAAGAAAGAGAATTTCGCCACAGATTTAAACGTACCCAAAGTCTTGATGATAAGGAAAAACAGAAGGAAGTTAAAATAAGTTTAAGGAACCCAACTTACGATCTGACAGCAGATCCTAGATGTTTTGGTCTTACGCAAACTCAATAACTATATCAAAGCTCACTCAGTGACCATTTTACCACAGACAAGAAAGATGACATGGAGATGGCAAAAATTATTTCAGTGAGCGGGAATGCACTGTGCTTCTTAACTTCAATCGTCGCACGAACACTAATATGGCATATGCCGAAGTAAGTAAACGTGGGGCAGAAAATATACTACAATCGCTTAACAAGCGAAACGTGATTGGACCCGATACGTTTCTACACTGAGGTGACAAAGTCATCGGATAGCGATATGCACATATACGGATGGCGGTAGTATTCCGTACACAAGGTATAAACAGGCAGTGCATTGGCGGAACTCTCATTTGCACTCAGGTGATTGATGTGAAAGCGTTTCCGACGTCATTATGGCCACATGGCGGGAATTAACAGACTTTTAACACGGATTGCTTGTTGGAGGTAGAAGCATAGGGCATTCCATTTCGGAAATCATTAGGAAACTCAATATTCCGAGATCCACATGATCCAAGAATACCAAATTTCGGACATTACCTCTCGGCACTGGCAACGCAGTGGCCGACGGCCTTCACTTAACAACCGAGATCAGAGGTATCCTTGTAGAGTGGTTAGTGTTAACAGATAAGCAACACTGCGTGAAATAACGTCCACATATAGGATGTACGATGAACGTATCTGTTAGTACAGTGCGCCAAAGTGTGGCGTTAATGGGCTGTGGCAGCAGTTGACCGACGCGGGTGCCTTTGCTAACAGCACGACATCGCCTGGGCGCCTCTCGTGGGTTCGTGACCGTATCGGTTGGACCGTAGGCGACTGGAAAATCGTGGTCTGGTCAGAAGAGTGCAGATTTCAGTAGGTAAGAGCTGTTCAAAGGGTGCGAGTGAGGCGCAGACACCACGGAATCATGGATCCAAAGTACCAACAAGGCACTGTGCAAGCTGGTAATCGTTCCATAACCATGTAGGCTGTATTTACATGGAATGGACTGGGTCACCTGGTCCAACTGAACCGATCATGGTATATGGTTGCGTTCGGTTACTTGGAGACAATCTGCAGCCATCCATGGACCTCATATTCCCAAATAACGATGTCATTTCACAGAGTCAAAGTTGTCCGCTATTGGTTCGAAGAACAATTTGGACAGTTAGAGCGAATGATTTGGCCACCCCGACCGCCTGGTATGAATACCACTGAACAGTTTTGGGACATACTCGAGAGGTCAGTTCGTGTATAAAGTCAAACACTGCCAACACCTTCGCAATTATGGACGGCTATAGAGGCATGGCTCATTATTTCCACACGCGACTTACAACGGCTTCTTGAGTCCATAAAAAGTCGAGTTTCTACACTGCGCCGGACAAAGGAAGATCCAACACGATATTAGCTGGGATACCACGACTTTTGTCACCTCAGTATACACAGAGCGTGCGAAGGAATCAACTTTTGGCAGCAGCATATCACCAGTAGTCGCTGTAGGAACGAATGACTGGAAAAGTGAACAGGTGATTCTCGTTTTTAAGAACGGTCTCCGAACATAAGCTTATATCACAAAATTTTGTACATGGCTGCACGTACACAGACCGTGAATAGTTATTATTGAAATAAAACAGCCCTCGGCCACTACTTTTAAAGAATTAACCGGGTTTCCACACTGCTAGGACTGTCTTCCTCAGAATTTAAATCAAGACCATTCTTTGATTTAAATTCTGAGGAAGATACTCCTAGCAGTGTCGAAACCCGGTTAATTCTTTAAAAGTAGTGACCGAGGGCTGTTTTATTTCAATTATATGTTTATATCACAGTCCATCATAAAAGTTTGGGAAACGTTTCATAGCCGCGTAGTACGTCATTTCTCCAAGAATCATCATGGATTCCGCAAAGAGCGACTGAGTGATGCCCAACTGGCTCTGTTAGTTCACAGGGCCCAGAACGTAGTACACACCGGCAGCCAGGTTGATGCGCATTCCTTCCGGTGGGCGTGCAATGCACTTGTGCCACGTTGCCTCACGAACGAAATAAGAACGTACTGAATATCAGAACAGCATCGTGTCTGGACACAGCACATCGTTTTTCACGAAGACAAATCTTCAGACACTATGGGAGTGTCGCAAGAAAGTGTTATAGGGCCGTTAACATTCTTAAAACATACAAATGACCTAGTGGATGACACTTGAAGCTCCACCAGGCTGTTTGCGGTTGTATATAGAGGACACAACGCTAGGAAATTGTAGCGAAATGGAGAAAAATCATCCTAAGATCGACGCTTAGAGCACGAGTTGAGGATTGAACCCCAACATAAAGAAATGTAACGTATTGTACAAGAAATACGCTGAGTGACTCTTTATTGTCTGATACACAATAGCCTAACAGACACTGGATGCAGACACATCCATTAAGCTTGTGGGAGTAAGGGTCCCGAAGGTTTAAAGTGGAAGGATTTCATAAAACTATTCGTAGGTAAGACAGATGCAAGACAGAGTCACTGGAAGAATCGTCGCGAATTGTACTCCACCCACAGAGAAAGTATTTACAAAAACTCATTCGACGGACACTTTATTATAGCTCCTCAATGTCTGACCCTCACTGGATACGATTAATAGGGGAAATAGAAAACATCCTAAGAAAAACAGTGCACTGCATCAAGGATTTACTTAGTCAGTGCGGAAGCGTCATGCATACGGTCACCCAACTCCATTTCCAGACGATACAATAGAGGCATTGTACAGTCGCGTTGAAAAGTATCCGAACGACCTGAATTGCATTTCACCTGATTCGCATGCAACCGGCATAACGCAGCTGTCTAGCATGCCCTCTAATCGTTCCTTGGTACAGTCGTTTGACTATTGAAAATGGTTCAAACAAGTCACCACTAGGAAACACTGCTCTGTATCGCAATAACTCAAGATGTAAAGTAATACCACGATACTACAAATATCAGGGAACACCTTATCACAGATAACACTGTCCTTAAGTCTTGTGAGCTCACATTTATTACAATAAATGACATACCTGAAATGTTACCAGTCTCATTATTACGTCAGATAGGTAATGCACGTAGTAAGTTCGTCGTATTCATGATTTACTCTTGGAAGTAACATACCGTACTTATTATTTAACACAAAATGACATTAAAAATTTAAGTTATTCACGAGCAGCTAGTTGAGAATATGTATGAACTTCAAATGACACGACGAACCGTCTCGTTCTGCATATGGATTCAAACCCAGGTCATGCAGACTAAGCAAAGATTTCGTGACTGACGGAAACTAATAGTCATTCCTCATTAGGCATACAGAGAGTGATATACCTCGATTTTAGACAGTATCAGTTAATAAATATCAACTTTAAATTACATAACGCAGACGTTTTTAACGGACGCGAATTCCTACCCAGCATCTACGAACTACGAGAGATGTTAAATATTGCCTCTTCACAGGTAAGTTACTTGAAATGCCGTGAGGTAAAGCTTTGTGTTGAACAGGGATTCGAACCCAGAACGCAGTTGGATTGATATCGAAGCACAATTAACTGTGACATATCGGATTTTCTAGGCAGTAGCTAGATGTTTTAAAATGAAATGAAGAGAAAAAACATTAATTTTTTCCTTCGCAGGATTCCAACCCGGCACCTATCGCTGTTATAGACAAAACGAACGTTAAATATGGATTTGTTACACCAGCAGCGACATGTGAGCATGTTTGAACTAGAAATAATATGACGAAGAGTTCAGTGTTGACTGGGAATCTAAGCCCACACATATCGCTGTTGACTACACACAAAGGGGCGTCAGCTACCGAATTTTTCTCCACCAGCAGCTAGGAAAAACATCTTGAACTCTCAGTGATTTCGCAAATAGTTCTGTGTCTCCCTGGGAGTCAGAAACGTCAAATATCGGTAGTGTTGACAACGAATGAAAATACGTTAAACATCAAAATTATTATCCACCAGCAGATAGGTGTTCTCATGCTAGAACTTGATATACATAATGAAAACTTTAGTGCCGGACCAGGATTCGAACCCATTCACGCGCAACATGTGGAGACGTCGAGGAATTTGCAGCTTTGAACAAACAACAAATTGTAGCCGATCTGTATTGTCACGAAGGGATCAAATTCCGCGTTAAGGGCGGTCTGAGCTGCATTCCCAGTTCAGAACCAATTTTATCGACATACAGAAGCTCAAATAAAAGATGCAATAAGTGTCCTGTGACCCTACATAACATTTGTTTCGTTACTAGAAATAAATAACTAGTGCCGGCCGTGGTGGCCGTGCGGTTCTAGGCGCTGGAGTCTGGAACCGTGGGACTGCTACGGTCGCAGGTTAGAATCCTGCCTCGGGCATGGATGTGTGTGATGTTCTTAGGTTAGTTAGGTATAAGTAGTTCTACGTTCTAGGGGGCTGATGACCTAAGAAGTTAAGTCCCATGGTGCCCAGAGCCAATTGAACCATTTTTTAAATAATTTGTATAAGAGAGGTTACTGGTGACAGAGTTTCTACATGTCGCCACTCCAGACTTTGTGTTTCAAACTACCGTCTACTTGGTAGAGGGGGAATAGCATTTTTAATGTGAATTTCAGACCACAGTGCCATTATATCTTATTCACTCGATGTAGCCAGAAGAGAATGGAATCTGTCTCTCTCTATATATAATCATTGACAGAAGTTCGAATCGAACTCAGACAGTAGGTATATGAACTTATCATCAGTCCAACAGACCACCAGTTCCTCTTCTCCGTGACTCATTTTTCTATCGTAACGCCGTTGCGTCACACTGGATGAGAATTCTGACACACAGAGTCCCTGTAGTAATTTGCAGCATGTTCAGTAAATTCATTTACTTGGTTGACCGAATTACCGTGAACTAGCTGCCTCGGCTACCCAGTGTATACATTCGACTCTTGGTCGACATGACCTGTTTCAAGTTGTGTATAACAGACAATGTTTTAGAAAATCAATTGTTTTCCTTTGCAAGATAACAAAGATTTTTATTGTAAGCTATCCAAGTACAAAATTTTCGCAATATTAGTTCAAATTTAATATACGCTTCTATAATGTAGGAAAGTATTTCACAGTTGCAAAACTCGCATCCAACTCATTGACCTTACACTTAGTCGCTGACCATAAATGCTAGCCCAGATTAACACCAGTTTAAGTAACCTAATGTAGCGAAGACTGTTTGCAAGTGCTCTCTCCCTCACTGAAAAATACGCAAGTCACTCATTTGGCTCCATAAGTACACTGTAACAGTAATTTTTGTTATAGAATTTAGTGATGCTCCCTCTTCCACTTGTGTATACAATATGCCTGACCTATACGGGCCTGTTGTCACTACAGGAGCTGGGCAGTGCAACATCATACTGACAATAGTAATGTGCTTATACTGACAGCCTGACTGTTCGTTTTACCTGATTTTGTAATCATTTAAATAAAACAACATGACTTTCCTTGTCGTAGCTGAACGAATTTAGTTTCTTCTCAAATCGTCTTAAGCAGCAACGTTGACATATCTCAAATAGGAAAAAGCCCCTTATCCAGGTACGAATGTTGTAAAACAAGCTTGCCATAGTTTGTGTCAGGTTGATCTTTTCGTATGCCAGTAGGCAGCGAACGTGTCCCAGACAACTCAGACGCATCCGGTTTTCAGAGGCAGATGGTCGGCCAAGAAATCTCTCGCTGAAACATTGTTGAACCAAACTGTCATTACAAATGTGACAGAAAGCGAAATATATTGTAGATTCGCTTGAATTACACTCATGGCTTCAGCACTGAGGCGAAAGGAGCGATAAAAAATTTGTCGACGTGTGCTTTCGGTCGCCGGACGTCGCATTAGGTAGTCTCGCGTTTTACCTCAAGACTACAGTCGTAGTCAAGAGTAATGGACTAAGACTGCAGTCAAGACTTTCTCTGGGAAGCGCTGCAATTTACAATGTTGCCAGATCGAGCATATTGTCGGACATAGGATTCTGAGAGGAGCATGACTGTATTGTCCACCTCACGTGAACGATTCGGCGGTCAATTTTTTGGTCTAAGACTGTATCTGCAAACGATATTGCACGCTGAAGACCCAGAACAATTTAAAAAAACAAAAGTAGTTTATGGGAGGAAAGTTAACTATAGAGTCATCATTTCGAATATTTAGCAGTACTGTACACAATGGTGTTAAACTCGTATTTAACCAATGATTCCCAAAGCTACAGGAACACTTACTTGTTATAGCTCTTAGACAAAATACTTACGCAGAGCTATCAGACAAAAACATCAACCTGACACAAACTGTGGGAAGTTTGTTTTACAACCTTCGTACCTGGATAAAGAGATTTCGTATTTGAGATATCTGTCACCGTTGCTGCTTAAGACGATTTAAGAAGAAGCTAAATTCCTTCAGCTACGACAATGTGTAAGGAAATCGTCTTAACGGCACTAGATCGTGGTTTGTGAATCGTTTACCGGCCCTACACTGAAGCATTTAGCTGGTTGGAAGGCAAAAAGCTTACTGACAAATTTCACACGAGGAAAAGGGGGACGCAATATCTCCCGCTGGAAGGTCATGTTTTATTTAAATGATTACAAAATCAGGTAAAACGAGCAGTGAGGTGGTCATTATAAGCACATTACTGTTGTCAGTATGATGTTGCACCGCCCAGGGCCTGTACTGATAAGGGTCCCGTTTAGGTCAGGCACATTATATACAGAAGTGGAAGAGAGAGCACCACTAAATTCTACAACCTGTATGCATTTTATATACACAGAAATTACTGTTACAGTGTACTTATGGAGCCAATTGAGTGAATTGCGTATTTTCCAGTGAGAGAGAGCACTGGCAAACAGTCTTCGCTACATTAGGTTAATTAAACTGGTGTTAATCTGAGCTAGAATTTATGATCAGCGACTAACTGTAAGGTCAATGAGTTGGATGCGAGTTTTGCAGCTGTGAAATACTTTCCTACATTATAGAAGCGAATATTAAATTTGAACTAATATTGCGAAAATTTTGTACTTGGATAGCTTACAATAAAAATCTTTGTTTTTTTGCAAAGAAAAACAATTGATTTTCTAAAACATTGTCTGTTATACACAACTTGAAACAGGTCATGTCGACCAAGAGTCGAATGTATACACTGGGTAGCCGAGGCAGCTAGTTCATGGTGATTCGGTCAACCAAGTAAATGAATTTACTGAACATGCTGCAAATTACTACAGGGACTCTGTGTGTCAGAATTCTCATCCAGTGTGGCGCAACGGCGTTACGATAGAAAAATGGGTCACGGTGAAGAGGATATGGTTGTCTGTTGGACTGATGACCATATACCTACGGTCTGGGTTCGATTAGAACTTCTGTCAATGATTATATATAGGGAGAGACAGATTCCATTCTCTTCTGGCTACACCAAGTGAAGAAGAGATAATGGCACTGTGGTCTGAAATTCACATTAAAAATGATATTCCTCCTCTACCAAGTAGACGTTAGTTTGAAACACAAAGTCTGGAGTGGCGACATGTAGAAACTCTGTCACCAGTAACCTTTCTTATACTAGTTATTTATTTCTAGTGACGAAACAAACGTTATCTAGGGTCACAGGACACTTATTGCATCTTTTATTTGAGCTTCTGTATGTCGACAAAATTGGTTCTGAACTGGGAATGCAACTCAGACCGCCCTTAACGCGGAATGTGATCCCTTCGTGACAATACAGATCAGCTACAATTTGTTGTTTGTTCAAAACTGCAGATTCCTCAACATCTTTACATGTTGCACGTGAATGGGTTCGAATCCTGGTCCGGCACTAAAGATTTCATTATGTATTATCAAGTTCTAGCATGAGAACACCTATCTGTTGGTGGATAATAATTTTGATGTTCAATGTATTTTCATTCGTTGTCAACACTTCCGATATTTGACGTTTCTGACTCCCAGTGAGTCACAGAACTATTTGCGTGATCACTGTAAGTTCAAGATGTTATTCCGAGCTGCTGGTGGAGAAAAAGTCGGTAGTTGACGCCCCTTCGTGTGTAGTCAACAGCGATATGTGTGTGGCTCTATTCCCAGTCAGCACTGAACTCTTCCTCATATTATTTCTAGTTCAAACATACTCACATGTCGCTGCTGTTGCAACAAACCCATATTTAACGTTCATCTTCTCTAGAATATAACAGCGATAGGTGCCGGGTTGGAGTCCTGGAAAGGAAAAAATTAATATATCGTCTCGTCATTTCAGTTAAAACATCTAACTACTGCCTAGAAAATCCGATATGTCATAGTTCATTATGCTTCGATATCAATCCGATTGGGTTCTGGGTTCGAATCGCCGTCCAACACAAAGCTTTACCTCACAGCATTTCAAGTAACGTACCTGTGAAGAAGCAATATTTAACATCTCTCGTAGTTCGTTAACAGGGACAGTAGATGCTGGGTAGGAATTCGCGTCCGTTAAAAACGTCTGCGTTATGTAATTTCAAGTTGACATTTGTTAACTGATACTGTCTAAAATCGAGGTATATCACTCTCTGTATGCCTAATGAGGAATGACTATTAGTTTCCGTCAGTCACGAAATCTTTGCTTAGTCTGCATGACCTGGGTTTGAATCCATATGCAGAACGAGACGGTTCGTCGTGTCATTTGAAGTTCATACATATTCTCAACTAGCTTCTCGTGAATAACTTAAATTTTTAATGTCATTTTGTGTTAAATAATAAGTACGGTATGTTACTTCCAAGAGTAAATCATGAATACGACGAACTTACTACGTGCATTACCTATCTGACGTAATAATGAGACTGGTAACATTTCAGGTATGTCATTTATTGTAATAAATGTGAGCTCACAAGACTTAAGGACAGTGTTATCTGTGATAAGGTGTTCCCTGATATTTGTAGTATCGTGGTATTACTCTACATCTTGAGTTATTGCGATACAGAGCAGTGTTTTCTAGTGGTGACTTGTTTGAACCATTTTCAATAGTCAAACGACTGTACCAAGGAGCGATTAGAGGACCTGCTAGACAGCTGCGTTATGCCGGTTGCATGCGAATCAGGTGAAATGCAATTCAGGCCGTTCGGATACTTTTGAGCACGACTGTACATACCGGGAGGTTACGTTCCTAGGAGAACAGGATCAATCAGCGCATTAGTTCCCATTACACACATGTCGGAAATTGAACAAGAAAACATGTTAGAACTCACTCTGAGGCTTATCAACAATCGTTCTTCCCGCGCACCATTCGCTATTGGAACAGGAAAGTGCTGGATTGACAGCGGTACGCGAAGTACGATCCTACACACCTAGTAAGGTGTATTGTGGAGTGTAGACACAAGAGATAGTAATTAAGCCAAATGGTTCGAGTTTAGACGCGTATTGCATCAAGCGTTAAAAAATCTACGTAGCACAATAGTTAGTTGAATCCGAGAACGTGCATCGCGTTTCTCATGTGAAGTGCCATTTCTGTTCACGCAACGTACGCAAAAAGTCGGTATCTCTACAAGAATTTGAATTTGTTCGTCTTGACGTTTAAACCTTTTGTACAACATCAATGCTTTTTTATTTCTTTTACGTCATGAATGATCTGAGTATTTTGGTAGCGTACTGATATTCATATCTTCGTAGCTGTTAACTCATTCTTAATATTCTGTTTTATACATTCTGATCTTCATTCGTTGCTACACTCTCCTCTCTGCACTTCTTTCCATTGCCTGTTACGAAGCGAAGTTGCGCAGATGTTAGCGCTCTGTACTCGCAATCTGGAGGACAACGGTTCAAATCCACGTCCAGCCATACTGATTTAGGTTTTCTGTGATTTCCGTAAATAGCTTCGGGCAACTTCCCGGATGGTTCTTTTGGAAGGGGACGGCCGATGTCCTTCCTCATCATTCCCTAATCAGAGCTTGTGCTCCGTCTCTAATGCCCTCGTTGTCGACGGGACGTTAAACAGTAATCTCCTCCTCCTCCTTTGTCAGTTTTGCTATTTAGATGCACAACCTATCTACCCCTTCATAGGATAGGGTTAGGGTTTGAGTACATTTTGTCTCTCTCTTATTCTTTCCATAACTTATGTACTTGATATGTGGGTCATCTCACCAGAAGTTTCATGTTTTCTCTTGCTCCAGCTTTCACTACCCAACAAGGCTGTATTCTAACTTATATTTACACTTGCAAGAATTCCTTAAGTACGTTTCTGTTTTCAACGTCATTAAGGCTATTCCTCATGCTTCTGACATCTTACGTAATATTGTTTCCTTTATACAGAAGTTCTTCACTTAAACTTCCTTTCGTAACACTTATCCTGGCATACGAGACCGACTGTTTTTCGTGATTTGGCAAAATAATTGTTGTATGAGTGCATTGTGCCTGTTCCTTCGGACATGACAGAAAGAAGAGACACCTCGTGTAATTGAAGGTGGAGTGGAGAAGCAAAGAAATGACAGGAACTAATGATGTCAACAGCATCGGGACTTTATGTACGAGGGTAAGTCAATTATTATCCGCAAAGAATTAATAATATTTTATTGTAATCAAATAGGAGAGCTACAAGAACATCATTATTTGACATAGTCTCCTTGCGTTTCGACGCACTTGGTCCATCGTTGTACAAGCTTCCTGATGCCGTCATAAAAGAAGGTTCTCGATTGAGCTGCGAGCCAGGAATAAACCGCTTCCTTAACTAGTAGTAGTAGTAGTAGTAGTAGTTTTATTCATCCGTAGATCTCTTTTTACAAGGATATAGGACATATCAAAGTATTTACAAGCTTAGATCAATTTACAATAAGCTAATTCGTATACACATATATTTACAGACTTCTAGTTAGAGACAATCATTAGATTTTACTCCTGGTATACAATAATTTATTTACAAATAACTCATTAAATAATGTAATGCCACACTATTCACTCATATTTCACTATCAGTCACTGCACACACTATACACACATTGTTTCATAACACTTCACTCACTACATACACACACACACACACACACACACACACACACACACACACACACACACACACAGGTGATCCTTGGGCCATTTTCTGTACTGCAAGTTCCCATTTGCTATCCTGAAAAACTGAGTCAGCATCCCTTCATAATGAGTGAGATGTTGAGCTCAGAAAGAGGAAGAGGTGTTAGTATTGTGCTATGCATAGCTTGAGGGGAGAGTGTCTCTAGAAAGGAAAAAAGAAGAAAAATAATAAAGTGAAGGTGTTATGTGGAATATTGGATGTTTTATAATCATCATCATTATTATTATTTGTTTGTATAACATTTTTTTATCAAACCCCTACTCTGCTTTATCTAAGTAATCCTTCAATGTATAAAATGTATTGCATAACAGGTACTTTTTAGCTGCCTTCTTAAATAAGTGTATTTTTGAAATTTCTTTAATCTCTTTTGGTAATTTATTGTACAGTTTTATTCCTTGGTAGAAAATGCTGTTTTGAGTTTTATGTTTATTTTTTCTTGGTAAATGTAAGTTGAGTCTATCTCTTGTTGCATGGTCATGGACAGAGCTGTTTGTGCAGTAATTGCCAATGTTACTTTTGATGTGTACAACTGACTGGTAAATGTGTTCACATGGAGCAGTTAAAATTCCCAGTGTTTTGAACAGATCTTTACAATGAGCTCGACTACTATTTCTGGTTATTATTCTTATGGCTCTTTTCTGGAGTTTGAAAATTGTGTTCATATTTTGTGGATTTGTTCCCCAAAAAAGAATGCCATAGCTAAGAATTGAGTGTATATATGAATAATATGTAACTAAAAGACACTGCATGTTACACACAGATGATAGAATTCTAAGGGCATAACATGCTGATGACATTCTGTTTGCAAGTACCTTTGTGTGTTCGCACCACTTCAGCTGAGAGTCAATATTCATTCCTAGAAATTTTGCATTTGTTACACAGTCTATAGAGGTGCCATCTACATTTAATTTAACATTGTCATTTTTCCTCTTCAAACAAGTTCATGGCATTAGTTTTCTTTATGTTTAATGTCAATTTGTTGCTTATTGACCAATCGTAAACTTCCTTGAGAGTTTCATTTGCTTTCTCGGTAAGGAGTTCTCTTGTTCTCTCAGTGACTATAATATTGCTGTCATAAGCGAAGAGAATTTTCTCACCATGAGTAACACTACTGGGAAAGTCATTGATGTATATCAGGAATAGTATTGGTCCTAATATGCTACCTTGTGGAACCCCTATATTAATATGTTTTGGTTCTGATAAGTATTTTACTAAATGTTTAGATCTATTTGAAATATGTGTTATCTCTACTCTTTGTACCCTATCTGTTAGGTATGATCGAAACCAGTCATTAGCTACCCCTCTTATTCCTAATGCTTCTAATTTATTTAATAGAATCTTGTGGTCGACTGTATCAAAAGCCTCAGAAAGATCCAAAAATATGCCTGTGACACACTCATCTTTATCAAGAGCATTAAGTACAACTTTTGTGAATTCTACTATGGCTGACTCCGTATTTTTGCCACTTCGAAAACCAAACTGTGATTTGCTTAAAAGATTGTATTTATTCAGATAATTCATTAATCTGTCTTTCATAATTGCTTCTATTATTTTTGAGAATGCTGACAGCAGCGAAATGGGCCGGTAATTTTCTATGTCTTCTGCATTACCTTCTTAAGCAAAGGTACAACTCTTGCCTGTTTTAGCTGCTCTGGAAATGTCCCTGATGTGAAGGATTCATTTATTATATTTGTTAATGGGCCTTGTATAATCCCTATGCATTGTTTCAGTACACACATTGGTACATCATCTAAGCCTTCTGACTTTTTATTTTTTAGCTTTTGAACAGTTTTATTGACTTCATTCTCTGTGGTTGGAAGTAACATCATTGTATCTAGTGCAACAATTTTTGCAGGTGTTTTATTTGTTTTGGGGAATTTTTGCTGTAACTTCTCTGCAATACTTGAAAAATGCTCGTTTACATAGTTTGCTAAGTGTTGTGGATCATTTATTACCTTATCCCCCTCCCTTAGCAGTATGTTATTCTGCGTTTGTTTGCCTCTCCCCGTTTCCTTTTTTATAACATCCCAGACTGCTTTGCTTTTATTCTCTGCATTATATATTATTTTGTCATTAAATGACTTTTTTGCAGCAATCAGCACCTTCCTATAAATCTTTTTTTGTATCTATGATAGAAATTTAAGAATTCTGGATCATTGTGAATCTTTTCATGGAACTGAGGTGTTTAAGTGTTTGGGAGGACTTCTTAATACCTACTGTTATCCATCTGTTTTTGTGAGATGTTGATACAGTCATGCATACTTTTGGAAATGCTGTTTCGAAGTTCAATTTAAACAATGTGGAGAATTTGGAGAATTTCATATTCACATTGGTTTCCTTATACACTTCATCCCAGCTTTGTTTTTCTAGTTCTTTTGAAAAATCTTTTATTTTGATTTCTGATAGATGTCGTTTATAGGCTTGTAGTTTAGGGAATGATTCGATGCCTGATTTACTGTTGTTATTTGACAGAGATGGTCTGATAGTCCGAGATCTTTTACAGCTACATCACATTTTTCCCTGTCTATATTTGTGGCCACATGGTCAATTACTGATGCAGTCATTGTAGTAACCCTTGTTGCACTATTGACCAATAGGGACATGCCAAAACTTTGAAGGATATTTATGAAGGTGCTGCTGGATTCATTTATGATATTAGTGTTGATGTTTATGTCCCCACACAGAATTATGTTGACCTTTGTACTTGAGACTTTATCTAGAACTTCTGTTAATTTATTGAAAAAAGTGTCCACACTACCACTGGGAGATCTGTACACACACAAAATGATTAATTTCTTGGTGATATCGAGCCCTGATAATTCAATAGCTGATATTTCAATGTGTTTGTCTTCACTTACTGTACTGAGGTCATATCTAGATTTGAACTGTGTTCCTTTTCTGATATAAATGCATGATCCTCCACCCCTTGAAGTAGTTCTGCAGTAAGAGTTTGCCCTTTCATACAATGATAATACTACATGTTGGATTTCTGTGTCTCTACACCAGTGCTCAGTAATACAAACTACTGTGCAGTTCACAGATTGGAGCTCAACTTCTAATGCTTGTATTTTATTTTTTATTGATTGCATGTTTTGATGGAGGATTGTTAAGTCTGTGAAATGCCCCATGTTACTCTTTCCGATGGTTTGTTTTTCTTTGTGACATCTGGTATGTGTGATTTTTGAAGTGTTATAATCTTTCTTGTGAGTGATTGTTTCAGTATTTTTTGAACTGCTAGAGATACTCTTTAGGCAGGGGAACCTGTTGTATGGATTTATCCTAAAAAAGACCTACTTTTCCTACCTATGACAACAGGTATTTGACCATGTGTGGCCCGAGATCCACCCCCTATACTTTCATGAATCAGCTGTACCAATCTTCCCTTCCCAGTCCTGTTTAGGTGTAGGCCATGCCTAGTGAAACCCCATCTGTTGATAGTCCCGACGGGCACCAGAGAAACATGAGCAAAGTTGGCCGTCCTCAGAGCCATCCCCAGCCCCACATTGATTCGCCTCACAGCTCCATCAAGGCGTGGCTGATCATGACGCCGGAACAGCTCAACAAAGTGTACATTGGTGCCATGAGTCAGGGAAGCTATCTTGTCCAGGTCACCACCTATTTCATATGCCCCATCCCTGTCCAAACTGTTTCCCGCCCCACCCACTATCACTACATGGTCCTCTTTTGTAAAATCCTTACATAAAGACCCTAGGTCCTCTATCACATGACTTAGCCCTGCATTTGGTTTGAAGATACTGGTGGCCTGGTACGCTGCCCCTAAACTTTCCTGTAACTGAGGGCCTACACCTCGCCCATGGCTACTACCTAGCAGCAGCACTTTCTTCTTCCTAACACTTTGTACATTCCTAGGCTTCTTGGCCTCGGTTGAAGTGTGCTGCACATTTCCTGCTCCTCGTTCTACCTGAGGCTCTTCTCCACTTAACTCTGGCAGTGGCAGATACCTGTTTTTGGTGTTGATGATAAAACTATCAGATCGCATTCTCTTTCTTCCTATCCTCCTACCAGCTGCCAGTTCCCAACCACCCTCCTCCCCCCTATTTCCCTTGATCCTTATCAGTTCCTTCCTTGCTTCCTACAACTATGCCTGAAGGGCACAGATTTTCCTTTCCTGCTCCCCAATCAAAATGTTCCTACTGCATACTCTGCAGTTCCAGGAGAGAGCCTCTTCTGTTCTCCCAACATTCTCCCCACTGCATCCCCCCCCCCCCCCCCCCCAGTGAAAATATTTCCTACAAGATTGGCAACAAATCCCTCTACTCACTACCCTATAACAGCTCCCACATTTCTCACTCATGGTCAGTTTCGAAAGAATAGTTAAGTTTAAAGAATGTTTTAAATTTGTCAAGGTCGCGAGATTGTATGTCTGCAAGCAAAAAAAAAACGACACAAAGATCTTATGTGCGGTGGTTGTTGTTTTTCTACTGATTTAGAGATGCAAAAACAGAAGAATGAATTTGTAATTACTTTGCTTTTAGAGAATTTAAGTTATCAGGCGTGTTTGGTCAGGTTTTTAAACGTTTATAACTCGGAAAATTTAGACCTAGATCGCGTCTATCTAACTAGTAAACAATACGAAATGTGTTAGTTAAATACGATTTAGAAATGTTTAATTACACTTTTATTGCGACAATAGACACTGATGAAACTAGTAGCTGTCTTGTTTAAACGATTTTTGCACTATCAAGAAAACTTGAATAGAATTTGTTGTGTTTATGTCACGCAAAATTACGGGTTATGTCGCGATTATCGGGACCTCAGCTAAAGAACAAGTTTTTTCAAGAACAAGCTCTGCTTGGACGCTAATATTCAGTTGTGTGACAAGAACGGACACTACAGCAAGTAATAAAAACAAAGAATATTTAAACTTGGCACTATTTCCTCTTAAATAAGTTAATTTAGCGGACGAAGAAAATACCTGTGATCTCACTCGGCGGCCATCTTGGACTCTTTTTTTTTTTTTTTTTTTTTTTTTTTTTTTTTTTTTTTTTTCGTCCGAGGCAAATCGGCGGCCCCTTAATGCCTGTTTGAGTGGACCAAACAAGTGATAGTCAGAAGGGGCAAGATCGGGTTTATAAGGGGGATTATCCAGTACTTAAAATTTGAGTTTTCGGAACGTTTCAGCAGAGCGGGCAGCAGTATGCGCACGCGCATTGTCTTACAACTACACAACACCTTTTGACGGCAATCTTACATCTACATCAACATACATACTCCGCAATCCACCATACTGTGCGTGGCGGAAGGTACCTCGTACCACAAATAGCATCTTCTCTCCCTGTTTCACTCCTAAACAGTACGAGGGAAAAATGACTGCTTATATGTCTCTGTACGAGCCATAATCTCTCGTACCTTATAGTTGTGGTCTTTCCGCGAAATGTAAGTTGGTGGCAGTAAAATTGTACTGCAGTCAGCCTCAAATGTTGATTCTCTAAATTTCCTCAGTAGCGATTCACGAAAAGAACGCCTCCTTTCCTCTAGAGACTCCCACCCGAGTTCCTGAAGCATTTCCATAACACTCGAGTGATGATCAAACCTACCAGTAACAAATCTAGCTGCCCACCTCCGAGTTTCTTCTATGTCCTCCCTCAATCCAACCTGACAGGGATCCCAAACGCCCGAGCAGAAGTCAAGAATAGGTCGTATGAGTGTTTTATAAGCGGTCTCCTTTACAGTTGAACCACATCTTCCCAAAATTCTACCAATGAACCGAAGACGACTATCTACCTTCCCCACAACTGCCATTACATGCTTGTCCCACTTCATATCGCTCTGGAATGTTACGTCCAAATATTTAATCGACGTGACTGTGTCAAGCGCTACACTACTAATGGAGCATTCAAACATTACAGGATTCTTTTTCCTATTCATCTGCATTAATTTAGATTTATCTATATTTAGAGTTAGCTGCCATTCTTTACACGAATCACAAATCCTGTCCAAGTCAGCTTGTATCCTCCTACAGTCACTCAGCGACGACACCTTCCCGTACACCGCAGCATCATCAGCAAACAGCCGCACATTGCTATCCACCCTATCCTAAAGATCATTTAAGTAGATAGAAAACAACAGCGGACCTACCACACTTCCCCGGGGCACTCCAGATGATACCCTCACCTCCGATTAACACTCACCATCGAGGACAACGTACTGGGTTCTACTACTTAAGAAGTCTTCGAGCCACTCACATACTTGGGAACCAATCCCATATGCTCGTACCTTAGTTAGGAGTCTGCAGTGGGGCACCGAGTCAAACGCTTTCCGGAAGTCAAGGAGTATGGCATCCGTCTGATACCCTTCATCCATGGTTCGCAAGATATCATGTGAAAAAAGGGCGAGTTGCGTTTCGCAGGAGCGATGCTTTCTAAAGCCGTGCTGATGCATGGACAGCAACTTCTGTGTCTCAAGGAAATACATTATATTCGAACTGAGAATAGTTAGAGAATCCTGCAACAAACCGATGTTAAGGATATTGGTCTCTAATTTTGAGTATCCGTGCTTCTACCCTTCTTATATTGAGGCGTCATCTGCGTCTTTTTCCAGTCGCTCGGGACATTACGTTGGGCAAGAGATTCGCCACAAATGCAAGCTAAGTAAGGAGCCAAAGCAGTAGAGTACTCTCTGTAAAACCGAATTGGAATCCCATCAGGGCCTGGTGATTTATTTATTTTCAACCCATTCAGCTGCTTCACAACCCCAGGGATGTCTATCACTATGTCCTCCAAAAGGGAATCTGTACGAGACTCAAACGGCGGTATGTTTGTATGATCCTCCTGGGGGAAAGATTTCCCAAACGCTAAATTTAAAATGTCAGCTTTCTTTTTGCTGTCTTCCGTTGCCAGGCCAGACTGATCAGTGAGTTACTGGATGGAAGCCTTCGACCCGCTTACCGATTTTACGTGAGACCAGAATTTCCTTGGGTTTTCAGCAAGACCTTTTGCTAAGGTATGACGGTGGTGATTGAATGCTTCGCGCATCGCTCTTTTTACAGCAGCACGAATCTCTACTAACTTTTGCCTGTCGTCATTCTCGCGATCTTTCTTGTACCGCGAGTGCAATTGCCTTTGCTTCCTGAGCATTCTCCGAATTGCGCTGTTAAACCACGGTGGGTCTTTTACGTCCATAACCCACTTTTTCGGCACGTACTTGTCCAATGTGTGATTTACAATGTGTTTAAAATTTGACAGTAATTATTCCACGTCCATCGAACCGGAAGTAAATAAAGTCTATCCATTTACTAAGTGGGATGCTAACAACTGCTTATCTGTTCTTTCTAGTAAGAATACTCTCCTAGCCTTCTTGACCGACTTTTTAACTTTCGTAACCATAGTCGTAATGACAACATCATGATCACTCATTCCTGTCTCAACCCTGACACCGTCGATGAGGTCTGGTCTGTTCGTGGGTACCAGATCTAAAATATTTCCATTACGCGTTGGCTGTCGATTTAGCTGCACAAGACAGTTTTCGGATAATGTGATCAAAAGTAATTCACACCACCTGCAATGAATCCATAGACATCCTATTCTATACTAGGTCGGTTGAAGTCGCCTCCGACTAATATAGCATGATCTGGGTACTTTTGCGATACAGAATGTAGACTCCCTTTGAATGGTTCTAGAACTGTCACGGTGGAACCTGGTGGCCGGTAGTAACACCCCACAATTAACTTTATTTCCAATAGCCCTGTTAAACGTGTCCAGATAACTTCACAATCACACTCTACTTCGGTCTCAGTAGACAATATTTTTGTCAACTGCAATGAAGACACCACCTCCTACGGTGTCTAATCTGTCTTTCTGATACACGTTCCAACCCTCACTAAATATTTCAGAACTTCCTATCTCAGGGTTCAGCCAGGTCTCAGTCCCGAGAATAATTTGCGCGCCACACGCTTCCTGGAGGGCAGTAAATTCAGGAACTTTATTCCGAACACACTGAAAATTTACTGCTAATATTTTGACAGCTGATTTCCCTGCCTGCACATCGACTGGTGAGTGTTCATGAGGATACCTCGCACTACTGCCTAGCCTAAAAGACACCCATGTGCACGCCACAAGTACTCTGTTACCCGAGTAGCTTCCTTGTGCAGTGCAGCCGTGACTTATCTAGGGGCGTCCTACAGTTCCCCAATCCTCGGCGTTTGCTTCGAATTGCAGGTTTTACTCTGGCAGTAAGCATCTCACTTTAACATACACTGTTTATTGATGTGCCCCTTTTCCCATAATCTTCCGGTGCTGGACCTTGTGTGTCCCAAAAAAACTGTAAGCATTAGTTTCCCTACGGACGGTTAGGTCTTGAACTTTTTCTTGCACGGCGAATTTGGATGTTTCCATTTCATACTCTGCCGTTTACTCTCCGGCTCGTAATGATGGATCCATATTTCGTCACCAGTAATGATCCTGTCTAAGAAGTTGTCCCCTTCGGTACCATAGAGACCCAAAAGTTTTTTGCTGATGTCCAAGCGCGTTTGTTTATGTAACTGTGTGAGTTGTTTTGGGCAGAACCGTGACTAATCTTCAGATGATGTGCCACTTCGTCAATAGTTAATCATCTTTCTCAGAGAATCATTGCAGGTGAACGCTCAATGGTTTCTTCATTTGTGGCGCCGGCCGCGGTTTTCTCGCGGTTCTAGGCGTTCAGTCCGGAACCGCGTAACTGCTACGGTCGCAGGTTCGAATCCTGCCTCGGGCATGGATGTGTGTGATGTCCTTAGGTTGGTTAGGTTTAATTAGTTCTAAGTTCTAGGCGACTGATGACCTGAGAAGTTAAGTCGCATAGTGCTCAGAGCCATTTGAACCATTTGTTAAGTCCCATAGTGCTCAGAGCCATTTGAACCATTTGTGGCGGTAAACTGTCGTCCGGCTCCTTCATCGTGCGTAACATTTGTTGCCACCATTTCGGAACTTTTCAGTCCATTCGTAGACACTCCCTTGTGGCAAAACACTGTTCCCGTACTATACCGAAAGTCTTCGATGAATTTCGGCCCCTGATACGCCTTCCGACCACAAAAAACGGATGACTGACCGTTGCTATTCTTTGATGCAAATAGACAGCGGAGCAGCCATGATTAACAGCACGGCAGCGATATCGAAACTAACCTAGCTGCTTGAAAACTGCAAAGATATAACAAAAATATAACTAAATTGCGGATAATAATTGACTTACTCTAGTAGAATCGGCAAGTGAAAATGTGTGGTGCACCAGAATTCGACCCCAGGACCCTCTGTTTATTAACAGTTGCATTAACCACTGTGCCATCCGAATAGAATGTTTATCACAGTAGTGCAGACTATCTCGAGACACCTCCGCGACGATCTAGATTCCCTCCACATTTTGAGTGGTTTCATCCACAGCACCCGATTCGGGTGTTGCTTTTGCATTAAGTGGGTCTACAGTATCTCTCCACTCGATATTTAGCTTTTCGTTCACCTCTTTTTCTTCCAAGAATTTGATAAATCCTTTAGAAAATCTTTACCTTGAGCATCTAAGCGTTCACTTACCACTTCCTATGGGTCAAGTAATAAACTCAACTCTCTGAGACAGCTGGTGGACGGGGGTTTCTATTGTAGTCTGCGCTGTCTGCTGTGACTGTACGTCGCTTGTTAACTTCTTTAGTGCTTCCGGTGTCTTCGTAAGCTATCTTTAGTTCCGAAATTTCGGTAAAAATAGTCGACGAACTGTTATCAATGTTAGCTAATTCTTTATTTCACTCGGAATGAGTGGTATTAATTTGCACAGCGAACTGTTTGTCACGCTTGTTCATACGTGGTAACAGTTCCTGCTCACTTTCGCCAAGCTTGGTATTAATTTGTGCTGAAAATTGTTTGCCATCCTCTCCTAGGGAATTGTCCATTTTCGTGGAAATTTGTGTGGTCATCTCTTGATTGCGTTTGCTAAGGGTGACATCAATTTGCGCCGAAATTCGCGTGACCATCTCTTTGTCAAGTTCGTTCATTCGTGGGATCATTTCCTGGTATTGCTTATTTATCACTGTTTCAGTTTTCTTAAATCACATTGTAAGAAGATCATTTTCACTCGTATCGGCAATTTCCTCAATAGATGCTGCTTGTGAGCTTGAGTGTATTTCAGAAGTGACTCGGTTAGAGTCCTCTGCTGCCAGATAGGTGCTACTGCCGATAATGGGTATTAGATTCAACATTCATTAGATTTTCAGAATCGATTGGTACGGCTTTCCATATTTTGTACATTATATAGAAATATCAGTGGTGCATGAAACTGAATTATGTTGCAATATAAGTTACAATTTTTAAGATTACGTGCAGAAAAAATTATTTGTAACTGCTATTGAACAAGATGGACGCTTCTTTTTTAAAACAGCAGAAAGTCATCTAAGGTCCATCTTACCCACACGCTGCCTAAAAAGTGCCAAATTAGTCACGATCTTTTACAATAATGCAATTAAGAGAAATTAATGTCATAGGGCATAAAACTTATGATCATTTAATTTGAGTTATGAACTATTCAGTGAGGTATTTAGAAAAGGAAAAGACTGTGACGCGCGTAATGCAGGCAATACACAATGGTGTCGCTTACCTTTAGTTTTTCTTTTTTCTTCTGTGATATATTGCAGGTTCATGGTACCACTCAATAAAAATTTTTCTTTCAACATTTTTGTTGTTTTCTTAACTTAGATTTCATTACGTTGCTCTTCTCTCTGGTACTGTGAATTCCTACATTTTCAGCCATGAAACAGAAAAAACACAAAATGTCTCACAATGAGAGTTAAAGGTCTCTCAAAGGCGAGAATTTAACAATTTGCAAATGATGCAACTTAGTACAATATAAGAGCCGCGACGAGAGGCAACCCCCTTAATAATGGATAATTTTACTAAGAAGCTCACGACGCAACATTGCATACAGCCGAGAATTCAAATGGTTCAAATGGCTCTGAACACAATGGGACTTAACTTCTGAGGTCATCAGTCCCCCTAGAACTTAGAACTACTTAAACCTAACTAACCTAAGGACATCACACACATCCATGCCCGAGGCTGGATTCGAACCTGCGACCATAGCGGTCGCGCGGCTCCAGACTGTCGCACCTAGAACCGCTCGGCCACACTTATTTGGCGTGCACGTGAACATGTACAGTAACTCTGCACCGTGCGAGATGGCGCAGTGGTTAGCACACTGGACTCGCATTCGTGAGGACTGTGGTTCAAATCTGCGTCCGGCCATCCTGGTTAAGGTTCTCCGTGATTTCCCTAAATCGCTTCAGGCAAATTCCGGGATTGTTCCTTTCAAAGGGCAAGGCCGATTTCCTTGCTCATCCTTCCCTAATCCGATGAGACGATGAGTTCGCTGTTTGATTCCCCTTCCCCCCCCCCCCCCACCCCCCCAGACCAACCAACCAAGTAACTCTGCGTTACACCCTTGTTATACAAAAAGAAATGCACCCCTATGGGCTTGATAGGCAGGCTTCCGATTTGACTGAGAATTTACAAAGAGGGGAAAAAAAAGGTATTCTGTAGTGAGTACTGGGAACCTTCGGACGTGCTTCAGGAAAATGATCGCCATTTATCTTTTTATTTATTAATGATGTGTAAATAGTATTTTTCACGTCCTCAGACTACTTTTGACGAAATGGACATCTGTAGACAAATTTTAGCTTAATAAAGCAGCATGAATGTTCAGATATGTACTGAATAGTGTTCATTATAGTGTGAATCCTGGTAGCTACATTAAAGTTTGTGAAAATTGTAGCATCAGGATAGAAACTTTTAAGAGCCGTGAAGTTTACACCGCACATTACGTACGTGACAATAGACAGTTGATAAATTTTTTTCCACTAAGTCTGACTTTGAAAGTGGTGTGAGTATTGTGTGAGCCCCCATGCCATGTAACGTGGACCCGGTTTGTGTGTGAGTCAGTAACAAATCTCAGTGATTTCAGTAGATCTCTGAGAAACCAACAGCCTGCCAACATAAATCACGGAAATATCTCAGCATGTGTGTGGGACAGAGAAACAGTGTTATGTAATGAAGGCATGCTCATAGCTCGCCACACGCAACCGGGAATGACCCTGCAGGAGCAATGCATGTGACGTTGCCTGAGGGAGGGTCACTACAACGGGCCCTGATATCTGCCTGACGTAGGGATTTATGATCAAGTCGCCCTCAGTACGTTGTATTCCACATCCGATGGAATAAAGGCCCTAAAGTCGTTCTAGACCATCACAGCTGGCTTTTGTTCGCTCTGTCGATCAACCATGTAGGCTACAAGAATATGATCATCAGCGTTGCGTCTGCAATTATGCTGCCATCACTGCAAGACAGGCTGAAGCTGTACCGTCCGAAAATAGTACATTCTGCTACACAGCACACTTTTGGACAATGATGACGTTTCCGTGACATGCGTGCAGATAGCATGGTAGAATTATCGACGCGGACATGATGGATATTAGCTCGTGACTGGATCACATCGTGTGCTCTAGAATGTGTTCAGCTCTGCGTACAGCTAGACAGCCACTGTTTCCAAATATTCAGTAATTTGTTAACAGCCTGTTCGCTTCAAGTCAGAACGCCAAGGCAACACAAAATGACTTGTTGGGTACCTGTCATTCCCGCCCATTCGAACTGATGTGCTGATACTTCTAATGCATGTACGCTACATTAGCCGCTGCACCTTTCGACTACATTTCACATCTGTTTGCAGTCATTTGTGACTTGCAAGACACGCCGCTGTAATCAGTATATCACACCACACTGCTGGAAACATTTACATGTTCAAGGACACGCAGTGCAACACCTTCCAGATATGTAATAGTTTATGCACTTTCATTATTATCGATCCCTCAAAAATTTCGGGTCTTAGTAATCACGTTAGCTTATGTCACTAGTGGATTTGGCGCTAGGCAAATATTCAATATAGCACGGACAGTAAGCGATTCTGTTCGGTCGTGCCAATTTCGTACTATCTACTGAGGGTTTGTATCGACGAACAGAAGTCAATGTTTTTACTTTTATTATTAATATAACCTTTTCACTGAATTAATGGTCATAATGAGCGATGACTGACATGCCACAAAAATATCACAGATCTCGTTTTCTGACATCCGATTTCTTCACGCAGTCTGCATGTTAAAATGGATTTGACAATGGTAGTGCTAGAGGGTCGTCAGATGCGCTTCGTATCACCACCGCTACACCCTCCTCCCCTCTTTCCCCTTTTCTCCTGTTCCGGGATGGAATTTTTGCACCTCATCTGTCTGCGACCAGTTTTAACAGTCTGCGAACGTTTTCAAAGTGCTTGCTAACCATGTAACAGGCGGGACGTGAGAACCAGCCCGTTAGTCATCTAGTCATGTGGGAAACCGCATAAAAACAACAGCCAGGCTGGCCGGCAAACTAGGACTATCGTAAATCTGCCAGGCGGATTCGATCTAGCGCTGGCGCGACTCCCTGAATCCCGGATGAGATACGTTAACGCTCGGATATCCAAGCGGGCCCACTCTAACACCAGAGATCTCTTAAACAACTGAAGAAAAGTATGTATTGTGGTAAAACACTTGTTATGTAGTTTGTTCGATAAGGTGCTGATTTACTTCTTTGAAGTAGTTTGGCTAGGGAACAAGTGCAGAAGATGTGACGTGCTCTATAAATGATATAGCTATTGGTAATTTTCTAAAGTCAGAAGATAAATTTCAGAAAAGACAGTTGTCATCGTCCACACTCTTTCCTTTTGTACGATCGGAGTGTGTTATCTCCTAATCTCAGCCCTTCTGTTACTACAATATTCGCCCTCTTCTCTTTGCAGCATGCTAGCAATCAGTTTTTTCAGTACCCCTTAGAGGAAAATATAATTAGATTAGTATAATATTGTTTTTACGAGAAACCATTGGAAACCGACGGGAGAAACGCATTGAGGAGGTTGAAACGCGGTTGGAATCCAGCTTCGTCTCCTTACAAAGGCAGTGTGGATTAGAGAATTTCACAGACATTCGTACGTGACAGAAGCACGTATCATCATCAACATCCGAAGAAATATTTCAGGAAATGAATTCGATACGAAACGTGTCAGATTGGAAATGTTCAAAGATCTAAATCGTTTTGATATTCAGTTGCCTCTGTGGCCCGACTTTCCCAACAGACAGTGTTTATTCCTTTTCAGAATTGTAATGATGCGAATATGAGCAGTCTGGACGTTGCCTGCAAGGCGCCGCAGCCCGGTAGCCTGTCATTTCTGGCTGGGGCGTTCTGAATGACAGAGCGTCAGAAAACGCGACCCACAGTGAAACAGAGTTTATAAAGCACTGCAGAGTTTATAAAGAAACTGCATCAGTCTCTCCACGGCTGATTTATCGTAACAAGATGAGCGTCCGGTTCCTCCAGAAAGGTAAGTTTAAGTTCTTTCTTCAAATGGATAAGTAACAATTCTGAAGATTTTTCGCGATCTGCGTCTACGCTAAAGAGGCGTGTCCACCATTTCGTGACCGTGTTACGTTACGCTGTTACTTTTGTAAAATCACTAGCTTCTTGTAGCAATATTTTTCTATTGGTGTTGGGACCGTTGGCCACTAATTTACAAGGCACGTTAATACTCGTCTCTAGTCAAGGTAAAGCGGGGCACTCAGTTACGTTCACCGCTGTCGACAAGGCATTAAGACAGAGGTAGGCATAGAAAAACAAAAGCTATTTGCCCATTCTTTCATGCACCTCTTTTTTTAAGGAAAGACATCACAAGAAAACACTAATACCGAATGAATAATGGAACTGTTCTCGATGTCGTCGATTAGCAATCATTATTAGACTTACAAAATACAATCAAACGACCCTGAAAGAACCACATGAATTAAGAAAGTGTTATCAAGATCCATTTTTGTATATCTAGAGCAAATTTAATTGCTGTCATCGCAGAATATATCAAGCGTTCGGCCAGAGCATTATGACCATCTGCCTAATAGTCGGTATGTCCATCTTTGGCACTGATAAAAGATGCGACGCGTCGTGACATGGAAGCACTGAGGAGTTAGTAGGTCGCTAGACGGAGTTTTCACCACATCTGCAGACATAAGTGAATCTCTTTATTTGAAGGACATCGTCTTTACGCCAGTGACTGTTGTAAGTTTTTATTACACTATTGCAATTTCTGACTTAGGCCATTATCAAGTGCTGACTTTATGTGTGTGTGTTGTTTGGGGAAGAAGACCAGACAGCGAGGTGATCGGTCTTATTTGATTAGGGAAGGAATTTGGCCGTGCCCTTTCAAGGGAACCATCCTGGCATTTGCCCGGAGTGATTTAGGGAAATCACGGAAAACCTAAATCAGGACGGCCGGACGCGGGATTGAACCGTCGTCCTCCCGAATGCGAGTCCAGTGTCTAACCACTGTGCCACCTCGCTCGGTGCTGACATTATGGCTTTAAGCCATCTCAACGTAATGTAAGCTTTACATTACGTTGACATGACTTACAGCCATAATAACAGCACTTGATAATGATCTAAGGCCGAAATTGCAATAGTGTAATAAAAAACTTATAACCTTCACTGGCGTAAAGATGATGTCCCTCAAAAAAAATTTTATGACTGTGAATCCCAGCTACAACAAGTTTATTCAATTTCCTTAAATTCCGGCGAGAAGGGCGATGAGCACTGGCACCACGTTGAGGCACATCAAAGATGTGTTCGATCGGGTTCAGATCTGGAGAGCTGGGGGCCAATAAATCAACTGGAATTCGCGATTGTGTGACATGGCGTATTATCTTGTTGAAAAATGCCACTGCCGTCGGGAAATATGATCGTCGTGAAGGGATGTAGTTGGTCTGCGACGAGTGTATGATACTCCTTGGCTGTCATGGTGCCTTGCACGAGCTTCACTGGACCCATGGATGCCCACGTGAACGTTCCTCAGAGCATTAAGGAGCCGCCACCAGATTATCCCTGTCTCGCCGTACATGTGTCAAGCAGCTCCTTCCCTGGTAGACGACAAATTCTCGCGCTTCCATCGACCTGATGAAGAAGGTATCGGGATTCATCAGACCATGCAACGCTCTGTCACTGCGCCAAATGCCGATGGTCTCGAGCCCATTTCAGTCGTGGTTGCCGATATCGTGGCGTTAACATTGGCACATGCTTGGGTCGTCGACTGGAGTGTTGGGTGCACTGTGTGCAGACACATTTTTACTCTGCCCAGAATTAAAGTCTGATGTTAGCTCCGCCACAGTTCGCCACCTATCCTGTTTTACCAGTGCGCCCGGAGTACGACGTTCGACATTTGTACTGAAGGTGGCCGCCCAACGTCACGACGTCTGGACGTGGTTTCACTGTACATGGGCAGGGGCGACAATGTGCAGTAGGTCAGCACTTGTAAGTGGGCATCCAGGGCTGCCATTAAATGACAGAACAGGAAACTAGATAAAATAAAGAGAATATATTTGAATGTACTGTATACAAGGGGCGTGCCTAGCGTCGGAAGTTACCTGATTTAGGTCAGTCTAGGAACCCGAACAACTACCTGAAGTACGCAACGGAAGGGGAGGAGGTTCATGTAAACTTACGTCGGTGGCCGGTCGTGAAACGCAGAGCCGGAGGTTCTGCCACCCACGAAAGACGTCTGTTCTGCATCTACATCTATATCCACATGGTTACTCTGTAATTCACACTTAAGTGCCTGGCAGAGGGTTCATCGAACCATTTTCATACTGCTTCTCTACCATTCCACGCTCGAATGGCACGTGGGAAAAAGGAACACCTAAATCTTTCCGTTCGAGCTCTGATTTCTCTTATTTTATTATGGTGATCATTTCTCACTACGTAGATTGGTGTCAACAAAATATTTACACATTCGGAAGAGAAAGAAAACCGCCTTTGTTTAAGTGACAGCCACCTCAACTCGGCTATCACATCAGTGACACTCTCAGCTCTGTTGCGCGATAACACGAAACGAATTGCCCTTCTTTGTACTTTTTCTATGTCCTCCGTCAAGCCTATCTAGTAAGGACCCCATATTACGCAGCAATATTCCAGCAGAGGACGGACAAGTTTAATGTGGGCTGTGTCTTTAGTGGGTTTGTCGCATCTTCTAAGTGTTCTGCCAACAAAGCGCAGTTTTTGTTTCGCCTTCCCCACAATATTATTTATGTGGTCTTTCCAATTTAAGTTGCTCGTAATTGAAATTTCTAGGTATTTAGTCGAACTGACAGCCCCTAGATTTGTGCGATTTATCGTATACCCAAAATTTATCGGATTTATTTTAGTACCCATGTGGATGACCTCTCAATTTTTTTTGTTTAATGCTAATTGCCACTTTTCGCACCACACAGAAATTTTCTCTAGATCACTTAGTAATTGGAATTCATCGTCTGATGATTTTACTAGACGGTAAATTACAGCGTCATCTGCGAACAGTGTAAGGGGCTTCTCAGATTATCACCTAGATCATTTATATAAATCAGGAGCAGCAGAGGGCCTATGACACTACCTTGCGAAACGTCGGATATCACTTCTGTTCTGCTCGATGATTTACCACGTATCACTACGAACTGTGACCTCTCTGAGAGGAAATCACGAATCCAGTCACACAACTGAGATGGTACTCCATATGCACGCAATTTGATTAATAGTCGCTTGTGAAGAACGGTATCAAAAGGCTTCTGGAAATCTAGGAATATGGAACCGTTCTGAGATCCCTTGGGGACAGCACAGCTCGAGGTCTGGATCACAAGAGAGAGAGGCAACTGTGTTCTGCACTGCGGAACGCTCCAGCGTCCACATACGTAACCTGTATCCCACGCACGATATTGGCTAAAACTCATGGCATGAATTCACTAGCAGTTTCAGCAGAGGGCTCAAGGCGTCTCTTGTCAGCAGCTTTAACTGGACAGAACTTCCCCATATCCGAAAGACAGTCAAGTTGCGTTACGTAGGCACAGTCGAAGCTGCTATGGGAGAAAACTTGGGCCTTTGAAACAAATTTTTAAAAACCAATTCCCTAAAATATTCCTTGACTGTCTACCATCCTGTACATGCCACGTGTTGAAGACACTCATCACAGCACTCCTCGAACACCCAACAGGTCGTGCAGTTTCCGAAACGCTCGTTTCAAGCGTCCGGGCCATAACAATATGCCGCCAATCAAATTCAGATAGATCGCACGCCTTCCCCATTCTACGCACGGCCTGCACGCTGACTGATACTACACGCAGCGTACGTGTGTCTGACTAGCAGTCATTCCTCGCCAGGTGACGCTGCTACTGCCTGGACGAGTTTATATCGATAATAGGCCATGGTCGTAACGTTCTGGCTGATCAGTGTATTTCTAACAATAAAATCGACGAAGCCTCTAAGAGGAGGTGTTGCATTGGTCGATAGCGTGTAAACACAGCTTACATTTTTCGTTTAAGAGACCCAGCAGTCTGTACGTATAGCTTGGAAAAAGTTGATATCTTTCTCCAGCAGATCGTAGATATATTTCTATAGTCCCGTCTAGTAAGAACAAAATGTGCGCACAGGAATCCAGACTAGGTGTGCAGCTTTTTAGCAACCAGAATTCAGTAAGCTGGTTTCAATAATGACGCATCGACAGAAGTAAATACAACTTCGAAAAGTGATAAAAGTGTTCTGTATACTCAGGACTTTCATGTCAGCGGGTCTTAGATTGTTCGCTGAAGACCCATTTCAGAGATGCTCGTTCCCAGGCATCAGGCCATATCAGCCATTTTCCAACATTGTTTATGTCAGTCGATGTCCTCATTTGGGATCCATATCGTCACTACTACGTAAATGTATATGCAAATTTAATACTCTTGGGGTATTGGAATGCAGTTGTAGGAGAAGACGTAGAAGGAAAGCTTACAGGACTATTTGGGTTTTGTACTAGGAATAAGACAGGAGAAAGACTAATTGAGTTCTAGCAAAAATTTCAGCAGATAATAGCGAATACTCTGTTCAAGAATCACAAGAGGAGGTGTGCTTGGAAAATGTCTGGTGATACGGGAAGATTTAAGTTAATTTACAACATGGTAGATAGACATTACGAAATCAGATAATGGACTGTAAGCTGTATCCAGGAGCAGATATAGACTCCGATCACAATTTAGTAGCGATGAAGAGTAGGCTAATGTTTAAGAGATTAGTGAGGAAGAATCAATAAGAAAAATGGCATAGGGAAGTACTGAGGAATGAAGAGATGACCTTGAAGTTCTGTAAGGGTGCAGATACAGCAATAAGGAATAGCTCAGTAGGCAGTGCAGTTGAAGACGAATGGAAATCTCTAAAAAGGGCAACCAGAAGTTGGAATGAAAAACGTAGGTACAAAGGAGGTAACTGCGAAGAAACCGTGGGTAACAGAAGAAATGCTTCAGTTGATCGATGAAAGAAGGAAACACAAAAAAATGTTCAGGTAACCAGGAATGCAGAAATATAAGTCGCTGAGGAATGAAATAAATAGGGAGTGCAGGGTAGCTAAGACGAATTGGGTGCATGAAAAATGTGAAGAAATCGAAATATAAATTATTGTCGGGAGGACTGACTCAGCATATAGGAATGTCATTATAACTTTCGGTGAAATTATAAGCAAGGGTGGTAACATTAAGAGTGCAACGGGAATTCCACTGTTAAATGCAGAGGGAAAGAGCGGATAGGTGGGAAGAGTACACTTAACGCCTCTTTGATGGGATGGAGATTAAAAGAGCTTTCGAGGACTTAAGATCAAATAAGGCAGAACAGATAGATAACATTTCATCAGAATTTTTAAAATTGGGGGAATGGGCAACAAAACTGCTATTCACGTTGGTGTGAAGAATGTGTGAGTATATCGATGTACCAACTCACGTTCGAAAAAATAGCATTCACACAATTCCGAAGACTGCAAGAGCTGACAAGGGCGATAACTATCGCACAATCAGCTTAAAAGCTCTTGCCTCCAAATTACCGACAAGAATAGTGTAGAGAAGAATGGGAAAGAAAATTTCGGATGTGTTAGATGACGATCAGTTTGGTTTAGGAAAAGTAGCAAGACTGAAGAAAAATCAGGACACGTTCAAAGGATCTGTCGACATGCAGAAAGTGTTAGACAACGTAAAATGGCGAAAGAAAGATGTTTGAAATTCTGAGAAAAATAGGGATTCGCTATATGGAGAAACGGTAATATACAACATGTAGAAGAACGAAGAGGGAACATAAGAGGGGAAGACTAAGTGCTCGGATTAAAAAGGGTGGAAGCCGGAGATGTATTCTTTTCCCCCTACTGTTGAATCTATACACCGAAGAAGCAACGAGACAAATAAAAGAAAGGTCAAACATAGGCCTTAATTTGAGGCAGAAATTTCTGAGAATGTACCTTTGGAGCACAGCATTTTATAGTAGTGAAACTTGAACTGTGGGATAACCGAAACATAAGAGAATCGAAGAATTTGAGATGTGGTGCTACAGATGAATATTGAAAATTAGGTGGACTGATAAGGTTAGGAACGAGGAGGCTCTACACAGAATCGGAGACGAAAGGAATATGTGGAAAACACTGGCAAGAAGAAGGGACAGGACGTTAGGACATCTGTTAAGACATCAGGGAATGACTTCCATGGTAGTAGAGGGAGCTGTAGAGGTCAAAAACTGTAGAAGACTAATATTGGGGTACATTCCACAAACAATTGAGGATTTAGATTGCAAATGCAAGTCTGGAATGAAGAGGTGGCATTGGAGAGGAATTCGTGGCCGACCGCATCAAACCAGTTAGGAGACTGATGAAATTTAGAATTTGTGGTAAGGCCTAAGGGACCAAACTGCGGAGATCATCGGTCCCTAGGCTTACACACTGCTTAATCTAACTTAAACTAACTTACGCTAAGGACAACACACACACCCATGCCCAAGGGTGGACTGCAACCTCCGACGGGGATAGTCGCGCGGTCCCTGACAAGGCTCCCTAGACGGCACGGCTATCCCGCGCGGAGAGACTGACGACTCAAAAAACAAAAAGAAGTCGTCGTAAAAATGGCGCCCGCTTATATATTTCCCTGCAAGTTCGTTTACATCCGTATGCCTTGGGGCTAGTTGCAGTGCGGCAGTAGCTCGCCCCACACGCAAGTAGAGGCACGCGTATAGGTGCGTACCTTTTCCTCAACATGTACGTTCAAGTGACTCCATTCACACCTATAGGGTGTTTCAAAAATGACCGGTATATTTGAAAAGGCAATACAAACTAAACGAGCAGCGATAGAAATACACCGTTTGTTGCAATATGCTTGGGACAACAGTACATTTTCAGGCAGACAAACTTTCGAAATGACAGTAGTTACAATTGTCAACAACAGATGGCGCTGCGATCTGGGAAACACTATAGTACGATATTTTCCACATATTCACCATACGTAGCAATAATATGGCGTAGTCTCTGAATGAAATTACCCGAAACCTTTGACAACGTGTCTGGCGGAATGGCTTCACATACAGATGAGATGTACTGCTTCAGCTGTTCAATTGTTTCTGGATTCTGGCGGTACACCTGGTCTTTCAAGTGTCGCCACAGAAAGAAGTCACAGGGGTTCATGTCTGGCGAATAGGGAGGCCCATCCACGACGCCTCCTGTATGTTTCGGATAGCCCACAGCAATCACACGATCATCGAAATATTCATTCAGGAAATTAAAGACGTCGGCCGTGCGATGTGGCCGGGCACCATCTTGCATAAACCACGAGGTGTTCGCAGTGTCGTCTAAGGCAGTTTGTACCGCCACAAATTCACGAAGAATGTCCAGATAGAGTGACGCAGTAATCGTTTCGGATCTGAAAAATGGGCCAATGATTCCTTTGGAAGTAATGGCGGCCCAGACCAGTACTTTTTGAGGATGCAGGGACGATGGGACTGCAGCATGGGGCTTTTCAGTTCCCCATATGCGCCAGTTCTGTACATTGACGAAGCCGTCCAGGTAAAAATAAGCTTCGTCAGTAAACCAAATGCTGCCCACATGCATATCGCCGTCATCAATCCTGTGCACTATATCGTTAGCGAATGTCTCTCGTGCAGCAATGGTAGCGGCGCTGAGGGGTTGCCGCGTTTGAATTTTGTATGGATAGAGGTGTAAACTCTGGCGCATGAGACGATACGTGGACGTTGGCGTCATTTGGAACGCGGCTGCAACACGGCGAACGGAAACCCGAGGCCGCTGTTCGATCACCTTCTGCACTAGCTGCGCGTTGCCCTCTGTGGTTGCCGTACGCGGTCGCCCTACCTTTCCAGCACGTTCATCCGTCGCGTTCCCAGTCCGTTGAAATTTTTCAAACAGCTCCTTTATTGTATCGCTTTTCGGTCCTTTGGTTACATTTAACCTCCGTTGAAAACTTCGTCTTGTTGCAACAACACTGTGTTCTAGGCGGTGGAATTCCAACACCAGAAAAATCCTCTGTTCTAAGGAATAAACCATGTTGTCCACAGCACACTTGCACGTTGTGAACAGCACACGCTTACAGCAGAAAGACGACGTACAGAATGGCGCACCCACAGACTGCGTTGTCTTCTATATCGCCGGCCGCGGTGGTCTCGCGGTTCTAGGCGCGCAGTCCGGAACCGTGCGACTGCTACGGTCGTAGGTTCGAATCCTGCCTCGGGCATGGATGTATGTGATGTCCTTAGGTTAGTTAGGTTTAAGTAGTTTTAAGTTCTAGGGGACTAATGACCACAGCAGTTGAGTCCCATAGTGCTCAGATCCATTTGAACCATCTTCTATATCTTTCACATCACTTGCAGCGCCATCTGTTGTTGACAATTGTAACTACTGTCATTTCGAAAGTTTGTCCGCCTGAAAATGTACTGTTGTTCCAAGCATATTGCAACAAACGGTGTATTTCTATCGCTGCTCGTTTAGTTTGTATTGCCGTTTCAAATATACCGGTCATTTTTGAAACACCCTATATGTTCACACTGGGCGCCTCTACGTTCCCACACGGAAGTAGAGGCGCCCAGTGTGAACACAGGTGTGAATGGAATTCTCGAATCACATGTTGAGGAAGAGGTACGCACCTGTTCGCGTGCCTCTACTTGCGTGTGGGGCGAGCTACTGCCGCACTGCAACTAGCCCCAAGGCATGCGGATGTAAACGAACTTGCAGGGAAATATAGAAGCGTGTTGGGTAAGCACAGTCACACAGCAAGTAGGTGCCAATCTCATAGGTGAAAAGCGTTCACGCACGTTCCCACAACTCCACCAGGCCGCACTCTGTCTCGCTATTACAGTGGATTAACATTGGGAATGCCGTCAGTTCAAATTCTCGTCCAGCCATACAGATTTAGATCTTCCGTGATTTCTCCAAATAGCTCCACGCAAATACCGGGATAGTTCCTTGAGAAGGATACGGCCGATTTGCTTCCCCATCCTTTCGTAATCCGATCCTGTACATCCATCTCTAACGACCGCGTTCTCGACCATCCTTCCTTGATCCTTCCTTCCGTCTGTTGGTGGGCATTGACCACAATGTTTTAGTTCATCAGTGTAGATAGCTCTGTGTGGTCAGGGTGTATTCGTGCGCCTGCAAAGTATTCGTTCATTTGAAAGCAGCTAGCTTCTTGCTATACTCGCATATTATGCAAACGCGACATACCACAACAAAATCAAATACTAGTGCCACATTCAATTTTGCATATAGACAAGATTCTATATTTAAATATAAATTCTCATTTGTTGAATGTAGCGTGACTACATTTTCTGGAACTTCAAACAAACCTTAAGTGAATCAAAATTCAAAATTAATTATTCAGCGACATAAAACACTCCGAAAACACTGCCACAGTAACAGAACGTGTTTCTCTGCTTGCAGATAATTTCAAGTTATACGTGGAACACATCAAACAATTAATTGGTCCCCGGAAATTCTTACGTAGTTAGATCTGGAGCACTGTAACCTATTATTGGAAATTAGTAGTTTAGTCCATCCCAACGCAATACGCCATCGCCAAGGTACTGTGCATTTAAAGTGAATCGCACAAGCTCCAGTTTTCCTTTCGTTCCCGCCTGTACGAAACTGACGGTCCTCAAAAACATTCTGGTACACTTTCGCTGACATATATAGCACCATTAAATTAATTAATATGATTCTACAGAATAATAATTGGTTGGAGATGCCTTGTTCAAGGAGTGTATGCGATGAAAAGATGGAAAAATGTCGGCATGGCTCAGGGATGGCGCTGATATCAATAGCATCATATTTCACTCAAGATAGCATATCCTGCGCGATAATGCAAGTTCTGTGTGGAAATGAGAAGAAAAATATTGGTTTATTGCCGGCCGGTGTGGCCGTGCGGTTCTAGGCTAGAACCACCTGACCGCTACGGTCGCAGGTTCGAATCCTGCCTCGGGCATGGATGTGTGTGATGTCCTTAGGTTAGTTAGGTTTAAGTAGTTCTAAGTTCTAGGGGACTGATGACCATAGCTGTTAAGTCCCATAGTGCTCAGAGCCATTTGAATCATTTTTTATTGTTTTATTCGTTAGATTTTTTAAACTGATCAACCTAGGTAATTTACGTTCAAATCGATGCAGTACTTCAGTATCGAGTTCTCATGAAATTATTTGTTTTAGCCTTACGAATATCCACCCTAAGCTTATAATGTGTCTGTTTAATAATTATCAACAATCAAGGGGCGCCAACTAAGGCAACAGAAGAGACCGCAATACTTTCGAGAAGAATGGGAATCATTTACCCGTCCAGCCGTTAGGCTTTGTGCCGTTTCCCTACAACTATTAAAGCGAATGACAGGATGGCGATATCCTTCCCCGTCCTTGTCCTATTCGAACATTTGCTTCGTTGACTGTACGTTAAATCCGTATCTCTTTCGTTTCTTATTTTACTTTCTCACGCGACAATACTTTTCTTAAAGATGATGCACGTAATGGACGTGCTAAATTATTAATCATACATCAAAATATTCATAAATTACGCAACGATCGACGTTTAAGTGTGTGTAAAATATTTTGAATGAAATGATCTTCAGTGTCTGTAAAATAATTTTTATTAAAAGTTACGACTGGTTTCGCGTCAATCCTCAGGTGATCTGTACAACATTAGTTTTTTTTCACGAACAATTCTTAACAAAGGTCAGAAGCATAAACGGATACTGAAAATTAGTATTATACAGGAATACTTGAAGAGTGCTCACACAGATTCTTTTTAACAAGTCAGAGTAAAGTTAACTGCCTCAGAGCCACTCCCCATCATTTACGTCAAGCTGTAAACTAATAGGGCTCCTAAAACGGTAGGAATTGGAAATTTTTGGTAAGGTCTTACGGGACCAAACTGCTGAGGTCATCGGTCCCTAAGCTTACACACTACTTACTCTAACTTAAACTAACTTACGCTATGGACAACACATACACCCATGCCCGAGGGAGGACGCGAACCTCCGACAGGGACAGCCGCACGGACCGTGAACTGCGGTAGTCCATACTTAAAATAAAGGGCGTAGCCGAAACTATAGAAATAAACCTGGATAAAAATCAACACGTTTAAACAAATCTGTAGACTAATAAGGTACCCAGACAGTTTCAAAATCTGAACCCAAAAAACGAGCCTTACCGTGCCACGTGCAGGAAGGTAGTTGAGCGACAGCGGTCGAGGCAGTCCTGACCGTTCTGCAATGCCGCAGATGTTCACAGATGGCATTAGAAGCGACGAAAACAAAACCGTCGCTATAGAAGGCATCAAGGATGGGGTTAGGCTGTAATTGTGCTAAACTATTAAAAATATGTAACACAGTATATAAAAGACTGAGTCCAGTTTATAAAAAAAAACAAAGCGAACATTTAAAATGTAAAATATTAAGAAAGAACGAGTGGTAGTACAGATTCCGTCTTTCACAAAAACGATGTCATATTAGTAGACAAACGCGAAGGACTAATCTGGGAAGCTAAAGACCTGTTATGATAAAACAGTGGGCTGTAGGAGTAGGGCCTATCTGTTTAGATAGTCAACATTTGCTAAAACACCCTTGTGTTGCAGATCTGTCTGCGCATTCGAGGTAGAATAAATTAATCTTTTTGGAGCAGAACAAAACTCGACTACTTCCAAAACAAGAGTATTGCCTTTGCTTTCGCAATGTAGTCCGTGCATATTCTCTCGGATGTCCATAATAAGGTGACCAGTTTTGTGCAAATGCCCGCTTAGTGCCACCTTTGCGCTGGAATCATTAATGTGCTCTCTAAAGCGCGTCCTGAAGTTTCTTCCCGTCTGTCCTATATATTTAAACACAAAGGAATCCCACACATTGGCTGTGAGATGGGACTGCCTTAGAGCAATGAGAAAAGTTGAAAATTCGTATTGGCACGGGATTCGAACCCATGTCTCCTGCTTACTAAGGCAGAGGCTCTGACCATTGCGCCATCCGGTCACACAGGTCATCGCAACTGCACGGACCATCCTAGCGCCCCTCCCGCCAGCCCCAAAATCTCAACTACTAATATATTACAGTGAAATGAACACCCTTAGCTGCTTACAGATTTTCATCTGTCCCCGTTGACGTATGTCAACGCCTGTAAGCAGCTAAGGGTGTTCATTTCATTGTAATTTCATTATAACGAGCTGCATGGTCACCGATGGTATCTGTTCTTCAGGACATGTCCGAAAAACAGATGCCATCTTAGTATATATACTAATGTATTGCCCCTTGTCCGTTACCCGCGTTACTCGTGGCATTTCACGATTTCCGTAGGATCTCTTCAGTGCGGATGCATATGAGGCTCGAACTCTTACGGGAATCGGTGAAATGCCGCGAGAAATGAGGACAATGTGCAAGCGGCACTTCATTGGTAGTGTGTGAATAAATTTTTTTCTCGGTGTGTGTGATTTTAATTAATAAATACTGTGCCCCAATCTCGGTTATTTCCGGATGTGAAACGTTTTTCAGCATTGGAGTTAGTGAAAAAAAAAATCTAGAACGTGAGGGAGGGCGTGAAGAGGGGGGGAGGAGAGGGGGGGGGAGAACCTATGACACGTGGCACGTGATTTGTTTACTTGACAGAGAATGAAAGATTGTCAAACCGCATAGTCAAAGAGGCTTCAAATAACGAATGGGTTGTATTTATTCTTCGACACATCGTTTTGTGATTGCTACAAATATTTATCATTGACTCGGAGTAATGAAGTTGCCAACAGTGACCCTCAACAAATTTCCAGTACCGATCTCTTATGCAACGTCGGTATATACTGCGCGGCCAGTAATCTATTCCAGCAGACGATGAACGAAAATTAGAAGTAGAGTCTCCGTCTGACTGTGGTTAGCAGAACGTCAGAAATTTAAATGGATATTCGATAAAAGAGCTACATTTCTCTAACTGCTGGGACGAACGTCGAAGTGTTACATAACTGTACTAAAAAGCCTTTGTGCATTTCTGCTCGACCTTTAGTGTAATCATCTATAAGGAACGCTAAGTGGAAACGCACGAACGATACCACTGGGAAATGCTTGTTTTCTCTGTAAACTGTGGACATAGTCAGGTCACAGATTTATATTTAGAATAGTATCGGGTTTCTAGCGAAGGTTTCTGAATAATTTACTTTTACTAGTTATGTGAGAAACAGTGATTAAATCTATTAATGGAAGTCCGTATTAATTATAACGTGGGTGACACCAGTTCCTCTGAAGCTGCCATACAACATTTCTCCAGAATTTCTGTTAGAGGTCACATTCACAATTTTCCAGCTAATATTTGTTATCGTTAGTCCGGAAGATGAAGACGTGTTTTCCCTGAAGACCATTCTTGCTGAACGGACTCACTTGCATTCGACTTATGTCCGGGCCAAATATCTCATGAAATAAGCGTCAGACGAAAAAACTACAAAGAACAAAACTTGTCTAGCTTGAAGGGGGAAACAAGATGGCGCTATGGTTGGCCCGCTAGATGGCGCTGCCATAGCTCAAACGGATAGCAACCGCGTATAAGATAGGAACCCCCATTTTTATTACATATTCGTGTAGTACTTAAAGAAATATAAATTTTTTAGTTGGACCACTTTTTTCGGTTTGTGATAAATGGCGCTGTAATAGTCACAAATATATGGCTCACAATTATAGACGAACAGTTGGTAACAGGTAGATTTCCTATATTAAAATACAGAACGTAATTACGTTTGAACATTTTATTTCGGTTGTTCCAATGTGATACATGTATCTTTGTGAAATTATCATTTCTGAGAACGTGTGCTGTCACAGCGTGATTACCTGTAAGTGCCACATTAATGCAATAAATGCTCAAAATGATGTACGTCAACCTCAATGCATTTGGCAATACGTGTAACGACATTCCTCTCAACAGCGAGTAGTTCGCCTTCCGTAATGTTCGCACATGCATAGACAATGCGCTGATGCATGTTGTCAGGCGTTGTCGGTGACTCACGATAGTAAATATCCTTCAACTTTCCCCACAGAAAGAAATCCGGGGACGTCAGATTCGGTGAACGTGCGGGCCATGAAATATGCTATTCATTACCACTTGAACCTCACGCGAGCTATGTACCGGACATCCACTATGTTTGAAGTACATCGCCATTCTGTCATGCAGTGAAACTTCTTGTAGTAACATCGGTAGAATATTACGTAGGAAATCAGCATACATTGCACCATTTAGACTGCCATCGATAAAATGGGGGCCAATTATCCCTCCTCCCATAATGCCCCACCATAAATTAACCAAAAATGTTCACATGTGTGTGGAATCTTATGGGACTTAACTGCTAAGGTCATCAGTCCCTAAGCTGACACACTACTTAACCTAAATTATCCTAAGGACAAACATACACATCCATGCCCGAGGGAGGACTCGAACCTCCGCCGACAACAGCCGGAGGTTCGAGTCCTCCCTCGGGCATGGGTGTATATTTGTCATTAGGATACATTAACCCGCCATGGTCGCTGATGTTCCATTTGTCGCAGCTATCGTGGATTTTCCGTTGCTCAGTAGTGCATATTATGCTGGCTTACGTTACCGCTGTTGGTGAATGACGCTTCGTCGCTAAATAGAAAGCGTGCAAAAGAACTGTCATCGTCCCGTAATTTCTTTTGTGAACAGCTGCAGAACTGTACACGACGTTCAAAGTCGTCGCCATGCAAATCCTGGTGCATAGAAAAAATACGGTACGGGTGCAATGGATGTTTATGTAGCATTCTCAACACCGACGTTTTTGAGATAGCCCATTCTCGCGCAATTTTTCTGTTACTGATGTGCGGATCAGCCGTGACAGCAGCTAAAACACCTACGAGGGCATCATCATTTGTTGCAGGTCGTGGTTGACGTTTCACATGTGGCTGAACACTTCCTGTTTCCTTAAATAACGTAACTATCCGGCGAACGATCCGGACACTTGGATGATGTCGTCCAGGATACCGAGCAGCACACACAGCACACGCCCGTTGGGATTTTTGATCGCAATAGCCATACATCAACACGATATCGACCTTTTCCGCAATTGGTAAACAGTCCATTTCAACACGGGTAATGTATCACGAAGCAAATACCGCCCGCAATCGCGGAATGTTACGTGATACCACGTACTTATACGTTTGTGACTATTACAGCGCCATCTATCATGAAGCGAAAAAAGTGGTCCAACTGAAACATTCATATTTCTTTACGTACTACACGAATATGTAATAAAAATGGGGGTTCCTATTTTTAAAAACGCAGTTGATATCCGTTTGACCTATGGCAGCGCCATCTAGCGGGCCAACCATAGCGCCATCTGGTTTCCCCCTTCAAGCTAGACAAGTTTCGTTCTTTGTAGTTTTTTCGTTTGACGCTTATTTCGTGAGATATTTGGCCCGGTCCTTATCAATGGCTCACCCTGTATATATATGTGTGTGTGTTTCGTGAAATATCTTAATGAAAGTAGCATCACATTTGATGAGATCGTAATCAATGTGCTATCTGTTCTGAATATCAATACCAAACCCGGCAGGAGGTGGCAGATGTAATTTTAATAAGTCCTGATGGCAAAAGGCTAAACATACACCCCCTCCTCCTCCTCGTCTCTTGGCAGGTCCCCGGAGCCGTACACGGAAAGTGAACATTCGCGCGCCGAGGATCGACGCCTCGTGTTTCTGTGTGTGCCGTCGTTTTGTGGTTAAGTGGTTCAGTGTTATTCGTTTTGTGCACCTATGTTCACGTGTGACAATTTTCGTCTATGTCTGTGTCCAAGTGTCTGAACAACTTTTATCTTGGACTCCATGTATTTTAAAAAGTGTTTATCTCCGTTTACATGTGCACCGTATTTTTATCTCACATTGTCATCATTTGTATCTTTTATGTTTCTCTGCGGCCAATGAGCGGCGTAGTATGCTGCTTCTGGCCTGCTTGTAAACAGGTTTGAAAATAACAATAAAGAAAAAAAAGGCTAAACATATTATCTGCAGAGAAATCGAACACTAGGTAGAAAGCAACCAGGAGGAAGATGAATTTGGGTTCCGGAGAAATGCAGGTACACAAAAGGCACTACTGACCCTACGATTTGCAGAAAGATAAACCTTCATTTATAACATCTGTAGATTAAGCAAATTCTCCTGACAGTCTTGACTGGAAAGCATTCTATGCAGTTCTGAAGTTATCAGTTATAAATGCAGGGGACGAAAGATTATCAGAACTTGTAGAGAAACTGACTGAGTTTTGAGTTAAGGGGGGGGGGGAGGAGGGGAGTAACTGAGAAGGGCATTACTCAATAAGTGCTTTGAGCGGCCAGTTATGGAAACAAAGGAGCAATTTCAAAAAGGAGTTACGGTTCACGGAGAAGCACCTTTGTTTCTTTATTGGCATGCGCCCTGCGTCCTCAGTGATTTGTAGAATGTATTCAAAGCTCTGCCTTCCCCTACGGTTTTTAGCCTCTACAGCTCCCTCTAGTACCGTGGAGATTATCCATTATGTCTTAACACATGTCCTATCAGACTGTCCTTTCTTCTCGTCATTGTTTTCCATATGGTACTTTCTTCGCTGATTCTGAGAAGAAGTCATTCCTTATCTTAACAACCCACCTAATCTTCAACAGTCTTCTGTAACACCGAATTTCAAACGCATCTATTCTCTTCTGTTTCAGTTTTCCTGCTCTCCAGAATTCACGACTATACAATGCTGTGCTACAAACGTACACTCTCAAAAATTTCTTCCTCAGATTAAGCTCTATGTTTGACACTAGCAGGCTTCTCTTGGCCAGAAATGCCCTCTTTGCCTGTGTAGCGAATAACGCCAGTGCAAATTTTTTGAATGTTACAGAATTTACATTTGTATCACAAAAATGATAGTGACTCCCACTCCCTCCTCTCCGACCACTGCGGATATACGGATTGAGGTTATGACATGTTCGATATGCCTGCCATCATTGGCGATTTTGTGCCGCAGATGAATAGTGAAATTCTGCATTGAAATGTTGGAATATTGATGCTGCCGATGACCTCCTGAATGGCTGTTTTCAGCTCAGTAATTATTTTGAAGTTATTGCTGTACAACTTAGTTCAATATAGTCGCACAAAAGAGGAGTCACATGTGTTCTGATCCGGAGGATATGCGGCCAATAGACGCCCTTGCCAGTGGCCTCTGGGTACCCCAGAGCTAGTTTGTGGTCCCCAGACTGCTCCTAAAGGACATCAGACACTCTCCTGCTTCGATCAAGCCAAGCTCCGTCTTGCATGAAGCACATCTTGTCGAAATTATGGTCACTTTGGTTAATGGGGATGAAATCATCTTCCGAAACCTTCACGTACCGTTCGGTAGTCACCGTGCGCGTCAAGGAATATCGGACCCATTATTCCGTGACTGGACATTGCACACTACACAATCACCCGTTGAGGGTGAAGAGACTTCACGATCGCAAAATGCTGATTCTCGGTCCCTCGAATTCGGCAAATTTGCTTATTGACGAACCCATCAAAATTCGTCGCTAAACCAAACCATGAATGCGCATACGACACTACTGGCCACTAAAATTGCTACACCAAGAAGAAATACAGATGATAACCGGGTATTCATTGGACAAATATATTATACTAGAACTGACATGTGATTACATTTTCACGCAATTTGGGTGCATAGATCCTGAGAATTCAGTTCCCTGACCAACCGCCTCTGGCCGTAATAACGGCCTTGATACGACTGGGCATTGAGTCAAACAGCTTGTACGGGTACAGCTGCCCATGCAGCTTCAACACGATACCACAGTTCATCAAGAGTAGTGACTGGCGTATTGTGACGAGCCAGTTGCACGGCCACCATTGACCAGACGTTTCAGTTGGTGAGAGATCTGGAGAATATGCTGGCCAGGGCAGCAGTCGAACATTTTCTGTATCCAGAAAGGCCCGTACAGGACCTGCAACATGCGGTCATGCATTATCCTGCTGAAATGTAGGGTTTCGCAGGAATCTAATGAAGGGTAGAGTCACGGGTCGTAACACATCTGAAATGTAACGTCCACTGCTCAAAGTGCCGTCAATGCGAACAAAAGGTGACCGAGACGTGTAACCAATGGCACCACATACCATCACGCCGGGTGATACGCCAGTATGGCGATGACGACTACACGCTTCCAATGTGCGATCACCAAGACGTCGCCAAACACGGATGCGACCACATGATTCTGTAAACAGAACCTGGGTACATCCGAAAAAATGACGTTTTGCCATTCGTGCATCCAGGTTCGTCGTTGAGTAAACCATCGCAGGCGCTCCTGTCTGTGAAGCAGCGTCAAGGGTAACCGCAGCCATGGTCTCCGAGCTGCTAGTCCATGCTACTGCAAACGTCGTCGAACTGTTCGTGCAGATGGTTGTTGACTTGCCAACGCCCCCATCTGTTGACTCAGGGATCGGCACGTGGCTGCACGATACGTTATTGCTGTGCGGATAAGATGCCTGTCATCTTGACTGCTAGTGATACGAGGCCGTTGGGATCCAGCAGGCCGTTCCGCATTACCCTTCTAAACCCACCGATTCCATATTCTGCTAACAGTCATTGGATCTCGACCAAAGCGAGCAGCAATGTCGCGATACAATAAACCGCAATCACGATAGGCTACAAACCGGCCTTTATCAAAGCCGGAAACGTGAGGGTACGCATTTCTCCTCCTTACACGAGGCATCACAATAACGTTTCACCCGGCAACGCAGCTCAACTGCTGTTAGTGTATGAGAAATCGGTTGGAAACTTTCCTTATGTCTGCAAGTTGTAGGTGTCGCCACCGGCGCCAACCTTGTGTGAATGCTCTGAAAAGCCAAACATTTGCATATCACAGCATCTTCTTCCAGTCGGTTAAATTTCGCGTCTGAAGCACTTCATCTTCGTGGTGTAGCAATTTTAATGGCCAGTAGTGTAATTCCCATCATGCTCGGCGGCCAACCGTGCAGTTCAAACGTCCTAACGCCAACCGTTCAGAAGTTATGACATTTTACTTCATATAGTTCAGTAATTGTCACCCTTCACTTGCACTGTTTTAATGGCCTACTAAGGGTGTGAAGGAAATCCGTGATACCAACATATTGGCCTCCCGTGGTTAGATTTTCTGTGTGTTCTCTGAATGACTTCAGGTGATTGTGAGTACATTAACAACCCTATGACCAAATTTTTCTCTTCCTTGGACAATCCAAGCTAACCATCCCCCTACAAGGACCCTGATGTCTTTGGAACATTGAACTGTAAAGTTTCCTTTTGTTTTTCTTAACATTTATTTGTAACAATCTGTTTAGAGGGGTAGTGCCTAATCAACGAACGACCTATTATTCGGTGCTTCGAATAAGTCACAACATCGTGTAATAAGTTCCTGTAATGTTTGTATAAATCGTGCATCTATAATGAGTTTGCTGTTTCCTTAAGCAGCTGTGCACAGCTCAACTTACTACATCGCTGAAATTGCTCGGCGTGATGCCCCCAGCTACTTCATCAAAGAAGCAAAGTTCCTCCCACTCGCGATGCGATCGATGGTGCGAGATGGGAGTCTGACGCAACGTTGTGCACAAAGGGCGGCTGCGGCGTGGTTTGGCATTGCCTATGTTCGCGTGTGCGGCGCAGCTCAAAGCCCAGGAGCGCAGGGGTAAGCGCAGCTCAGGACGGCTCAGCCGCGGGGCTTAGCCGCTGAATCAGCATGGCCGCAGAGATATAGCGAGGCAGGGACAATGATAGGGCGAGCGGGGTAAGGCGGAGAGAGAGAGAGAGAGAGAGAGAGAGAGAGAGAGAGAGAGAGAGAGAGAGAGAGAGAGAGTTATAGCATTTACGTAGTAGCACAAAATACAGAAGATTCTGTGGACCCATTTACTGAAATATCGATTTCCTCTGGTGAGGAGGTCACTTTAAAAATAATTTACTGTGCATGCGTAAATTTCTTCAAGGTATGCAATTCCCTCATTTAAGAAAAGAGAAAAAAACCTACCAACAGTGACACTCAACATGATCACACATTGAACTAGTTAGGTCTGATGGGGCTTTATTCTTACAGGAAATTCATGGCACCCGAATCAACGTTGGAAGACAGACATGACAACCAAACCTCAATATGCAAAACATCGTAAGGACACGAAGTCCAATAATATAACTTACGAGCACGGCTCCCCCCGCCGTAGGTTCGAGTCCTCCCTCGGGCATGGATGTGTGTGTTGTCCTTAGCGTAAGTTAGTTTAAGTTAGATTAAGTATTGTGTAAGCTTAGGCACCGATGACCTCACCAGTTTGGTTCCATAAGACCTTACCACAAATTTCCAATTTTTTTTATAACTTACGAAAAATTTGATACTGCAGTCATATCAATCATGCTGAACCATCCGATGATATTAACTGTAGGTTTCATGAGTAATAATATAGAAGGACAATACTTTTCAAACATCAGCAACCTTTCTCATGCACACAGATCGCGAAACTGGCCATGCATAGTCAGGACGTAGCATGAAAAGTCAAAGCACATGTAACTCCAAAGACAACACCAAGAAGACGACCAGTCGATATAAATCATGGCACCCAAAGATAATTAAAAATGAAAACAACCATAAATACAACAACTGTAGTGTAGTCATAAGTTGTAATGGTTCAAATGGCTCTGAGCACTATGCGACTGAACTTCTGAGGTCATCAGTCGCTTAGAACTTAGAACTAATTAAACCCGCTTCCAGACTATAGCGCCTAGAACAGCACGGCCAGTCCGGCCGGCATAGTCATAAGTAAAAAATAAACAAAAACAATAATCATCAATTACCAAAAACAGTTTTTTCTGCTATCTGGTAATGATAATAATGTAATGAAAGTAACTCACGACAAAAATTTTTGGACCAAAATTAAAACAAGGGTGCCAGAGTATGTATAATTCAGTGTATCTCAGCCCGCTATTGTGGCCAGGCCATTCTAGGTGCTTCAGTCCGGAATTGCGCTGCTGCTACGGTCGCAGGTTCGAATCCCGCCTCGGGCATGGATGTGTGTGCTGTCCTTAGGTTAGTTAGGTTTAAGTAGTTCTAAGTCTAGGGGACTGATGAGCTCAGATGTTATGTCCCATAGTGCTCAGAGGCATTTGAATCTTTTTTTTTTCAGTGTATCGCATGTCCCAACAGACAAGGGCATAGGAACACATAATTATGATTACAGTTCGCAATAAATTACTGACAAACCAACATCAACATTGAAATAAGGAAAAAAGAGTAAAAAAATGCAAGGTACGCACTGCTACAATTCAATAGCTAAATAAAATGTTCCTTAGTGATAGTATCCAGAAAACCTGTTAACAAAAACATTATTTAATTTCCATATGTGTGGCTAAAATAATGTAGCACTCATATCTAACCTATAGTCAAACACGACTTACATGGAATACATGTGTGAGATCAATATGGGACATTAGACAAGTAACTAGCGAGCTTACAAAAATTATTCAAAACCAAGTTAGAAACAGGGTCATCAGGTTTAGGTAATTAAGCGTTGTATTGAATGGGATGAAGTGTGTGATCAGTAAAAGGATAACTTAAAAGTATAAAAACAGAAATACGAAAACAGTTTTTAGTCGCTACAACCCATTAACGCTCTTAAATAACTATCCACAGCAGAAACCGAGACACCTCAACTCCGATAAACCATACATTCACCACTAAGCAGTAATATAACATCTCATATTTTAAATGAGAGTCACGAATTGGTAATATGACTCATCAGCATGAACCGTCTGTAATGGTAACAAAAATACCAATAAAATTATCAAGAAATGCAAAGAGCGTAGTACACATACATGGTAATAGACAAGCTTAAATAATCCAAAGCAATACTATAAGAAGCATAGAAGTGAAGAAAGACAGAGGGTAATGAGCCTAAGAATGTGGAGCATATAAAACAGTATCACAGTAAAATGTATCAACAAAATGATCACAAAATACATATGATCTGTCATGATGGTATAATGTCACAGTGCCGTAACATAAAGGCTAAAAATTACACTAAGAAAGGAGAAAGATAACTAGAATTACCTTTAAACGTGTACCGTCTATATTATAAGCAAACAGATGGTCAGTGACCGAAAACAGTAGCAAATTAATAAATTTTTCTAATGCAGCCAAGTGACATCAGTTTCCTGAAATGTATATCCGCTGATGAAAGTTGCCTGAAGAAAGCATTTCAGGTGTTTTATTCGGTACTGCACGAGTTAAAAGCAGATAGGATGCTTAAGTCGTTCATTATCTTATGGAAGCTGAAGTAATTGAAGTGAATTTTACAAGCACTTGGCTTGCACACGCTTGTGTGTGTGTGTGTGTGTGTGTGTGTGTGTGTGTGTGTGTGTGTGTGCTCGCGCAAGCGTAACTCTTGTGATAAACTAAAATATGTCTTCAACTATTATACAAAAGTAAGTTAGAGCATTTAGTTATTAAGAAGTTTAAATAGTAATTAATAAATCATATAAACGTAGATTTACTGCAACAGACACTCCCTACACCAGTAGCAGACATTAGTTCCTAAAATACTATTTCTAAAAAATTACAAAAATCATTAGTTAGCTATAGGCTGGCCAGATTTCAAAGATAAAAGGACCAAGTCACTTGTGGTTATACTTTACACCTAACTTTATTGCTATACTTACGCTTACCGTCGTTTTATTGTTTTGTTTGGAGTATACGGGCGCTGAACTATTGAGGTCATTAGCGCCCAGTCACAATTGTAAGAGCACATAGAATCTAGTAAAACTCAAGGGGGGGGAGGGGGGGGGGGGGGGGGAACACCAGAAAATTCTTACAAAAATGCAAATAAAATAAGTGAAAGAGTTAGATGTCTTTGGACAAGCCAGTCAAAGTAATAAAACGACGAACACGAGCTGCTGCTCGAGCGTCATCAGCTAAAATATCCTGTAAAGTAGATGGCAGAGACAGGACAACACGAGATTGACTAAAACGGGGACACGACAATAAAACATGGCGCACCGTCAATGCATGACCACAAGGGCACTGCGGGGCTGGGTCACCGGAGAGCAGGTAGCGGTGGCTAAACCGGCAATGCCCAATCCGCAACCTGGTCAGTAGGACTTCTTCTCGCCGAGGTGGTCGGGAGAAGGTTGTCCAAGCAGTTGCGAACGGTTTTACGGCCCGGAGCTTGTTTCCTTGAAGTGGTGACCAAGTATCCCACCACAGTGACACAAGCCTCTTACAAACAACCCCACTAACGTCAGATGACGGGACGCAATGGGAGGCTGGCCGATGCAGGAGGACTGCTGCCTTGGCTGCAGCATCAGCAACCTCACTCCCAGGCACTCCTACATGGCCGGGAACCCACAGAAAGCTGACAGGAGAGCCATCATCAGCAAAAGAATGGAGGGACTGCCGGATCCGTTGCACCAAGGGATGGACCGGATATGGAGCTCCAAGGCTCTGAAGAGCACTGAGTGAATCAGAGCAGAGTACATACGATGAATGGCGGTGGCGGCTGGCATACTGAACGGCCTGATGGAGAGCAAAAAGCTCGGCCGTAAAGCTGGAACACTGGTCGAGGAGCCGGTATTTAAAGGTGACGGCCCCGACGACAAAGGCACAGCGGACACAATCGTCAGATTTGGAGCCATCAGTGTAAATAAAGGTGTGACTAGCAAGTCGCGCACGAAGTTCGACAAACCGTGAGCAACACACTGCAGCCGGAGTACCCTCCTTCTGGAGCGAGCTGAGGTCGAGATGAATATGAACCGGAGCTTGGAGCCAAGGTGGTGTCGGGGTCTCACCCTCTCTGAAGGTGGTAGGGAAGGCAAAATCCATTTGTCGAAGCAGGCGACGAAAGCGGACTCCAGGGGGCAGCAGGGCAGACACGTACAACCCATACTGACGGTCGAGAGAATCGGCGAAGAAGGACTGATAAGAGGGGTGGTCAGGCATTGACAACAGCCGGCAGGCATACCGACAAAGCAGTACGCCGCGCCGGTAGGTCAATGGTAATCCGGCAGCTTCAGCATAAAGACTAGTGTATAATGCTCCGGTCGCAGGACGTAACCCCCGATGGTGGATGGAGTTGAGACGGCGTAAGAGGGATGGCCGAGCAGACGAGTAGACGAGGCTCCCATAATCCAGCTTTGATCGGACTATGGACCGATAGAAGCGAAGCAGGACAGTGCGATCCGCTCCCCAAGATGAACGACTAAGAACTCTGAGGACATTAAGGGAACGTGTACAACGGGCAGCCAAATAAGAGACGTGCGGAGACCAACAAAGTTTCCTGTCCAGTGTGAGCCCTAGAAACTTAGTTGTTTCCACGAATGGGAGAACAACGGGACCGAGATGTAAGGGTGGCGGAGGGAACGCTTTATATCGCCAAAAGTTGATGCAAACCGTCTTCTCTTCAGAGAACAGGAAGCCATTAGCCACACTCCATGAGTATAGGCTGTCAAGACGACGCTGAAGGCAGCGCTCCAGGAGGCATGTTCTCTGGGCACTACAGTAGATCGCGAAGTCATCGACAAAAAGAGAGCCTGAGACATTAGGTGGAATGCAATCCATAATTGGATTGATCGCTATGGCAAAAAGGGCTACGCTCAAGACGGAGCCCTGAGGCTCTCTGTTCTCCTGGAGGAAGACGTCGGAAAATACGGAACCCACACGTACCCTAAACTTTCGATTTGTTAAAAAAGAATCAATAAAAAGGGGCAGGCGACCGCGTAGAACCCAGCTGTGCATAGTGCGGAGGATACCTCCTCTCCAACAGGTTTCATAAGCCTTCTCCAAATCTAAGAACACGGCTACCGTTTGGCGCTTTCGCAAAACGTTGGTCGTGATGAATGTCGACAAGGTCACAAGGTGGTCAACAGCGGAGCGGCGGTGACGAAAGCCGCCTTGAACATTGGTAAGTAGCCGTCGAGATTCAAGAATCCAAACTAACCAAGCGTTAACCATGCGCTCCATCACCTTACTGACACAGCTTGTAAGAGAAATGGGGCGGTAACTAGAAGGAAGGTGTCTATCCTTCCCGGGTTTGGTTATAGGAACAACGACGGCATCACGCCAACGCATGGGGACTTGACCTTCGGTCCAGACGCGATTGTAGGTACGAAGAAGAAAGCTTTTGCCTGCCGGAGAAAGGTGTGTCAGCATCTGAACGTGAATAGCATCTGGCCCCGGAGCAGAGGACCGGGACAGTGCAAGTGAACGTTCGAGTTCCTGCACAGTAGAGGGGGCATTATAATTTTCCAGATTCAGCGAGTGGAAGGAAGGTCGCCGAGCCTCTTCTGCCTCTTTCCTGGGAAGGAAGGCAGGGTGGTAATAGGCGGAGCTTGAAACCTCCGCGAAAAAGCGGCCGAAGGCGTTGGAGACATCCACAGGATCAACAAGTACCTCATTACCTGAAGTCAGGCTAGGTACCGAGGAGTGAGCCTTAATGCCCGACAGCCGGCGCAGGCCACCACAGACGACAGAAGAGGGAGTAAAACTGTTCAAGGAGCTGGTGAAAGAGGCCCAACAAGCTTTTTGCTGTCTTTGATGACTCTACGGCATTGCGCTCGGAGTCGTTTGTATCCAATACAATTCGCCAACCTAGGATGGCGGCGAAAGGTGCGTAAATCACGTCGTCGAGCACGGATAGCGTCTCTACAAGCCTCATTCCACCAGGGGACGGAAACGCGACGTGAAGAAGAAGCAGTACGAGGAATGGAACGTTCGGCAGCATTGATGATAACAGCCGTGAGGTATTCGACCTGACTGTCACAACTGAGAAAATCGTGGTCCGGAAAGGTCGCCAGGGAGGAGTAAAGTCCCCAGTCAGTTTTCGGTATGTTCCAGCTCGAAGGACGTGGGGATGGGGTGTGGTGCAGGAGACGACCGACACAGGGGAAATGGTCGCTCGAATAGGTGTCAGAAAGGACATACCACTCGAACCGACGAACAAGAGTGGTAGAACAGATCGAGAGGTCCAAGTGGGAGTAGGTATGAGTAGAGTCCGAGAGGAAAGTCGGGGAGCCAGTATCGAGGCAGACAAGATTGAGATGGTTGAAGACATCCGCCAAGAGGGAGCCTCTCTGGCAGGATGCAGGAGAGCCCCAAAGGGGATGATGGGCATTGAAGTCGCCAAACAATAAAAACGGCGGAGGAAGCTGAAAAATCAGGTGCATCATGTCAGCCCGACTAACTGTGGATGACGATGGAGTGTAGACAGTATAAAAAGAAAAAAGTAAAGGCAGAAAGAGGAATATGGACAGCTATTGCTTGGAGTGGGGTGGTCAATGGGATGGGATGGTAGTAGACATAGTCCCGAACGAGCAACATGACCCCACCATGAGCTGGAATACCGTCCACAGGGGTGAGGTCAGACCGCTCCGAGGTATAGTGGGTAAAAGCAATATGGTCAGTTGGGCGCAACTTGGTTTCCTGGAGACCATGGACGAGCGGACAGTGCAGGCGGAGGAGCAGTTGTAATTCCTCCCTATTATATCGAATACCTCTTATGTTCCAATGTAACAAAGCCATCGCTAGTCAGCAAAAAAGGGGGAACGAAACGGGTGAAGAGCTGGTCACCTCGACGGCCGCGGAGGGCCGCTACAACCGGCAGGAGGCGGATCCTGTTCCATCGAGTCGTCGCCAGCTGCGGCCGCATTCCTGGGTTGCGTAGGAGGGGCAGCATCATTCGCCGACGACAGGCCAGCTGAGCGCCTGGCAGCAGAGCGTCGCGGCGAAACTGAGGACGGCCGGGAGCAGCGACTCACGGATGGAGCGTCAGAAGAAACGCGCTGGGGTGGAGATGGGGATAAAGACTTCTTCTTGGAGGCCTTCTTGGAAGTCCGATGAAGCACGGGGATGGTGGGCTGGACCCGAAGGAGGTCCTCACGCGCGGGGTCCGTTTTGGAACGCCGGACCTCGGAAGCCGGGGTCCGGAACGTTTCCCCGATGGGCGCCTGAGAAGAGGATCGCTTCTCAGGCGGCGGAGTGCGAGGAGGAGGAAGGGGGGCCCCTGGGGCAGAGGGGGCAGGGGCCGCGAGGAAGGAGGATTTGGAAGGGAGGGATTTGGGAGGCGGAGTCATAGACCCCGGATGAGGTGAGGAGGTGTAGGGGGGACAGGAAAGTGGTGAGGATACTGTGGAAGGAGTGGACACGACTGAGGCAAACGAAGTTGTCAACGTCACGGGATGGAGTCCGTCATACTTCTTCCTGGCCTCAGAATAAGAGAGATGGTCCAAAGTTTTTAATTCTTGAATCTTCTTCTCCTTCTGATACGCGGGGTAGTCTAAAGATCTAGGCGAGTGGAGGCCAGGACAATTGACGCACCGAGGTGGTGGGGTGCATATATGTTCCTCACGAAGAGGACGTCCACAATCGCCACGAAGGGGCTCAGCCTCACACCGTGACCACATGTGCCCGAAGCGCAAACACCGAAAGCAGCGCATAGGAGGCGGGACGTAAGGTCGCACGTCGCACCGGTAGCACATCACCTTTACCTTTTCCGGGAGAACGTCCCCCTCGAAGGCGAGCATAAAGGCCCCGGTGTCGATGCGACGGTCTTTGGGGCCGCGCTGGACTCGCCGGACGAAATGCACTCCTCGGGGCTCCAGCTTGGCCCTGGTTGCAGCAGGAGGTCCCGATGAAAAATAACCCCCTGCATCCTATTCAGTGCCAGATGCGGGACAATGGACACTGGGATGTCCCCTAGTCGGTCGCACGCCTGGAGCGCCGCCGACTGTGTGGCGGAGGTGGTCTTTATAAGAACGGACCCCAAACGCATTTTACTGAGAGCCTCGATTTCCCCGAAGGTGTCCTCGATGTGCTGGACAAAGAACATGGGCTTGTAGGTGGCGAACGTCCCCCCATCGGTCCGAGAACAGACTAAATAGCGGGGAAAGTACTTCGCCCCAAGTCGGCGGGTCTGTCCTTCCTCCCAGGGAGTGGCGAAGGGGGAAAGGGTAGGAGAACCGGAACCAGAGACAGTACCTTTCTTTTTAAAAGACTCGGCCGCAGATCGACGTGATACATGTTGACGTTTCATCTGCGAAACGTCCGCACCGATACCACCCACTCCGACCAGGGGCTCTCCCCACGGGCGCCACCCAGCCTCAGCAAGGGCCACCTGGCACGATGATCGTTGCCGGGAGTCTTGATGCCCCAAGGAGACGGGCATCTACTCCTTGGCCGACGTGGGGAGGGTGCAGCTCAGCTATCGGCAGTACGATCCCTGTGTTGTCAGGGGGCTACAACCTAGAGGGTACATGACGACCCCACCATAACGGGCTGGCTACTGTGCTGGATTTCGGGTGCTACGGAAAGTCCATCACGATCGTAGGTGCGGATGGGGACGCACTATGGGCGTAACTTGTGCAACCCATCAGGCGTTTAGGCCCAATTTGAGGAATAGTGGGTGCTGTTACAACGCCGTTACAATGTTGAGTGCCAAGGTCTTAGTGCACTGAGGACCAGTGATACACCACGTAAGGCGTCCTTCCCCAAAAGGCTCGTACTTCTGTAGAATTTTGAAAAATGGAGGTCAAACCCCAAGGGGGACAATCACATGGAAGGCCGAAACGGTTGAAACTACTTTTAGTCGCCTCTTACGACAGGCAGGAATACCTCGGGTCTATTCTTACCCCGGACCCTCAGGGGGAACTTACCGTTCTTGTCAGTTTTCGAGATATTTTGGAATCGATGATAGCTGAGAAAAAAGGGATGGAAAGAATGTATCTTCATTTCGTGAATTGGAAAGGAACATGTAGGTACATTACACATAAATAAAATTCTTTTCTTCAGAAATGAAAAAGGTTGATAATTTTTTTTACTGTAACAGCCTGGATATATTTTCTGCAATGTTTAGTCACTTACTAACTACTTAGGTGGAATTTCTTAATTCTAAAAGCTGTGTAACATTACTAATGAACGATCAGATACAAATTATACATTTCACAATAAAAATTATGATTAAGTTTGATTTCAGATTGTTAGGGCAAGGGTACATATAACCCAAACAATATTCAGTAAACACTGCTAACACGCACCACATCACTCACACTCTTCACAAAATTAACTTCGATATGGTCGCAGCCCCATTAGAAGAAATGTTTTGAGTGATGCTCCTTGACGCTTTCTTCAGTTTTGGTTTTACTTGTTTCGAGGGCCATAAAGTGATAGGCCGGTAAGTAAGAGGCGGGTGTAGATATTATCTACATTTCTCTTCAACATATCTCTTACTCTTTCTTTAGGCATAAGAAAAGTCATCAAATGAGGTCGTCGTTTAGAGGGTATTATGAAAATATATATTTCTATAACGTTCTAATTCTAGGAACCTTCTTTTTCACAAATATTTAATTAAATGGGGAATATTATTGCACGTATTATTACTTCTCTATTAAAAACCGGGACAGTTACGAAAGTTGTTCGGAAAGTGTGGAACGATCGGTCGCGAAATGAGAAACACAGTGAAAATCAAAACTGTTTTCTTTGCACATTTAGCTACACCTTCTAGGTACGTCTCTACATAGCCGTCGCTCCGACTTAGACATTTGTCGGAGCGTTATACCAAATTTCCAACACCATCGTCATAGAAAGTAGCCGCCTGTGCTTTCCGATAATTCTCTACGCTGGTCTATAGCGCATAGTCTGCGCCCAAGTGTTGTCTTCGTTTTCGGCGTTTCATGTGAACAGAGATCATACTCAGGACGAGCCAATTAAGGCTGTGTTGTGGGTGATCGAACACTTCCCATCGGGAAGGCTACAGGAGCGTCTTCACTGCCCCTGCAGAGTGTGGCTGAGAATTGCCATGAAGAAGGAGGTGCGTAGCAGTTCTGTTACGTGGGTTGCATTCATTAAGGCGAAGCCTCTCAGCGGGCCCTCCTGCATGGCGAGAGACATTGTTGTTCTAGGCACTTTTACTAGCTCACAGTGTGCTCACAACTGAAGAGAGTGTCTTGATGTGATCGACGGGCATATTAGAGTATGACAAAGCCTCGTCGGATTTTCACAGTGGTTTCCATTTCGCGACCGATCGTTCCTCGCTTCCCGAATAGCCCTCTTATGTGTTCTGAATGATTTTCTCGGGACACCAGGACACTGATGTGAAAACCGGGACGTTTGGTCAGTCTAGTTAGCTACTGAGTGACATATGTTCTAGCTACGACGCCAGAGCGGAGTTTTTACATCTTGAACGGATTTGAAAAGACCGCCTCTTATTCATGTGTACAATAATTCGACAACTGAAGCAGTTTATCCTTATAGACTGAAAAGTGCTATGTTGGTCATCTGAAAACGGGAAGTGAGTAAACCATTTCAAATTATAGATCCATTTAACGCCCCTCTCTTTGCATAATATAAAGACTTGTGTACAGCAGAGGAAGCCATATTTTATTATCTACTTTATAGAGCGAGAGAGGTGGTTCGATTTGCAATAGAGTGGAGCGGATGTGATTTACGTGTCGTTACAATAAATCTTTTGGGGTGGATGAGGACACGGCCGAATTTCTTTCCCTCGCTAGTCCAATCTCAGGTTCCATCTCTAAGAGTCGTGGATGGAAAACTGTGATCTTCCTTTTTCACCTTGAGAAAAGCGCAAGTGTGGATTTTATGTTGCCGAAATCTGAGATATTTACCGCTGAGAATGCAATTTAATCCAAGGTAGTTCATTATGTTTTCGTTATGATGTAGCTCTGTGTACTTCTGAGCAGACTGATATTAAGACGGAAGTTTCGTGACCAGTTCTTGTACCTTGCTTGTAGATGAGTTTTAACTATGTTCATTTCCAGGTGAGGCACAAAAGTTTCTGCTCTAAAGGCCTGTAGTAAATAACTGTCAAGAGTTCTGTAAGGAAACTGAGAAGAACTATGTTGAGCATATGCATGTTATCCAACACCAATAATAATGATTACGGAAGAGCGTTGTATCTTGGGGCACTTTTCAGACTCTCACATCTAGTTAGCTTTGTAATGCAATTTAAAGGTATTTTGTTATTCCATTTTTAATGGTGGCTTGACTTTTTAGAGCTGCAGAATTTTTTGAAATTACATGGATTACACGACAAAATTAAGATTTTTCCAAACGTAAAAACATATTCCAAGGTACTACATGGACATACACCAAGAACCAACTATTCTATTGAAATTTAAAAGCATTGCAATGAAGAAAATCTTGTGAGTACTGTATTTAGTCGTCCGTCTTTTATATTATTGTTCTGCTACACACCAATAATAAGTAATTGGAATCAAATTAAGCCAAAGTTAACCAGTTACAGGTTCAAAGTGAAGCAATTGGAAACTATCACAAATTTTAATTTTCAAGATATTTTAATACATAAACGAAACTGAATTTGCAGATCTCCCATGCTTAATGGTAAAATACCTCTTTCTACTTCAAGGAACAATTTGCTGCACGGCGAACGAAGTTGGTTTTAAAAATATATGTAATTGTAACTTCCCGGCAGATTAAAACTGTGTGCCGGACCGAGACTCGAACTCGGGATCTTTGCCTTTCGCGGACAAGTGCTCTACCATCTGAGCTAACCAAGAATATAGTACACCACTTGCCCGCGAAAGGCAAAGGTCCCGGCTTCGAGTCTCGGTCCGGCACACAGCTTTAATCTGCCAGGAAGTTTCATATCAGCGCGCACTCCGCTGCAGAGTGAAAATCTCATTCTGGATATAGAATTGTTCTTGCCATAAAATCCTGTAACTGAAGATATAACAATGTGTACCAAATAGCTTTGATATTTTAAACAGCAGTAAAATGTGTAGACGTCGAAATATTTACAAATGCTGTGCAGTACACAGTCACATTTCTAGCAACAGCAAAAACCGTAGAAAATGATGTGAACTGCTTATGGCGCTCTCTAGTGAGCATTGCTTCGTGTGATTCTAAAATCAGTCACTAGACTGAAGTACCGACCAAAAACATCAACTATTGCTCGAAGTACACTATCCTTTCAGTACAACACTGTTCACTATTATGTTTTTCAAGTTTGCAGCGACTGAATGCTAACATAAACCACTTCGTCATCGTTTTAGGATGTCTGTTCGTCGCGGCTCTAGGCTCTCCCCTCTTATATTTCTCGCGTTTGTGACGACTGAATGTTTACATAAAACATTTTTAGTCATCATCTTAGGACATATATTCATCGTGGCTCTAGGCTGAGATCAGAAGCTCCCAAATTGTGACTTGAAACTTATCGTTTTTAGGGAAAACACTACATGGGGCTTGATGTTACCTGACGCTTAAGAGCGTAAGTACCTTCAGTACTTGGGTAAAACTACACTCCTGGAAATTGAAATAAGAACACCGTGAATTCATTGTTCCAGGAAGGGGAAACTTTATTGACACATTCCTGGGGTCAGATACATCACATGATCATACTGACAGAACCACAGGCACATAGACACAGGCAACAGAGCATGCACAATGTCGGCACTAGTACAGTGTATATCCACCTTTCGCAGCAATGCAGGCTGCTATTCTCGCATGGAGACGATCGTAGAGATGCTGGATGTAGTCCTGTGGAACGGCTTGCCATGCCATTTCCACCTGGTGCCTCAGTTGGACCAGCGTTCGTGCTGGACGTGCAGACCGCGTGAGACGACGCTTCATACAGTCCCAAACATGCTCAATGGGGGACAGATCCGGAGATCTTGCTGGCCAGGGTAGTTGACTTACACCTTCTAGAGCACGTTGGGTGGCACAGGATACAAGCGGACATGCATTGTCCTGTTGGAACAGCAAGTTCCCTTGCCGGTCTAGGAATGGTAGAACGATGGGTTCGATGACGGTTTGGATGTACCGTGCACTATTCAGTGACCCCTCGACGATCACCAGAGGTGTACGGCCAGTGTAGGAGATCGCTCCCCACACCATGATGCCGGGTGATGGCCCTGTGTGCCTCGGTCGAATGCAGTCCTGATTGTGGCGCTCACCTGCACGGCGCCAAACACGCATACGACCATCATTGGCACCAAGGCAGAAGCGACTCTCATCGCTGAAGACGACACGTCTCCATTCGTCCCTCCATTCACGCCTGTCGCGACACCACTGGAGGCGGGCTGCACGATGTTGGGGCGTGAGCGGAAGACGGCCTAACGGTGTGCGGGACCGTAGCCCAGCTTCATGGAGACGGTTGCGAATGGTACTCGCCGATACCCCAGAAGCAACAGTGTCCCTGATTTGCTGGGAAATGGCGGTGCGGTCCCCTACGGCACTGCGTAGGATCCCACGGTCTTGGCGTGCATCCGTGCGTCGCTGCGGTCCGGTCCCAGGTCGACGGGCACGTGCACCTTCCGCCGACCACTGGCGACAACATCGATGTACTGTGGAGACCTCACGCCCCACGTGTTGAGCAATTCGGCGGTACGTCCACCCGGTCTCCCGCATGCCCACTATACGCCCTCCCTCAAAGTCCGTCAACTGCACATACGGTTCACGTCCACGCTGTCGCGGCATGCTACCAGTGTTAAAGACTGCGATGGAGCTCCGTATGCCACTGCAAACTGGCTGACACTGACGGCGGCGGTGCAAAAATGCTGAGCAGCTAGCGCCATTCGACGGCCAACACCGCGGTTCCTGGTGTGTCCGCTGTGCCGTGCGTGTGATCATTGCTTGTACAGCCCTCTCGCAGTGTCCGGAGCAAGTATGGTGGGTCTGACACACCGGTGTCAATGTGTTCTTTTTTCCATTTCCAGGAGTGTATATTGAATAATGTTAGCGAGTCTGTTGTACTAGTTAAAAACCAAAAACAAAGATAGTACGTAAAATCAAACATGCCTTTCGGTATGAGTTTCTAGAAGAACTGGTGTCCATGGTAGAAAGTTGAACCCCTACGCCATGTTACTATGATGAATAAAATTCCTCGGGTAGGTGAGATGGTAAATACACGTTAAAACGTAAGCGCTGAATAAACTGACACTGGAATAGAAAATGGCGTCCGTTCACTGATTCCCTACAGTGAGAGCAAAGTTGTTGGGGCTCACTGCTTGACTGATAGTAATGGCTTAAAACACTGTTCTGCAGTTGAGATAAAATGAACTTCTCCTAACAAAATGGACGAGAAGAAGTTGGCCAAGCCCTAGAGAGGGGCTTAATCCCCATGAGCTTGTTCCCACCCGAAAGACGACCAGTGTTCGTTCCAGAGTGATAGGATGTTCCGACGTATCGCAGAGCTAATGTAGTCCTCATCTTTAAGTTTAACTGATTTTTTCAGTTTAGTAATTCTCTCACTGTAATTCGTACACCGGGTGGCTATAACTGAACTTTCCCTACTTAACACATTGTAACACGGAAACTAATTACGGAACGAGGACAAAACTTAGTAGCATTAATGTCCAGCGTATAAGGCGTATGTTTCCCATGTGTTACAGCGACACCGTCCAGTTCCAACTATGGCCACCAGATGCCTTGCTCAGTCATCGTGATTCATAGTCTCACACGCCTGGCCAGTAACAATACACTTGTTGACGTGTCAATATGAGCTTAGGCAAAAGGAACAGGGCATTATTGGTGAAGCTCTTTCAAAACAATAGTAATACTGCAGCTCCACTTTGAGAATATCGCCGGCTGAAAGGATTACAGAAGGGTCTTCTCCCTCCAACTGCTGTGCGGAGCATGATGAAGGAATTTGAACCAACTGTAGAACTGGGCGTCGCTTCGGGAAGAGGCCGACGGCCGTTTGCACCACAGGTGGTTGATGAAATCGCTGATGCTATGGCAGAAAACGCTGCGCGCAATTCGAGATCGTCAGGCACTGCGCTCGCTTTGTCACAACAGATGAACATCCCGTGTTCCACTCAACAGAAGGCGCTTCGAACCATCCTCAAATGGTATCCGTACAAGATCCATATCGTACAGCAGTTTACACTACAGGACGCTCAACGATGTGCTGACTTCGCTCCCTGCTTTCTCGCAAGGACTGAAGTTGACGAGTGCTGGTCCTGGACGATCCTATGGACAGACGAAACTCAATTTTCTGTTCAAATGGCTCTAAGCACTATGGGACTTAACATCTGTGGTCATCAGTCCCCTTGACGTCGAACTACTTAAACCTAACAAACCTAAGGACATCATACACATCCATGCCCGAGGCAGGATTAGAACCTGCGACCGTAGCAGCAGGGCGGTTTCGGACTGAAGGGCCTAGAACCGCTCGGCCACAACGGCCGGCCAATTTTCTGTGACGGGTGAAGTGAACACAAAGAATTGCCGACTGTTGGGATCTTCATCTTCAGACATTGCGCATAAAGTTCCTCTGTATGGTGATCTTGTCACCATATGGTTTGGCTTCACGGCCACATTAATTATTGGCCCATTCTTTTTTGAACAAGTTGGCATTCAAGGACTAAAGACGTGCAGTGTCACTGGCCAGAGCTACAACCATATGATTCGCTTGCAGTTGATACCCGCCCTACAGGATAGAGACCCACTGAACTGAACAATTTTCATGTAAGACGAGGCCCCACCACACATCACTCGTGAAGACCACCTACTTCTCCGAAACATTTTAAAACGATCGAATTATCAGCCGATCGTTTCCAAATGCGTGGTTGGCACGATCTCACTCTCTGTGATTTCTGGTTATGAGGCTACCTGAATGACAGGGTTTACCAGGGGAACATCCACACATGTGGTGATCTGAATCGCAGCATCTCAAGAGAGGTAGCCAGCATACCTACTGACATGCTTCATTCTGCTGTGGAGAATGCAATCCTGCCGTTTCAGACTATTCTAGACTTTGATGGGCGCCATATTGATCCCCTTTTGCAGCAGTAATGGTACCGGTATGTAATGGTATGATGAACCGTAGCAGCACATTAAAAGGGTTTCAGTTGAACTGATTCTGCTTTATTTCTCTTCCCTGTGTCATTGACATTAATGCTACCAAGTTTGGTCCTCGTACAGTAATTAGCTTCCGTGTTATAAGGTGTTAAGTAGGACAGTTTTAATTGCAGCCACCCGGTATTTAAGTGGTTTTGTTTTGTGCATCTGTTTAGTCATGGGTTTTTGCTGTTCACGTGAGAGTGTGAAGAGCTACTGTGTGCTGAACCGGGGAGTGTGCTGTGCCCAGGTGATCCGCGGCCGGCGCCACTGCAGGCGGGCAAGGTGCGGCTCTACTCGATGCTGTTCTGCCCGTACGCCCAGCGGCCGCGGCTCGTGCTGGCCGCCAAGAGCATCTCCTACGACGAGGTGGACATCAACCTGCAGAACAAGCCCGAGTGGTACTCGTCTGTGCACCCAGAGGCCAAGGTGCCCGCCCTGGAGGTCGGCAGGGGCAGGGTAGTCATCGAGTCGCTCGACATCGCGGAGTACCTAGACTCCAAGTTTCCGGAGCCCCCCTTGTGGCCAGCCAACCCGGAAACTAAGGCACGCCACAAGCTGTTGCTCGACCAGTTCGAAAAGGTATGTCTACTCCGTACGAGACCGACAAGCGCGAACCACGTGCTTTCCACAAATACAAAATGTTACACCATGAACACTTCGATCTAACGCTACAATGTTATACGGAATGTTTAGAAGAGTGCGACTTTGCTGAAAATTTATGAAATAATGAAATAATTCCTACTCTTCCAGTCAAGTTTTACCCACCTTTAATTAGTTCGACGCGTTTCGGTAGCACGGTGCCATCATCAGGTGCAAAAATGTTCAAATGTGTGTGAAATCTTATGGGACTTAACTGCTAATGTCATGAGCCCCTAAGCTTACACACTACTTAACCTAAATTATCCTAAGGACAAACACACCCATGCCCGAGGGAGGACTCGAACCTCCGCCGTAACCAGCCGCACAGTCCATGACTGCTGCGCCCTAGACGGCTCGGCAAATCCCGCGCGGCAGCATCATGTGCATACCAGTTACACGTACATTACATTAATCTGAAGTGTGATTACATTCATTTGCCAGAGATTGTGTTGCAAAATACGAATCTGTACAGAAAGATACTCATATTTTAGTGTGTACATTATGTGATTTGAATGGTTAGATCATTTCATTAGTGCATTTACTTACATTTTGTTGGAAATTTAGTTGTGTGACACACAGAACAAAGTGACAAACATCACAGCTTAACATTTTCACCTATAGATGCAGCCGTCGTTCCAAAAGAACCTGCTACGATAAACTAGTTTCATTTGCTAACATAGTAGTGTACAATGAAGATTAAACATTTATTTGCCTGGATACATTTGTTTAATAGTGCATATGAGATAACATAATTACTTAGTACAAACAATTTTTATTGTTAAAGACAATATTGAGAATAAAATAAGTACTCAAGTTTTTGAAGAAATTAATATTGTTACTTTCTAGCTTATCATTTAGTAACACGCTACCACGTACAGTGCCTTGAACGAAGAAAAAATGGTTTCATTTTCACTTTATATTACCATCTTAGCAGCTGAAACTAGTTTATCTTAGCAGTTAAGCCTCATAGGTATGATGTAAACATCTATATGTGAAAGTGTTAAGCTGTGACGTGTTTGTCACTGTGTTCTTTGTCTCAGATAACTAAATTTAAAAAAAATGGAAATAAATGCATTAATGAAATGATCTAAACATGCAAATCACTTACTGTAGCCACTAAAATAAATGTATTTTTCTGTACAGTATTGTTTATCGATACATCATCTCACTAACACACACAGCGAACAAATGAAGTCACATTTCAGATTAATATAATGTATATCCTACTGCAATGCAGCTGATGATGGGAGCGTGCCACCGAAAGACGTACTAATTAAGCATTAGTTAAAAAGTGACCGAAGCAGTATAAATTATTTCATTACTAATACTTTGGAATTTCCGTGTCTATGTGATATGTTGATTGATATTTCGTACTTGTGTCTCTTATTTGCAGCACAGGCAGAAGGCATTCCTAGAAATGAAGAATGACGTGACTACATGATGAAGTTTCGGTGTATCAAAAATTTCTGGGAATTTTTAAGTGGAGATCGAAAGAATACATGCGCAGAGGACGCGGAAGTTCAGTTTATCACCAACTTCAGAATTTTTAGAAAGGTGGAATCATTAACATGAGTGACAGAGAATCACACCAACAGATCCCACAGTTTAATGTAGTGCAATGATTGCAGAACAAGTACTCAAGAAGTGAACTCAGGAAAACAGAGGCAAGAAGAGCTGTCAGGAGTCCTTCCAGAGTGGCTACACCACGAAAAGATTGTGCGATGCTCATATTGGCTCTGCTTCACAGACAAATGTCAACACCTGGAAATCGAGAAAAGGTTACTGACAGCGCCACCAAAAACCGTTGAAAAAACAAACTTAACTGTGTTGTGATCTGGAGTTGCTTTCTATCATTTTTTGCTGACACCACACCACATGCAACAGAGACTTAAGTGGTACTGAGCGATACAAGTGGGACATTTAGTGGAATTACTGTGGTGTTCAGCAATGAATAGTGCTTCTGTTTGTGTCCCTTAGCTCTATGCTAATGTGTCCGTTGACGATCTGGTGAAAGATCACAGGAAGGAGCAATTCTTGACACCCCATGCCCCTCCAACTCCTGGAACGATGCCGCTAGTTGCCAAGGATAGTAAACACTGTTGTCATACATTTCGTGATCAGTGTATCAACTAGCATATTCCAGCAGGATATTTCGCGATTCCATACTGCCGTTCTCGTTAGCCATTTCCTCTCATTTAAGCCGGCTGCGGTGACCGAGCGGTTCTAGGCGCTCAGTCCGGAACCTCGCGACTGCTACGGTTACAGGTTCGAATCCTGCCTCGGGCATGGATGTGTCTGATGTCCTTAGGTTAGTTAAGTTTAAGTAGTTCTAAGTTCTAGAGGACTGATGACCACAGATGTTAAGTCCCATAGTGCTCAGAGCCATTTTAACCATTTGAACCTCTCATTTATCACCCATAGACCACTATTAGAATGCGGTGGGTAGATGTATTACTGTCATACAAGCAACCAGCTTGTATGCTTGATGAAGTGACCTAGCATGTGTTGCAAGCGTGGCAAATATTCCTCAAGATGACATTATGAAGTGTCTGTTTCCATGGCTCAATGAGCGATATCATACCTGGGTATTAAATAATTATACCCGCTATGCCGTGAAAATCTCAAAAAAGTTTGATATCTATTGGGCTGATATCGTTGCGTAACATTTTCCATTTCTATTGGTGTATTTTGATCGTACCTTGTTGTAGTACATAATCATTAACATCTACATCTACATCCGAACTCTGCAAATCAATGTGAGGTGAGTGGCAGTGGGTAAATAAGGGCGTTCCTTAAGATCCATAGTAACCAGTTCAGTAAATGAGCTGTGTGTTTCACAGTAGCGAAGATGAACAAGTGCTCATAGCTCTTGAGGTCCGTATTTTGGAACCCATATTTACTGGACATTGTTTTCTTGCTTTGGTTCGTACGAGGGTTGAATGAAACGTAATGCCTCCACCTTTGTTAATTATATTTGGATGGGAATATTTTAAAAACATGAAACGCAAAAAAAAATTCCTTAGAATGCGATGTTTGATTACCAATATTCATTTTTGCACATAATCACCAGCCAATAGGATACATTTCTGCCAGCAATGAACAAATTTTCTGAAGCCGTGATAGAATAAGTTGACATTCTGTTTCCGGAACCACAGTCTCACGGTTCTCTCAACGTCTTCATCAGAAGTATAATGATGTCTCTTGACTGAATGGAGAAACGCATCACCTTCATTTTCATAACACGAGAAGAGTTCCTGGCAAATTTCAAGTGTGTGCGCTTTCATTTCAGGAGTCAGCATCTGGGGTACTTATCGTGCACAGATTTTCCGATAGCCAAGCAAACCAATAATGCGACCCACACGTTCTTGTGAAATGCCGAATGTGGTGCAGTTTCTCTCTGAGTGATACGACGATCGTTCTGCAACAATCTGTCAACATTTTGCTTGTGGTACTCTGTGGTTGCTGTCACAGGACGTCCAGCTCTTAGTTTTTCACGCAGATCAGATGTTGCCCCCCTCAACATCTTTAAATTTACTCGCCCTACGACGCACGGTACTCACATCAACACAATCACCATAAACTGCTTTCATTCCCTGATGAATATCCTTTGGAGTGACACCCTCTGCTATCAAGAATTCAAGAACTGCACGTTGCTTAAATCGCATTGATCGACCGTCTGCGCAGGGTTCCATGCTTTACACTGTAACAACACAATCGTTTAATGCTAAGGCTTCCCACCAACTGGAGCTATAGAGAAGAGGCTACGGAACAAGCCAGTACCTGCCGCGTGCCAATGCTGCCAACTGTTGAAGAGTTACGAAGATGGAGGCATTACTTTTCAGACAATCCTCGTACTACCACCTGTGAAAGTTGCCTCCCCTATGACCTTAGCAACAACAGTAATGGTAAATCAGAACGATTTTTGTTTACCGTATAACTTTCGACTCTGTAGTACATTTAGCCTACTTCCATCATTGCATGTATGTTCCAGGCCACGGCCACACATATAAATGGTGAATCACGTAAGACGTAACATCCCTTGTATTTCGTGAACAGTTGCAAGTATCAAAACTCGGTTTTCCGCAAATAGTAGAACGTCTTCGAGCGAGGTGGCGCAGTGGTTAGCACACTGGACTCGCATTCGGGAGGACGACGGTTCAATCCCGTCTCCGGCCATCCTGATTTTGGTTTTCCGTGATTTCCCTAAATCGTTTCAGGCAAATGCCGGTATGGTTCCTTTGAAAGGGCACAGCCGATTTCCTTCCCAATCCTTCCCTAACCCGAGCTTGCGCTCCGTTTCTAATGACCTCGTTGTCGACGGGACGTTAAACACTAACCACTAGAACGTCGACTGGCACATATGTCTTTATTTGGTTGTTTGATGAATGTTTTTAGCACTAGTAGCAACAGAGATATTGAAGCAACAGTACGAAATCATAAATGGAACAGTATACTGTTTACAATTTGTTTGATGAATGTTTTTTAGTTCTTGTATCAACAGAGATATTGAAGCAAGTACGGTATCATAAATGGAACAGTATACTGTTTATAGCAGCATTCGATAGCTCTTGAGAAGACAGAGTAATATAGCGCTTGTTAATGTTGACGTTGAAACCTGTAGTAAAAAAATTCGAGGTATGTCCTAGAACGTGAGGGCACGTAGGCCAGAAATGGCATTTGCGGTGCAAACACTGCCAAGCAGGCTTCCCTGACCAGGCTTCGTAGTCGTTTACAGTAAGGAGAATAAAGCTTTGTTTCCACTTGGACCAACTTACGACCTAGATTCAGATGCACCTACGAATACTGTATATGGAAATACAACATAGGCTAGACAGCAGAGTATCACAAAGGGCTTAGGAAATTTCACATTTGTGTATCCTCCCACATTTACGTGAGATGAAACAGAGAAATCAATTGAAACTTCCTGGCAGATTAAAACTGTGTGCCCGACCGAGACTCGAACTCGGGACCTTTGCCTTTCGCGGGCAAGTGCTCTACCATCTGAGCCACCGAAGCACGACTCACGCCCGGTACTCACAGCTTTACTTCTGCCAGTATCCGTCTCCTACCTTCCAAACTTTACAGAAGCTCTCCTGCGAACCTTGCAGAACTAGCACTCCTGAAAGAAAGGATATTGCGGAGACATGGCTTAGCCACAGCCTGGGGGATGTTTCCAGAATGAGATTTTCACTCTGCAGCGGAGTGTGCGCTGATATGAAACTTCCTGGCAGATTAAAACTGTGTGCCCGACCGAGACTCGAACTCGGGACCTTTGCCTTTCGCGGGCAAGTGCTCTACCATCTGAGCCACCGAAGCACGACTCACGCCCGGTACTCACAGCTTTACTTCTGCCAGTATCCGTCTCCTACCTTCCAAACTTTACAGAAGCTCTCCTGCGAACCTTGCAGAACTAGCACTCCTGAAAGAAAGGATATTATATCCTTTCTTTCAGGAGTGCTAGTTCTGCAAGGTTCGCAGGAGAGCTTCTGTAAAGTTTGGAAGGTAGGAGACGGATACTGGCAGAAGTAAAGCTGTGAGTACCGGGCGTGAGTCGTGCTTCGGTGGCTCAGATGGTAGAGCACTTGCCCGCGAAAGGCAAAGGTCCCGAGTTCGAGTCTCGGTCGGGCACACAGTTTTAATCTGCCAGGAAGTTTCATATCAGCGCACACTCCGCTGCAGAGTGAAAATCTCATTCTGGAAACATCCCCCAGGCTGTGGCTAAGCCATGTCTCCGCAATATCCTTTCTTTCAGGAGTGCTAGTTCTGCAAGGTTCGCAGGAGAGCTTCTGTAAAGTTTGGAAGGTAGGAGACGGATACTGGCAGAAGTAAAGCTGTGAGTACCGGGCGTGAGTCGTGCTTCGGTGGCTCAGATGGTAGAGCACTTGCCCGCGAAAGGCAAAGGTCCCGAGTTCGAGTCTCGGTCGGGCACACAGTTTTAATCTGCCAGGAAGTTTCATATCAGCGCACACTCCGCTGCAGAGTGAAAATCTCATTCTGGAGAGAAATCAATTGTTGATTTTTCAAAAATAAAGTGGTCTTGTACGCGGCAAAAAGCAACTACTTTATTAAATATCTAAATGTCGGAAGCAAGATTTGACCTCTCTTTTCCTGTACGTGGCTGTGTAGTTCTTAGAGGTACAATATGCGCTGTTAGAAAATTGTCTCTGTCTACACTGCTCCAAATTATAGCATATGGGATACAATTGTTGAACTAAACATTTGATTAAAAATACTTTGGTGACCACCTCTACACCGCAAGATAATTCTTAATGAAGATGATTCTTAATGAAACGTCGTTTCATGCTGAACGTAAGCGGGTAATGACAGTGTTACCAGCTACGTGCAATTCACGCTGCCGACTTATTTGATATTGCCATGCAATTTCGTCCACACTTTAACAGTGCTTTGGCGACCGCTGAAATCACATAATTTAAATTTTGTCTTAAAAAAAACACTATCTTTTATTAAGGGCATGTGTGCAGGCTGTTGACCATGGATTGAAAGGCAAGAACAATGAACAGATATAGCTATAGTGGATAATATGGTGAAGCATGCACTGGCGATTCGACGACACATATCTTCTGGCGTAATTGGAGCTTCGTCACAGACTGCATCTTTGAGTTCTCCCCAAAGAAATAAATCGACAGGAGTCAAATCGGGGGACCTCGTAGGCCATTTCACAACAGAATTTCGTCATATACAAGGTCCAGCAATGTTCTCGTTCAGTATTTGCTTCGCAACACGAGACGAGTGAGCTGGACAACCGTCGTACTGCAGCCGCGTACATTACCGAATATCCAGTGGTACCTCTTCTAGAAGAACCGGCAGAATGTTTGTCAGAAAGAGGACGTAGGAATTTCCGTGTAGAACGCATGAGGTGAAGTGACGTCCACAATGTGATTTCCTATTATGCTGGGTAATACGTTCACGCTCCGCGGCCGCTGATGTTGCACCTGACGAAGCGAGTATGGTATTTTCGGCTGCTCATTAGCGCATGATGTACAAATTTACGTTAGCGTTTTCAGCAAACGTTGCTTCACCGGTAAAGAGCACACATCGGAAAAACGTGGGGTCATCTCTCAGTTTCTGAAGGGAAAACCAACAAAATTCTGTACGACGTTTGAAATCACAGTCGACCAGTGCCTCTCGTATTGATAGATGATAGGAATGGAAATTCTGTCGATGAAGGATGCGAATGACATTCGTCTGGCTGATTCCACATTCCTTGGCAATATGTGCGTACCACTGCGTGGATTCATTAGCGTCGTAGCAGAATACCTAGTTCGTGTTCTCTGTTAGTTGCAGCCTTCTTTCTTGTCCTCTTTTTGACGTTCAAGCAGCCTGTCCGCTCTGGCGCCTTAATAATTCATTAACCTGTCTGGCGTGTCCGACATTGGTGATCCGGATAGATAGCTCTGTTCCGCTATAGTGCTATTAAGGCATTTCTTTTACATTCGCCATATAAAAGAGTACATCTAACGTCTTCTCATTGGTGTAATGTCTGCATACAACGAATGTTGAAGAAGAAATGAGCGGCATGCAATGCAGACACGTAAACAGGCAAATGTGTTGAGATTCTGATACGGAGTAGCACAAGAGCTCTGCTTTTTCGGTGTTGGCACAGCGAACACCGATTCCGGCCACCGTGCTCTCAAATTCTAGGACATTTCTCGTATTTTTAATGACAGATGTCAACCTCAACATTAAGGAACGCTGTATCACAGTAATTTACTTCTGAAGAGCTATCGAGTCCAGTCACAAAAAGTATTCAGTCATATTTGAAAAAAAACGTACTTACTTCAATATCTCCGCTGATACCAGCGCTAAAAACAATAAACAAACAAAAAGCACGTGCCTCTCGACGTTCTAACATTTGCCGAAAATCGTGTTTCGATGTATGTAACCGTCACGTGTTACGTGACTCATACGAGTGCATGGGGAATGGCGCAGGCATGGTAGCTCAGAGCGTTCGGTCTCAGAACTGGCCACACTCTGTAATAAAGGATTCTGAGTGAACCTCTCATCGAGACCACTCGCTTGGATCCGCAAGGAACCACTGAAGACTTTACGACGAAGAAACAGATCGAAAGAAAGCAGACAAAATATGTTCAGCGTCGCTGCCTTCGGTATGGAAGGACTTGGGTCCGATTCCCAGTACGTCCTCAGATTTTTCTGGGTTAGCGATGTCTGGCTTGAGGTCCACGCAGCCCTGTGAGACAATGTGAGGAGCTGCATGAACAAAAAAACAGCGGCATCATTAGGATTCATCTGCATGCAATGACGGTTGCAGAGACTGGCGACATGCTGATCACGTGTCCCATGATTATAGATCTCTCCTCGCACTGCCTTGTACGCAGCAGTCGGCCAGTGGGAACAGGCCTAAGATCTAATCCGTTAGGTGGTGTTCACTTTTATTATTATTATTATTATTATTATTATTATTATTATTATTACATGCGTGTAACCAGGTTGCAGGAAACTGAAGTAACCAAAGAACTCACAAAAATCTTAACTGGTAACTAATTAAGGTAGGATGTAAACAACTTTAGTTAGCAAGCAATGTTATTGTGGAAGTTATTGAATTACCTGAAAAAATAAAATTTCTCTGAAAAACGTTATTAAGTAAAATGGTTGTTGTTCTCTTCACTCCGAAGACTAGTTTGATGCAGCATTACATGCTAGTAAGAGTGTAGAATAATATCCTCGGTGATTTCTCGATAGCCGGCCGCTGTGGCCGAGCTCTTCTAGGCGCTTCAGTCCGGAACCGTGCTGCTGATACAGTCGCAGGTTCGAATCCTGCCTCGGGCGTGGATGTGTGTGATGTCCTTAGTTTAGTTAGGTTTAAGTAGTTCTAAGTCTATGGGACAGAGGACCTCAGTTGTTAAGTCCCATAGCGCTTACAGCCATTTGAACCATTTGAATTTCTCGGTAATGGACACTAGGCCGTGACCTAAGGTATGTTTCTCTGACTTCAGTTTCACCTACTAGTGATAATTTCCAAACTTAAACTCAAAAATATAATGTCAGGTTTGTTTGAGTGTGAAAATTTACTTTATACCACTTTATAGGCTCTGAGTACGTTTCCAGCATTAGCAGATTAAACAGTGGGTACAAAACCTGGCCTCAGGCCACGGCCTTTTCCCCATAAAACAGAATACCAATAACATAAAAGAGAGACTTCATTGTATAAAATAATAGTTTAAGTAACTAAAAACTTAAGGTGTGTCTTACTTCCCAAGCAGCAGACCTATACACATTAAGCAAAAATAAAGAAAAAGTAAGAATGGGTTTTTCCGTCCAAATCACTTAATTATTCAAAACTGCCGACATGAAGATCAAACTATTGGTAGATATGCTTATAAGTAATTTTCAGTATATTTCGACACATTTTTCCAATAGACACATATTGAAAGTTATTAATGAAGCTGGAACGGTTTTTATCTTTCTTCTTGCCATTTTGCCTCCTACTTATGTTTCGTAGCGTTCCGGCAATAAATAGCTCACTGAGAGGTTGTTTCTCACAATTTTAGTACCGATAGATGTTTCTCAAAATTTTAGCACCGATAACCTTAATATTTTCTATGGCATCTAGATAGAAGTATTGTTACCGTAGTCTTGCATTCCCCAAAAAAAACAAAAAAAAAAAACATAATTAGCTAATTTTCTGTCGGTGGGAATTATCTGCCAATACGTGGGAGCAGACTTTTCAAAGCAGCCTTCTACAAGTTTCCGAATAGTAACGGTTTACGTAAATGCCTTGCATCTTTTGCAATATCTTACAGAATTCAACAAGTATTACTTCGAAATTCTTAACCCCGCAATTCATTATCGTTTAACCAGTTACCAGACGTTATCACGTTGTGAAAGTGACGCGCCTAAGTGTTAATGAACTTGCATATTTTTGTATTACCATCTCTCAGCACAGCACAACACGTCATTTTCTGTAAGGTGTCGTTACTGAAATACAAAATTCGCTATGATCATGTTAAATATGACTATCTTCCGAAATTACCACATGAAATAATACATCAAGAAGGATCAAACTCATATGGTAAGAGTTGTATCCTCATTATCACAGAGCTTGCATGAGATTTACAGAACATTTTTAAACATAAGTAGCGTGTGCCGTGCAAAAATACTGTTGCAATGTACATATGTTTCGTTTCTGAACAGTCTAATTGATTTTTACCAGAGCACCATTGTTCAAGCTTTTTATCATTAAACCGCACCCGATATGGTTAGACGAAGCAATTAAACTTCATACAAGAGAATTATGGTGTAACATACTGTCTGACAACATGGGATCGGTAGGGACTGAGTACAAGCTCAACCTTTGCAGGGAAGGGACAAATAATCGATACTGGCGCCTTAAAAGGACCCATCACCCCGGTTTGCTTTAAGTAATTTAAATCAGTAGCATTGGTGAATCACAGGTCTTGTCGATACGTGTCTATTGTCTTAATCACTGCGCTACAATCAACACAGATTCTTAAAGGTTTCCCTAATATGAAAGGTAGGGTGTAAAAAGTGAGGTTTGAATTATTAAGTTAATTTATTTTTTAATCCGTCATTTTACTACTTAAGCTATCGAGCTTACGTATAATTCTTTTACAATAGCGTTTTATCCTGTTTCGCTGATAATTTTGATATGCTCACTTGCGTCAAACTATTGTGGTTTTGAAAGGTAGATCAAGGATTTACCTGCAGTATGTTTCCATAGTGATGGGACAAACATATTACAGAGCCTTGATTAAACTGTCTAAAAGACAAAATCCAAACTTTTCAAAGAAAGATAAATAAGTGATCGTGTGTATTTACAAGGTATTATGCCGTCTTATTGGTTGCCTGAATGGTGTTTTTCTCTTCCGCGGCTGCCGGCACTTATTTTGGTTTACAGCTTTCGAGAAAAACGCACCAGGTCGATATAGATTTCAGCTTCAGCTACAACTGTTTTCCAGCATCTTTTGTCAACGTATTGAGTTGTTATAACCAAACTTTTTCTACTTAACACGTCATAACACGGAAACTAATTACCGTGTAAGTACCAAACAAGGTAGCATTAATGTCTAGGGTATGGGTGCATGATTTCCATGCGTCACAGCGCCGCCGTCAAATTCCAGTTATTGCCACCAGGTGCCGTGATCATTCGTCGTGATTCATAGTCTCACACACCTGAACAGACGCACTTGTTGACGTGTCAACATAAGCTTGGACAAAAGGAGCAATGCATTATTGGTGAAGCTCTATTATTAAAACAACAGTAACGCTGTAGCTGCACTTTGAGAATATCGCCGGCCCTTTAACACCCTATGGATAGACGAAGATCGTTTACCTCCGACGGGTGAGGTGAACACACAGAATTGCCGACTATGGGGATCTTCAGCTCCAGTCACTGTGCAGGGGTGAACGGGTGACAGTATGGTGTGGCTTCATGGCTACGTTCATCAATGGTCCATTTTTTTTAACAAGTTGGCGCTCGAGGACCAGAGACGTGCAGTGTGACCGGCCAGTGTTGCTGCGATGTGCTTCGCCAGAGTCTCATACCCGCCCTACGGAGAGACCCATTGAACTCAATAGTTTTCATGCAATATGGGGCCCCACCGTTCGTGAAGTTCACCTGCTTCTCCGAAACACATTTGGAAATCATCGAGTTATAAGCCGATCGTTTCCAAATGTTTGGCCGACGCGCTCATCTGATCTCATTCCTTATGATTTCTGGTTGTGGGGCTGCCTAAAGGACAGGGTTTACCAGGGGAACTTCCAACCATGTGCTGATCTAAAGGGCAGCATATCAAGAGAAGTAGCCAGCATACCTTCGGACATGCTTCGTGCTGCTGTGCAGATTGCAGCCCTGCTCTTCCAGTCTATTATGGATGTTTCAATTGAATTTATTCTGCATTATTTCTCTTCCCCATGTTCTTAACATTAATGCTACCAAATTTGGTCCTCATACGGTAATTTGGTTTCAGTGTTATAACGTTTTAAATACGGAAAATTTAATTATAACCATCCGATATGTACACCCGTTCAGTAAAATTTCACATGAAATGTCCATTTTCTTTTAGCCAGGAATAAAATCCTAATAAATATAAAATTTCCAAAGACCGCCTTAGGACGAAGCAACTTACCATAGTGAAACGAAATTACGATTAGATATTTTATTAAGACCAAATACCTTACAAAAATTAGTCTCTTGAATATAAAAAATAAATATAGTAGAGAAGTATGCTCTATTAAGCTATCGCAAGACATTTGTTGCGTTGGGAATGCAAATTACGTGATTCAAAACTTAATTGTGTTTAAGGAAAGTTAGGTTCACTGGCATAAGATAGTTAAAAAGTGATGTGTTCTAACTGCTGTGGTGTACTGACTTTCGTCGACTAATTCTACGAGATTAACAGAAAGCAAAATTTAACGGCAATATTTCGTGTGGTCTTGGTAAACTCTTACTTATTTTATTTTTTCATGATATTTGTGTCTTTTTCTTAGAAAAGTTTTAAGCACCTATGGTAATCTAGCACTCCAGATGTTAAAGAATTGTCTCCAACTTCCCCTAGCATCTATCGCTTAAAAACGTTCCGTACTTGCTTAGTTAAATGTAATGAAGACGACTAGCACTTGTGTGGTTCACCCTACTTAACAACTAGTTTTATGAAAATCTACTATCTCTATATTTTGAGAAAGTACACAATACTCAATAATGTTAATAGTTGTGTTACGCGTGGTCCAATGCATAACTCTACGCCTAACGTTCCGTCTTCCCAAGCAAGAGACCTCGTCAGACAACACGGAAAACTGTTACAGATTCAAACACACACAACAAGTTCGACTTGCTATGCTTGCTTTAAACTGTATTAGCTTTCTGAGTTGGCTACGCTTCTAACGATGCCTTGGACCACGGCCATATGCCAATAAAACACATATCACCAATAACGCAAATAGCGGCCGTGGAAACCTGTATTATTTCTGCACAACATACCAGTAACTGACGTATCACATGAACGGGAGACAGTAAAAAGGGTAGAATGCTGCGAACCTTTTGGGTGTACATATTAATGAAAACTTGATCTGGAAGAAGCATATTACTAAACTGTACAGCAGATTTTGCTCTTCGCGTAATTGTTGGGCTTGGGGATAAACAAATCAACCCCTGACATATTTTGCTTATTTCCCCTTAGTGAAGCAGTATAGACTAAGCTCTTGGGATAACTGGTCATTTAAAAAGAAAGTACTGATTGCACAAATGCGAGCGTTAAGAATAGTATGTGGTGCTCACCGTCAAGTAGGTACATCTCCAAGGACTTATAACTTCTAAATGCACCATCTAAATACATATATGATCTAATAAGAACCATCATAAATAATCTACCATAATTCAAGAAGAATAGCGACTTCCAAAACTACAGCACTAGACGAAAAGTCGTGTAAATAAGAAACATTTTAATATGACATGTTTTAAAAACGGACTAAAAAGTATAAAATGATTTCTCCTAGCCTCATATAGATTCCTAACACCATTCAGGTGGTCCTGAAAATTTGTCCTTGTGTACTTTCAACAGCTGTGAAAATAGTTCCAGAATTTAAAATGATAAACGTGAGGCGCATGCTACAGGTAATAGTAATGAAATGAACTTCAATTATGTATTGCATGCTTCCCAAGTTACTCGTTCTAAATTCTACAAGTATTTCTATACCTATTAAAAATTCACAAGAACAAATTTTCAGCACTACCTCTGAGTTAGGAGAAATTATACTTTTTAATCCATATTAAAAATGCGTTATATAACAAGTTTTTTATTTACACAATTATTTTCTGCTTTTTTTTTCCTGAGTGTTGTGGCGGCGCTGTTCTTTCCGTCCCTTTACGACGAACCTGCACCTACCTGTGAACATTGTCTCAGCAGATCATCAGTAGGGAAGCCGAGCGAAACCTACTATACTTCGACGTGAACCAGGCTGCAATTAAAGTCACTAATCTACGTTTCGGGAGAAAGTATTCACACGAAATGGAAGATTGGAAATTTTGTCCTTAAGTACTATATTCTGAAACTTAGGTTAACAAGTATCACTGCCAAGCCCGCTCTAGTCTTAACAAAGTCACTCACAATCCCTTTCACTCACGTTAGCAAGTTTATGGTGTTACATGTCCCGAAAACCTAATAGCTACAAACATAAGGATTGATTTTGTTTGAGAATGCTAGCCAAATATTAAGTCTGTCGGTACCTAATGCAGTCACAGTTTTTATCCTCAGACCTGCTCAATACGCCACGCGGAATATATGTCTTTTCTCGTCACAAAATTCAGTTAAAAATTCCGACACTTCTACACACCCATCGGAATAATTATGCCGTCACTTTACAACACTTTTGATGTACGAAACACTGCTAGATCCGGCAACTTATTATTACCATCGGAACTACTACTACACACGTCCGAATTGTTTCATGGCTAGGCTCCGACTCCTCTCTAGGATACTCTAAGTCTTCTCTACCAGCAGAGAAAGGCGCGCTTTTCGTCAATAACTAATCGCAAAATAGTAAACCTAAGGACTGCACTTTTTACCGATGTAATTATCTAATATGCTGAAGTTTGTTTATGCATAAAGTTATCGACTATTGTTATTTATATCTGAATTAATTCTCCCTTCACCATAAACTTACTTTAGAAACCTGTTCTACAAAAATCCCCTTTGTCCACATCCATACTTCTTCGAAATGTTCCCACACTAAATCCCACTACATAACTCGTTAAACAATTATCTTCACATTAACCTTACACCACACTCACGCATCATTCATACTGATAAAACACATTTATAACATTTTACATACACAGAAAAGACATAATAACACAGTGGTGTCGCACAATAGTAAAGAGTTGGAAACGTGGAATAATGTCAAAGTTCCGTTGCCTATGCCGAGACCCAGAGGTAGTAGGTTAGCCAAGAGGATTGCGCATGTATGGAATGTGTCGTCACGCAGGGGCAATGGCCTGGTTACACACAACAGGCGAGAGAGAATTGGTTAGCACGCGGGTTTGTGTTACAGACGGAGACTTTCGTAGCCTGCAAGACAGAGGTATAGCGTCAGCTGTACTGCATCTCACAACTTCGCGTTAAGTCTGCCGCAACAACACGTAACTCTGTTGCAAGAACACCTAAGGGGCGAGTACGACAGATGAAGCAGCAGTATAAGTGGAACGAATGCGGTCATTACAAACGAGCATGACGTCAGGACGTCGCTCGTGCTTCCTTTAAATACGCCAGCTTTGACAGCAACAATACACTCGCAGTCGCAGTTAGACTTACTTCTAGATGTGTACAGGGTCGCTGCGTAGCGCTCAGCTCGGTGATCGCCAAGTTCATCTGTATTAAGGAGATGTAGCAGTAAGGGCGGCCCATCCAGCAGCAGACGTGAGGGGACAGTACCAGCTCTGGTCCTCTCTGCTGCCTCTGTCAATCATCAACCCAGGATCAGCAGACATCGCGGCAGACTCGCTCGCCGCCAACGCTGACCACATCAGTGAGCCGTCGTCGAGATCGTGCGGGGCCTAGGCCCTGTGCATCCGCCGTGCAACCGGGTGAGCCGACGACGCTGGGGGACTGCAGCCCGTTCCGCCCGTCCACCGCGGTGGAGCCACCAGGAGGAGCAGGGAAGAAGACGGGGTGGGATAGAGTACACTCCGCACTACGAGAACGCTTTTCGTAGCGACAGCACCGGGACTCCAACCCGGAGCCTTCACGCGCTTCTGCTTGCTGTCCACTGCCGCGTCGGCCGGCCAGCCGGACGCCATCCAGTCCACTGTAGGCCACCGGGACCACCGGGGCGCCTACAACACTTTATGAAAATACTAGAACAGTTTATGAAAAACATTCTATTACTTTAGTACACTCTAGCGGGCACAGTCGAAACTAAATCAGTCCCCTATCCAATATTGCCCTCTATCGGCTGAACATAAACTATGTGCACGACCAGTCTCGCGTCACCTTCTGTCACTATCCAGGTCTGAGACACATCTCCCACTTAACCGTCTCCATGGCAGGATCGGTATACGGCGCTACGCCTCAGTGTGTAAAATTTTTCAATCGATTTGAAACATTTTGATGAGATTACAACAGGGACAAGTGGTAAAGTTATCTTCTGAAAGATCTCGAAAGTAAAATTGAGAGAGAAACGAGCTCACACAGGGACTTACCAGCAACCATTCTTATTGTTAAATAATCACAAGTGGAACAGGGAAAGAGGGAAATAGTGGTACACGTAGAATCCTCCGCCACATGTCAGAGCAGAAAGGGAGTCAATATTTCGTTGTCAGCCAGTTATGACCTACGTGGAAAGTCTCAGGTCTCTAGCTCATCGGGAAGTGAGTCTAAAATCAACTGCAAAGTTTGCATGGAGTAGACAAGAAAGTAACCTATTAAAAAGTGTTAAAATAACCTTTATTACTCACTGTTAAATCTGTTAGTGGCTCAAAAACGAGTCCATTATGCAACAACGAAAATTTTTGATTATTTGCCCAATAACATAAAAGTCTGACAGCTAGCAAAGCAACTGTTAAAACTAACTTAAAATCAGTTCTCTTGGACAACTCTTAATCCATGGAAGAATTTTTGTGAAGAAACCAGTAGCTTGAATAAAATCCTTAGATTTTAAGTTCAGTTGCATGAGTGGGACTAAACAATAATTTGTTCATTAATGTTAACGTTAATCACGTATAGATATCCTGTAAACTGACTTGTTCCAAATCATTTCGATAAATGATATCGTTCGGATGATATATGGAAAATGTAAAACCGTAACTAATGAATCTGCTGGTAACTGTCGAATCCATATAACATTACGTCCGAGCATCGCAGACTGTATGTAATGGAGATAACTCCCAAATTTAAAGAACGGTAGCTATATTTCGAGGTACGATAAAAATCAACCAAAAGTATTTTTTTATTTATACAACTTGTGTATGGTTCAAATGGCTCTGAGCACTATGGGACTTAACATCTGTTGCCATCAGTCCCCTAGAACTTAGAACTACTTAAACCTAACTAACCTAAGGACATCACACACATCCATGCCCGAGGCAGGATTCGAACCTGTGACCGTAGCAGTCGCGCGGTTCCGGACTGAGCGCCTAGAACCGCTAGACCACCGCGGCCGGCCAACTTGTGTATGATATACTGTTTTTTTTTTTAACTCATTAAGTGGTGTACATTCCTCAGGTGGCTGGTGTTGATGATGAGACAACAGGTAACTCTGTTCTCGGAAGTTATCCACGGTTTTGTCAGTAATTGTAGTGTCTGTGGTATTTGAAAGAGAGGGAAGAGAGTGAGTTGCAGTCTATAGGTGAGCAGAGAATGGTGTATCAATAGAAATCAACTTTTATAAGTAGATCTCCGATGGAAGAACGCGAATTGTTCAACCTTATTTTAATCCTTGATTGTTTAGACGACTACAAGTGATTAGCTACTTACAGCAAAGATATTCTATGTTGGGAAGCAGTATAGAATTCAAGACAAGATAAATATGCCGAATGTATCTCAGTACTCGCATGTTGTGTATCATCGTTATGCCTGCTAAACCATTCACAGCGCCAATTCTTCCCAGCTACACAATAATAAGCAAAGCCTTGATGAAAAAGCGCTCTGAAAACTGTGTTACGAATATTTACTTTTAGGTCTGCTGTGTATCGAAATACAGATACTGTCTCGCGTGGGCAAAGATCTGTGACTTTCATGATCTAATTCTCTCAGAATGTGCCTGAATGGTTGAAGGAAACCACATGATGTCTGAGTGGAGTGGGCAGGTGGCGGTTTGAGTATTATTGCTCCGGCATGAGAGCATTTCTCCTATTGTCTTATTTTCATATGAAGGCGTTAGTTTTGTACTTGGAAAAGGACGCAACGAAAGATGTTTCTCGTGATTTAATCAGCTCACAGAACACTTGTCGAGACTCGACCACTGATACGCTTCCCTGTATTTTCGCAGGTCTACATGCCTTACGTGCAGTGCATGAGAGCCACCGAGCCCCAGACAGTGATGGAGGTGGTGCCCACTGTAGCGGCTGCCATGCGGCCCTTCGAGGACGAACTCGTCGAGAACGGACACAAGTTCTTCGGAGGTGAGTGCTGCGCCTGGCGCGTGCTCAGCAGTGAAAGACGGTGATTAATCCGCTTAGGTTTATGGTGCTTCTTTCCTGTAGATGACACTTCGAGGTACAAAATGTTCCTTTCGAATTTTAATTCTACTTCCACTCAATTCATAAAACGGCTGAAACGTGTGTCAACCTGTTAAGACTAGATTTATGTGAGCGACCTGCAAGCGGCGCGAAAATAAAACAGTTTTACGAACAAACCAGTATAAAGAGCTGATGCACTTTTTTCCTTCTCTTCTGTAGGATAAACCTGTATTACATTTAGAATTCATTAACTCCAATTTACTATACCACTGACTAAACTGAATCATCCAATTACACAGCGTCTGTCCTACCCTGAGAGGGTGAGGGCTTTTGAACAGTACCAGAAACAAAAAATTACAATCGGTCTCATGTAAGTGATAAGTCATACATGTTCCTACAGACTCTCAGTCTCGTTTTAATGCTTCGAAAAACTCGCATCTTCCGTCTGAAAATGTTCTGTGAAGTTTTCGTCACATCCAGTCGATATGGTCACTTGATCTCTTTTCTCAAGTCACAAACCCTAACATTCTTTTCTTCACTCTTATCTAGCCTTGGCATATCGCATGTAGGTAATGTCTTCCGTAGTATATACTGCTCAATGAATTCTGAATCGCTCTGCGTACAGTTCAGGATAGAAGTCGATGCCTTTCGTTTTGCTGATCTGTAACGCTTTACTGTTTGTTATGCATCAAGACATTCAAAGAGATCAAGTACTTCCAACATATTATCAAATGGTATAAGACCCAAGTTTAGAGTGCAGTATTCAATTAATGGTATGGCAACTGGATCAATGTTAGAAGTTAACAAAAAAAACGAATTTTTCGCATTCCCTACTACATCCTTCAGGCTGCAAGATTTTTTAGCAGTAGGTTCGAACAGCAAGTAAATGTAACGGAGATGATTCTGGAACTGAAATGGGAGTCCCTGGAGGGAAGGCGACATTCCTTTCGAGAAACGCTACTCAGAAAATTTAGAGAACCGGCATTTGAAGCTGACTGCAAAACGAATCTACTGCAGCCAGCATACATGGCACGCACGGACCACTAAGATAATATTCGAGAAATTAGAGTCAAACAAGCAGGTCAGTATTGTTTTTCCATAACAGTGGAAGGGAAGCAATCGACTACAAGTATCAGAGTCAGTTACAACAACTTTCCTCACTGTGGGCCCCTTTTTGAATGGCACGATGTGGACCTTGTAAACGGATTTTCAACTGCTTTGCAATTTTATCATTCCTTTAGTGTTTTAACCTGTTCAAGACTGACACATCCCATTGTACTTGTCTGCCATCGTAGATTCAGTGAACGGAGTTAGCAATAATACTAGAGATGCTGCAGTTTGGACACATTAGACGTTTCTGACATTGGGTACTGAAACGGGTCTTACATCATAATAAACAGTCAACCGTTGCTATGGCTGCATGTTTTACACTGACCACACCAAATACAGCATACGGATGTGGGTCAGTAAGCTACTGATAATGATATATGTGTTGAGAGTGGTATAAACCAAACCCACGAGCATATTCCTTTATCATTATTAACGCGATTTTATGTCAATATGCAAATCAGATTACGTTTAACAGAAGTTGTTGTAGTTGTACTGTAAAAATATAAATTTTCCTTGTTGTCCCTTATTGTAGGACGTTTAACTAAAGCCGCTAACCAAACCAAGTTCGCTGGATGAAGATGAGGCTGCAACAGGGCCTACAGACATAATCGAAACTACGACGTTCTTTCTGTCCGAGACGTATTTCGCCTATCTAATCTGGCTGACCAACACGTTGAACCATATGGCCACTCTAGTACGTGTTGGTGGCCGAGGTTCTCGACTTTTGAGTTGTTGTAGCACATGCCGTCTTCCAGAGGTAATCAATGTGTTGATCTCGCTTGCCACAAGAGAGCCAATCAAGTAACACGTGCTGCACCTACACTCTTGCTACACGCATAATAAAAGCACCTACTCGTTAGTGTAACAGACGAGGGGGCTCCTGCTTTGCACCCTTTGTTACGAATCGCCAGAGGCCCCAGAGACCCTCCGGACCACCCAGGGGCTCTATCGGGCGCAGCGACGACTGTTTAGGGTTGCAGATCACTGGTGGTTTTCTCGAAAATAAACATTTAATTCTACTTATCGCCTTCACTAGTTTTAGCAGTTGTTGCTGACGTAGCAAGTAAAATATTAATTTGAACGTATGACAAATATAAATCAGCTATGATGAAACTGATGATGTCCCAATAGGCTATCACGCGATTATCGTTACTGGTTTTAATAAAGAGGATATTATGTGATTACCATAAAATATAGATTTTTCGTCAGAAAATACGGCGGTAAAAGTTGACACTCAGTTGCCAACATTTGTGAATGTTGGTATTGATGAGCGGCAATAAAATAAAGAGAACTATAGGTAATTTAAGTTTGCCACTTCAGAAATTACAACATTTATTTTCCTTTAACGTTTGGACTCTAAACTCAATATTAATGAAAATTAGAATAACCGCGCCGTGCAACTGGAAGGTTTACTTTTGTTTGGATGTAATTAGAACTATTCTTTCGACATTGATCCTCTGCGATCAAGGTCTAAACGATAGTTCTAACTGTGTCCGAACAAAAATAAGATACACAAAAAAATGTTGTCAAATAAGCGAGCTGACCTGTTACTGAATGAGAGCGCGGTTTATTATTTAGTACAATGATGGCTGGAAATATAAACCATGGATATCCTAGTCCACGTGGGCACGCGACTCAGACCTGCCCGCAAAGATCGAAGTTCCATTTTCATACAGAATGCCAGCGAAAGTAAAAGATTTACCGGTCTTACCCGTGACATAAGAAAGCAAGTTCGCATTACATGGCTGCGTGCTGAGTGAGACAATAGCACGTAGGGAACTCACCGACACATGTGAAGTGAACATCGCGACTGACGACCGCATACCCGACCATAGCCGACCAGTGCCAAGACAGACGCAATTGTAACTGTGCTCAGGCGGTGCCACACTAATTCTCGTGGCAAACGTCTGACTGGCCGCCGTAAACCAAAGACCCTGGTGTGAGACATGTCATGCATCCTGCTAACTCCAACTCCAAAGAGCGACGCGACGCACAGCAGCATCGATAGCAACGTATCTACATGCACTCCTCTTTGGATAAGACATGGTAGCGTCACGTTCATGTATCTGTGAAGCTAGACACGGAGAAAAGCAGGAGCCTAGACATCATAAAGTGAATTACATATGTCGTCTCCAAGTAAGACCAGCGTGCAACTATTGTGATGCACCGTCAGATGAGAGTACGTGTTCCGGTTTTCCTGTAGACACAGTTCTGCTGCAATACGGATAACAGTTGCATCACAGTGAGGGACTGAATGGCGTGTCAACGCGAAACGTGCTCAAAAGTTGAAGTACTCGTGCAGTACCCCCAAACGCAATGTCACGTTCATCCATAGTAAAATGGTACCAACAATATGATCGAGGTCGCAAAAACGTGGGTGATGTTAAGCTGGAGCACCACCGAAATCGATCACAGACGCCAGTGCGATATTGCAGTGCCTATGTTAGTCTGATTTCAATGCAAAGTTTCTTTGGACATACATGCATGCATGTCGTCATTCCATGCATCCATGTCCAAAGGAACAGACACTGCGGTGACTACAGCCGTTATGAAATATATAAAATGTATTCGCAACTGCGAATAATGACAATCATCAGCTGTAGAATGGAATAATGATAGTGAGAATCTGTGCTGGACCGGGACTTAACCTGGATTTCCCGCTTATCGTGAGTGGTCGCCTTACTTTTTTGCATTTTGTTCTTTATGGTCCGTTGTATTTCGTCATAGCGGACGTCACATGACATCCGTTGAAGTTCGTTGTTGGTCTTTTCACTCAGTATTTTTTATTACAAAGGACAGCCCGCTCTCTGACCGAATACGCTGAGCTACCGTGCCGGCAGTACCATTCGGCTACCCACGCATTGACTCACGGCTAGACCATCTGTCGTCAACCAGGCATGCGTGTCCAAAGGAACTTTGCATCGTAATCACAATAACGTAGGCACTACAATATCGTATTTCTCTGCCGACACCAGACAAGCAACTTTGACGTATATTGTCTGACCTGTACGGGAATATACATGATATGTGAACGAGTCTGGGTCGTAGACGTATGCTTGCCGACATATGGAAGTTTGGGGTCGGGCCTGCGTCGTGCACGGATAGCCAAATCGTAAGGCGACCGCTCGCGACAAGAGGGGAAATCGGGGTTCGAGTCCCGCACCGGCACAGATTTTTACTGTCGTCATTTCATTATACAGCTGATGGTTTTATCGTTTCATTATACAGCTGATGGTTGTCGTTATTCGCAATTGCGAATACATTTAAGGTACAGACGACAATGTCCATAAAGTCGAGGAACTGATTAGCAGCAACTGCAGATATTCACTTTCACAAAGCAGCTCTCAAATAACTCCGAGGTCAAGGAGCGGAATATATCGTCCAGAAAATTGAACGATTAGTAAAACATTCCGATCAGTGTTCACAGAGACTTGGTTATTATGCTGAAAAGTAGTGTCTTGCATGTGTGTCGCGTGCAATGTCTCTAGCATTCATTAAAAGTTACTTGGACACAATTATAAATAACTTATATTTTGAAATACTCTCATAGGCTAATAAAAATATGAGACGTACTCCATGCGGGGTGGCGTATTGCTTGCGCACTGGCTGGCACTGAAACGCCGAAGAACTGGTATAGGCTTGCGTAATCAAATACAGAAATACGTAAACAGGTAGAATACGGCGCTACCGTAGGCAACGCCTATATAAGACAACATGTGTCTGGTGCAGTTTTTAGATTGGTTACTGCTGTCACAGTGGCAGGTTATCAAGATTTAATTGCGTTTGAACGTGATGTTATAGTCGGCGCAGTAGTGATGGGACACAGCATTTCCAAGGTAGCGAAGAAGCGGCGATTTTCCCGTACAACCATTTCACGAGTGTACAGTGAGTATCAGGAATGCGGTAAAACGTGAAGTCGGAAAAAGATGCTACAAAAACGGCACCAACGATGACTGAAGAGAATCGTTCAACGTGACAGAAGTGGAACCTGTCCGCAAATGACTGGGCCATCAACAAGTGTCAGCTTGCGAACCATTCAACGAAACATCATCGATATGAGCTTTCGGAGCCGAAGGCCCACTCGTGTACCCTCGATGACTGCACGACACAAACCTTTACGTCTCGTCTGGGCCCATCAACATCAACATTGGACCGTTGATGACTGGAAACATGATGCCTGATCGGCTGAGTCTCGTTTCAAATTTTTTCGAGCGGATGGACGTGTACGCGAATGGAGCCAACCTCATGAATCCACAGAGCCTGCATGTTAGCAGGGGACTGTTGAAGCTCGTGGGCGCTCTGTAATAGTGTGTGGCGTGTGCAGTTGGAGTGATATAGGACCCCTGATACGTCTAGATACGAGTCTGACAGGTGACACGTACACAAGCATCCCGTCTGACCACCTGTATCTATTGTGCATTCAGACGGACTTCTGCAATTCCAGCAGTAAAATGTGACCCCCTACACGTCCAGAATTGCTACGGAGTGCCTCCAGAAACATTCTTATGAGTTAAAACACTTCCATTGATCACCAAACGCCCCAAACATGAACATTATTGAGCACATCTGGCATACCTTGCAACGTGGTGTACAGAAGAGATCTCCATCCCCTCGTACTGTTACGGATTTACGGACAGCCCTACAGGATTCGTGGTGTCAGTTCCCTCCAGCACTACTTCAGACATTAGTCGAGCCCACGCATGCTCGCGGGGGCCTACACGATATTAGGCAGGTCTACCAGTTTCTTTGGCCCTTCAGTGTACTACGCTAAATAATAAACATAGTAATTGCAATCAGTGCTAATGAATGGTATTTGTAATATTCAATACTTTTACAACACTTTGAATAGTTGGTCTAGGATCAGAACCACAAACTACTAAATCATTATCAAACAACATGTTCCGTTAGTCCATACAGTTGTCAGAAGTTCATCGTATAAAAGCATACATGAAAGCTAAGTAATAGTTGTTGAAAATGAAGAAATTGACTCATTAAAAAATAACATTTTTGTCACAAAAGAAAATATGTACAGTAAAAAGTGTATCTTCGTTCTAATACTAATATCATAAGCATTTCTCCCATCAAACCAAGCCATCATTTTAATATTTGGAAAGAGAGTGTAACTGTACTCCAGAAGCACTAACAGGATAGAATGCACCTCCTCTATACCTAAGACGCCCTAATTACTTGAACTTTACACTCCCTGGTACCTTCCAACGCTATTCAATGCATTAACAGCCTCACTGTCATGATACGAAGGTTGCACAAGCTCCATGGTCACACGAGTCCGAGAGACAGTAAATAGACTGTTTCCGTCTCTACCGGACGATACTCAATATGACTATTTCGAACACCTGATGCATCAAAGACGCAGGACACCTCTCATACGGACTCTGGACGCCCAGGAGAAACGCAAGAGCGCCATAACGCCAAGCGCTGGTTAAGGTGGTACAGCCCAGGAGACTTAGTACGGAACTGCACGCCTTTGCAAAAACTGAGACCATCGGAAAAGTTACTAAAATGCTGCTTCGGGACGTTTCGTATGCTTCATTGCTTGTCGAACGCTACAGATGATGCCGAGATAAACTGCCAATCAACAGGAAGACAAAATCGCAGAAATGTTGACTTGTCCTCCGTATGAAAGCCGAGTACAGACGTGAGCGCAGTACGACGATGGGGGCCTCTTTCCCACGAATCTGAAGACCTACTCGACAGTAGCGAAGTTACAATTGGAAGGGCCATCTTCGACGCTCCTCATAGTGAAGAGGTTTGGACAACACGACCAGAATTGCAGGATCCGCCAGCGCTTCCATAGAGATGACAACTGACATGATTCAGATCCACGGTGCTGCAATCAGCTCCAATGAGAATTTCTGAAACATCAGATCGGTGTTTCTTCAGAATGCGACCAGCGGTGTTGCATGCAGTGTCGCGGAGCAGCTTGGATTGCTGGTTGCTGTGCTGTCGAACGTTAGTTCAAACGTGACAGCACGAGTCAGTTTTTACATTTAGTATTTATAACATCTGGAAGAAATGAGAAATACTAAATGGAAAAATTATTTCGTGTTGTGAAATTTGAACTGCCGTCCCACAGCCCACCATCCAGTAATGCTAATATATAAGCGTGTGTTTGGGATCTGTTAATTTTTTAAAATTTTTCATTTCCCATCTCTAAAAGTTATAGCATTGACACATTGAAGAGAGAGTGACTTTTCAGCCAAGAACCAGACGAGTTGCTACTGGGACAGGCTGAAACCCAATTCGAAATGTTTGCGAGAGGAGTTTCAAGTTCCTTAGACAAAGGGACACCAACCGACAACTTTGCCAGAACCTGTGGATGGGAAGTGTTTTTAATTTAGTTCTGGAACGATATGTCGCAGACAGAAGAATGTGAGGGCTAGGGTAAGTGTAAATGTGTAGTGAATAATATCGATGACTTACTTGGCATGTGAGGTTTACGAATGTCGGTATTAACACATTGGATTACTGGAACATTTGTCAAACAACCACGGGAGGGCAACCAGTGTCTACACACAAGGGCCACAATGATTATAAATGTGTTTGACTCGCGGGAGGCTGAAAGAGAAATATTTTCAGTGTAGTTGTTGTTGTTGTTGTGGTCTTCAGTCCTGAGACTGGTTTGATGCAGCTCTCCATGCTACTCTATCCTGTTCAAGCTTCTTCATCTCCCAGTACCTACTGCAGCCTACATCCTTATGAATCTGCTTACTGTATTCATCTCTTGGTCTTCCTCTACGATTTTTACCCTCCACGCTGCCCTCCAATATTAAATTGGTGATCCCTGGATGTCTCAGAACATGTCCTACCAACCCCCTTCTTCTAGTCAAGTTGCGCCAAAAGCTCCTCTTCTCCCCAATTCTATTCAATACCTCCTCATTAGTTATGTGTCTACCCATCTAATCTTCAGCATTCTTCTGTAGCACCACATTTCGGAAGCTTCTATTCTCTTCTTATCTAAACTATTTATTGTCCACGTTTCACTTCCATACATGGCTACACTCCATACAAATACTTTCAGAAACGACTTCCTGACATTTAAATCTAACAAATGTTAACAAATTTTTCTTCTTCAGAAACGCTTTCCTTGCCATTGCCAGTCTACATTTTATATCCCATCTACTTCGATCATTATCAGTTATTTTGCTCCCCAAGTAGCAAAATTCCTTTACCACTTTAAGTGTCTCATTTCCTAATCTAATTCCCTCAGCATCACCCGACTTAATTCGACTACATTCCATTATCCTCGTTTTGCTTTTGTTGATGTTCATCTTATACCCTCCTATCAAGACACTATCCATTCCGATCAACTGCTCTTCCAAGTCCTTTGCTGTCTCTGACAGAATTACAATGTCATCGGCGAATCTCAAAGTTTTTATTTCTTCTCCATGGATTTTAATACGTTCTCAGAATTTTTCTTTTGTTTCCTTCATTGCTTGCTCAATATACAGATTGAATAACATTGGGGATAGGCTACAACCCTGTCTCACTCCCTTCCCAACCAATGCTTCCCCTTCATGTCCCTCGACTCTTATAACTGCCATCTGCTTTCTGTACAAATTGTAAATAGCCTTTCACTCCCTGTATTTTACCCCTGCCACCTTCAGAATTTGAAAAAGAGTATTCCAATCAACACTCTCAAAATGTTAGAAACGTAGGTTTCCCTTTCCTTAATCTTTCTTCTACGATAAGTCGTAGGGTCAGTATTGCCCCATGTGTTCCAACATTTCTACGTAATCCAAACTGATCTTCCCCGAGGTCGACTTCTATAAGTTTTTCCATTCGTCTGTAAGGAATTCGCGTTAGTATTTTGCAGCTGTGACTTATTAAACTGATTGTTCGGTAATTTTCACATCTGTCAACACCTGCTTTCTTTGGGATTGGAATTATTATATTCTTCTTGAAGTCTGAGGATATTTCGACTGTTTCATACATCTTGCTCACCAGATGGTAGAGTATTTTCAGGACTGGCTTTCCCAAGGCTGTCAGTAGTTCCAATGGAATGTTGTCTACTCCCGGGGCCTTGTTTCGACTCAGGACTTTCAGTGCTCTGTCAAACTCTTTACGCAGTATCATATCTAGCATTCCATCTTCATCTACCTCCTCTTCCATTTCTATAATATTGTCCTCAAGCACGTCGCCCTTGTATAGACCCTCTATATACGCCTTGCACCTTTCTGCTTTCCCCTCTTTGCTTAGAATTGGGTTTCCATCAACGCTCTTGATATTCATGCAAGTGGTTCTCCTTTCTCCAAACGTCTCCTTAATTTTCCTGTAGGCAGTATCTATTTTACCCCTAGTGAGATAAGCCTCTACATCCTTACATTTGTCCTCTAGCCATTCGTGCTTAGCCATTTTGCACTTCCTGTCGATCTCATTTTTGAGACGTTTATATTCCTTTTTACCTGCTTCATTTACTGCATTTTTATATTTTCTCCTTTCATCAATTAAATTCAATATTTCTTCTGTTACCCAAGGGTTTCTACTAGCCCTCGTCTTTTTACCTATTTTATCCTCTGCTGCCTTCACTATTTCATCCTTCGAAGCTACCCATTCTTCTTCTACTGTATTTCTTTCCCCCAGTCCTGTCCATTGTTTCCTTATGCTCTCCCTGAAACACTGTACAACTTCTGGTTTAGTCAGTTTATCCAGGTCCCATCTCCTTAAATTCCCACCTTTTTGCAGTTTCTTCAGTTTTAATCTACAGTTCATAACCAATAGATTGTGGTCAGAGTTCACAACTGCCCCTGGAAATGTCTTACAATTTAAAACCTGGTTCCTAAATCTCTGTCTTACCATTATATAATCTATCTGGTACCTTTTAGTATCTACAGGGTTCTTCCATGTATACAACCTCCTTTCATGATTCTTGAACCAAGTGTTGGCTGTGATTAAGTTATGCTCTGTACAAAATTCTTTCAGGCGGCTTCCTCTTTCATTTCTTAGCCCCAATCCATATTCACCTACTATGTTTCCTTCTCTCCCTTTTCCTACTGACGAATTCCAGTCACCCATGAGTATTAAATTTTTGTCTCCCTTCTGTACCTGAATAATCTCTTTACTCGCATCATACATTTCGTCAATTTATTCGTCATCTGCTGAGCTAGTCGGCATATAAACTTGTACTACTGTAGTAGGCTTGGGCTTCGTGTCTATCTTTATTTTCAGTGTTTTCAGCACCCATAAAAAGTGTTTCTGGCGGATCATGAAGCAACAACATGTAATAATAAACAATGCGACACAAACAAACATCCAACACGCCACACATGAGTGGGAGCACCCTTCGCTCCTCACACTGATGTTTTGCTACAAAGTATATTTATACATGGAAGTACAGATGTAACAAATTTATGTTAATATGCTTCCTTTTTGACTATATTATACGCAAAAATGGGATGTAATATATCCGCTCCAGTATCAGATGGTTTTGTCGAGCTTCTCGCATCGGGCGTTGTGCAGTTTCTTTTTTTTATGTACTTCTCGATGAGCTCGTAACTCACCATTCATTTTAAACGGAAGGCATAAAGTCTATTTTACAACTGTAGCCCTGTATTCTTCATCTGTTTGTAATTCAGCGATGTATAAGTAAAAGGATGGAAAGGAAATATCTAATAAACAATATACCCCACAAGGTCCTGAAACTTTTTTTCACCGAAGACACGCCAGTGCTATCTCCGAAGGCTGTGGAGTACAGACGGCTGTCTACAACTGGTACAAGCGATATCAAGGGGAACTGCAGATGTAGGGTGACGCCAAAACGTCTGACAAGCTCGTGGAAAGTGTTACGAGAATTGATAATTATGCGTTTACAAACTGTCGGTGGCTCCATTTCGTAAGATATCCTAGGTTACAGTTAAGCTACAAACCGTCTTACCAGCGAATGGTTGATTTGACTTTGTAATTCTTCTACATATACACTCCTGGAAATGGGAAAAAGAGCACATTGACACCGGTGTGTCAGACCCACCATACTTGCTCCGGACACTGCGAGAGGGCTGTACAAGCAATGATCATACGCACGGCACAGCGGACACACCAGGGACCGCAGTGTTGGCCGTCGAATGGCGCTAGCTGCGCAGCATTTGTGCACCGCCGCCGTCAGTGTCAGCCAGTTTGCCGTGGCATACGGAGCTCCATCGCAGTCTTTAACACTGGTAGCATGCCGCGACAGCGTGGACGTGAACCGTATGTGCAGTTGACGGACTTTGAGCGAGGGCGTATAGTGGGCATGCGGGAGGCCGGGTGGACGTACCGCCGAATTGCTCAACACGTGGGGCGTGAGGTCTCCACAGTACATCGATGTTGTCGCCAGTGGTCGGCGGAAGGTGCACGTGCCCGTCGACCTGGGACCGGACCGCAGCGACGCACGGATGCACGCCAAGACCGTAGGATCCTACGCAGTGCCGTAGGGGACCGCACCGCCACTTCCCAGCAAATTAGGGACACTGTTGCTCCTGGGGTATCGGCTAGGACCATTCGCAACCGTCTCCATGAAGCTGGGCTACGGTCCCACACACCGTTAGGCCGTCTTCCACTCACGCCCCAACATCGTGCAGCCCGCCTCCAGTGGTGTCGCGACAGGCGTGAATGGAGGGACGAATGGAGACGTGTCGTCTTCAGCGATGAGAGTCGCTTCTGCCTTGGTACCAATGATGGTCGTATGCGTGTTTGGCGCCGTGCAGGTGAGCGCCACAATCAGGACTGCATTCGACCGAGGCACACAGGGCCAACACCCGGCATCATGGTGTGGGGAGCGATCTCCTACACTGGCCGTACACCTCTGGTGATCGTCGAGGGGACACTGAATAGTGCACGGTACATCCAAACCGTCATCGAACCCATCGTTCTACCATTCCTAGACCGGTAAGGGAACTTGCTGTTCCAACAGGACAATGCACGTCCGCATGTATCCCGTGCCACCCAACGTGCTCTAGAAGGTGTAAGTCATCTACCCTGGCCAGCAAGATCTCCGGATCTGTCCCCCATTGAGCATGTTTGGGACTGGATGAAGCGTCGTCTCACGCGGTCTGCACGTCCAGCACGAACGCTGGTCCAACTGAGGCGCCAGGTGGAAATGGCATGGCAAGCCGTTCCACAGGACTACATCCAGCATCTCTACGATCGTCTCCATGGGAGAATAGCAGCCTGCATTGCTGCGAAAAGTGGATATACACTGTACTAGTGGCGACAGTGTGCATGCTCTGTTGCCTGTTTCTTTGTGCCTGTGGTTCTGTCAGTGTGATCATGTGATGTATCTGACCCCAGGAATGTGTCAATAAAGTTTCCCCTTCCTGGGACAATGAATTCACGGTGTTCTTATTTCAATTTCCAGGAGTGTAATAACAAGCAATAACGGCATTCTGCGGAGCTGATGGTGAAACATAAACATTGTATCTCAGTTACAGTCCACAGTCTGCATTGCACACCAACGGGCAGTTACATCTTGACAGATAACGTTTTCTGTTCAGATGACGCAAATGGACGAACTGGATACATCTATTAGACAAAGAACCTGTGAGTATACACAAGGCAAGAATTTCTGCTTCCACAGCAATTGTAGAAAGACAAAGTATATATTCTATTCAATCTGTACACCTCCGATAACCTTAGAAACGGATTTGTAGCAACGCTTTTCTCATGAAACTAACAGCACTCCTTATGTAGAAATAGACGTAATGACAATCTTTTAGTCGACTAAACTACCGATAAACGTCGCAATACATGCTTACGCGGATAGAACACTAAACCTGTCGAGCACGGAAATGATCTTCGACATTTACATCTACTACTTGTGTCTAATACTTGTGGTAACAGTAAAGAATTTATTTTTGACAGCATGTAGAAAACTTAAAATCCTTATTAAAACAATTTTTTGTTCAATTTAATATTGGGAAAATAGATACTGTGATAGTGTGACAATTTGTTTGTTTCTGCGACACATTCCTTTAAAAATGTTGATTTATAACTGATGAATAATTCTTCTAGTCAAATCGTTGGCAATCTACCATTTTGGGCTTAAATTAGTTTGCAAACTAATACAGACTTTTCATCCGTCTAACTTCCTATTTCTTCTGTGTCATCACAACTTTAAAAGAAATAAAAGCTGAAGGTATTAATCACGCTGTACCAATAAAAGGCATTCATCAAACAGAGAAGATACATTAATATCGTTTAATAGCGAGGTGGACGAAGTATGGACGTTTCCACAGGACTTGCTATATGTGTGATAAAAATTGAATGAAACTTCCATCATGCAAGATTTTCCACAAATTTCAAATTATTAAAGTAACGTGGCATTCTGAATGTTCCCATTTCTTCCTACTTTTTATATTTTTTCTTTCCCCTGCAAACCATACCTAATAGGATATTTGACTGAGATATGATTTTGTTATTTAATCGAAAAATTTTGCAACTAGGGTATAAGTCTTCGACCTACAGGTTGACAATAAGTAATTCTAAATAATTCCTTTGAAATTCACACTTTTTGAGTTTTACAATTATGCATTTGTGTGACATGTAACTCAAATTCCTTTATATGAGGAGACACTATTTGACACTTCCAGCCATGAAAAATGACTCGTAGCGTGTGAGCACTTATAATGTTTTAATAACGAAGATTCACAAAGTTAACGCTCTATATGCTTTCCCCAGTTGTTTGTGGTATGACTGCAAAAAGTCTAGCCGAAGTTTCATAGTGAAAATTGTCTGGACACGAATTAAAGATAAGAACTTCCACCATTCCCCTTAAGGCTTTCACTGGAGTCTAACCTCCAACTGCGGGTGTGTCATTATTGGAGATCGTCGTCTTCTTTCTCTTGTATGTTACAACGTAATGAGGACAGTATTAGTACTGGAAGTTCTGAAACTGACTTACATCTCACTCTTAAGTGAATTTTTTTGGAAATTTATGGTGAGTTCCTATGAGACCAAACTTCTGTTCATCGGCCCCTTGGCTTACACTCCACTTAATCTAACTTGAAGTACTTACGCTAAGGACAACACAAACACGCCCATGCCCGAGGGAGGACTCGAACCTCCGACGGAGGGAGCCGCGCGAACCGTGTCAAGGCGCTTTAGAACGCGCGGCTAATCCACACGGCCCAGACTTCTTTCGTTCGAAACTATTGAAATTTCTATACATAATTTTACACTAGTCTTTATTAAAAAGACATGATGTAGGTCGCTAGTTATTAAAACTGCATTACCATGGAGACAGTGTGCAAGAAACTTCAGACTGGCACGATGTAGCGGCTATAAAGAGCAGATATTTTTTATGTTTTACCTTAATATATACACACATCAGTGTGTTCGCTGTTTTTTTCCTTGCGTCAAACAGCCTCCCCACAAACTTTACCACCTAACGTTTTCTGAATGGCTGTAACTGCACCACTAAGTAGACTACGCCTGTCAGCGTAGAGTAACCATTTTGCAGCCACGGATCAGCCTTTCAACACCTGACCTGCTGCCCAGGTGAAAATAAGAATTAATGGCTTGTTCTTGCTACTTGTACATGGAAATACTAGCTAACCAAGATACGACTTATAATTATTAGTATTCAAATGATGTGAATACTGACGCTATTTAGCAGACCGTCCTAGTTACCAACAGAAATATCTGCATTTGTGGCCGTTACGCCATGTATGTGCTGGATGTGTTAACAGTTAGCTAAGTGGAAACGCACGCAGTAGGCAGTACATTTTGTATATAAGATCATGCAGCGGCTTTCATGTTCAGAAGTCGCATCTGAATTTTGGCTGTTCATGGGAAGTTTGTGTTATGCTTGGAATAAGAAACAGAAACGCCTACCAGCATTCGACGATGGCACGATCGTATCCCATCGAGATTATCATTTATCAATAGACATTATTGCTCTTCTCGCTGGTCACGTCCTCTAGGCTGCCGTGTGAATACGGAATCGATCGGTTGAATGGGGCCATATTCAATGCCATTCAGGATCTTATCTATCTCATACACAAGGCGTCGGAGACGACCACTCGACCGTTGGGGATCGCACAGGAACCACACGAACCTTGAGTCAGGAAATGGGCTTGATTTCAACAAGTGTCCAAGCAGACAGTATGACGACGTCTGGAGCACTAAGGACTGTGAGCACGGAATCCCTTGACGCTGCAGCGGAGAGAGATGATGTTTAGTTTGGGGGGGGGGGGGGGGTGGAGCACAACTGCGCTTTCATCAGCGCCCGTACAAATTCCCAGTTTTTACACAGCCCATTTTTTCCGTAGTCCAGTCCAGCCACTGTGACGAATGATGATGATGATGAAGTCATGAGAACAACACAAACACCCGGTCCCCGTCCAGAGAAAATCCCTAGCCCGACCGGGAATCGAACCCGGGACCCCGTCGTCCAGAGGCAACAACGCTAGCCACTAGACCACGAGCTGCGGACTAACGGAGAGAGGCGCGCCGACATTGTGACACCTATCAACAGCAACGGACACCGGGAAAGCACCACGCCTTCTTTTCAGACGAGTGTCGGTTCTGCGTATAGCAACACAACAGATGTATCCATGTGTGGAGGATCCGAGAAGAGTGAACATTGCCAGGCTGCATATGTCAGCGTCATACCGTCCTAGCACTTGATGTTGCACTAGAGAGTACCATTCGCAGGGCCAGTTCAAGAACCTTTTTTCCAAGCAAACTACATATCTCTTTGCACCTCCACCCCTCTCCCTTTTCCCGTAGTACACTTCCGCTCGTTTCAGTTTTCACTACTAATTGTGATATGCACTGAATACAAATCTCGCACTTCGGTGAACTTGTCAGCCTGGTGCCCCAAACGGTCGCTATTAATAGAGTGATACCTCCTGTATATAAATCTTACAGTTGTGGTGCCTCTGGAGCATCTGTCAGGATGGGGCCCCAAGCAGCAGCTCGTGGGCCATTGGGTATTCAGCACGATCGCCTCTGGGTCTCTTAGCCAGCCATTTGGTCAGCAGCCGTCACATTAGAGACGTGATAAAGGCCGTTCGTCGTACTCTCTCTCTTTCTCTCTGATTTTATATTTAAACAAGATAACGGAAGACCGAATGTTGCCAGTGGTGCCCTGGCCTAGCTGGATACAGAGCGTGTGAGACTGTTGCACTGACCAGCACGTTATCCACATCTCTCATCTACTTAGGAAAGCCGCCAATTGGTATCCGAGAGACTTTCACGCCATCACTCGCAAACCACTACGATTTTTGAATTCTGGCGGTTGAAAAGCGAGGAATGGTGTGCTCGTTTCTGTCACCCACGCGCAATTAGACTAGATGCGCAGCCAGGCTGGAGACAATTTTGGTTCCAGAGGTGGCGGTTCTGTGTAATAAATTTCGCTCTCTGTATACTCCCAAATCATCTAAAAATTTAATCAAGTCGTCGCCCTACTATACTGTACACATATTATAAGTAAAATTTTATTTCCTGCCCTTTGTGGTGTTGCGTTCTTAATGGGTAGCAGTGTGTGGCGGAGTCTTTAACGCCTCAAGAAATGATTTAAGAGTGTGGTGCGACATGGGTTATTGATGACAATGACCTATGTTCCACTAAGGATGCTCACCCTACCGAAAGATGGCTCTGTCTCTTATAAACATTTTATGTAGCGGAAACAATCCGATAGGTGATGTGTGCAAATGGTGCTTCTCAGTGACGTAACAGCGCAGGGAGAAGGCACGGCGTGGTGCGCGCGATATCATTTACTGGACGTTGACGTTAATGCCCTGGTGACGCCGCTTGAAGGTGTCATTAACACCTCAGAGAAGACGGATACACTACAACGTAAAAGCTGAAGACAAATGAAGATTGTAGATATTAGATCCTAAGTCGAATTGGATGTGGTCGGACGTATTGATCGATGTGTTTCAGTTTATGAGCTGCAGATATTTGGATCTGTCTTCACAACTGATACAAATAATTGGATCATCAAAGAGAATTTAATGAAGTCTTCGCGGGTTCTCAGCCGAGTCAAAGCGTCGTTCTGCGGCAAGTTTTCAACAACTATTGTACTCGTGTCTTCGCCTGAAAATCACAAGTACAAATTTGTTGAAACGTTAATGTAGGACGACGCCTTGACTCGGCTTATAACGAGAGAAGACTTTATCATCGAGATTCGCCGAGAAAGTCTAAATTAGCAAATAAATAAGAGTATCTTTCAACATGTATTAGTGATTTAGCAGTTGGAAGTAGTGAGTCACTCTCTTACAGAATCACTGGATACGAAGACTAGAGGAATATGTTAACGCACGGCTGTGGTACCGAGCAGCCAGACCACGAGGAACAAAATAAAAAGGTAACCGTACTGGAAGGAGGGCAATCAAAGGTACTCGTAGCGTAGATCACAACACACTGACAGGTGCGCCACGCAGTATTCACTACACATCGTGTCACACCCAAATCACCGCACGCACACACGCGGGAGGAAACGCAGCATTCGACAAACTTACTGAAGGACGGGAAAACTGTGGTGCTGAAGAGGAGAGATATTTCATACAATTGTTGGAATTATTTCGAAGAAATACTTCGTTGATAGAAACAACTCAAGAAACAGCATCGGAATTTACACTGAAAAGGCAAAGGAACTTGTACACCTGCCAATTGTCGTGTAGTCCCCCAGCGAGCAAGCAGAAGTGCCGTAACACAACGTGGCATGGACTCGACTAATGTCTCAAGTAGTTCTGGAGGGAATTTACAGCATGATACCTGGCAGGACTATCCATAATAGTACGAGAGGGTGGAGATAACTTCTGAACAGCACGTTACAAGGCATCCCAGATTGCTCAATAATGTTGATGTCTGGGGAATTTGGTGGTCAGTGGAAATGTTTAAAATCAGAAGAGTGTTCCTGAAGCAACTATAGCAATTCTGGATGTGTGGGGTGTCGCATTGTCCACTGGAATTTCCCAAGTCCGTAGAAATGCACAATGGCCCTGAATGGATCAAAAAGGATGCTTATGCACATGTCGCCTGTGAGAGTCTGAAACGTCCCCTTAGAAGAATTTATACACGACTGTGCCTAAACTGACACACAATATTTTTGGCGCAACGCAATCTGACTTCCAAAAATCCCTACGTAAGAATGGCCCTGACTAAAATTAACCTATACGTTTCACAAATCACTTTCCTCACAAAAATCTTCGTTACTCAAGCTACTGCAATACAGCGAGCGCCACTACTGCCAGCTAAATAAAAGATTCAAACTACTGAAGGCACTAACTACTGATAGGCATAGTTAGCAAATGAAAGATTTTAATAGAGAACAAACAATGTATTTACCTCACTAGTCATAATATATATAGCAGTTCATGACACCAATTCTTACAAATTTCAAAACTCCGCCATCTCTCTCCCCACGTCCACCACTGCTGGCGGCTCACCTCCAACTGCGCAACGCTACGTGCTGTTAGCATCCAGCTGCCGCTGCCCACACTACAATGGCAGACAACAATGCAAACCAGTCACAGACTGCACACGGCACAGCCAGTGATTTTCATACAGAGCGCTACGTGGCGGCGGCGTTACCAATAAAAAAACCTAAACAGCCTACTTACATAGTCATATCAGCGGTCCCATATCACTCCAACTGCACAAGCCCCACACCATTACAAAGCCTCCACCAGCTCGAACAGTTCCCTGCTGACATACAGGGTCCATCTATTCACAGGATTGTCCCCATTCCCATACACGTACATCCGCTCGATAAAATTTGAAACGAGACTCGTCCAACCAACCAACACTTTTCCAATCATCAGCAGTCCAATGTCGGTGTTGACGGCCCCAGGCGAGGCTTAAAGTTTTGTGCCACCCAGTCATCGAGGGTACACGACTAAGCCTTCGTCTCCGAAAGCCCATACTGATAATATTTCGTCGAATGGTTCGTACGCTGACACTTATTGATGGCCCAGCATTGAAATCTGCTATAATATACAGAAGGGTTGCATTTTTGTCACGTTGAACGATTCTCTTCAGTCGTCGTTGGTCCCGTTGATGCGAGATCTTTTTCTGGCAGCAGCAGTGTCGGAGTTTTGATGTTTTACAGGATTATTGATATTCACGGCACCCTCGTGAAATAGTCGTACGAGAAAATCCGAACTTCATCGCTACCTCGGAGATGCTGTGTCCCATCACTCGTGCACCAACAATAAACCACGTTCAAAAGCATTTAAATCTTTATAACCTGCCATTGTTGCAGCAGTAGCCAATCTAAAAACTGCGTCAGGCATTTGTTGCCTTATACAGGCGTTGCCGACCGCAGCGCCGTATTCTGCCTGTTTATGTATTTCTGCAATTGAATACGCACGCCTATTCTTTGGCACTTCAGCGTATATGAGTGAGCACATGCTATGTTGTGCGCCAAAAAGCGATCTAACGAAAACAAGTTAAGAATATTCTAGATAACAAGAAGAAAATCAGAAATTTTCATAACCAAAAATAAATAATCGTGGTCGCCTACACTAATTGAAATAACTGTTGTGCGTGTATACAAAGCATTACACAAGCGACACACACCTACGTATCAGTTACGACACGGAAGAGTTTGGCCGGGTTTGACGAGGAAGAGTAACGACGGGATAGCAGCTGGCACACCTTGCGACAGTAGTTTTTTCATTATTCTCTTTTTGTCTGTACAGGGATTTATAGGAACAGTTACCGATGTTACACCCAACTGGACAAATTAATTTGTAGCGTATGCCTGTGTGGACAATAAGGATGTCAGCGGAACCACCGAAATGGTTGATGTTATTTGTGAAATAGAACAATGAAGTTACGAAGGAAAACATTAAAGCATTTAACAAGAAATTATGAATAATAAATTTTTAGGAGAGCAATTGTTAAATTTATTCAGATGGCTCCCTTCAAAGGCAGAAAAGACAGCAGTAATAGACAATAAAATAGAAGCAAGTTGCATGAGTAAGCTCATAGTAGACTATGTAAGTTTAACAATACGGCAAATGTACCTATATTTAACGTAGAGGACTTACTTTTAATAAAAGATTTCCATCATAGTTCCTACATAAAGAAAGATGCGAGTAATTTCTTTCCACAGTGTTGTGGATCTTTTAGGATGGTGGGATTACCCATACTAAGGCACTTTTCCTTGTTGATCCATATACAGGCCGGGGAAAGGAACCGTACAATGTCGATATGGTTAAGAAAAAAACACCCGCAGGAAAATTTGCACACTTTTCAAATTCGGCGGAATAACGCTCCGCCGAAAGTCCGGGTTAATGGCTTTGGTATTTCTTTTTCCGTTTCTCCAAAACCATTCCTTCCCCTTACACTCTTCTGTGTTATGTAACTCTTCCTGTTCTATCTTATTTAATAACTAAATAGTATCCTTGTTTGTGAAAGCAAGAATATAGCACGAAAAGTTCGATGAGAATAACTATAATTACCAATTTTTAAATTATTAACAATAATTAGCATGTTTCTTACACAGAAACATACAAGCATTTGCTAACTACGTATGCTGTTATGTATAATTGGGATTTTATATTTCCTTAGGAGGAACAATACAAAATTGTAGGCTTTCTTTTCGTTTTATACGAGAGGTTCTTTATGCATTGATAGAGATGACAATAGACTGACCGACTTTTAATGACGACAATTGACAGTTTGCTGACTTCTTCTTCTTTCCTTTCCGCTTCGTCGTTCTTGCTCTCCAAGCTTAAAACAGAGATATGCTAATGTCAATTTTCGGGATCTGCAACGGTGAAGGTGTGACAGGTCCGTTCAGTAGGAAATGTCAACATGTTCTCCCTCTGACGTTATAACAAATAACAAGCAGAAGTGGGAATTCCTTGGGATGGGGATGCTAAGGCATTCTGTTTTTCGGGGTTATCTCCTTTTTTAATTTTTTCTTCGACCTTTCGGTGAAACACTTCTCTTTTACGTATTTTTCTAACAAAACTTGTTGTCACAGGATGGCCGAGAGGAGCAACACAACATATGGGACAAATGGGCATTATTTTCGCGCCATACACGTATTGTGTATGACGTCGGTGAGCCACTCGCTTGGCATGTCACACGTTGTGGTAACGGGGGAAAGCTCGCTCGTGCCGGGCAACAGTCTGAAATGTGACGTGATAACATGAGCGTAACGAGCAGAAGACAGCAGTGCTATCTAGAAGGAAATCGATTAACTGATAGCTCAGATGTGTGAACAGAAAAACAAAATCGTTTTATCAGTATTAAATAGAAAGAAGGCGTTACGCAAGGATTTGGCGTAGCAGACATGAGAGTTAGGCTATATTGAAATAACAAAGTGTTCAGTGTGAAAAGACGTAAATCATAGATAATCAGACGGATATATAAGTGTTTTACAAAATAAGTGACAATGGAGTTTTCTCTACTAATTTATCAGATTTTGTCATCATATAAAATCCGTTGAGGCTTCAAAGGATGAAAATGGCAGTTTTAGTCCTCACTTTGTTATGTCTTGTAGAACCTCAGTGGTATTTGTTGGCTTAGATAATTCTGAATGCAAACATAGTGGCGGATGTAAATGTCCGTGGGAATAGGAAATGGACGTGGTGATATCGTTAGCCAAAGTTAATGCAAGTTCGTCTTTGTACAGCAACAAACGTGTAGATTAAAGGAATTTTGTACAAGAAGTTGCTGCGGAATGCTTTAAAACTGGGGTAAAGACACGCGCGGAGTGAAGGAACCCGTTTCTACCAGGATGTGAGAAATGAAACTGAGGTATTGTGCAGACAGATTGTATAGGGTGGAGTGCATCCTGCTTTAGGTTGGTTGAGTGACTTGAAATGGGTAGGCATGCGTATAGAGAGGCTGTCCTACGCCTGAGTTCAGGTGCATTCAAGATGGAAATGGCTTGTACCGCATGTGTAGAGGAGTCTGGGGATAGGATGTCAGAAATGGTATATCAAATAGAGTCCAAATCCTTCGGCCAGGTGAATCCACAGAGGGATAACCTAAACCGATTTTAGCAGGGAATGAATGGGGGGACACTTTCATCCAAAAGAAATAATGGTTGTACCGTATTTACCCATAGAAAGGAATGAACTTGTTTATTAAAGTCGAAGAAGACGTGTTGTATGACAATTGATCACTTTGTCGAAGTAGTATCCAAACTAACTGGGAGCAAACAAACTTACCGAGGAACCATTGGGTGGTAAACTACTTTCTTGTATGTTTACGTGTTCAAATCTGAGATGTGGCCGGTTAAGGATGAAATTAAGCATGTTAACTAAGAATATACTTCAATTTAAATGAAGAAAACACATCCCACGCTCTTATAATAAAAGCATAATGTTGCGCAATGTGTAACGACACAGTACGAACACCATTGTATGCTTAACAATTAGAGACAACTTTCATGTTAACTCTTTGAGTGCCGGCCGCGGTCGTCTCGCGGTTCTAGGCGCGCAGTCCGGAACCGTGCGACTGCTATGGTCGCAGGTTCGAATCCTGCCTCGGGCATGGATGTGTGTTAGGTTTAAGTAGTTCTAAGTTCTAGGAGACTGATGACCACAGCAGTTGAGTCCCATAGTGCTCAGAGCCATTTGAACCAACTCTTTGAGCCAAAATAAATAATCATGGATGAACATTTAAAGAAAGCATTCAATTTATTTAGTAAGGATAAATGATACGGATAACAAATTGTAATATGATACCACGTATGGTACATTCAATTGTAAAGAGTGCGTTAAAGGAGTTTTGCACGACGTATTTAGTTTCAATGGGGGAATATGTAGTGTAGCGTGGGTTATTCGTGGCAATGACCTATATTCCACTAAAAATGATCATGCTGGTGAAAGATGGCCGTGTCTCTTATAAACATTTTATGTAGTTGGTTGAAGCCACTGTGCGCACCCCGATCTGTAATCTGTGCAGATGGTGCGTCTGCAATGGCGTAACACCACAGGGGCAGGGCGCGGCGTAATGAGCGGGATAGCACTTTCATGAGTGTGGACTTTTATTCCGTGGTGACGCCCCTTGAAGGTGTCACGAAAACCTCAGAGAAAACAGATATACTACGGTGTAAACACTCCAGACAAATGAAGATTGTAAATCGTAGATTGTAGGTCGGGTTTGATGTGGTCGGACGTATTGATCGATGTGTTTGTTTGATTTGTCTTCATAATTGACGTAAATAGTCTTCGAGGGTTGTCAGCTGAGTCAAAGCGTCGTTGTGCAGCAACATTGCAACAAGTATCCTATTTGTGTCTTCGCTTGGAGATCAGAAGTAGAAAACTTGTTGAAACGTTCCCGCAGGACGACGCCTTGGCTTATAACCCGAGAAGACCCCATCATTGAGATTCGCCGAGAAAATCTAAATTCGCAAATAAAGAAGAGTATCTTTGAAAACGCGTTCGTGATTTAACACTTGTAGGTAGTGAAGTGACGCACAATCTTGCAGCATCACCCTGCCAGGATACGAAATCAAGACGAATAAGTTCGCGCATGGCTGTGGTACGGAGTAGCGAGACCACGAGAAAAAAACTAAAAGACGACCGTATTCGAAGAAGAACAATTAAAGGTAACTTAGAACACATCCCACTGACAGATGGACAACTAGTGTTCCCTGCTCATGATGTCACATCCAAGGCGCAGTACAACACGGGAGGAAACAAGAGCGATGTTAACATTTCATTAATTGTGTGCTGTGTATGCTGCAGACTGACACTGATATGTATTTCTGTCTGTAAATATGTGAGGTCGCTGAATATATTATGTAACCGAGAACTGAAATTAAATGAGCCACAAGAAAGACAGAAGAGAATTTTTAACTAATCACTTAGGTAATACACTGATTGCCGAAACACTCTGGATCCACGTGGGTCTCCTGATAAACAGAAAAAAACAGTTCTGGATAGCAGTAACAGTTAGCAGGTAACACAATATGAGGTTAACAGTTCTGACAATTTTATTATAAAGTTAGAAAAATCACTGTGTAATAGGATTTAGAGTGCAGACTTTTCTGGATTAAGTTCTGTGGCTAGAGTAGTAATCTATCCAGAACGTATTGCCATAATAAATAAAACTTATCATTGCAACAATTGTAAACTCCAAACGTTATACGCGGCGAATCGATGTGAATTCTACCAGCACTGCAGTTACCACTAATTAGGGCTGGCCGTAATGACGTTCCGGCACCTCCCAAGGAATGTCCTTTTTTTTCCAAGTCACTGGAGGGCGTCGGCCCCGTTTATCTAAAATAGTACATTTGTATTGGTGTATTACATTGCAACGTGACTATAATTTTCCACTACGCCGGCACCGACGAACGTAACATCGCTGATCAAGCTGATGGAACGAGAAAGAACGTGGGGCAAGGTACTAAATGTGTGCCATACTAATATTTTTATGACTCGCGCGAAGAGAAGTCTTACCATTGAAGAGGCGCGTTTTGGCGTCTAAAATTTTAAAAATTAAGCGCTCTCAGTTGCAAAGTAACGAATTCGCGAAGTTTTCTAGCTGTGAACTGTGTAATACATCTGTTACACTTTTACTGGTTGTTTTCGCTGTGCAGATGCCGTTCTAAACAGCACACTTGTCTTTCAGGGCACCTCCCTGGCATGCTGGACTACATGATATGGCCGTGGGCAGAGCGCTGCGAAGCCATACGGACCATGTACCCGCAGCTCAAATTCCCCACAGAGGAGTTTCCACGACTGGTGAGTGACGAAACACACTGAAAACATTCTCGATATCAGTCGTAGACTCAGTTTCTCGTATTAATTGTGTCGACTGGGAACAGATTCAGAAAAATTAGAAGCCAATTGATCAATAAGAGTCACATGGAAAAATTATCTAGATGAGCCAGATAAGTAATCTCCTAAAATAACGAGGAAAGCAGGGATATACAAGCTGCGGAAAAATTATTGAATTACCAAAATTTAAATGTCGAACTTGTAGCAACTTATGTAACACAACGGACCTTTCCGGTATCCTTACCTGACAAGATGCACGAGTTTACGGACACACAAGGTCGCAAACAAAGAAAGAGTCGGAAAGGAAATAATAAGCAATCAATTAGGTGACAGGTCCAGGAGCATTTAATGGTGAAAAACTTAAGGTGTATCCATAAGGTCACTATCAGTTTTATTTCAGTTTCCTTGAAAATATAGTCGCGGGTTAAACCATCAACCAAGTTTGCGAGAGAAAAGAAACTTTATGGTAATAATTCCTAACACACTGTGCAACAAAAATCTGAAAACAGATTTCGACTGATGTCATTTCGAGAGGAATTGATAATTTACTCAAAACGGCAGACCAAATTTTAAACAATCTTCCTCATTCCTCATGGACGCTTAGGAGTACCATGGGAACCACCTTTCCGACGGTTGGAACTCAGCCAGAAAAGGAAACCTGTGTCGACAAAAAAGACACGGTCAATCCCCTGTGTCTCTGCCGGAAGGCCCTGGTCACTGCTCTCTCAACTCCACTGTCCAATCACATTAATGTTACTACCTTTCAAAAGCATGTTTAACCACCTTTTGCTGCAAAGACGTAGAGGAAGAGAGTGACCGAGGTTCTGGAAGGTGGAGCCAGGTCGGTCCCACTACTGTCACCAGCTGCGCCAGTTTTCTCGGTGAGGATCCGTGGCACGAACAGCCCGATCGAGGTGCTCCCGCAGATTCTCGAATGGGTTCAAGTCCGAGGAGTTTAGTGGCCAGTGGAGTACGGTAAGTACGGTAAACTCCCGGTGCTCTTCGAACCTCGCACGTAGACTGTGAGTTGTGTGACACGTTGCATCGTCCTGCATACAGATGCCAGGATGTCGAGGAAAAACGAACTGCGTGTAGGCGTGGGGATGGTCCCAAGGCATAGATGCGTACTTGGGTCGATCCATCGTGTCTTTCGGAACCCTACAGGAGTGTGGGGCATGCCAAGACATGAAATGTATTGCTGACGCCTTGTCCCGCCCATTCACTCTGAAGTTTCAGCTGGACCGGCAGCTGCAGTTTTATTACCGTCGCAGACACATGTCGTTACAGGCGGCTACCGTCTTGCTGTTGGCAACAATTTAGCTATTCATTACACTGAACAGAACGCATCAGCGTCGTTAGTCTGCACTCGCCGTTTCATTCCCTCGCCGAGCCCAAGTAACTCGTGCCACAACCGCAAACCAAAGCCTCCAGCCATTTAGCTAGATTCACCGGACTCTTTCCCTTCGTCACACTGATCTGCCCTACTGCTAAGGCTTCAGTAGATATGGTCTGTCATTTTTCATGCATAACATCAGTGAATGCCGCTCTCGGTTAAATATCATCATTTGTTCGATTCTGCTTTCAGAATAGACTTATAATTATGCTACTCCTTATTTCTTTCTTCCTTCTGTTGCGATAAGCTCCAACCTTTCCCAGTATCCAAACAAATCAGTGACCAGCTGCAAGTGGGAACTTTGCTGAAGCCTGACACGGTCGGACACTGGACAGGAGATTAGACTGAAATCCCTGTGCCCTGTTAACAATTACCACGCCCGGAAAGTGAAACAAGCTCCATTCATTTTCGCCACCTGTGATAACAAGACCTATCGAAGACAGAAGGATGGGTAGTCGCACGAAGTTCTCGTTGATGTTTAAAGGTGACACACACAAAATGAAAAAAATGCATCGAAAGTTATCAGATAGCGAAGGTATTGCTTATGTTTAACCTCACACAAGTATCGTATAAATGGAAAACAAATTAGTCTGACCTCCAATTCAACAATGTCTTCCTCAGCACCAACCAAATGACTGAAACGCTTGGCACTTCTGGCGATTTGTTAGAGAATGCCAGTGAAATAGCTGTGTGAGGTTATCTGAATCGGCTATGATAATTAGTGGAATGTAACAAATGTGCAACAAATATCGCACCTTAAAAAATGCTTGTGGTTGCTCAAATTAAAGAACTTTGGCCACCTCACTGTCTTATAAAAGATTGTTAAAGTTTTATAACTAAAATTAATCCCCAGTTACGAGAAGATCAACTTCAATGGAAACCCTAAGAATAAGAGACGTTATATTTTTAGAAATAGTACTGTAGTTAAATAGAAAGACGTATGTAACATCCACTGACCTAGAAAAGACCTGCATGGTACTGTTTGAAACACTGAATATAACTGGCAAATGGACAAAGATATATAGTTTTCATTATCAAATTATACAAAAACAAAGAGCGGAAAAAGACATATTAGTGGTCAGAAATGAGTTACAGCAGAAGAAGCATCTAACAAGGACGTCCTCATCTTATTGCAATTTATTTAAAGTGTTTATAGAAGGTACCAATTGTTTAGAGAAAGAACCGTAGAAAAAATGAGTAGCGAAAAAAAGCCGTAAAAGGTATGAAAATTAACTGGGTGACGAATGTATTGTTTTAGATGGCCTCAAGACGTTTCACCTTCAGCTGGTACAGAAACGAAAATACATCATATCATAACCTTTTACTATTGGCTCGGTGTGCTGGGTCATCCAATTAAAAACCGTTCGTATTATTACTTCAAAATTTCATAATTCTCTAAATCTCTGTTAGCTTTCTGACAGTTGTGTAAATAATTCAATTAGACTATTTTACATTTCAGTTATGATTGTTGTTCAGTTGCCAAAAACATACACTGAGGTGTACAGGACATCTCACACCAGTCCCAATGAAACAAAAATCAAAATCACACGCAAGGTCCACTTTTTTTATTTTTCTGTTGCCGAATTTCATGTTATTTTAAGTGAATCCATTATCCTCTAGCACCGATAATCTAATTGCTTTCCAAGTGAAATAAAAGTGTTGGTGTCGGTTGGTTTTGTAGCCATTGTACAGTAATAAGTCATATACAGTGTAGATTGTACGTATGAAGAAAAGAGACGAATACCGAGACTATTGGAAGTTGAGGCTGAAGAAACGTAAGATAAATCAGATTCAGAATCATTTGATGTGCGAAAACTGGAATATGACACTTATAAAGAGGCAGATGGTGACGATAATGAAATAAGTTTTGAAAATAATGTGAACATGTGGACAAAAAACAAAGAAATGGGTGAAGAACCCTCCATGAAGAAATTTAAGGACACGACCTCAAAGTCCTATAATTCATCTCCCAGCTATTATACGTGCAGCGAGAGTTAAAAAATCGATCTTATAATGCTTCCAGTTGTTTTTTGTGAAGGTATATTCGAAGAAATGTGGGTACACTAACGTCGTTATAATGTGCTTATTTATATGTGGATATACTAATGTCTACGGATTCAAAATAAGTTTTCATGGAATTTTGCCCTGAAATTGAGGCTTTTGTTGGGTTACTTACTTTTGTCTGTTTTTATCACTCAAGATACATGTGGGACACAAATGGTTATGAAATTGAGGTATTTCACACTACGATGAGTTTGCGGTCGCTGTTACTGTTCACATGCTTACTGTTCGATTATATTCAAGCAGGCAATATGGAAATCAAATAAGTATGGCCTGAAAATTCTAAAATTCGTTGATGCCAGGACTTCTTCCACCCACGCCTTGGAGATTTACGTTGGGAAGCAGCCACATGGGCCATACAAACATTCAAACTCACCGCAAGATGTGGTAATTAGCCTGAGCGAGACAACTGAGGGTCATGGCCTTAATATAACGGCGGACAGTTGGTTTACTAGTTGCAGCTTGTCTAAACAGCCCCTGCTGAAGAAAATTGCTTTGGCTGCAACGGTTCGTAAAAATAAACCTGAACTTCCTCCTGAATTTCTGAATATGGAGCAACGTGAAATAAATGTTAGCTTATTTGGATTTCAAAAGCGTTCGACAATCGTTGAGTCTGTGCCAAAAGAACAAAAACGTCGTATTCCTTTTATCTATGCACTTCGATAATAAAATAGACGCCAGCACAAGAGAAAAAAGGAATCCTTGAAATTATCACAATGTAAAATTCCACAAAAACAAGTTTCCATACAGTAGATGAAATGTGCGCCATCAGTTCTACGTCAAGAAAAATAAGACGCTGGCCCAGTGCAATATTTTTCCGTATCCTGGATATTCCTGACGTAAGTTCTCAAATAATATTTACCAGAAATAATGATACTGAGTATAGAGAACTAGGAGTTCAGCTAGTCCAACCAGTTATACATAACAGAGCAGAAATGACATCTCTACCTCAATCCATGTATCAGAAAGTAGCTAAGATGGCAACACCGTAAAATGAAAACCAAAGATCTTCAGCAGGAAGAATAGTGATTGCAAATAGAACACGAAAGGAGGATGAACAAAGTGCCCAAAACGTACAGTTGCGAAAACAAAAAAAGAACAAAAAAAATCTGTGTGAAATGCATAAAGAACGTGTCTAACTCTATATGGGTACAATATTTGATGACTGTCCCGATGAAGAACATATTTCTGATTTGGAATAAACATGAAATAATGTAGGAAACGTTACATTTGACAGAACCAATAGATGGATATACATATACCAGATAAACGTGGAAAGAAAGAAAGAAATATTACTCTGTTTTATTACTATTGTTAACATTAATGATTTATGAATATTATCAATACACATAAAGTGTAGAAATACGATAATATTACGACATCGGTTTTTCGCACAACGTTATTTATGTTATTAAACCTTGGGGCGTTTCCAACATCCGCGTATTGTACTAACTTTATAATAGAGTGCAATAATCCAAGAGCCTGACCAATTTTACATTGACAATGTGACATTCTCATTGTTTTTGATGAGTGATTTTCTGCTTTATCTGCGTGATCTGAAGATATCCGATAACGGATGAAAAATGTATTTCTATGGAAACTTTACATGATTATATCTGTAAACAGACAATTTAAAAGTTGACATCTATCATAAATTTCTCTGATTGACAACGGCTCATGTAAGTGAAGATATTTAGCTGTGGCTGCGAAAAGAGATAAGTGTTTTCACTATCTACCATTTTCCGTTAGTAAAATTTTGTGTCTAGGACTAGTCTGCACGGAAATGTCTAGCAAATACTCAACAAACTCCAATGGGAGACGCTACTAGAAAGACGCTGTGTATCGTATAGGCTCCTACACTCGACATTAGGACTCAACAAACGTGTTACTGCCTCCAGCACCTAACGTAATCAGCGTTATGATAAAATTAAAGGAAATCGGTGATCTCAAGGGGGGCCTAGCCAGATTTTATTTCAGCATAGCTTAGGCGAATGGGAAACGATGATCCTGGTACATCACGTAGCTGCCGCCACATATTGTACCATGGCTTGGGGAGTATGAATTTTAGAATTAGTTTTAAATGCGGTCTACTATTTATTGTTTTCGGTATCCTAGCAATCGTCTTAACCCTTTAATATACAAGGGCACGCTGAAAAGTTATAACAAAGAGTTTATGTGGAAACTCGTAAAGATTTTTAAATAAAACATACATTATCCACAATCTACATCTTTATTATCCATGTTTACAATTTTGCATCCCTCTGCCGCTAGAGTGTTCAGAATGTGTAACGTAACTATGTCGGTGCGTGAGAAACAGCATGCTAGCGTCGGAAGTTCCATTCGGCTTTTCGCGGATGATGCTGTAGTATACAGAGAAGTTGCAGCATTAGAAAACTGCAGCAAAATGCAGGAAGATCTGCAGTGGATAGGCATTTGATGCAGGTAGTGGCAACTGACCCTTAACATAGACAAATGTAATGTATTGCGAATACATAGAAAGAAGGATCCTTCATTGTATGATTATATGATAGCAGAACAAACACTGGTAGCAGTTACTTTTGTAAAATATCTGGGAGTATGCGTACGGAACGATCTGAACTGGAATGATCAAATAAAATTAATTGTTGGTAAGGCGAGTTCAAAAATGGTTCAAATGGCTCTGAGCACTATGGGACTTAACATCTATGGTCATCAGTCCCCTAGAACTTAGAACTACTTAAGCCTAACTAACCTAAGGACATAACACAACACCCAGCCATCACGAGGCAGAGAAAATCCCTGACCCCGCCGGGAATTGAACCCGGGAACCCGGGCGTGGAAAGCGAGAACGCTACCGCACGACCACGAGATGCGGGCGGTAAGGCGAGTACCAGGTTGAGATTCATTGGGAGAGTCCTTAGAAAATATAGTCCATCAACAAAGGAGGTGGCTTACAAAACACTCGTTCGACCCGTACTTGAGAATTGCTCATCAGTGGGGGATCTGTACCAGGTTGGGTTGACAGAGGAGATAGAGAATATCCAAAGAAGAGCGGCGCATTTCGTCATTGGGTTATTTGGTAAGCGTGATAGCGTTACCGAGATGTTTAGCAAACTCAAGTGGCAGACTCTGCAAGAGAGGCGCTCTGCATCGCGGTGTTGCTTGCTCGCCAGGTGTCGAGAGGGTGCGTTTCTGGATGAAGTATCGAATATATTGCTTACAAAACACTCGTTCGACCCGTACTTGAGAATTGCTCATCAGTGGGGGATCTGTACCAGGTTGGGTTGACAGAGGAGATAGAGAATATCCAAAGAAGAGCGGCGCATTTCGTCATTGGGTTATTTGGTAAGCGTGATAGCGTTACCGAGATGTTTAGCAAACTCAAGTGGCAGACTCTGCAAGAGAGGCGCTCTGCATCGCGGTGTTGCTTGCTCGCCAGGTGTCGAGAGGGTGCGTTTCTGGATGAAGTATCGAATATATTGCTTCCCCCTTCTTATACCTCCCGAGGAGATCACGAATGTAAAATTAGAGAGATTCGAGCGGTCACGGAGGCTTTCCTGCAGTCGTTCTTCCCACGAACCATACGACTGGAACAGGAAAGGGAGGCAATGACAGTGGCACGTAAAGTGCCCCCCGCCACACACCGTGTGTGGCTTGCGGAGTATAAATGTAGATGTAGATGTAGAATCTCAAATTCGGAGAGTCTGTCCACGCATGGCGCCCCCCCTTCTTCAGTGTGACTATCCCGGACCACACACGAGCGCCGTGATACCTGCAACAGTCCTATGCCTTGGAGTCGCAGACATCGATGATCCCCCATACAGTCCCGGGTCTTCTCCATCTGGTCTTCGTCTGTTTCTAAAACTTAAAGAACACATTCGAGAACTTCACTTTGGTAGTAAAGAAATGGTGCAAGCAGTGGCGATGTTGTGGCTTCCTCAACAAAGTCAAACATTCTACAGCGATGCCAACAACAAACTGGTCTCTCGTTGCTAGAAGTGTGTTCGTCTCCAGGATTAATACGTTGAGAAATAAACGTGTAGACATAACGAGAAAAGATGTAGAATGTTAGTAACCTTTGATTTATTTTAAAAGTTTTAAAGGGTTTTCGCATTAAAAGTTCAGAGGTATTGCTTATTAGCACACCCTGTTAGTATTAACTTCATGATAAATTGATATTTGGCATTCAACATATTGTACAGCTTTTCTGGGTATAACTGTTGCCTATACTAATCTCTCAACACAACTGAAACTTTTAGCTAATATGTTATCCCTGTTATGCCGGACTTTTGCGCTTGAGTGATTTGTTTATTGCGGAGAGTTTTTTTGCACAAAAGATGGTTTGTAAAACGTAGAGGAGATCCTGCACCATCGTACACTACACTGCCATTTCCTTTCTTTTTTTAAATTTTAGAGAAAAAAGGAGACTTGGAGAGTAAGATATGCAAATAATAGAGTTTATGGAATGTCTAAGTTTTTAAATCATTTACGTCATTGTTGGAGGTGTGAGAGCGACGTCATATTGTCAATTTTGATCTCCAAAACTACTATTTTTCTTCGATAACGATAGCTAAATATTCAACGAAATTGTTTCCAAGTGCGATATGAAAACATTATTTTGGAATACTTTAACCTACTTTACTCCAGAGTAGTCTTCTTTCAGTGAAGACAGTTTCTCTGCAGAAAATCTTGTTACGCTGAGATGTGCGTTTTGTTCACAGCTGGCTTGGGGAGCGGCCATGAAGGAAGACCCTGCGGTGCGGGCGTCCATCATGAAGCCGGAACGACACGCCGACTTCATCAGGAAGTTCGCCGAGGGCACCCTCGACTACAGTGACCTGTAGCCGCCACAGCCAGCCCGGCCACAGGGCGACACGTAGCAAACACAACTACCTTTCCCATGAGCATTACTACACAAAGCTGTTGTCAGATACATTCACACTTTATGGGTGCATATGGAGTGTAGCTACTTTAATTGTATTTAGATTTAGTTTCCTAGTTGTTTACACAATAAAAACACCAGTATGAAATAAATGTATGCATCCTTATTGTATTTAGGCTATCCTTCTTTTGGCATCCTTCCGCCCATAAAACTATATCATACTCACTTAAGGGCTCTTTGATTGCAAAGTCGTTTTACTACAAGCAACAACTTTACAAAATTGTAAACGCTACAAGAACGCGCAACTCTTTTTTTTAAGGCTGTTAAAAAAATTCCTTATCACGTAGCACATAATCAGCCGTTCCTTTCTTCCTTAGGTTTTATTGGAAGTTTTCTTGAGGGCAGTCGTTGACGTGTCAAATGGAAAACTAACTGCACCCTATGGATAGTTGATATGTACGCCTGTGCAATGGGACGATGCGGACATTCTTGAGAATGAGTACGTAGAGGAGTTAGGGGATTTTAAGGGAAACCTAGTACAACGAGAAGGGAGAAAAAATGGTTCAAATGGCTCTAAGCACTATGGGACTTAACATCTGAGGCCATCTGTCCCCTAGACATAGAACTACTTAAACCTAACTAACCTAAGGACATCACACACAGCCATGCCCGAGGCAGGATTCGAACCTGCTACCGTAGCAGCAGCGCGGTTCCGGACTGAAGCGCCTAGAACCACTTGGCCACAGCGGCCGGCAAAAGTGTGAAAAATTTTTCATTTTCTTCCAACAGACAAATAATAGTCAACAAGACTTTCTGCCATCATTATAAAGTACTAAGAAAGGCAGAACACCGGCACATAGCCCTATTCAGAATAGGGTGATCAGTGACATTATTAAGCTCCTCTTCTCTCCATATCACGTAAATTCTGGTCTCGAGTGTATACCACGCTGTTAACATTCTACATCTTTATTCTTTGTGCCTGGATGTTTATCTATCGACATAGTCACCTTGACGACCAACACATTTCTCGCAACGAGATATCAGTGTGTCGATACCGTCACTGTACAGTTTGATTTTTTTTATGTATCCACGACCTTATGTCTGATTGCACCACTTCGTCACTATCGAAGACAAATCCTCTTTATGTTTTAGAAACACACGATGATCGGATGGGGCCAACTCAGGACAGTGTAGAGGATGACCGGTGACAGTGGACGCAAGGTGACAGTTTATTGCAGATGTCGCAGCTCTTGTACGTGGTCTAGCACTGTCATGCAAAAGGGAAGGGCTACTCCAAGTGTGGACGAACTCTTCGAATTCGAGGCTCCGTTGCAGTACGCTGTTTCTCACGCACCGTCATAGTTACGTTACACATAGCCCTGTTACACGCTACAATTCGGAGCCCTCCACCGGCAGAGGCTCAAAAATATAGACATAAACAATGAAGTTGCAGTGACTTTTGGTAGTACATGTATGAAGGATTTCAGTGTAGTATCCTCAACTTTCTGATACAATAATATGTAATTAGTATCTAAATAGTACGAGCTTCATGATAAGGTAAGGTTAGCTTTTCTAACAGTCTACAAGCTGGCCTCGACTACATAAAGTAATTAGTCTGAATCCGGACAATTCTGTTTGTCTGTTTTACTTATTTAGGCAATAAATAAAATCTGAAACAGCTACTTAAATTAGGCGTTCTTTTGCGGAATTTAGAAGTTACTTACAATGACCAGATTAAAGTCGTTATTCTAGTTAAAAAATGTTGTACCTTAATAAAAAAAATCACTTATTTTTAAAGTAGCCCTGTTTTTCGACAACGCACTTTGCCCAACGTTTTTCTAGTGAGGATATTCCATCCATAATGAACGGTACTGGAATGTCTGCAAATCACCTTTTCACGGGAGTAAAAAGATTTTCCACCTATAATTTCCTTCAGAAGTACAAGCATGTGGAAGTCACTAAATCCTTTTATCTACAGTATTTACCAAACACTTTGTTTTGATATGCCTACGGCGTCAGGTACTTCAGACACCTTGTTAAAGCAAATCTAGATTTCGGCTAGTACCTAGACATTTCAATAACAGTTTCAACACATGTCCTAGAATGTCAGTCCCATGTTGTTCAGACTTCTATCACAGTTCATTCAAGACAGCTATATAATGAAGGTAAGTTTGCGGAGAACACATCGATTGGCTGTAAGGCGCCTTCTGTAATTACAGTTGATGTCTCTCGTCAGTCCAACCTGTGGTATACCTTTAACTCTTCTCACGCCCTGTACACCCAAATACTCTGGAGCGTGTGTACACAATGATTCCAACTAATTCGCAAAGTGTGAACCACAGGACTTCTCGCGCCGTAAAATACTCTAGCTGCTCGTTAAAAGGTGCAAAAAGTGTGACAACTCTGCTACGTCCTTACTAGTTCATGCACTACAGGTGAGTTCTACAAACTTTATACAAAATGTCAAACCCTTACGACGTTTTTGTCGCTGAAAACTCCCATTGCTGAGGCAGTAAAACTGCCGCATCATGTATGTCATTTTGATTTATTACTTATTTACTACTAACTGTATTTGTAGACAATACTTACAAATAGTACTAAATGTACCTTCAAAAATGCAGCGGGAATATAAGTTACCTCTCGCTACACGAGAGGGCCTCAACGAAAGTTGTGTCATCGTAGCACAGTGAAACATTTGTAAGGAGAAGTGGAAGAGAAATAACGAATAAACCATTGAAAGAAACACATTTTATTTTCCACATAAGAAGGTAACATAACTGTTAGTTGTGTACCATGTTTACATTCAAGATTACAGAAGTTTATCAATGTAACGACCATCTGTACCCACAACAGCCTAGAACTTCTCTAGAGATTGCTGTACTGCTGTCCGCAGCGTCTCAGGTGGAAAGTCGGTCACCTTCCCAACTTTGCCAATTTTGCTCATCTTCAACCTACAACGTGTATCCTTTTGATAAAGCAGGTAACCCCATAGGAGGAAATCACACAGGTTTAAATCTGATGACCTTGGTGGCCATGCAGTTTGGAACGGTCGACCAATGATTCGGTTTTCCCCAAATGTGTTATGGAATGTGAGGCGTAGCTCTATTATGCATTAGGTTTTTTTGTTATTATTATTTTGATCACCTTCAGACTTGATTGATGCGGCCGACCATGAATTCCTTTCCTTTGCCAACCTCTTCGTGTCAGAGCAGCACTTGCAATCTACGTGCTCAATTATTTGTTGGGTGGATTCCCGTTCCCTGTCTCCCTCTACAGTTTTTACCCTCTACATCTCCCTCTAGTACCATGGAAGTCATTCCCTGATATCTTGATAAAAGTCCCATCATCATGCCCCTTCCTCTTGTTAATGTTTTCGGTATATTCATTTCCTCTCCGATTCTGTGCTTCATTACCATACAATGCTGTACTCCAAATGTACATTCTCAGAAATTTCTTCCTCAAATTATGGTCTATGTTTGATACTTGTAGACTTCTCTTGACCAAGAATGTTCTTCTTGCCAGAGTTAGTTTCCTTTTTATGTCCTCCTTGCTCCGTCCGTCTGGGTTATTTTGCTGCCTATGTAGCAGAATTCCGTAACATCACCTACTTTTTGACTTTGGTTAAGTTACTCGCTGTTCATATTTCTGTTACTTCTCATTACTTTCGTCTTTCTTCGATTTTCTCTCAGTCCATATTCTGTACTCATGAGATTGTTAATTCCATTCAACACATCCTGTGATTCTTCTTCACTGTCACTAAGGATAGCAATGTCATCAGCGAAACTTAACATTGAAACCCTTTCATCTTGAAATTTAATTCCACTCCTGAATCTTTCCTTTTTTTTTTCAACATTGCTACTTCAACGTACAGACTACATCGCTGTCTTACAACCTTCTTAACCAGAGCACATCGTTCTTGGTCTGTCAGTCTTATTATTCTCTCTGGTCTATTATACGTACTGTATATTACCCGTCTCTCCCTGCAGCTCTCCACTTCTTTCCTCAGAATTTTGAACATCTTGCAAAATTTTACATTGTCGACAAATCATATGAATGTGTCTTGATTTTTCTTGAGTCTTGCTTGCATTATTAATCGGTTCAGAAATTCCTTTCTGGTGCCTTTACCTTTCCTAAGGCAAAATGATCATCGTCAGTCCTCAATTTCCTTTGCCATTGTTCTGTATATTATTCTTGGATGCATGAGCCGTTAAGCTGTTGCGCGGTAATTCTCGCACTAGTCAGCTCTTGTAGTCTTCGGAAATGTGTGGATGACATTTTTCCGAACGTCATATGATACATCGCCAGACTCATACACTCTACATACCAACATGAATAGTCGTTTTTTTTAACTTATAACTCTAGCACTGGATCCCGTATTTCTTCTACATAGACTCTTCATCCATAACATCAGACAAATCTTCTCCTCCCCCCTCCCCCCCCTCCCCCGGCCCTAAAAGAGGACTTCAAAGTAATCTTTCCACCTTCCCGCTCTATTCTCTGCGTTTATGCGTTTAACAGTGAGATTCCTATTGCACCCTTAATGTTACTATACTTGTCTTTAATTTCACCGAATGTTGCTTTGACTTTCCTGTATGCTGAGTCAGCCCTTCCGACTATCATTTCTTTTGCGATTTCTTCACATTTTTCGTGCAGCCGTTTCGTCTTAGCTTCCTTGCACTTCCTGTTTATTTCATTCCAAAGTGACTTGTATTTCTGTATTCCTTAATTTCCCTGAATATTTTTGTACTTCCTTCTTTCACCGATCAACTGAAGTATTTCTTCTGCTACCCACGACATCTTCACAGCTATCTTCTTTGTACCTCTGTTTTTGTTTCCACCTTCTGTGATGGCCCTTCTTTAAAGATGCCCGTTCCTCTTCAACTGACCTACCTACTGAGCTATTTCTTATCGCAGTATCTATAGCCTTAGAGAACTTTTCGAGTATTGATTCTTCCTGACTAGTATCTTAAACTCCAGCCTACTCTTCATCATTACTAAACTGTGATCTGAGTCTATATCTGCTCCTGGGTACGCCTTACAATCCAGTACCATCAGAATAGCTGACTCCGAAGCATCTGTCTCCCGTAGAGCAGCGATCACATATTGGCGAAGCAGATCACAATAACTTGTGCCGCTCACGCTGAATGTCCTTGATTCTATGAGTCCGAGTTCCTCCCTACGTTGCTGTACCAATATCTGCTCCTAATGGTAATTCATGACACTAATACTACTAATAACGCAAATGCTGCAAAGAATAGTTTTAACACAATTCCTAAAAAGTTGGACAACCATACAGTAAATGCATCTCTATCTATATTGGCTGAAGTAACGAAAGCTTAATTATAACCAGACTCTATATTACTGTACGACACATGATTTTTACAGATACGATGTCATAAACATTTAACTGCATGATACCGAAAGAGCAGGGTGAAATTCGCTAGAGAGTGACATATATTACGTATACGTGAAACGTATGTGACAAGTGCATATGTGGGTAAAGTTGAAGTAAAAAGCTGCCCCTAAACCCAAGGATCAATTTCAGCCAGACTTGGTACTTATATTACGTGGAAAGAAATACTGTGGGGGTAAGAACCAGCAGCCTCATATCTCGGTGGGGGTGATACTGTGGACAGAGAAAAAGGAGGAGGAAATGGTTAAAATGAGAGGAGATGAAGCAGATGAACACAAATACGGGGAGAAGGAGATGGACAGAAGGGGAGGGATTAAAGGACAAAGACAGGGAGGAAGATGGAATTGACAGAGGAGGAAGAGGAGGAGACAGACAGAGAGTGTGGGAGGAGGAGAGGGGCTTAGAGGGAGTGATGATGAGAAAGAGTGGGAGTAGGAAACGAACTAAATGAACTTTAAGAGAGAGGATGAGATGGACAAAAGGGGAAAGAGCAGAAAGACAGAGGGAGGAGGGTATTAGAAGATGGAATGACAGATGGGTAGAATTACATTGGCAGAAAGAAGAGGGTCAGATGGAGATGGGCACAGACAGTGGAGGAGATGGACAGAGAGAAGGAGAGGAGGAGGACAGAGAAAGAAAAGGGAAGGAGATTGACATATATACAGGGAAGGCGAAGATGAACAGGAAGAGTGGCAAGAGAAACTGGACTACAGGGGGTGAGGACAAGATAGAGGGGTAAGAGGAGATGGACAGGGAGTTGGGGGAAAAGGAGATAGTCTTGGAGAGTGTGAGGAGGAAAAAGAGGGGGGTAGGAAATGTACTTCGAAGGGCATAATGAGATCGACAGAGAGAGAAAGAGCAGATGGAGGAAGGTGAATGGATCAGATGAACACAGGTGAAGGAGCAGATGGACACAGGAAGGAAGAGGTACAGAGGAGGGAGGAGCAGATGGAATCAGAAAGTGGGAGGAGCAAAGGGAGAGAGAGATGGGCAGAGGGAAATGGGCTTAGAGTGAGTAATGAGATGGACAGGGGGGAAGCAGCAGATGTATAGAGGGGGAAGGAGCAGATGGACAAAGAAGGGAGAAGCAGATGGATGAGAGTCAGAGGAGCAGATAGAGAGAGGGAGGGGCAGCAGGAAATAGACAGAGTGGAAGACAGGAGGACAAGGACAGAGAGTGGGACAGGACGTCATGGACTGATATTGGCGTTGGGCAAAGAGTGGATCTGGACAAAGAGAGGAAGGAGAACGAGATGGTAATATAGAGGAAAGAGAAGGAGATGGAAAGAGAGGAGATGAGGAGATAGACAGTGAGAGGAAGAAATGAACAGAGAGGGTGGGAGGAAGAGATGAATGGGTGAAGAGGTTGACAGGGAGAGGGGAGAGGAGGAGGTTGACAGGGAGGGGGAAAAAGATGGGGAGAGGAGCTGAAGGACATGGACAGTGGGGTATGGTGGAGGTAGAAGAGAAAGGGGCAGAGGAGAAGATGGATTGGAAGAGGTGGGGGGAGAGAGGAGCAGAGAGATGGGGAGCATGAGCAGATGGACTTGGAGAGGGAGTATGAGATGGATTGCAAGAGTGGGAAGGAACAGATGGAATTATGAGGAGAGAAGATCAGATGGACAGAGAGACAGGCAGATGGAGGTTGACAGAGAGAGGGGAAAGGAGAATTTAGACTAATAAAAATTTGAATAAATATATACTTGGTAACCTAGGTACTCAACTAATATATAAAACACAATATGTTGGCTAACATATTATTTAATAGCTGAAAATATTGGTTGGGTAAACAGTGTAACAGGTCATACTTTCGTATAATGCTATGCACAAGGGAAATTATTGTTTTTCTTCCACAGACAAAACATTAAGACGTTGATACACGTCAGACAGACATTTGGATATATTTTCAGCAGTTCAAATGTGAATTTCGATGTGAGTCACACCAGTAGCACACTAATATTGGAAGAAAAGAAACGCAGCAGAATAATACTCGAGTTAAGGAACAGCAGACCAGTCCAAGAGTCCAATGATCGTGAGGACATATATTTTCAGAAATTCTGTCACCAAATTCCTCTCGGGTACAATTCAAAATTAAAGATATACAAGGCACAAATGTCACATGTCATGCTTCCTCTAAATCTAATGCATTAACTACTTTTCCGTTAGACTACTCCACAAAGTGACTGACCTCTTGCCCTTTAGCCAGGAAAACTTGTGCTGTGGTATTTTTTGATACACCTTGGTATCTGTTCATTATTTCTTATCTCTAGATTTGTAATTTAAAATTTTCTGCGAAAATCGTTCAAATGGAAACCTGCGTAATGTTATCTGCATCTGTAGTTTAATGTTATGAAAGACGTTTCTGGGTACGTCCATGTTATTAGCATTGGAGTATAATTAAGACGGTTTTACTTGTCACTGTGTATACTGAGGTGACACAAGTTATGGGACAGCGATATGCACATACACAGATGGCGGTAGTATAGCGTACACAAGGTATAAAAGGGCAGCGAATTGATGGAACTATCATTTGTACTCAAGTGATTCATACTGAAAGTTTCCGACATGATTTTGGTCGTATGATGGGAATCAACAGACTTTGAACGCGGAATGGTAGTTGGAGCTAGACGCATGGGACATTCCATTTCGGAAATCGTCCGGGAATTCAGTATTTCGAGATACACGAGGACAAGAGTGTGCTGAGAATACAACATTTCAGACATTACCTCTCACCGCGGACAAGGCAATGGCCGACGACCTTTTCCTAACGACGAGAGCAGAGGCGTTTGCTTAGAATTGTCGGCACTAACAGACAAACAATACTTCATGAAGTAATAGCAGAAATCAATGTGTGACGTACTACGCTTCCCGCCAGTTTGGTATTGTCACTATAGGGTATAAAACAAGACATTTTTTACTTATTTTGTATGTAATGTACCACTGGAGACTCTATAACAGTAATTAACTAGTACATGAACTATAAATTATGACTTCCTTTGAATAAAATATGGAGCAGTAAAATTTATGATGGTTTAATAACAATGCAACATTTCTAGCCGTTAGTGTTCTAGAGTTAAGGTGCTCTACACGGCTGTGAAGCATATAGTGCAACCATAAAAGAAAATAATTTTAGAAAGGCAACAAACTGCATCTGCACGAAGCACACCCTACAGTACGTTCAAAAGTCATCAAAGCCAATGAGTGAAACCATTAATGCGCACATGTGTAAAAGAACAACGAACTATGCACGCCCGTAAAGTAGACAGTGAAACCAATAATCCAAACTATTTAAAAGAGATCTTTTCGCCCACATCTGTAACTCACACGAAGTATTATGTTTTATGATCATTAATAAAACAAACAGGTAACACTATCAGAAGTTTGAAAAAGACTCAAACCGTACGCGTCTGTGAAGCAGATAGAGCAGGATGTTAATAAAAATACTTTACAGAGAAATTAATTACGCATGTCCGTGAAGCGAACGTAACAGATTGCTGCATATAACTTAAGCTTTTTATTTATTAACAACAGTTTTACTATCGTATTGGAGTTTTGAGCTCAGTTCCCTAGCTTGCATAAAATAATGATGAATTAAGGACGGATCTGTCTTTTCGTGAGCACCAATTTATTGTTTTGTTTTAAGACCCAAATATGTTCCATCAGAGCTGTGCAACCTCGGTGCTTTTTTTCTTTTATTTTTTCTTTATTTTACGTTGTGTGTGTTCTATGGCTGCCAATAGAAATCAGCCACAAGATAAATTAGTACAACATAGTATTCGGGTAGTCCTTAGGTGTGACAAGTTCGGTTTTGGTTGCCAAACTTGTTTTTGTGTAGTTGAGCTGCATAGTGGAAAGCGCACAAAGCCACAGCACCGTAGCAGGACACAGTCCTAACAAACGAACAGGAGAAAACGTTCAGCTCAACTACATAAACACTTTTGGCACACACAACCAAACTTGCCACAGCTCAAGACTAGCCAAATACTACAATGATGACATGTTGAAATAATTCGGACCAGTGCCTGATTTCAGTTGGGAGCCACAGGACTCAAACAATGCAAAGCAAAAGAAAAGTGAAATAAAAAACCTGTTGAGTTATTAAATCAAAATAATAATTAGTGTACTTGCAAACAGGCGGACCATCCTTAACTCATGATTTATTTTTTCACTGTTAGGAGTCCAGGTGGTTGCTGGACTCAGAACAGATTCTAGAATATACAGAATACAAATTAGATTTACGTAGCGGGAAGTGGCAAACCATAAACAAGCCCCCTAAGCACAGAAACACGTGAACATGCAACGAAGTCGCTTTTGGGGCTCAAACACTAACCAAAAGAAATACGTAAATTCAGTTAAGCTAATTTTTAGATTACCAAATACAAGCATCAATAGCGCAAATTACTACTAGGTAAAATTCTGACTTGCTGTAAATAAAAGAGATGGATACACCAGACAAAAAACGTATAAATTACGTAAAGATGTTCCTGCCGAAAGACCGTACAGGCTTCCCACAAAACACCATAGGAATGGAGCTCAAGTGTTAAACTTGAGTGAAAGTTGAAAGTTGCGAGCTCTATCTTCTTATCTCGTGTTTTCTACTGAAAATCTCGTGCTTGTACTCTTGTTAACTTTACTATTACAGAGATCGCCTAAACTTTATTATTTTTTTAATTAGTCCTGTGCGCAACAAATAACTTACTTGGTCTTTCTGCCGCCACTGCTTGATCTGCTGCATTCCATTATTTAACAAAAACATAAAAAACCTATTATTGATGCTGAGTGCAATGCATGTTCTGTATGGCGGCTCCTGCTGTTGCTGCGGCTGCTGCTGCTTACTACAACTACATATAATTCAAGAGAAAGGGTTTGGTCATATCTAAACTCGATAAATGATAACCCAAACAAGTAATTACTTTTTCCAAAAACTATATTCTGAAAGCGATTCTCTCTCATTCAATTAACAAAACGCTAGAAGATCTTTGAGTAATCACTTCGTATGTAAATCTGCCTCCAGTGGCATTAAAGCAATATTACAAATTAATCAAACTTTTGAGACAGACTGAAATACTTTTCAATTAAATACATACTGAAACAATTCCCTGACAATTACAAAAGAAATCAATGACAAAAATCAATACTTAATCTATTCGCCTAGCAATGGTTTCCCTTAAGAATTTAACTCCTATCATGATCAAAATTACCGTCTGTTGCTACGTACATATACAAACTCTTTTCTTTAAGTTAATAAGCGCGCTGCAAATTATAAAAAATATCAACTCAATACCAAATCCTGTGTCGTTGCTGGCGGACACAGCAGTAGGCAGCTCGGCTACGACCCCTCGCCCAGCACACGTGCGCACCACAGCAGGCGCGCTCCTCACTGGCTTCCAAACTGCCACTCATTAATCCGTGCGCTGCGAAGCGCGACAACAATATCTTAGATTCCAGAGCTTGCGTATGCGCCCTGTAGCCAACCTTTAAGTCCTAAGAGAGTATTGCCAACTCTCAAAGTGATTAACTCAAGAACACAAAAATGTGGAAAAGCGAAAAGTCCAATGAAACGAGAGGTTGCCTTGATGACGTTGAGGATGGTGAGCCACCTTTAACTTAATGGCTAAACTACGATCAGCAGAATGATCGGGCATCACCAACAAACGACACTTAACGGTTACAGAGTAAAAATTTGTCACGCCACTAACAAAATGTGTGAATTCCTGAGGGAGTCAACTCATCGGTCCCTACACTTACACACTACTTAAACGAAGTTATGCTAAGAACAACACGCATGCACACACACACACACACACACACACACACACACACACACGCGCGCGCGCGCGCGCGTCGGAGGGAGGACTCGAACTAACGGCGGGAGGGGTCGTGCAATCCGTAACATGGCGCCTCTGACTGTGCGACCACTCAACGCGGCGCCACTAACATATTAACTGCTGGCTACCATGGCTCCTGTATTAGGCTGAAGTTAATTGTGGACAAAGTGGGTTGTCCTGCTCAACCAAGGCGAAAACGAACTGCATCGTGTGGCCTCGTCACCTCACAGAGAGAGTAAGGCCTCAGCTCTGCAGCAGACCAAGGCATGATCTGCAGAGTCATCCCGAGCGATCCAAACACAGGGAGCAGCAACCTACTACGACACCGCGGTACAAGCCAAGATTCCTGTCAGGCTCCATCCATCGGCTGACACGCTGGCGACCTCCAGCCAACGGCCCATTGAGCAGACAGCTCAGCTGCGATCTATGCACGCACTTAAATCGTCTTCGCGTAGCTGCAAAAGTGCCGCCAGAGGTGTCGCTCGAGAATCAGCAACTTAGCAACGCAACTAAACAGGTTTATCGACTACCAGAATCGATATCAGGGCGCGCACACGGCTGAGGTTTACGTTCCCGTACAAAACAGTCAGATTGTGAGACACGTCTCGCCTTCGAGCATCTCTATCGCAACTTTGACTGGTTCTAAAAATGTCACCAGTTATTTTGAAGTGTACTTGTCGTGACCAGTACTTTCATAGATGTGCTTCTCTGCAAGTATTTCCAGTATTTTATCGAACTGCCTAACAACAGGCTGTAGTGTTTTACAAAGCTGTTCCACCCAGTGTCCGTTGCTTGTTTCAAGCTTACCTGTATAGAATTCCCATCCCCAGATTTCTTCATGAACTGATCTGTGTCTTTGGCAACATAGGTTGTGAAAGATGGCACTGAAAACTTATTTTCCAAGTTATCTTCATCTAAAACATGTTCAGGAATGTGTTCAAAACCCGTGAAATGCATACACAATGCTGAAACCTTATTAAGACGCTTAGGATTTACTCCTAAGCTAAATAATGATCCTTGACAGTAGCTAAGGAACAACTGTCCCTTGCTGAGGAACATCTGTCACTTGCTAAGAAACAACTACCAGTTGCTACGTAACAGCCGACAATTGCTACGGAACACCCGACCAATGATATTGCGCATGGGATGTGTTAACTGCAGCGAAACCTGTGCACGAGCGCTCTGCGTCATTCCATAGTTTAGGCTGCACTGTCTTTGGCGAAGGTTGTTCTGGAAACGATTAATGCGACATTCCGTGTAGCAACATCTCTGAAAGACATCATTTCAGTGCTTACGACTGTGGACGAGCAGTTGGACGATTGGAAGCCAATCAACTGTTACCACTTTGGGCACAGTAACAGGTGTGTCCAAAAGATATCGAGGTTAGAAAAGGACATTAAAGATGAAAATACAATGCGGAAGCATACCGGTGGCCGTAGAGGACCACCACACAAGAGGATACTTTACCCAAGTGGCAAAAAGGAATAGACATCTCTCTCTAAGGCAGATCGCTGCAGGCCCTGCAACTGCTAATGGTACACGTACCTCTGTCAGAACCATTTCGCGGTGATTAAATCAGACTGGTTTGTGTGTATGGAAGCATATTAAATGCGCCCCACTTCAACCACACCAGCGTCGAGAAAGAGTCTATTGGTGCAGGAGCATGTCGGTTGGGGTTAGTAACTAAGGTCCAGCGTGATGTTCTCGGGCGAATCCCACTTCACTATGAAAAGTGTTTCTGCTCATCAGCTAGGAAACATGTTACACACGACAGAAAGTATATGAACGTCATCGGTATAGCCTCAGCATTAAAGTGTGGACAGGCATTATGTACAATGGCCGAACACTGCTGCTTATCTTCGTGCGAGGTAGCGTTACAGCACAGCGGTACTGCAGAGAGATTACTCTGTATCATGTCCATCTGTTTAGAGGTGCTGTAAGTCCCGACTTTCTGTTTATGGACGGCACCTCCAGCCTACACAGTACCGCTGAGGAGTACATTGTAATGTGGACATACTGAACATATGGAATGACCTGCGTACTCCCCAGACATAAACCCTATAGAGCACGCCTTGGATGCCTTTGGCAGACGTGTTTTTCAACGAACACCCCACCACGAACAGTGCAAGACCCGAAAGCCACCTTGACAGAGGAGTAAAGTAATATCCCCCTAGGAATACTCAACAGTTTGGCAGCCAGCATGAATAAAAGGTGCCAATTACATTAGTGCCAGAGGAGGGTACATCAGTTGCTGAGAGCCCTATATAGTGATAGACCTTTATATTGTTTCTCAAACATTCTCACTTATGTCTGTCATCCTACTTTCTGCCGGCGGCTGTGGCCGAGCGGTTCTAGGCGCTTGAGTCCAGAATCGCGCTGCTGCTACGGTCGCAGGTTCGAATCCTGCCTCGGGCATGGATGTGCATGATGTCCTTAGGCTAGTTAGGTTTAAGTAGTTCTAAGTCTAGGGGACTGATGACCTCAGATGTTAAGTCCTATAGTGCTTAGAGCCATTTGAACCATCCTACTTCCCCATGTGGCAACATCTATACCGTTTTTTGTTATAAATATGCCATCCAATCTCTATTACATATGTATTTTGTTTCACATCGTCCATCATTGCCTGTCGTTGTTCCTGTCAAACAATGTCTCTGTTATTTAGGAGTTTTCAATCAGTGTAGCTCGCAATGTTCTTGTTGTTGTTGTGGTTTTCAGTCCTGAGACTGGTGTGATGCTACTCTATCCTGCGTAAGATTCATCATCTCCCAGTACCTACTGCAACCTACATCCTTCTGAATCTGCTTAGTGTATTCATGTCTTGGTCTCCCTCTAAGATGTTTTACCCTCCACTCTGCCCTCCAATACTGAGTTGTGATCCCTAGATGCCTCAGAACATGTCCTACCAACCGGTCCCTTCTTGTAGTCAAGTTGTGCCACAAACACCTCTTCTCCCCAATTCTGTTCAATACCTCCTCATTAGTTACGTGATCTACCCAGCTAATCTTCAGCATTCTTCTGTAGCACCACATTTCGAAAGCTTCAATTCTCTTGTTGACCAAACTATTTATTGTCCATTTTTAACTTCCGCACATGGCTACACTCCATACAAATACTTTCAGAAACGACTTCCTGACACTTAAGTCTATACTCGATGTTAACAAATTTCTCTTCTTCAGAAACGCTTTCCTTGCCATTGCCAGTCTACATTTTATATCCTCTCTACTTCTACCATCATCATTTATTTTGCTCCCCAAATAGCAAAACTCATTTACTACTTTAAGCTTCTCACTTCCTAATCTAATTCCCTCAGCATCACCCGACTTAATTCGACTACTTTCCATTATCCTTGTTTTGATTTTGTTGATGTTCATCTTGTATCATTCTTTCAAGACACTGTCCATTCCGTTCTACTGCTCTTCCAAGTCCTTTGCTGTCTCTGACAGAATTACAATGGCATCGGCGAACCTCAAAGTTTTTATTTCTTCTCCATGGATTTTAATTAGTACTCCGAATTTTTCTTTTGTTTCCTTTACTGCTTGCTCAATATACAGATTGAATAACATCGGGTTGAGGCTACAACCGGTCTCACTCCCTTCCGAACCACTGCTTCCCTTTCATGTCACTCGACTCATAGCCTTTCGCTCCCCGCATGTTACCCCTGCAACTTTAGAATCTGAAAGCAATATATTTCCTATAATTTTTCTTTCTCAGAAAACTGAGTTTCCACCAACACGGTTTTTCGCAGTTGCTTCGCTTCATAAACAGAGTGCGCAGTAATAGGTAGCTGCCGTCTTCCCGGATACTTTTCGCGCCACGTATCCAATGCACATACACTCCTGGAAATGGAAAAAAGAACACATTGACAGCGGTGTGTCAGACCCACCATACTTGCTCCGGACACTGCGAGAGGGCTGTACAAGCAATGATCACACGCACGGCACAGCGGACACACCAGGAACCGCGGTGTTGACCGTCGAATGGCGCTAGCTGCGCAGCATTTGTGCACCGCCGCCGTCAGTGTCAGCCAGTTTGCCGTCGCATACGGAGCTCCATCGCAGTCTTTAACACTGGTAGCATGCCGCGACAGCGTGGACGTGAACCGTATGTGCAGTTGACGGACTTTGAGCGAGGGCGTGTAGTGGGCATGCGGGAGGCCGGGTGGACGTACCGCCGAATTGCTCAACACGTGGGGCGTGAGGTCTCCACAGTACATCGATGTTGTCGCCAGTGGTCGGCGGAAGGTGCACGTGCCCGTCGACCTGGGACCAGACCACAGCGACGCACGGATGCACGCCAAGATCGTAGGATCCTACGCAGTGCGGTAGGGGACCGCACCGCCACTTCCCAGCAAATTAGGGACACTGTTGCTCCTGGGGTATCGGCGAGGACCATTCGCAACCGTCTCCATGAAGCTGGGCTACGGTCCCACACACCGTTAGGCCGTCTTCCACTCACGCCCCAACATCGTACAGCCCGCCTCCAGTGGTGTCGCGACAGGCGTAAATGGAGGGACGAATGGAGACGTGTCGTCTTCAGCGATGAGAGTCGCTTCTGCCTTGGTGCCAATGATGGTCGTATGCGTGTTTGGCGCCGTGCAGGTGAGCGCCACAATCAGGACTGCATACGACCGAGGCACACAGGGCCAACACCCGGCATCATGGTGTGGGGAGCGATCTCCTACACTGGCCGTACACCTCTGGTGATCGTCGAGGGGACACTCAATAGTGCACCGTACATCCAAACCGTCATCGAACCCATCGTTCTACCATTCCTAGACCGGCAAGGGAACTTGCTGTTCCAACAGGACAATGCACGTCCACATGTATCCCGTGCCACCCAACGTGCTCTAGAAGGTGTAAGTCAACTACCCTGGTAGCAAGATCTCCGGATCTGTCCCCCATTGAGCATGTTTGGGACTGGATGAAGCGTCGTCTCACGCGGTCTGCACGTCCAGCACGAACGCTGGTCCAATTGAGGCGCCAGGTGGAAATGGCATGGCAAGCCGTTCCCCAGGACTACATCCAGCATCTCTACGATCGTCTCCATGGGAGAATAGCAGCCTGCATTGCTGCGAAAGGTGGATATACACTGTACTAGTGCCGACATTGTGCATGCTCTGTTGCCTGTGTCTATGTGCCTGTGTTCTGTCAGTGTGATCATGTGATGTATCTGACCCCAGGAATGTGTCAATAAAGTTTCCCCTTCCTGGGACAATGAATTCACGGTGTTCTTATTTCAATTTCCAGGAGTGTACATTCAGGCCTACGGCCTGGCCAATGGTGGGTAACATAATCACTCGCATTTCCTCGGAATGTCGTTCAATGTTACCTGCTACTGTCTAAGAATGAGACAAATAGTTGGAAACGTCCACATTCTGAACTGACATTTACAAGCTTCTCACATAACGTGCGAAATCCTCCACCTGATACATTAAATGGAAAAAGATTCTTGGCGCCCTCTTTCCAGCTAACGTAGCTTTTACTGAAACTGCTAATGGTTCAGAACTTAGCAGTTTGTATAGTTCTGCAGGCATTTGCCTTAAGCTGGATATGTAGGTGAGCAGAGCAGAGCACTTACCTCAATACGTATAGCCAACATGATTTCCATCCTTACAGATCACCTGTAGAAACTGTCTCGGATGTTACTACGGCCACCGCCTTTCACACTTAGGATATATTCTTTCGAATCTAGCTCTTTCACACTCTCTTTCGTCTGCCGTTCACTTGGCATAAATTTGCGGCGGGCGACTGAGCGGCCATTGATATTGGGAGTAAGCGGTCAGGCCACTCGAACAAGGGGTCCTCTCCGAGCATGAAGGATGTTGAGTGAAATTGTTCCCTACGCCATAACCGGCTACACTGATATACGCCGGACTTCCTCTCAACCACACGTGCTATACCGGCGATCTTCTCAAAAGCTGTCGGCAACCCTTCGGGCACCTCGGGCGGGCGTGCAGCCTACACGGCCGCTGCACGTGTCAGTGTCGCCGACTCTGCCTGTCGCAGCAACGGACGGACACCAGGCGGCGGTACCAGCGCTTGCAGAGGCCTCCACTTCCAAGGCACCTACTCGCGTCCACCACACACGTGACCAGCAAATAGTGCCGAGAGTATTCAGCCGCTGGCCGCTATGACGGTCGGCGCCACAGCATCACAGGCCAGTTCTTCCGGCTTCGAGAACCTCTCTCCTACCCTTCGGGCGGGAGCTATTCACCCCACCGTCTTCGTTCTGGCTCTGAGCACTATTGGACTTATGAGGTCATCAGTCCACTAGAACTTAGAACTACTTAAAGCTAACTAACCTAAGGACATCACACACATCCATGCCCGAGGCAGGATTCGAACCTGCGGCCGTAGCGGTTGCGCGGTTCCAGACTATAGCGCCTAGAACCGCTCGATCACTACGGCCGGCCCCGCCGTCTCACTACGCTCTGGAACTCCATCGTAGCGACCGACGCCGGTGTATTCAGCATTCATTGTTATTTCCTCTGCTGCTCTCGGACTGGATCAAGGATAGAGTTTTCTTTCCCTAGACTGGTATTATTCAGGACAGCATCATCAGACTTTCAATATTTTCCATGTACGTGTATTTGTCTATGAAGATCCTAATTGCGTTACTTCGTCAGACTCTGGAATCGCCGTACTGTCATATATGTGAGACACTGTAATTGCGATATTGTTACTATTGTCGAAAGAGTTGTTTTCCTCCCTTGGTTTATATACTTTTGTAAAGTTTGCTCACTGTTTTCCTGTGTCGGTGTAAGCGTCACATCAAAATGCACAGAGCAATTCGAGCGACGGTAAATACCAGATGCAAACCTCTTGCATGAAAGTTTAGACGGTGAGCATGGTGTGTGTGAACTTAACATAGTAACTGTACACACTGAGCAGTAAAAGAACAAAGACCGATATCGACAGAAGCTGTCCGCTATAACTGGCTGCTATAGACCAGCAAATTCCTTCATCAAATGATTGAAAGTGTGAACCAGAAAACAAAGAGCATGATAACAGCAAGAATGTAATCAACATCGTGTTAGATGCCGCCGACATTTCGGTGTCAGTTTATTGGCTGGATTATGAACTTATTGTTTATAACATGGTTCAAACAGCTCTGAGCACAATGGGACTTAAACTCTGAGGTCATCAGTCCCCTAGAACTTACAACTACCTAAACCTAACTAACCTAAGGACATCACACGCATCCATGCCCGAGGCAGGATTCCAACCTGTGACTGTAGCGGTCGCGCGGTTCCAGGCTGAAACGCCTAGAACCACTCGACCACAACGGTCGGCTTTTGTTTATAAACCTACCTTCAAAGCGCACAAGTTTCAAGGTAGTGTCTGCTTCCTTACATACGAGTTTTTCAATTATTTAAAAATTTTGCTGGGCTGTCAGTATCTACAACTGAATACGTTAATATTGGACTCATTCACCCTTCCCAAGACTCGTCATTTTCGTACTTTTTGTGTAAAGACATTGAGACCATCTCGCTGTCCATCAGACTGATCCTGTTTGGCAGCAATAGGAATCCACATCAGCCATTTCCGGCTCTTCGAAGGGAATCGTACTTCCCTACAACCCATTATAACGACAATTATACCTTCTAGCATTCTTACGGAGAAACGATCTGTTTACCTTGTTATAAGATTCTAAGTTTTCTTGCCCGCATCTCGTGATCGTGCGGTAGCGTTCTCACTTCCCACGCCCGGGTTCCCGGGTTCGATTCCCGGCGGGGTAAGGGATTTTCTCTGCCTCGTGATGACTGGGTGTTGTGTGCTGTCCTTAGGTTAGTTAGGTTTAAGTAGTTCTAAGTTCTACGGGACTGATGACCATAGATGTTATGTCCCGTAGTACTCAGAGCCATTTGAACCATTTGAATCTAAGTTTTCTCAATAATGGGAGTGGTATCCTAGTTTAATTTTGGTCGCAACTGAACGAATTCATCGAGTACTAAAAGTGGCAACATAATTGCTCATTCTGAGAAAATTAGTTTGCGAAAATTGTGACACACACTGAAGCACCAAAGAAACTGGTATAGGCATGCTTATTAAAATACAGAGATATGTAAACAGGCAGAATACGGCGCTGCGGTCGTCAACGCCTATTTAAAACAAGTGTCTAGCTCAGTTATTAGATCAGTTATTGCTGCTACAATGGCAGGTCATCAAGATTTAAGTGAGTCTGAACGTAGTCTTATAGCCGGCGCACGTGCGATGGGACACAACGTCTCCGAGGTAGCGATGAACTGGGGATTTTCCCGTACGACCACTTCACAGGTGTACCGTGAACATCAGAATCTGGTAAAACATTAAATCTCCGATATCGCTGCGGCCGGAAAAAGATCCTGCAGGAAATGAACCAACGACGACTGAAGAGAATCGTTCAACGTGACAGAAGTGCAACCCTTCCGCAAATTTCTGCAGATTTCAATGCTGGGCCAACAACAAGTGTCAGCGTGCGAATCATTCAACGAAACATTATTGATATGGACTTTCGGAGCCGAAGGCCCACTCGTGTACTCTTTATGACCTCACGATACAGAGCTTTACGCCTCGCCTGGGCCCGTCAACACTGACATTGCACTGTTTATGACTGGAAACATTTTACCTGGTCGGACGAGTATCGTTTCAATTATATCGAGCTTATGGACGTGTACGGGTATGGAATTCATGGCCCCTTCATGTCAGCAGGGGACTGTTCAAGCTAGTGCAGGCTCTGTAATGGTGTAGGGCGTGTGCAGTTGGAGTGTATGGGACCCCTGCCTGTTACGTCCAGACACGACTCTGACAGGTAACACGCACCTTAGCATCTTGTCTGACCACCTCCATCCACTCATGTCCATTGTGCATTCCGACGGACTTGGGCAATTCCAGCAGGACAATGCGGCACTACACAGGTCCAGAATTGCTACAGAGCGGCTCCAGGGACACATTTCTGAGCTTAAACACTTCCGCTGGCCACCAAACTCCCCAGACATTAACATTATTGAGTATATCTGGCATGCCTCGCAACGTGAAAGAGATCTCCATCCCCTCGTACTCTTACGGATTTATGGGCATCCCTGCAGGATTCATGGTGGCAGTTCCCTCCAGCACTACTTCAGACATTAGTCGAGTCGTGTTGCAGAACTTCTGTGTGCTCCCAGGGGTCCTACACGATATTAAACAGGTGTACCAGTTTCTTTGGCTCATTATATGTGCTAGAAGTTACCGATAAGGCGAAAGACCTTGAGCACGAAGGTATATCTCTCCAACGCTTAACTGGACACGTATTCGGAAAAAGCTTTAGCAAGGTATTGAATGAAGTTCCCCTTTAATTATATGTAGCTGTATCCTGGCCTATGAGCAGTTGCTCTGTCGTATTCAGGGTACTTAAAATTCACGAAGAAGTGAAAAGGATGCCATGCAACATCCATCAATAAAAGTGAGATGTGGCACGCCACTCACTCACTTTATCTACACCGTCAGTCTCAATAATATTCATATTTTAGGTCATGATCTCCATGTTCCCTAGTACCACGTTTCAGCTCCCCCCCCCCCCCCCCCTATTGGCATGGATCCCTCCGCCCCCCTCTCAGGTGTCAGTGTTTGTTACTGAATCAGTATCTGGATGACTTGGGATGACCCAATAGGTTTCTTTTTTGCTGTCGTTTAATATTTATTACTTTTTCTTTTATTTTCTTAAGGGAACTTTATTTAATTTCTATAATAGTGAGTGAGATCACCCATAGTTTTTGGTGCACTTGCTCGTAGTTGATTTCATTTGAACAGAATTGGGCCTCACAGTGGATCCACGTAAACAAAGTCAGATTGCGTTGGAAGCAGAATTAATTCAGGGGTAATTTGTACAGTTTCCACCCCAATAAATGCTTTGCCAATCAAACACCATCCCTTTCCATGATTTATGTTTGTCATGTATTTTGTAAGATTTATCAGCTCGATTGTAGTTATGAATAAAAACTTGTCATTATTTTTGTAAACTTAGACACTCCACTGTTCTCAATCATACTCCTGCAACCATTCACTGTTTTTATTTTATTGTGGTGATACATGGATACACCAGAAATTCAAAATGCAATCGCATTAAATTAGTGAACTTTATAATTAATTTGAGTTCGTAAAGTGACCGCAGGCATAGGCAACAAAAGTGCTACGAGTAAATTAACTAATTTCATATATAAAATTAAGGGTGTAGGTCACGATTTGAAGATTGTTGAGAAGATAATACTATTCTTTATGTAAAGATAGTAACATTTAGCATCACGTGCACATATATTTATGATTAAAGCAAGCGACCGATTGAAAACGCTGTTCCTGTGTTTGTCTTCAACAGACTTATTTTATCAGAGTTAGTCGGAATATGGATCTGTAGCGAGACAGCGTTGATCATATTCTGTGAAAAGTCACTTCTACTAATATTGCACGTTTTGTTGCTATGAGAATGAAATACTATGAATAACTACATGAAATTAGTGTATAAAAATATGTTTTAACCACTAATTATCGGAAAGTACTGTCTCTTGTAACGATAATGTGTGAGCAGTCATGAATCATTATCGTGCAGTGTAACGATATTAGCCTGTTCATAAATTTTACCAACATTAACTAACTGAATGGTATCTCTGTGGTAGAAAGGTGTTAATTGACAGTATGCCACTACGATGTATGATCTTATCTTGGGAAGAGTATTCAGAACTGACGAGCTCAGTAGTGAATGATCAGTATTGTACCATAAAGTCGCTTGATTAGATAAAACGAGAACAGATGTATCTGGAGGCCTATAGATGCAGAACGTGCTCTAGCCAAACTCTTGTGATAATTTTATGTTTGCAATGCAAGTAGTTAATATAACTGAAATATCGTTAACATTTACTCAAATGTAGTACATGAACATGTGGAATGTCATTCAAAGTCAGCATAGTCGTCAACACTTTCAGGTATGATTTGTGGCAATGCTGATGCTGAGTGCAACAACAAAATGTGTGAACTGTGTGCCGTGTAACACTTAGCCAGTAATGAACCTGCAACCATGAAACAAGTCAATCAGATTCATTTCATGAACTCGATATATTTATATCACGTCAATATATGCTTTTTCTGTGAATTCAAAGCAAACATCATTCAGTCTGGAGAACTGGTGAGATTTCTGTTCATTCATTTCGTCTGAGCAAGTCATAGTGTTTCCAAATTTTTTCCTATAAACGACCTTGAGGGCACAGATGTAGAAGGAATGTGTTTCAAAAATTTTCAACAGGCAACCCCCTCTCCCCCCTTCTACCTGTCTGGGAGAGAGAGACATTTGGGCCACACGCTTTTCACTCCTGTGGGCAGTCCTGTTAGGGTATGCATCAAGGTATTGGAATTACGTAGATTAATTTGAAATTGTGTTTAAACTTCTTTATTTCAGTGACGTCAGAGAACTGAATCGCGATCTTTGTTTTTGATACCTTCTACTTAATTTCGCGCTTTAGTGTAACGTACTTTGTTCGTTCTGAACTCTAATCACACGCGGATGTTGTTCATCGTGGCAGGTTATCGTAAGCTACCTAACATAAACGAGCTGCCTAACTCAATCAGTTTGATTTCATCATGTCATAAACAGTGTTCTGTACATATTCTTCTTGTAAGTGCTCAGTCATGATCTAACATTCATTCGTTAGATCGCCAAGTGTTGCCCAAGTTGAATTCAACTGACCGCGAAACAATTAAGTGTTGAGTGGCAATGCGTTCAGCAGTCAACCCCCATTCATTCTCAGTTCTTTTTTTTTTTTCATAATTCGGACGAGATGCTTTTTCAAATAGCTTGATGAATTATCCACACTTTGTAGCACTCAGCAAATGTGAACCAAGGTAGATATTCGTAGTTCAGTAGCTATCACAAAATGCTGCTACGCATATTTTAGAACTCAAAATTGCCCATTAAATGAATACCTATATGTGTCGGGAATTTTCCATCGGTTTCCATTTTTCAATTGTAACGAGATTTTTACGGCCACGTGTGTCAGATACACCATGCCGCCTTGTTCTCTCTCTTCTTCTTGTGTCAGTGTTTTATGGAAGCAGATTACTATGATAAGCGTTGGCCGCTGTCTTACTGCATGCGCGCGCGCTCGTGTGTGTGTGTGTGTGTGTGTGTGTGTTAAATGTTTCTTTTACTGTCCGTTGTGTTCATTTTCTCGGCTTAAATACGAGGCTGGTTCCACTTAGAGTGGATGTGCATTAGGAGACCATCCACTTAATTAATTGTTACGGAATCCAATCGTTTGTTAAGGGGAGACCAGGGCAAAAAAAAGGAAAAAAAATGTTTTTATTTTTTTGCTTCATTAAAATCTACGGAATCTCCTCAACATTCTGATATGTTATTTATTTAGTGGAAATATTATCTTGTTGGTATTATCGTCCTTTACTGCATTGTCAGTTTTCCTCCTCGCGACTTACATCGACTCATTTCAACGGTCATGTTTCCGAAACTAATCACTACAAAAGGCTGCGGTTTTGTTGTTTTTGTAGTTGACAGTCTGTTCTACACAGTGTATTGTTTCAGTAGCTCTTGGTTTGAATGGAGCGAAGTGTTTCGTGAATAACTTTCTGTATAGTGGGTTTTAGTTCGCTCAGCAAGCAGACATTGACACCATTTTGCGGAAGAAAAATGACAAAACCACGCGGAATATTCAAGAAGCGAAGAAACAAAGACAACAGGTTTTACCGAAAATGAAGTGCAGTGCCTACACCCTCTCCCCCCCCCCCCCCCCCCCCCCCCAGGGTTTCAAAAAGGAAACTTGACTTTAAAGTTTATGAAGAGCTCAGTGTAGAAAAGGTCATAGATAGGAATATAATTGTAGAGCTCGGTATTTTGGCTCATGTTATAAGTTAATCAGTGAGTTGTTCTCTTTGTAGTGGTGCAGTAACACTGTCTGAAGGTGAATCAGATAGGAAAGGAATTGTTTGTCATTTGCGTATTTCCTGTCAAAACTGCGAATTCTCTAAATCGTTTTGCACATCAGACAAGTGCAAAAACAACTTGTATACTAATAACGTAAGATTAGTATATGGACTGAGGTGCATTGGGAAGAGTCAGGCAGCTAGGAAAATGTTGTGCAGCATTATGAATTTGCCAGGTCCTCCTACAGAGTATGAACACTACACAAATGTCATTGATGGTTGTGTAAAGGAAGTGGCTACAGATTCCATGATATCTGCGACAAAAGAAGCAGTGGAAGCAAATGATGGTTGCACTGATATCAGTATCGCCTTTAATGGTTCCTGGCAGAGACGAGGACACAAATCTAAGAATGGAGTTGCAACGGCAACAAGTGCTGACACAGGAAAAGTCCTACATCTTGAGATTTTGACAAAATATTGTCAAGGATGCACATGTGCTGGCGTGGATAGAGAGAGAGTAGAAGACCATAAGCCAAACTGTGGGAAAAATTATGAGGGAGCAAGTGGAGGGATGGAAGTGGCTGCTGCAGTAAATATTTTTCAGCGAACTGAGGAAGAAAGGAGAGTAGGAACATTCAGTTCTTCGGAGATGGAGACAGCAAGCCTTTCAAACAGTAGTGGACAGAAAACCTTACAGTGTGCCAATAACTAAACTAGAGTGTGTAGGCCATGTGAGAAAGACAATGGGTGCACATGTCAGACAGTTGAAAATAAAACTTAGCAACGTAAAGCTACCAGATGGTAAATCAATAAAAGGTCCTGGCAGACTGACTGACAAAGTGATAGATCAGTTGCAAGATTATTGTGGTAAAGCTATCAGGGACAACACCAATGATTTGCACAAGATGGTGAGAGCTGTGTGGGCTATCTACTATCATAAAATTTCAACTGATAACAACCCCGAACATTGTTTGTGTCTTCCTCCCACTGAAATATGGTGCAAACATAGAAAATATGAAGCTGAAGGATCTCTGGCAGATTTTAAGCATAAAAACAGTGTGCCTCAAGCAGCAGTGGAGGCTTTGAAGCCTATATTTAGAGATCTGGCCCATCCAGATTTGTTGAAAAAGTGTTTGCATGGGAAAACACAAAACGTCAACGAATCCTTCAAAAATCGTCTCTGGACTTGCATACCAAAATGTGTATTTGTTGGGATGAAGATCATAAAGTTAGGAACGTATGACACGGTAATCACGTTTAATAATGGATGCAGTGGCAGACTGAGAGTACTTGAGGAGCTGAGAGTGATTTTGGGGAAGCATACAGTGGAAGGTCTTCACAAAGTGGACAACAGAAGAGTGGAAAAAGCTGAGGTTTCAGCAAAACATGTGACCAAAGAGGCAAGGAAAAGGTGAAGGCAGCTGTTACTTGATAGAACTGGTGGTGAAGATGACCTAGAATATGGAGCAGGGTATTTTTAATAACATCATATAACAATAAAGGCAAGGAATTTAATATGAAAACTTTGAACGTCCTTTCCTCAGTTTATACATTTTTCACTACAAATTCCCCGTTTTCTCAGAAACTATTCATCCTATTGCACTGAAACTTTTACATAGTCCTGCACAGCTATCCAGTAAGCTATGGATCTACAACCAAGAATATGCGTTCAGCTCAGCTATTTTTATGTATATTTAATGTTAACAAAATTTTTCCAGAAATACAGGCATTGAGTAAAAATTTGTAAAACCTTTTGTTTTGATGCAAGACCTTCAATCGTAGATCAGTAGAATAGAGAGACAGTAGTTAAAATAATGCAGAAATTTCAAATGCGTATCTACAACTGTCTCTAAGATAATGGGTCATTAACATTGGTGAATTAACATGGGCGAGATAGGGGCCCGGGTCTCTGCTTAAATTATATACCCATTGCATTGTAAATTACGTCATACGCACGTGTCTTCAAATGTACGTCGATAAGAGCTTATTGTTTCTTGAAAATAAGCTGTCATTCATGATCAGAGACTCTTGTTTCTCCACAGACGTATGCTTAATCATGAAATTCCGATCCCCATCCGTTCCTACCCGTTTAAATGCTAACTGATAGTCCAAACTGAATGATTGTGTGCTCTGAAAACAGAATACGATTGAAATTAACGAATTATTAACAAATTCAACTCCCAGAGCAACTGCCATGACCTAATATTCCTACTAAATGCTTGTTGCTTGTGTATAAACAACAAAGCTATCCCCTGCGTGAATCGTATTCATTGACCATATTTGATTACGTAAATTTACTTGATGGAGCAAGCATGACAGTGGATGAGCGAAACGTAGGCTGAAAATGAGATTCATCCCAGTAAATGATTAGAGACCTGGGTATACAAATCATCATAAGACCACCTACCTTTCAACCACTCGACACAGCTTTAAATTCGCAATGCCTTATATAGAAATGTAGACTGCAGGGATTAAATGATATGACAGAACACCTTAGATATCACCAAAGCGGCGCTCATCAAGTTATGACTACGCCGGGCCGTGATGAGGCCTACAAGATGGTACTGTCCATACTTTCCCGTGCACCTTTCCAGTTAAAATATATTAGACAATGAACGCCATAACAAATCTTTCCACATAAATTGCTCAAGAAACGTTTTGCACCACCCTCTAGAATACTTTGTATAGGTTGATTTTTTAATAAATGGGAACGCCTTTCTCAGTATTCGTTTTACCGCACGTAATCGGTTCACACAGACACTAGTGTAATGCAAGTGAAAATCTAACTTTTCCATGTAGCTCGCTATGAACGGTTCGTCTCCAATTTTGAACAAAAAATCAGCTTGTACACATTGTTCATGAGTGTGCATGACTCGAAGGGTCATTTCAAGCTTTGACAGTTTGCGGATCATTACTTATGGCAAAAAGTTTGTAAGACAGGTAAGTTTCCAGCCGAGTTGCAGTACACCACAGCTACGTCATCAGTACGTCATCTGCTAATCTGAAGATGTGCGTTGTAGACGTCACGTGTGGTCAAGACCACCAGCTGATGACTACTACCTACTAGAGCATTGCATCCATGCAGCGAACCAGCATGAGCAGTGTTCTCGTTCCCTACCGCTCTCATTGCACGTGGTGTAAAAGCACGCGGCCAGCAGTTTCATTACTCGCCATCGCGCGGGTGTGCACTCATTGTGTGTACGGCAACAGGCGAATGACACTGCAGTACGGCTAAAGAAATATGGGCTCTATGCGGCTTCATCACAATTTAGCGGCACTAATCGATCTGCAAGTATTGGAATGCATTTAGAATTAGAAATTTCTAAGTATCTATAATCAATGTTTCCTACAGATTATGTACAGGGTGGGGCAAGTAAAAGTGGCCCGGACGAGTGGATGCGATTGGATCTCAACGTATGCGTGTAATCACATCCCGTGACACGTACACCACGTGTACGCCCGCCACGTGATCCCCACCGGTTCAGATTGTAGTGCAGGATATGTCATGTGAGTGGAGCAGTGCAATGGTACTCACTGTGGAACAGCGATCGTTCGTTGTGGAAATTTATGTGACAGTACATTCGTGGAAACTGTGTGGTCAGCTGAGCAGTTTAACGGTGTCAAAGTGCCAGCAAAGAGTGCCATGTAACGTTTAGTCCGAAAATGACGTCAGACAAGATCTGTTTTGAACAAGCGAAAAGACATTGCGAAACGTACTCGCACATCAGAAAATGTGGCTACAGTTCACCACAAAATGCTTCAGAGTCCTGTCAAAGCAACCCAACGCCTGACGCAAGAAACAGTTATATCACGTCAATCATGCGAACCAGCAGTTGCTCCTAAGCGCCTCCAGATTTGTGAATGGCTGTTCAGTAAGATAACAATGAACGGCTTGGACATGGATGTGTGATGAAACACGGTTTCACCTGAGTGGTTATGTCAACTCACAGAATCACAGGTTCAGGGCAGCGGAGAATCCACGTAACCTCCACGAAACACTATGGCATGATCAGAAGGTAGAGGTTTGACGTGCAATGTCTGCACCCCGCATTATTGGTCCCACCTTCTTTTGTCAGACGCTGACTTCGGTCCATTACATTGCCAGCATTTTTAAGCAATTTGTGGCAGAACTAACGGAGGTAGGAAAGACCTCCAGTTACTTCCAACAGGACAGAGCAACTACCCACACAGCTGGCCGAACCTTTTAGCACATTTTCACGATCTTCACACCTAACAGAGTTGTTATGAGAGGACGGTCTGGTCGCGGCCCCTAGCTGGCCACCCACGTCACCTGATCTGTCCTGTTCGATTACTTTGTGTGGTTTGCCCTCAGGTCTAAGGTGTATCGCAACAACCCTCATAATCTTCAAGAACTGCAGCAGAACATTTCGGATGAGACTGTAGCAATTCCAGCAGTCCAGCTTCGATCTGCCTTCAGCAACTTGCTGACCAAGTTCCAGAAGTACCAAGAGACGAATGACGGTTAATTCAACATCTGCTCCAGTCAGGTTACTACTGTATTTCCTTTCCTCTGCTGTTCTTTGCACGTTGGAACTCTCTTCTCCAAGGCACTCTACTTGTCCCACCCTGTATACATTGTATACTTGAGACTCACCAAGAATTACCATAGCGACTAAATAAGATTATGTATAACGAAAATTAAAGTGATAATCGAACACTGAATATTATTGACAGTCGTTGATTTAGCTGTGGAACTGCAAATTTATATGAATGAATAGTTGGTGAAATAATGCCCACATTGAGTCTGCAGGTTAAGTCACACCGACTTAAGACATATTTTGAACAGAACAAACGAAAAAGATTTATTTGAAGAGCTTGACAACCAGTTATATCTTCAACTTTTTTATATTTAACAGAAAGTCTACAGTCCAGCTACATTGTAGGCTCTCGTGAGTAAATCGAGGAAAAGAAGCAGTAGGATTCATTAACATTGGTAATATTAACTGCACTGAACGGGAAGAGAAGCAAGCGTAAGGTGTAGTGGTAAGTGGAGATAGTCATTATTCGAATAAATTTCCGTCTAAATAATTATTGGAATAAGTAGACAATTTAAATATATTTATTCACATATAAATTATCCACAACTTAAATATGGAATGAACCATAGAATGCTAACATACTTTCTTTTTTTGCTTCTTGTACAGAATTGTATAACTAGTGTTTGTTCCCTGGTCTGAGTACAATTCCTGTCTGATAAGTAACTTATAAATGGTTTGTGCACGAAAGTGCTTTGGTGGCCCAATCGATTAAGTTACAGACTACAACGCTAAGGGACTAGGGTGTGAGCACATGTGGGTACTACACTGTTTTCCATTACTTACCGCCTCTTTCACATCTAATAATGAGAAACATGCCAAGTCAAGTTACACTGTGTTTTGGAGTAAGTGCTGAGTTAATAGGTCTCCTTCTGGTTGTCAGTTCAGAGGTGGGAGGAATTCAAGGCCAATAAACCACTGTAGTGTTCAAACCAACCTCCTGGTTGAGCCCACTGTGTTGTGAATTAGCAGTTCACAGCACAGTCATATTCCCGCACTGCTGGGCTGTTGACGGGAGCGTGGGTGTTGGCTCCTGCCAGGGCACAGATCAGCTGCTGAAGCAAAACTGCCGCTTACAACCCTTCGGCGAGGCATAGAACAGCACGCTGTCACAAAGAGAAACGTTCTGGCTTATGGAAGTGAACTAGCAACACCAGCAGCCTGGAGCCAGCGTCAGGCGCCATGGACAATGGTTGACGTGTCTTCGTGTTCAGCGCCGGACCAGGCATAAGGTGCCGGCCGAGCTTGTTTCTGTGCGGATGTGGCTGACCCAGCGAAGTTCTCCGTGGTAATGGCCCCATGTATATGGAATAGGGTGGCCACTGTCATCATCAGAGCGGATGCTCGGTGGAGCAGATATAATATTAAGATGGCCAGAAGCAGTATTAAGACAGCAAGGGAGAAGGCAGTATCAAGACAGGCAGTTGGAAGGCAACAGAACTGACAACTTCTGAAGAGAGCAGCCGGCTGGAGGTGGCGGAACAGGAAGTCGTGGAGCAAAGCAGCGAGGCACCCTGGTGGACTTGCAGACAGGGCTGCGGCGGCTTGTTGTCAACGTGGGTCGTTGTTCCAGTCTGGAGCAGCAAACGGAGCTTGGCTTCGTGGATCCAGGAAATTCAGCACAGCCAGGAGTCTAGTGTTGTTACTTGTAGTGGCTTTTCTGCTTCATCGGTTAAAGGAAATTGTGTTGGTTATAACAAGTTTAGTCTTGTAGTGCAGACGAGTGTTTCTGGGTTGGTAAAATTAAGTTACTTACAAAGATCTTATAGTTTTCAATTACAGTAAGGCCACTGATTAATAAATAACTTTAGAGATTGCTGCTGATTTATAGCCACACGACTCACAGCAACCTTCTGCTTGTACCTGTTTGTGCGCCACAGCAGCGTTACTCGCTGTGCATTGCAATAAATGCAACATAAAAATGCTTTGTAGACGGACGGCCTTAGCAGTTACTATGCCGGCGTGGCTCAATTCGAATGACTGCAGTTGCCAGTACTTCTGCACTCCCCTTACTGACATGAGAAATTACTCTACTTATATAGCCAAAGATGAGAATGCACTCAACACAAACTCTTAATCTACAACACTTTCCTGCATTGTACCAAGATTACTGACACAAACGGATATCGATGTTTTACTGGTGTAATTACAAAGTTTGATCGTGTTTGTAGTGGTACAAAATAACTGAACAAAGTAAGAACTCAGTGGCTGCTAAAGACAAACATCTTTAAATCTAAAGAACTAAAAAGTTTGTGTAATGCTGCTGGACGTTGAAAGCAGTCCGAAAGTGTTTTAAGATTAACTATTAGTTAAGTTTTTCGTTAGAAGATGGAATATTACCTCGAGGTGGATCAATCACGTTTCGGGACAGCATTATCAGGCGCTTCTCGTCGCTGTCAAGGTGTGCTCTAGTCTATTGTTCAGCCTATGGAGAATCGTGTCAGTTGTGAGACTAGAATCGTGATTTTGTGTCACATACTTCACAGTCCGTAGTAATTGGCGGAAAGTCATCAAGTAAATGGCAAATGCTTTCTGGCATTCCCAAAGGAAGTCTTATAGTCCTTCTGCTGTTCCTAAACTACCCAAAAAAATTAGAAGACAATCTGAGCAGCCCTCTCAGTTTGTTTGCAGATGATGCTGTCTTTTACCATCTCGTAAAATCATCAGAAGATTAAAACGAATTGGAAGATGATCTAGATCCGATATCTGGTCAGATGACTCTAATAAAGGAAACGTATGTGGTGATCCACATGAGTCCTAACAGACGTTTATTACATTTCGGTTGCACGACAAATCTTAAAAATCTAATGGCTGTCAATTCAACTAAATACCTAGGAATTACAATTAGGAACAACTGAAACGGGGACGATAAGATAGGTAATGATGTGGGGAAGGCGCTGTAGAGTCTGCGTTTTATTGGCAGAACACTTAAATAAGCAACAAATGTTCTAAATACACTGCCTGTACTACCGTTGTCCATCCTCTTCTGGAATATAGTTGTGCGGTATGAGATCCGTACCAGGTAGGATTGAAGGAGGAAATTAAAAAAAAGTATAAAAAAGGACCGATAATTTTTTATAATCGCGAGTCAGTGGAGATACGAGAAGTTTTTCGTTGCGACGAGATTTATTCACGAAATTTCAATCATCAACTTCCTCCTGCAAATGCGATAAAAATTTGTTGGAGTCTGCCTACATAATGAGAAACGATCGTAGTAATAGAATAAGATTAATCAGAGCAAACACGGAAAGACGTTCGCGTTTCGCAAATGGTATAATAGAGTAATAGTCTGAAGGTGGTTTGGTGAACTCTCTGGCAAGCACTTAAGTGTGAATTGCAGAGCAGTTACGTAGGTCTGGACGTGTTCGTCTTTCAAGACTGTAATTCTCGAGCTCGACTTGTGAACCCTTTCATCTGGCAGATAGGAATCAACCGAACAGGATGGCCTACTGGATGTGTCGACATGAACACGAGTGGACATAATGTGGAAATGGTTAAAACTTACTACGCGTCGTCGCAGGAATCTTCCTGACACACGGAATGTCCCAGGAACGCCGCCTCCGAACAGCGGGCAGGCTCGAGCAGCCACGTCTCCGTCATCTTGCGGACAGCGAGCCAAAGACGATCCGAAACATGTTACATCTACACCTTCATCTACATGACTACTCAGCAGTTTGCACTTAAGTACCTGTCAGAGGATTCATCGAATTACCCTCTCTACCGATCGCTGAGTAGGCATGGTTAAACCATGCACAGTTCATGACTGTAACGCTGTCGCTATAAGATTTGCCATGTATGCGTTATCCCACGGATTATGATTTATAGGGTGAGTCACTAATTATTTCCACCTACAATAACTCCGAAAGTATGATAGCATATTAAAAGTGTGTGGGGAAAAATGTCGTATGGGATAACGGGGGGTATAATATGACATTGGTTTCTTGTTGCTAGGTGGGGTCGCTTCAAAGATATGAAGGTGAACTTTGTTTTTAAAAATGAGATGCTATGGTTTGGTACTTTTTTTTTATAGCGGCTATCGAGACGAATCCAATGATGTGTAACAGTAAGGTCTTTGAAGGTCAACGAAGGTCACAAAGGTGGCATGAACGTCCATTTACAGAAGATGTTCGAAGTTATGACCATTGGTATCAGTGCAGTGCTGCAATCTTCTTATCATGGACTAAGTGGTATTCCTTATCACATCGTTACTTATCGAAGCAAATGGTTCAAATGGCTCTGAGCACTATGGCACTTAACATCTGAGGTCATCACTTCCATAGAACTAAGGACTACTTAAACCTAACTAACCTAAGGACATCACACACATCCATGCCCGAGATAGGATTCGAACCCGCGACCGTAGCGGTCGCGCGGTTCCAGACATAAACGCCGGCTAACAAAGCACATGCTCTGACAATTCTGTCGTGCAAATAGAAAATATTCGCCGAATACGGCGTATCCATCTAACGTGCCATTGAGATGTAAACACCAATTGACGGTTTCGCAATACAACACTAATAGGAACGGTAAGATTAGTATCGTCGAATGACGCGAATGTGAATAATGTATTACTTCGAAGAACAAGTCGATATGCTTCTCATTTAAGGAGAATGCCAACGAAATTCAGTGAGAGCTAGAAAGATATCCTCAATGTACTCACCCTACACATCGTACATTTAAATATTTATATGATAAACTGAGAACAACTGGATCTTTAACGCATTGAAACATATCCGGCAAAGGAAAGTTACTAGCCGGCCTGTGTGGCCGAGCGGTTCTAGACACTTCAGTTTGGAACCGCACGAACGCTACTGTCGCAGGTTCGAATCCTGCCTTGGGCATGGATGTTTGTGACGTCCTTAGGTTAGTTAGGTTTAAGTAGTTCTAAGTTCTAGGGGACTGATGACCTCAGATGTTAAGTCCCATAGTGCTCAGAGCCAGTTGAACCATTTTTGAAAGTTACTAACGAGGAAACGGAAATCGGTACTCTTGCTACTGTGGTTCGAGATTGTTGTGTTAGCTCGCGTCAAATCGCAAGGGAATCTGGCATGAGCCAGAGTAGTGTTGCTCGCCATAAATATCATCCTCACCATATCAGTCTCCACCAACTATTAACTGGTACTGATTGTAAGCGTCGCACTGAATTCTGCCGATGGGCTCAACTTCAGATTCAAAGGGATGACACATTTATTAATTTGATTTTATTTACTGACGGGGCTGCAATGGAAATATTAATTTGCATAATATGCATTATTGGGAAAGCGAAAATCCATGATGACCTCGGCAAGTTGCGCACCAAAAACCGTGGTCGGTGAATGTATGGTGTGAGTTTCTGGAGGACAGAATTATTGGCCCCTATTTCATCGAACGAAATCTTAATGGTAGGAAGTACACCAAAATCCTGCACGAAACATTAGGCCTGTCATTGGAAGAAATGCCTTCAGGAGCAAGGAATATAATGTGGTATCAACACGATGCGTGTCCGGAACATTTTTCGCTGATGAGTTGCAGATGCAATTCCCAAATCATAGGACTGGACGCGGAGATGTGTCGTGACCGGCTCGTTCACCAGGGTTGACGTGTCTGGTTTTTTTCTTGTGGGGATTCGTAAAACACATTGTGTTTATAAAGACTTTCCAGCTACATCTGAAGATATGAGAAAGAGAATTGTCAGAGCACGTGCTTCGATAAGTGCCGATGTGAATTGGAATACCACCCAAACCATGGTAAGAAGATCGCAGCACTGCATTGATACCTATGGTCATCATTTCGAACACCTTCTGTAAATGGACGTTAAAGCCACCTTTATAGCCTTCGTTGACCTTCAAAGACCTTACTGTTACCCATCACTGGATTCGTCTCAATAGCCGCTATCAGAAAATAAGTACCACACTATAGCAACCCATTAAAAAAATAAAGTTGACCTTCGTATCTCTGACGCGGCCCCACCTCGCAATGAAAAACCAACTTCATATTATGGCCCCCATTGTCCCATGCAACATTTGTTGCACAAACATTTGAACTACTATCATACTTTCGGAGCTATTCTTGGTGACAATAGTTAGTGGCTCATCCTGTATTTACTATTAGACAGCTGTCAAGAGCAAAGGCCATACGCATTACTATTGGCAGTTTGTGATAGGAAGCAACATAAAATTTGTTGTTTTATGGCCGCAGAAGCGAAGTTATCGTCAACTCGACAGAGAAAGCTGGGCATTCATATCATGAAAGCTGAACTCCGAGTACAAATACTAAGGCAATCCAGATTGCTAGTGAAGATTTTTCTGCTTGCCCTGGCTCTGTTTTGTGATTGTATACTTTCTTCATTCTTCCAAAGTTACTTCTTTAAATTGGTATTAATAACTGAACACTGCTTTTATGGGAAGTGCTGTCGCGGTTGAGCCATACGGGAGTGATGGACTTTGGTATCTTCGTTCCTTACCCGCCAAACGCCACAAAGGATCCCAATGGGAAGGAATGCAGATAGACAAGTGACTCGAACGTGATTACTTGAGTGTATGGGGTCTGTTCTTCCAGACATGTCCGAAAGAACAGATTCCAAGCATTCATATAATTGCGTCGCCTTGATAGGTTACAAATCGAACACCTTCAGGGTGAATGCACAATCACGTTCGACCTCCTGCAGCAATCTGAAAGTAGCAAGCATGGGAGTAGGTGGTGCTAGGTGGGAATGTAAGTCGGTTGAGGGGCGTAACAAGATAGTCCACGCAACTGCGTGAATACTGTGTCTGTGTGGCGCAGTGGTTAATGCAATTGACCCTTAAACAGAAGGTGCTGGGTTCGATCTGGCACACATTTTCATTCGTCACTGCTGACTGTGCATTTTCTTTCGCTTTCTCCCTCTTGCCCCCCCCCCCCCCCCCGCCCCATATTCAATTTACGTAACAAGAACTTTAGTCAATACAAGGTGGGGTCAGATGGCTCAGATATAAGAGCGCAACTTTTTATGGAAGAACATAGCTTTTGATTGTTATCTAGCTTAGAAAAGCCCAATCAGACGTGAAGTTCTCAGCTGACACAAGTATTTTACAATAATAAGCACTGTCATCTCAATGTACATGGTTCATCTTGAAATTTAACATACAGGCAACAGTAGCAGTTTGATCGGCAGATATTCTCCATGTGTATAGTTTCATGTTATGGGAAATGTCTGCTAGGAGAAATAATAAAGGGAATCTTTCACCCACAGCTAAATACTCAAAAACGAAGACCGTAGAGAAACTTGAGTATTCTGTAGATAAAAGGTAGTATGCGATTCAGGTACATAGTGAGGTGCCTTAAATAAATGATGATGTAAGAGAACAATCAACATATTGAAAAAAGGGTGCCATTGAGACATGTGCTTGAAAATTCTTCTTTTGTTTGACACAGGAAGACGCTATAGACTCGTTAATTTTCGCATCACATAGGGCGCGAGCTGCAGGCCGCACAGTAACAGGGTCAGGCGGCCGTTATGGGGATTTAAGCTTTAACCATCACCTATTACGTATATAAGGTGACAAACTGCGAGACACCGACGGCTTGCCAGAAGACTGGAGAAGGGCGTATGTCTTCAGAAACGTCGGAGGCTCATTGTAGCTTGGCGCGGCGCTACCCAGTTTTCAAGATATTACACATGTGAAAAAAATTCCGACCGTCTGACTGTATTTGAGGAAAGTGTTGCACGTGTAATTTCTGTAACTGCGCTTACAAGAGGTCAAGTTTTTGCATGAAAAACCGTATGAAAAAAGTAAGAGTTACCATACTTTGATCTTTCCGTTGAAGTTCTTTGTTTAATCCATTTAGTTTAACTGTCATATCAGTTACAAATGGTAGTTGCAACAAGCAGCTCAGACGGTACAGTTGTGAGCAATCTTCCTCTCTTTCGGACACAAAAGATTATATAGCTGGCTGAAGTCCTCTAAATCTGTTTAGAACCATACATGTACTCAACCATCGAACTTGGATGTGGAGTAGCAGGTCTCCATACTGGCATGTTTTCCTGCGTTTAGCTGCACCCATTTTTCACGAACAAATGCAAGAGAAAAGACTGCTGCTTCTCGCAAGAGTTAAGGACGGTGAAATCGAAATGGAGGTGAAGGAGATGGAGACAGTCTAGTCAGATTTACTACATACAAATACTGTACGAAACACTCACTGTCAACGAACTTATATTTTACAAAAACAGCACATTTAAACAAATTTCGAACAAAGGTTTCGAATGATCTACATATTTTTTCAGACAAGTTAAAATATGCCATTGTCAGACCTCTGTACAAAAAGGGGGAAACCATATATGTCAAAAATTACCTGCCAGTATCCTTGCTTACAGCATTTTCAAAAATGTTTGAGAAAGTAATGTACTCAAGAGTGGTTAGCCATCTCAGCAGTAGTGGGATACTTAGTAAATCACAGTTCGTATTTCAGAAATGCTGTTCCACTAAGACAGCATTCTACAATTTCACTGTCCACATAATAGAGTCTCTAATAGCAAAATGTCACTAATAGGAGTATTCTGTGTGCTCCCTGCCGCCGTTGAATAAGCAGCTGCAGCAGCAAGTCGTATAACCCTAGCTTACTTATTTGTTAGATAGTTTAATTAATTTCTTTGCGTGTTTTTGGGTACTTGCATTGTTTAATTCATATATTTTGGGCGTATTATAGTATTTGACAGTTGTAGCATCGCACTTCAGTGTTTACTTCGTAGATTCTTATTTAAATTGCGTGTGAGTTTCGTATAGGAGGTGCAATTTCGAGTTTTAGTTACTGTAATCGTAGATTCAGCAGATTGTAGCGCAGTCGTCAGGCATTTGTACAGGTTAGTTGATACATTCTTTGCGTGTTTCGCTTGCGTTATCTAGGCACGGACTCGTGTTTCGGTAACTGTTGTTAAACATCGATTAGAATGGACAGGGACTGCGATTGCTGTGTTCGGATGAGGGCTGACTTGGCATCCCTTCGCTCACAGCTGCAATCGGCGCTGACTTCGGTCGCGCAGCTTGAGGTTGTTGCCAATGGGCACCACTGTGGGGAGCCGGACTCGGGTATCACGGGGATGTCAACCTCGTCCCGTCTGTCCCCAGATCGGTCTGCCGCTGTGGTTGCCCCGGTTGCTGCCCGCAGTGGGGCTGAGCCCTCGCCTGTGGTTGATTGGGAGGTCGTTCCAAGGCATGGCAGGCAGCGAAAGGCGTCCCCGGAGGCTGATCAGAAAGCCTCCCCGGTGCGTCGGACAAACCGGTTTCAGGCACTGTCTCTGGCTGAGCCAGATGCAGCTGCCTGCCCTGTTTCAGAGGATCATTCTCAGCCTTCAAGGTCCGGGCAATCGCAGAGGGTGGGAGCTCCAATGTTAGGCGCGTAATGGGGCCCCTTAGGGATACGGCGGCTAAGGAGGGGAAGAAATCCAGTGTGCACTCCGTGTGCATTCCGGGAGGAGTCATTCCTGATGTGGAAAGGGTCCTTCCGGATGCCATGAAGAGCACAGGGTGCAGCCAGCTGCAGGTGGTGGCACATGTCGGCACTAATGACGTGTGTCGCTTTGGATCTGAGGAAATTCTCTCTGGATTCCAGCGGCTATCTGATTTGGTGAAGGCTGCCGGTCTTGCTTACGAGATGAAGGCAGAGCTCACCATATGCAGCATCGTTGACAGAACCGACTGCGGACCTTTGGTGCAGAGCCGGGTGGAGGGTCTGAATCAGAGTCTCAGACGGTTTTGCGACCGTATTGGCTGCAGATTCCTTGACTTGCGCCATAGGGTGGTGGGGTTTCGGGTTCCGCTGAATAGGTCAGGAGTTCACTACACTCAGCTGGCGGCTACACGGGTAGCGGAGGCTATGTGGCGTGGACTGGGCGGTTTTTTAGGTTAGAAGGCCTCGGGAAAGTGCGGGATGGGCTGCAATGTCAAAGGGTGCTTGGCAATTACAGGACGTGCTTGGATCAAGGAACAGTCGGAATTATAGTTGTAAATTGTTGTAGTTGCGCTGGAAAAGTCCCTGAGCTTCAAGCGCTAATAGAAAGCACAGAAGCTGATATCGTTATAGGTACAGAAAGCTGGCTAAAGCCTGAAATAAGTTCTGCAGAAATTTTTACGAAGTCTCAGACGGTGTTCAGGAAAGATAGATTAGGCAGAATTGGTGGTGGAGTGTTTGTGTCTGTCAGTAGTGGTTTATCTTGTAGTGAAGTCGAAGTAGATACTCCGTGCGAATTGGTATGGGTGGAGTTTAAGTTAATAATTGGCTCCTTCCACCGACCCCCAGACTCCGATGATACAGTTGCGGAACAGTTCAGAGAAAGTTTGAGTCTCGTAACAAATAAACACCCCACTCATACGGTTATAGTTGGTGGGGACTTCAACCTACCCTCGGTATGTTGGCAAAAATACTTGTTCAAAACCGGTGGTAGGCAGAAAACGTCTTCCGAGATTGTCCTAAATGCATTCTCCGAAAATTATTTCGAGCAGTTAGTCCACGAACCCACGCGAATTGTAAATGGTTGCGAAAACACACTTGACCTCTTAGCCACAAACAATCCAGAGCTGATAGAGAGCATCATGACTGATACAGGGATTAGTGATCACAAGGTCATTGTAGCTAGGCTCAATACCATTTCTTCCAAATCCATCAGAAACAAACGCAAAATAATTTTATTTAAAAAAGCGGATAAAGTGCCACTAGAAGCCTTCCTAAAAGACAATTTCCATTCCTTCCGAACTGACTATGCGAATGTAGACGAGATGTAGCTCAAATTCAAAGATATAGTAGCAACAGCAATTGAGATATTCATACCTCATAAACTGGTAAGAGATGGAACAGATCCCCCGTGGTACACAAAAAAGGTCCGAACGCTGTTGCAGAGGCAACGGAAAAAGCATTCGAAGTTCAGAAGAACGCGAAATCCCGAAGATGGGCTAAAATTTACAGACGCGCGAAATTTGGCACGTACTTCGATGCGAGATGCCTTTAATAGGTTCCACAACGAAACATTGTCTTGAAATTTGGTAGAAAATCCGAAGAAATTCTGGTCGTATGTAAAGTACACAAGCGGCAAGACGCAGTCAATACCTTCGCTGCGCAGTGCCGATGGTACTGTTATCGACGACTGTGCCGCTAAAGCGGAGTTATTGAACGCAGTTTTCCGAAATTCCTTCACCAGGGAAGACGAATGTAATATTCCAGAATTTGAAACACGAACATCTGCTAGCATGAGTTTCTTAGAAGTAGATACCTTAGGGGTTGCGAAGCAACTCAAATCGCTTGATACGGGCAAGTCTTCAGGTCCAGATTGTATACCGAATAGGTTCCTTTCAGATTACGCTGATACTATAGCTCCCTGCTTAGCACTCATATACAACCGCTCGCTCACCGATAGATCTGTACTTACAGATTGGAAAATTGCGCAGGTCGCACCAGTGTTCAAGAAGAGTAGTAGGAATAATCCATTTAACTACAGACCTATATCATTGACGTCGGTTTGCAGTAGGGTTTTGGAGCATATACTGTATTCAAACATTATGAATCACCTCGAAGGGAACGATCTATTGACACGTAATCAGCATGGCTTCAGAAAACATCGCTTTTGTGCAACGCAGCTAGCTCTTTATTCGCACGAAGTAATGGCCGCTATCGACAGGGGATCTCAAGTTGATTCCGTATTTCTAGATTTCCGGAAAGCTTTTGACACCGTTCCTCATAAGCAACTTCTAATCAAGCTGCGGAGCTATGGGGTATCGTCTCAGTTGTGCGACTGGATTCGTGATTTCCTATCAGGAAGGTCGCAGTTCGTAGTAATAGACGGCAAATCATCGAGTAAAACTGAAGTGATATCAGGTGTTCCCCAGGGAAGCGCCCTGGGACCTCTACTGTTCGTGATCTATATAAATGACCTGGGTGACAATCTGAGCAGTTCTCTTAGACTGTTCGCAGATGATGCTGTTATTTACCGTCTAGTAAGGTCATCCGAAGACCAGTATCAGTTGCAAAGCGATTTAGGAAAGATTGCTAAATAACGAAAAGTGTGAGATGATCCACATGAGTTCCAAAAGAAATCCATTGGAATTCGATTACTCGATAAATAATACAATTCTCAAGGCTGTCAATTCAACTAAGTACCTGGGTGTTAAAATTACGAACAACTTCAGTTGGAAGGACCACATAGATAATATTGTCGGGAAGGCGAGCCAAAGGTTGCGTTTCATTGGCAGGACACTTAGAAGATGCAACAAGTCCAATAAAGAGACAGCTTACACTATACTCGTTCGTCCTCTGTTAGAATATTGCTGCGCGGTGTGGGATCCTTACCAGGTGGGATTGACGGAGGACATCGAAAGGGTGCAAAAAAGGGCAGCTCGTTTTATATTATCACGTTATAGGGGAGAGAGTGTGGCAGATATGATACACGAGTTGGGATGGAAGTCATTACAGCATAGACGTTTTTCGTCGCGGCGAGACCTTTTTACGAAATTTCAGTCACCAACTTTCTCTTCCGAATGCGAAAATATTTTATTGAGTCCAACCTACATAGGTAGGAATGATCATCAAAATAAAATAAGAGAAATCAGAGCTCGAACAGAAAGGTTTAGGTGTTCGTTTTTCCCGCTCCCTGTTCGGGAGTGGAATAGTAGAGAGATAGTACGATTGTGGTTCGATGAACCCTCTACCAAGCACTTAAATGTGAATTGCAGAGTAGTCATGTAGATGTAGATGCAGATCCAAAGCACTTGATTGTGTGAACCATGACACTGTGTTAGAGAAATTACAATTCTATGGTATAAACGGAACAGCATATGAGTGGTTTAAGCCATATCTACAGAACAGGAAGCAAAAAGTCTCTTTATGTGCTTCAAGTGATTCGAAGGAGTTTGCCACTTCATCTAACTGGGGTGAAATTACATTAGGTGTTCCACAATGTTCGATCATGGGTGCCCTCCTGTCCTTGATATATGTGAATGACATCCCTTCTTGCGTGAAACAAGATGCTGAACTGACACTGTTTGCTGATAATACAAGCATAATTATTAATCCAGTAAAAGAAAGTCCGATGGAAAATGATACAAATAAAGTCTTTAGAAAAGTTATTAATTGGTTTTCTGCAAATGGGCTTGTTCTGAACTTTGAAAAAAACACAGTACATCCAATTTTCTGCTGCAAAAAGTATAATTTCTTCAATAAACATAACACATCAAAAGATGTCAGTCGCCAGGGTAGAGCATACTAACATTTTCGGTGCACCTATACATGAGAATCTTAATTGGAAAATTCATATTTTGGATCTACTAAAGCGACTAGGTTCAGCAACTTTTGCAGTCAGAATAATTGCCGATTTTGAGGATGTAGAAATTAGTAAGCTAACATACTTTGCATACTTCCACTCTCTGATGTCATACAGAATAATATTCTAGGGCAACTCAACACTTAGGCAAAAGGTACTCATTGCTCAAAAGAAAGTAGTTAGAAGAGTGTGTGGGGTTCATAGTCGCACACCTTGTAGGCATCTGTTTAAAAGGTTAGGAATTCTTACAGCTGCTTCACAGTACATTTACTCACTAACGAAACTTTTTTTCAACAATATGGACAAGTTTAAAATCAACAGCGACATTCATTATTACAATACCAGAAAAAAGAAAGACCTACACTATCCTTTGCGTAACATATCTTTGTCACAGAAAGGGGTAAAATATGCTGCTATAAAATTTTTTGATAAATTACCAGATGAAATCAAATATCTGTCAGACAGCAGTAATAGTTTGAAACACAAATTGAAGTCATACCTCCTTGACAACTCCTTCTGTACCATACATGAATTCTTGAATATGAGTAAATAAATCTGGAGATATAATATATGCATTTTGTGTCATTTAAGGGAATGGGATAGATAATAGAAATATTTAGGAATAACACTATAATGTAAAAAAAGCTTGTTTCCTGTGCTCATTTCTTGTGCATTTGACACGTTCCACGTCATAACGGTTTTTCCGTGCTATTGATCAATGGAACACGTAACTAACTCACTAACTGACTAAAGCCACGGCGATCGACCGATGGACTACGATCGACAGGTTGAACACCCCTGGTGTAAAAGAAAGCAGTGGCTGACATGGTAGGTCCATTGGTAGGCCGAAGATTGTATTTATTACACTGGAAATTAGACGTACACTACTGCAGCGAGCGGAGCTAGTGTGGAGCTGCGGTGGGGGCTAGCACCTCTCTCATCATGGCGACGAGGCTGTCGGCCGCCTCCTCGGCGGTGGGCCGCACCTGCGCGGCGGGCAGCAGCAGCCCCAAGTCACCCGCGTCGCGCAGCTCGTACTCGAACACGAAGCGCGCGCCCAGCCACTTCTTCACCCAGTCCACGCTGCTGCCGGACGCGCCTCCTGCAACGAAGCGGGCGGGTCAACCCGCGGGAAGAGATTCATTTGGAATGTAGCTAGTCACTCTACACTCCAGCCTTTACCTTGAACAAAGTAATATAAGATTGAACTACAGTCCCAGCAACTGAAATTGCGCCATCAGGAAGGACAACAAATAACTAAATTGTACTTATTGTACATATACAGTATAATACCAAAAAAATGTGATGAAATATTTTAGGTAAGCTGGGGAATACAGGGTGCGAAGTCCACGCAGAATAACGTGGTCGGTAGACGCGCAGCCGACTGAACTTGGATGGGGTATGTGTTGCGGGCGGGAAAATGCCGACGCTCCGACACACTCTTGATCCGCTGTCCGCAATGACAGGCGCTCAACCTGCAGTCTTTGTCAAACGGTTTTACAGAAAGTATTCGGTGGGATGTGTTGCTTGTAAGGACAAATCTCACATGCAGTACTAGGCGAGCCAGAGAAACCCCTAAAGACTCTGCTTCTGCTCTAATGTAATGAACTCAGGCGTTTTCAAATATAATCGAAAATATAAAGCATGCGTTCAAATTTGACATGCTGCAAAATCATAGAATTACATTCATTATGTGCCTACATAACGACACTAAAATTTTTTATACATATGTTTCTACACCACTACGTACACAGACATCTCGTAAAATTTCTAGCTTACTTATTCACCATCGTTCATTATAACAAAACTATTGATATGCGAGGGATGCGGTGAGTAACAGCTAGTATTAGATAAGTTAATAACAAAAAAACGTCTAAGTAATACATTGACATTAAAAAACTGACGTACTTGAGGCTTACGGTAATGAAGAAATACAGCCATTAAAACACAAATTTCCTCTTATTATGGGAAAAAAGGACTTTAATGTGGAATGCTGTTTCCTTATCGTCTGGAAATTGTGTATCAGTCTCCGCACAACTTTGAAAGGTCTCTGTTGGATTCCTTTCATGTTAATTTCTTAATTCTGTTGCCATTTACGGCATACATTCCACTTCTAAATTTACTGTGGTGTTTCTGACTCTATCTGGGAGGACACTGAGCAGTGGAACGTGTTAATTTTACACATAAACAAGAATGACGTGTCACACTACTACACTTTAAAAGACAGTTTATATGTAATTCATGTCACACAGTCTCATACGGAACCTACATCCGCTTTCTTTTATATACTGTATATGATAGGATACTGTCATACCCCTTCCCTTCTGTGTGAAAGAATGAATGAGCAAATGTATTTCTAGTTGCATGCTTGATGGTAGCAGACAAGCCTGTCTGCTAGAGAACAGTAGAATCAACGTCGGAACAGGTAGCTGCGCTTTCTAAAAGCAAAGAGGTTTCTATTCTTAGTATGGTCCTGTCCGTCCCTTGTCATGTTGGTATAGGAAGCTGCCTCTCTGATCACTTCCGTTTTGTATCTGGAAGCATCGTTGGCATGGGCCCACGGCAGTCTGTCGGCGGCGAGCGTCTGAAGTGGTAAGATCTCTGGCTAAGCGCGTCTCTGCTAAGTCCGTAGGACAATGGATCTCTTAAGTTCAGCCTAACTGCAAATTTAATCACCTTTACTTCAGGTTTAGATCTAAAGTATCTAATGTTATCTTAAACTGAAACGCAGCGTAATTCGAGTGTGAAGTTCAGGATATCTTCCAATAGTTGCTTTGTCACTACTTTGTGAGTAAAGTGGAACCACGTGTTGGTGATTCGTAACTCTAATTAAGATCATCAATCTTATATGCGAATGTGCGTGAGATTACAATGTTTCGTTTTGACAATATTTTTCAATATAGCAACTTTGCTTTATGTTCAACTCACGTGGGGTGTACTTTGTGAGACCAGTACCACGTGCTTATACAATTGTTTGACCCATCAGGTTAATAGTAAGACGATAGTAACCAGTTCGAGGTTTTTCTTTTGTAAGTTGCGTTTCGATGTAATTTATTTCAATTACCAAAATTATTGTGGAGTTATATTCTTCGTGTAAACCAAGTTGACCACGTGAAACATGTGGTGTAATCAGCAAAGTAACCCTCAGCTATTCTTTTCGGGAAGTTTTCACAGAGAGTTAGTATGGTTGTAGTATACCAGCGTGTGGTAATTTCATGACGGACAGGATTGCGCTACGAATGTAACTTCTTTGGGTGAAAATTAAATCGGTTGGTTGTGGTTAATTTCCTCTTGAATATATTTCAACGTTCTTCGTGTGTTATTTTATGAATGCAGTGTTGTATGCAGTCTCCCAATCTTGGCTCGATATTTGATGTGTTCCGTAAGATTACAAACTCACATTTCCACAGTCCTAAATAAGGCACCAGTTTAGTTATGAATCATGTTTAATATCCTGAAATTTTAACGGAACAATGATCAATGTTAAAATAAATGTCGAAATATAAACTAATTTTTTTCTTTTTTTCTTTTTTTCTTTTTATTTAAATTCTATATAGCAATTCTTCCCATATATATATCTCCGGTTGTTGTAAGATGACTATTAAAAGATTATAATTAATGTTAGTCTGGTTGGGAATTTGGTAAGTTGCACTGGATACCTGGTGTGGCAGTTGCTCAGTAATGCAAGGTTAACTTCCCAGATAGCTCACAGCTTTTAACCCGCTTGTATTGTCTTGAATATCAGCACCGCTTTCAGAACAACTTAATGCATCAACATTACAACTTACTTGTCAAAATAATCAAATTGAAAGATTTTTCTCTTTCTCCAATTTTTTTTCTGGAGTAGAGAAACATTCAGAGGTGTGGTAACTAATTTACGCCCTCTTTCATTACCCTCCTTGTTGTCCGAAGTGAAATACCACCTGCAGCCTGAAGTCATTCTATGATACTTTTTAATGGGGTTTTTATCCGCTCTTTTTCCTCTTCCAACGTAAATTTAATTATGTTGTACACAATGTCTCGTACCTGGCTATGCAGAATTCTTCCTTCCTACACCTATGATGCTTGGAGAATGCGATGTCGTGCTGCGTATAGCAGTACTATCACTAAACGTTCACTGGACGCCAAACAGCAGTGGACTGAGCCCTTTGTAGTGGGACGTGAAATTGAAGCGTCACCCATCCACCATTGTCAGCCCAGTTTGCAGGTGAATGTAAGTTTAATTTAGTGTTTTGTTTAGGTATTTTGTAATATTTACAACTGTTGTGAATTATCTAAAGTTTTGTATTTATTTTTACGTCTCATGTACGGAGAGGGCGGCGCAACGAACGGAGACAGCATCTTCGCTGACGGGGCCAGAGAGAAAACTGCTGGCTACTGTACGTCGCGGGTCGGCAGCCAAACAGCAACAGAGGATCCTGAAACCGAGTTGTTGCGTCGTGCTTCTAAAAACTGAAAAAATAAGAATTTGTAATGTTTCTACAACAATGACGTCATAGAAAGTTTAATCATGTTGTAAATGTTCAGTCCTATCTTGTCAAGGCTCAAGTTCACGTCTATATGTAGTATATAGGAAGATAATAAACTAGTGTATACTACAAAAGTTTAAAGACTTGTTCCGAGAAATTCTTTATGAAAAATTATTGATTTATTTGACAAGATTATTAATTTTGACAACGTTCATTGCGAGCTTGAGTCTTGAAAGTTTATTCAATGTGGTTTTAATATTTATTAAAGCAGATTCTTGCGTTAATATAATGTCTGAGAAAAAACAAATGACATCTAAATTGAAAAAAGTTTGCGCAATCCAATTGGACTGAGTGACGTAATTCTGCTCATACGACACAAATGATGATGTTTTAATTACAATTTCCTTCAAGAACCATTCAGCGACCACTTATAAAAAGAGTTTAAATAATTCTGAAGTGTCTTTTAACTGACGTTGGTGACGAAGTCTGCACATGGTCATATGTCAAAAGAAAATCATTTATACAAAACTTACGTCGTTACACTACACCTTCCGAACAAACGAATAAACTCGCACAGCGCTTCGGACGAAAATTGTCACTGCGCAAGGGCCACCGTGTCCTGCTACCTGTCGCAGCAACAGTCGCTCTAACTCGACAGTTCGACGCGTCAAAGTGAGCTTCGATGACAGAAGCAGATACTTCATCCAATGCTGCTTCAGATCTATGCGAGAGTTTATCAATAACAGTGTTTCCAGAGTGGTGGGGTGCCAGTCTCTCGCCAACCCAAGACCATGTGTTTTCAGTGGGTGAGATCAGGAGACAATGCTGCAAAGGGCGCTACCCAAACACGCTCTATATCGAGGTTGGTCAGAACAGCATGGGCAGCACGCTGGCTGGCGCTATTTTGTGGAAGACTAACGTCACTTCAGTGGCCTTAACACTTTAAGAGTTTAACCGATGCTCCTCAAATCACCAGCTATGCGAACCTGTAGTGTTTGTGTTACGTCCACATCGGAACCTCACAGCCTGGAACTGCGTCTGTATGAGGATGACGGGCGCTATCTGGCTACGTACGTTCTCCGCGGAAATTCCACACACGGACTGCACGTGGAGTCGGGACTCGTCTGAAGAGAAGACGCTGTGCCACTCCTGTGTGCAGCGCTGTTGTCGACGCGCTTCTCTTTGCCGCCCCATCAAAGGAAGCCGCAAAAACGTCGCCACGATGACAGCCCGTACTGCTCCTGATGCCGTTGTATTGCCAGCATGGACGCTTGTCTTGCTGTAAACAAGTCTACTCCTTGACTCAGGCAACAAAACTTGTCTGTACGCAGTATCGGAGACCAGAAACCACCGTCTCGATACATCACGATTCTTCCTCCTGCTTACATGGCAGACGCTCTATCCATCTGAGACACCGAGGGCACACATCACGATTCGACTTCTGTCCAATACCGATACGTGCTGCCACACGTTTCATTTCCTTGCACTAGCTATGAAACTATTTTGTCATAGGCATTACTCAAATTCGACATCTAAATGAGAAATCCGCTGTGCAAATTTTACTTACCGCTACCTATTTTGTGCGGTTACGCTGGAATGCTAATCACTTGCACGTCCAAACACGTACAGTAGTATGCATCATGCCAATTTGGCACTAGTTGTACCTGCCTTCATGATCCTCGTGGATATCCAAGCATGAAATCCTAGAGTGGTCTACTCCACTGCTATTTGAATAATATTGCATGCGATAAAATCTATGGCTTGCTGTGGAAATGCTGCAGGGAGAAATGGTCTTTTATTCTATCGCTGTTTTTCCAACACACTTCACAAATGCAATCCAAACATGGTGATTGTGGAGACAGAATTCTGTTTTTGATCATTACATCAATTTTTTGAAGTATCGGACTGGACATACAATGGTTGCCAGTAGTACCCGATAGCCGTTCGGAACTACGACGTAGCACGTGGTTGAAAGCAAGATATTCACACCTCTGAAGTTGTTTGTGAACTACCGAAGCCCTCATACGTGGATGACAGGAGCAGACTCACATCAATAATATGCTGTAAGTGTAGCGCGTATGTGTACTCGCCAGGGAAGACTGAGTGAAACATGGAACAAATTTCTTTGACAGTTTTTGGAATTTTACATTTCCTACTCCTATATACAGGTTTAACATGAATAAAACCCCGACAAACTACAGGGAAGAATTCCTGACTGGCAATGGAGGAAAATAGGTTCTATGAACGTGTGTCCGGAAATGTATCGTTGCCACGGTATATGGAGCTGGCGAATGAAAGCTCCTCTGAGCGCGTGCCGTATGTTTCTTGTGTGACGCAGGCTGTATGATTGACATAGCATACTGCAAACAGCAGAATGTTCCGTATCCGTGTTGGGAACAAGCCGAGGTGGTGTTTCTGTACGTCCAGGCAGGTGGAAACGGCAGGACGGCTACACCGAAACAAGTACCCTGACAGACACCAGACATATCATACAACATTTCAAGCCCTTTTTTGGCATTTGTGTGATCATGGCTCCTTTCAGACAGTCGCCCGCCAAGGGCTTGAAATGTTGTGTGGTGTGGTTGGTGTTTGTGAGGGTACTTGTTTTGGCGTAACCGTGCTGCCTCTCGACCATTTCCATCTGCTGGGCCGTACAAAAACTCCGACCATTCTGTTGCTTACAGTACGCTGCGACAGTCACCCAGCCTGCAACACACAATGAATACATAGCATGTGGCCAGAGGAATTGATGTTCATCAGGGCCATCTACAATATCTACAATACATTTCCGGACACATGTTCGTAGACTCTATGCTTCTCTGTTTGCAGTCACGAATACGCTCCTGTAGCTTGTCGGTTTTCTTAATGTTCATGTATATTGTGAAAACTTGGACACTTTGTACAGAGCATAGATAATTGGGTTGTAACACTTTGAAACCAACCTGCTAATAATTTTTGTAAGATCTGAAGTGTCCTAGAGGATTTCCTTCCTCTGAAAATTCACTACGGTAACTAGCTGACAACCTGCGTAAACTGCGCATGACAATTGGAAGGTCGGGCCAATTCCGACCCCTGATCTACACAGACGGTAGGTATACAACAGTGGCACTACCTGCACGCGGTTGTCTCTGGGTACTGGTTACCAGCCATATCACTGTTTGTGGTGGTTAAATGTGCTCCTCTTCGGAGGGTTCGACCCGCCAATAGGATGATTTTTCTAATCCAACACTTCATAGAAAGTTCCTGGCCTGCCACACGCATGGAGTCATTAGCAACTGAATTTTAACGAGGAAAGACACCGCGTGAGACGCTTGATACGTTCTAATTCCCGGCTTGATGACTTGCTCCGCCTCAATGTAATACTTATGTGGATCTGAAGATTACCGACGCTACGGGTCGAAGCCGGTTATCCATATAAAACACTCCAAGTGACCCGTACCGTCTCTTCTTTCATTATAGTTACAGTGGTCACGGTTCTTAGAGACATAATGTTCCCATTTATGCAACTGATCTTTATTTTTATTGTGTTGGTACATACAGTTGACAACATGATGTGCAAAATAGTTCTGTTTATTCGGATTTTTAAGAATGTCGAGGTGTGAATTCTTTCAAGTAGGACAAAGTGGTATGTCTTTCCACTATTCTTTGTTTTTAAATAATAAAGAGGAATTCACTCTGTGTCATACTTCTCTTAATGGTGATAGGTGCGCTAGTCGTATCAAAGCTGCAAGCACAGATGATGGTCTAGAGATAAAGCACGCACATAGAAACCGGAAGGTCGGGGATCGAATCCCGGGCGAACTGCAGAATATTTCAGTCTACCTTTAACCTAATCTTCACCTCTAATTGATGTGAAAATTCGTCAGGAACGACGCGCAGTTCTGATTCCAAGTCAAGCTATACGTCACCTTTCGCCAGTTGGATAACTAGTGTAGGTTAGGCGTCAAATTGAAAGACCTGCAGCAAGCTGTTGAACCACACGAAATTACTATATTGCTTGTTGGATGCTGATCGAAATCAAATACAAATCGAATTACTCAGAAATGTTTCCACTGTTACGAAAATTCAACCGATATTTTGCGTCGCTGTCTGATGTTTCGAGCTCTAAATTCGTCGTCGAAGTCACAAAGTTCTCTTAAATGCGGATCGATCCCACAGAGTATGTGACCCGACACCTCAAACGAGTGCGTGCACTGATGGATACCAAATTACTTCTCCGAGGTTGATCTGGGCCATTATCAGGTAACTATAGTCTGCGTTGAAACAAATGGTAAGGGAACCAATGGTATCTGTAGCAACTCTCAAGCACATGGAACTGTTTATTTTTATCGATTTCGTGAAACGTCGAAAACTGCAACGACTCAAAAGGGTACGATGCCGAAAAATAAGTGCACTTTTAATAAAAAAACATGGTCTTCATTATCTGACCGTTCTCTGTTGACTTTACCCTAGTGCAATCAAATTCCCACTCGACAAAGTGCATGAATACACGCTTAAAGAGAGCCGGTACTCTGTGAACAACGAAAGGGAATCTTGCTGTGGCTTGCACAGTAGGCACTCAGTTGATCATTTGCGGGAAATAATTCAAGACTTACAACTATACGGCAAGGTATCTTGCCACGTTAGAGTAAATAATGAAATACCAGTGTGGTAATTGTTTCTCCCACCAGTTTGATTTTTTACAGAAAAGGAAAACCTATTTGGATACAAGTTCGCTTCACATGTAAAGAATCTTTTATTTGCTCTTTACTGACATTTGGAAATTAGCCTTCCATCAATTGTACTACATTTCTAAGATAAACACTAAATTAGTCCAGTCTACAGTCCACGGCACACTTCTTGCAGTTTAACTTAGAAGATCAGACAAAAGAACTACACGAGACAGATCGATCTTGAGTAGCAGCGGCCAGATATCGTTCTCTCTTTTGGAAGGAGCAGGTCCCAGACCGCCATCCAACCATCCTGATTTAGGTCTACTGTGATTCCATTAAATCTTTTCAAGCAAATACCTGCAGGTTGAAGAAAATTTTTTAAATGGTTAACACCAAAGCTACTGTTTGTTTCCTGCCTGACTAGTTTCGGGCTTTGCGTATTTTAAAACGCCATCTACTAAAGAAAACAAAATTTATTGCGAGTCGATGTGTCAAATGCGGGTAATATAGCTATCAGTGATACCATGGTTTATATCGTAACTGCTTATGAATTTGTATTGAGGATGTTCTTGGTGTGGACCGTTATATTTATTTTATCACACTTAACTCTATCTCACATCTACATTAAAAGAAGTTACAGCTGCAGCTGTAATTAACTCTCACAGTATTAAGTTAATGCACATTCCATAGGTATATACTCGTATTTTTCTTAATTGTGGTACCTTCATTGCCCATCATCATGTGATCCAAAGGACAACGATATTTATATACTAGGAAGAAGTTGTACGTATTGGATTAGACTCCGTGTGGTGCTGGCTTGTTTGTCGTGTTACCGTAATTTTGACATATGTCAAATTGCGTGCTTATGGAGTATCGTCTCAGTTGTGTGAGTGGATTCGTGATTTCCTCTCAGAGAAGAGACAGTTCGTAGTTATAGATGGTAAATCATATAGTAGAACAGAAGTGATATCTGGTGTTCCGCAAGGTAGTGTCATAGGCCCTCTGCTGTTCCTGATTTACATAAATGATCTAGGTGATAATCTCAGCAGCCCCCTTAGATTGTTTGCAGATGATGCTGTCATTTACCGTCCATTAAAATCATCAGACAATCAATTTCAATTACAAAATGTTCTAGAGAGAATTTCTGTACGGTGCGAAAAGTGGCTATCGGCACTAAACAAAGAAAAGTGCGGGGTCATCGACATGGCTACTAAAAGAAATCCGATAAATTTTGGGTATACGATGAATCGCACAAATCTAAAGGCTCTCAATCCGACTAAATACCTTGGAATTACAATTACGAACAACTTAAACTGGAAAGATCATATAAATAATATTTTGGGAAGGCGAAACAAAGATTGCGCTTTGTTGGCAGAACACTTAGTAGATGTGACAAACCCACTACAGAGACAGCCTACATAACACTTGTCCGTCCTTTGCTGCACTACTGCTGCGCGGTGTGGGATTCTCACAAGGTAGGATTGACAGAGGACATCGAAAAGGTTACGAAATTTCAATCACCAATTTTCTCTTACGAATGCGAAAGTATTTTGTTGACACCCACCTACGTAGGGAGAAATGATCATCATAAAATAAGAGAAATCAGAGCTCGAACGGAAAGATTTAGGTCCTCCTTTTTCCCAAGCGCCATTTGAGAGTGGAATAGTAGAGAAGAAAATTGTTCGGTAAAAAATTGTTCGGTAAACCGTTTGCCAGGCACTTAAGTGTGAATTGCAGAGTAACCATGTAGATGTAGACGTAATGCAAAAAATTTTCTTATAAATTTATTTTATTATCAATACTATTTATTATTCTATTGTTATATTACTATATTATTATCAATATTATTTTATTATCAATTTATTATCAATAATCTCTGATCTTGTGGAAATAGACAAAGCCCAAAACTAGTCAGCCAGTAAATAAACAGCAGCTTTGGTGTTAAGCATTCGTATTTTCTTCAACATGCAGGTAAGTAAGACTTGCAGTAAAGGTTTGTAATACGTAGATCGTTACTTAAATGAACTGACGCTGAATTCTGTCAGTATTCTTAACCAGAACTGACGCTGAATTATGTCAGTATTCTTAACCAGATGTCGTGACCAACATTAGTGGTAAGGCACATGAGAATGTCATTAATATGGTCGGGAGCGCTCCAAAAACCCAACTTTTGACTGCAAAAATTCCTCAGTTACATTTCTTGTAGAAGTTACAGGACGCGCATGAGTTGATATTCTCACTTTAAATCGGAAATCAGGTAACAGTAAACAAAGCAAATTCAACAAGAAGTGACACTTAAAACTGAAAGCACGGTTGTTGAACGAAGTCTCTGCTTCAGTAGAGAGTGCTCGTATTTACACAAATATGTGATATTTCAGCAAATAATATTTCGTAAATAAGTAAGAACTAGAGATTAGAAACCTCAAATCATAAATAACTGCCTCACGTGGGAACTGAACCACTGACCCGCACGTCGCCAGACAGTAACTATAAACGTTACATTACAGAGGACGAAGCTCAGTATGCGGAAATATTAGATTTTGTGAAGATGCAGTGTGCAGCTGCTTACCGGCTCCGCAGAAATAACGAAGTTTTGGGGCATCTTTTCTTGTAAGCTGGAATGTGTTTGCGAATGGAAATTCCTGACACAGTTTACCCTCAACTGCTCAAGCAGGGGACCAAACTTCGTTCCGTGCTTGCGTAACCTACGGGAACGGCATTGTGTCCAGTCAATAGCAAAGTCAAAGATACAGGGTGTCCAGAAACGGACTTCCTGATTTCAAAATTAAATATCTCGAAAGCAATGATAGATAGAGGAATGCAGTAAACGGTATGTTTATTGGGAAAGCTGTAAGAAGTTTATACAGCAGTTTAAAATAATAGTTACAAAAGCTGGTAACAGATGGCGCTGTAATCGCCATACGTAATGCCTAGTATAAATAGTGATCCGAAGCCCAGAGCGATCAGTTCCACTATTGAAACGTGAAAGGAAGTTAGCGTACCGAAGGAAGAGATTAAAACCATGTACTCCATTGAACAACGCGTTTTACTGGTGCTAGAGTACCACAGGTTAGAAGAGAGTCCTACGGCAACAAGGCGAAGTTTTCAAGCACGATTTAATGTTCCAAAAGGTCCCGATGCGAAAATCATTCGTACGCTCTTCGCAAAATTTCAACGAACAGGCATCGTAACTGATGATCTAGTGGAACATGTTGGCCGCAAGCAAACCGCAGTTACGCCTGAAAATATCGCCACAGTTTCCGGAATTATTCAGCGAAATCCAATGTCATCCGTCCGTAGAATTGCATGTGAGATTGGTTTGAAGCTTTCCAGCACGCAGAAAATACTGAGAAAGAGCCTACACATGTTTCCATTGAAAATTCAAACGCACCAGGCCATACCCGTACGAGCTGTGCAACAAAGGGTTGCCTTTGCTAATCAGATGCTCACCATGATTGATAGTGAAGGAGTTGATGTTGGCTGCATCTGGTTTACAGATGAAGCACACTTCCACCTGAATGGATACGTGAATAAGCAGAACTGGCGATTTTGGGGTTCCCAAAAGCCATATTGGTGTGAAGCGAAACCCCTGTATTCTCCCAAAGTTACTGTGTGGGCTGCAGTATGCAGCAGAGGCATTATTGGCCCTTTTTTCATTCGAGAAACGGACACTGGTGCACGTTACGTTGCAATTTTGGAACAATTTGTCGCCACACAGCAAGCGTTGGAGGATCGACGAGGTACTGAATGGTTTATGCAAGATGGAGCCCGACCACATCAGACCGAACAAGTGTTTTGCTTTCTTGAGGAATACTTTGGCAATCGAGTCATTCGTTTGGAATATCCCAAATTTACTGTTGCAACATGGATTGGACTCCGTATTCGCCGGATTTGACTCCCTGTGACTTTTTTTTTTTGTGGGGCACACTGAAAGACATGGTCTACCCGAAGCATCACGCCACGCTGGACGAGCTTGAATCGGCGATCTCTGTGGCATGTGAATCCATTTCGGTTGACACACTGCGAAATGTGATGGCGAATTTCATTCTTCGTTTGCGCCACCTCTGTAGTGCCAACGGTGAACATCTTGAAAACATTGTGATGTGATTGTTTGCAAAGATTGTTTTCATACAATTATTTCACTTATGTATGCTGATATGTATTGGGGAGAAGAGAAGTTTGTGGCACAACTTGACGAGAAGAAGGAATCGGTTGGTAGGACATGTTCTGAGGCATCAAAGGATCACCAATTTAGTATCGGAGGGCAGCGTGGAGGGTAAAAATCGTAGAGGGAGACCAAGAGATGAATACACTAAGCAGATTCAGAAGGATGTAGGTTGCAGTAGGTACTGGAAGATGAAGAGGCTTGCACAGGATAGAGTAGCATGGAGAGCTGCATCAAACCAGTCTCAGGACTGAAGACCACAACAACAACAAATGCTGATATGCGCTGTACAGCGTAGAGCGCTGTTTGTTAGCAGCTTTTGTAACTATTATTTCAAACTGCTGTATAAACTTCTTACAGCTTTCACAATAAACATACCGCTTACTGCATTCCTCTATCGATCTTTGTTTTCGAGATATTTAATTTTGAAATCAGGGAGCCCTTTTCTGGACACCCTGTATATTCGAAGAAGAGAGTATGTGTCTCTCACACTTACTCGAGAAAGTCTTCGAACTTTGTAATTGAGTGTTTCCTCCTCGTTGAGCATATCTTTCAGAAATTAGGTGCCAAATAGACGGTAGGACAATATCTTTAGCACCGTTGCAGGAAGAGGAGCAAGCGTGGAAGGCAGTGAGTCATTGAGAACTTCCCAGAGTCTTTCAGTCAGCCACGGTCACACCACTTGACAAACAATGTTCTCGCGCCTCGATTATGTAACACCGCTTATGCTGGTGTAAAATTACACAGAGTGCGCCAGGCTTCGTGAATTGGAATATGTGTGCATGAATACCACAAACTGGACTCTCCTTCTCTTTTGTAACTACTGTTCATCCTGGTAATGAGCGTGAAAAAAAAATGATAAAAATGTTAACTAAACAATGAACTATTTGTCAACATTAACTCTGCAATTTTATTCATTTTAACTCATTTAGAGGTGCACCTGAAGTGCTCAATAAAATAAATTATGATTTCTTATAAACAATCAACCAATCATTTTATGTTTTGTAGTTTCTGTAAATGATTTACTTGTAGTTTAGAGTAAAATATAATAAACTGTCAAATGATTTGCGCTTTGGTGCAAGCTTGCCGCAGAGGCTTCAGACAGAAAAATATAGATTTTTCTAAAACTGCGGTCGAACTACTCGTATACGACTGAGAAACTCTGATTACTAATACAGGTGCAGTTGTCCTACGTTTACTAACAAATTTGATTGCATGAAGTATCAAATGATCTCGACGGCACGAACAATTTTCGGATAATATTGCTGAGAAATATTAAGCGCTAAATTGTAAACAGAGTTAATGTACAAACAAAGAATTTATATTGATGGATTCGTCACTAGAATATGTCGCCACAGTTCGTGCAGAAATGTGAATATCGTCTGTATCTTCTCTGGGAGAGAGTCAACTGCCCATTGTGGTGCCACTCAGAAATTTAAGATCATTTTCTATGAAACAAAAGAAAGATGGGAAATATTTCATGTGTTATTTCTGTTCTCTACCACTATCAAGTGTGTTACTGAGCTACAACTTGCGGAGAATGAAAAAGGAAGCTGAGAAGTAGTTTGCGGGTTGAAGTAGAACTCGTATGCTCACACGTTATTGAAAGATTGGGTATTTTATCTGTGTAAAGCTTCATACTTACCGGTGATGTCGAAGATAGTTCCTGTCTGATATTTGGTGCCATATCTTCTAGAAAGTGCTTCCGCCGATATGTTGGCCACTTCCATCTGCAAAATGTAAACTTTTCTTAGCTTCGTACCTTACATCTATGAACATGAGTTTCACCCAAATCTTCAACTAACTGTCTCAAATTCCACTGTACTAATGCACACTTACTGTTATTGAGTCAGGAAAGAAACATTTCCAATAATACTCTTAGCAAACTAAAATTATAAAACCGTCCTCATTAAGCAATCGCTTTACGCTAGGCCGCAAGGTTTGGGCTGTTGTTAAGCGTGTTCACACACCGAAACAGAAGAGAAAGTAGACCTTAACACGAACCAGGACCAAATTATAGAGGAGGAGAATGAGGAATTACTTTGCCTCACGGAGCAGAGTCACATAAGTTCCCTTAACCACTTGGAACAATTTGCAAATTGATAGCAATTGAAAAATACATCTCCGTAAAGAAACAAAATTAGTTGTTAGCGTAATGTTTTATAAAGTCATGAATGACAAAATCCGCTACAGTCATCGAAATTATTTAATTCTAAAAAGGGAGGCATAATCCGCTTTCAGCACCTGCGTCCCAGCTTCTTGTGCACAGGTGCACATTAAAATGTGAGCCATGAAGGACGCATAACTGTGGTTAAAATACGTTAAAGCAGTGCATCCCTGGTACATGGCATGAAAAAGCATCCTCATCAATCCTAGGTCACGTTATGTACTATGGACGCATTATTTTAATATATTTTAACATATTTTAACCTCAGTTATGCATCTTTTATGGACTCACATTTTAATGTGCACCTGAAGATGGGAAACAGATCCTAAAATGAGGTCGTACTTCCTTTTCAGAAATAAATAATTTTTACAGCTGTAGCGGAATTTATATCAACAGCTGTGGACGTTCCGTCAGGAGAAACGTGTGTTTTATAAGGATTCCTAATAGATTATGAAGTGTATATGAACGATATCGTAGCCGTTTTAGGTTCCTGAAACCTTTTTGGTGGCCCACCTCCTTAGCGAAACAGTGGACATACCCAGCTGCAACGTGGAGGACTCAAAGTCTGTCGCTGGTACTCTAAACCACTAGTCATATGCGTCATGTGCGGGCTCTGCGGCAACAGCAAGAGCAAAGTGAAATGTTTTGATCCCAAAGTGAGAGGTTTTGTGTTTTAGGGAAAAAAGTTAAAATTATTTTTTGACGCAGTCTCCTATTAGTTCAGTCGAAACTGTCCAACGTTTTTGCACTGAGTGCATTGCATTCTTCATGTATCCCTATGGAAAGAATGAAAAATGTCTATTTACGGTAGGCACAGATCTTCGCTGGACTCCGTAAAAGCGTCTGGAACTAATGACTGTGACACATTAGTTTGGCATATGTTTATTATCGTCTCCAGCTCATATCCACATGTCTACCGATTATTTAAGTGTAAAATGGCGCCGTCAGTGGCGGAAGTGTACGCGGATGTTCCATTATGTTACGTGTTTGGATACTATAAAACTTGTCATCAACTGCATGCCCTCTCTAGGATCATAGCCAACAATCATTCAAGCGATTAACACACATCATTAAAACTAACATGGCAGGCAGAAATGGACTCGTGAGTGGATTTCATCCCTATGGTGTTCGACAAACACCGTAACGTCTTCTGACCAACAAACGCTTTAACCAGAGACCACTAGCTACACAATTTTTTTCTTGTTCGGATAGGAGTGGACGTGCGTAATACATTTCAAAACATATTTAGAATTTGGATTTTGGAAAACCATCCATTGGCCTTGGAGGGAAAGGACAGTATTTGCTGCACTGAAGTTTCAATGCGACAGGCAGGGTAGTGAGTCAATTATGAGAAAGATTAAAATATGGTGGTGGCTCTGTAGTGGGGTAACATAAAGACAAGGACAAAAATATTTTTTTCCTGTTGTACAATATGTCATGCTGGTTGGCTCTGAGTACTGTGGGACTTAACATCTGTGGTCATCACTCCCCTAGAACTCAGAACTACTTAAACCTAACCAAGCTAAGGACATCACACACATCCATGCCCGAGGCAGGATTCAAACCTGCGACCGTAGCGGTCACGCGGTTCCAGACTGAAGCGCCTAGAACCGCTCGGCCACACCGGCCGGCTGTCATACTGAGAGGAAGAAATACAAGGAAAGATCACAGAAATCCACGTGTAGCGTTAACATACGTAAGGTAGGCCTCAGTTACAGCAGACCATATGTAAGTCGACAGTTCATGAGCTGCAGCGGAGAGCAGCACTCACCAGCTCCTGGCTGTTGTCCGCCCGCTCTTAGCTGAGCCCGTAGGGCCACATGAGTGCCTGCTTATACGTATGCAGCGAGACGTACACCAGCAGACGCTCCTTCAGGCCTCGCAGGAAATCCGACAGCGACCGCGTCTCTGGCTCCGAGAATGGCGAAGATCCTCTGTAGTGCGGCGAGCAGGGGTTGTCGCTGGATCCAGAGTCTTCGCAAAGCAGAGGACAGAAAAGCCGTGAGAGTTAACAGCCACCTCATCCCCGAACAACAGTGCCTGGACAAGGATTGGAGTAGAGCAATGTAACATGCAAACCTACACACAATGGTCCAAGCCCACTTTTGGCATTAAAACTGTTGAACACACACAAGGCTCATGGGCATCCATTGATTTGAAGCAAAAGGTTCCTCATTGGAGAAAGCATGTAAAAAGGAGAGGAAGGAGGATCTGTGTTAAACCACACTTGGAAGACAGTGTCCTTAGAGACGCAAGTACAGTATCAGTACCAATGAGAGGTCACATAACAACCTTATCCCAGCGTCACAACAACACGTCCGGAGAATCCCGCCCGCCCTCTGCCCAAGCCTATTCGGCAATTGCGTGAGGTACTTCCAGTGTCAGGATGTAACCAGATATGTGTCATGTGTCCTCTCTTTCGACACCCGCACCTGAGGGATACTTCTGTGTGGTACATTCAAGGTCACGATGTAGCCTGATATCTGGTCAGTGCATCTAGGGCAATTGTGGGTCATAAAAATCGCGGAAAATGGAACATTATGCCACTCACCCCATTCACCATTAGGAATCAATTTCCCCCTCCTCTCCCCCTTTCTATTACTATTCCAATTATATGTGGTTTGTCATTTGAGGTCCTTACGCCATAGTGAATCATCACCAGAAGAGTCATCCTAGTTAAGAAATGGCAGCAAATATTACCATAAGATACTTTGACATTACAGAGCATGACAGACTTGGCTAGATTAATGTAATTTAAGAGGTCATAGCATATCCTCCAAAACGACAGAAAATATTAACATAATTTATGACATAAAGCACTTTGACATTAAATATAAGACTGAATAATTTGCCTAGTATGATATTTAAACAAATACGCCATATCCTGTGATAAACAATTAGCGCAGGGTCATACTGCCAGAAACACACCAATATTTAATACTGCAACAGATATACAGGGTGAGCACAAAGTCTTGCCTTGATTATAACAATGTTTTACCGAATAACCGTTTGACATAATAATTTACATTTGATGCTGCTACATAGGTTAGTGTTACTATTTTTTTTAAGACCGCTTAATTTAGTAATAAATGTCGAGACGGTATTCCAGTTCCCGCCAGGAGTTTCGTAACGTGTGTTCTGTCACAGTACCCACAGCAGCTTGTATCCTAGCCTTCAGTTCGTCAACGTCAGCAACTGGTGGGACGAAGACTCTGTCCTTGATATAGCCCCAGAAAAAAAAGTCAAGGGGCATAATCTCTGGAAAGCGGGGTGGCCAGGGTGTTGGACCGTTCCTTCCAATCCACCGATCCGGGAATGTTTCATCCAGGAAATCATGCACTATCAAAGCCCATTGGGAGTGCTCCATCTTTCTGGAAAATAATCAGTCGTTGATATTCTTCTACTGTGGGGCAATGAACTGTTGCAAAACGTCTAAGTAAATGTTAACGGTAATGGATTTTTCCGCGAAGAAAAATAGTCCAGAAACCGTGTTATGCATGAGGCCGCACCCAACATTCACTTTTTCGCTGTCTCGCTGTATCTGTACATTAGCATGTGGAGACTCTGAACACCATAGACGGACATTATGCCTATTTACCATTCCACTGACATGAAAGATGGATTCATCGGTAAAGCACATGCGATTTATGTAATCGTTGTCGCATTCAATCCTGTGGAGAACCTCATATGCAAATTTAGCACGTGTCAGCAAATCATTCAGTTGCAAAGCCTGGACGATTTGCACTTTGTAAGCGTGCAACCTAAGCCTTTCATGAAGAATCTGCTGGCGGTATTTGAAGTTCACGTGATGCTTGACGAGTTGATGCGGACTCCGTTGAAACGACTGTCGAACACGATCAACAGTTGCATCAATTCCGAGTCGTGCGCGCGGAGAGAGCGGACGTTGTTATCACAGCGCTCGCGTGTCTTTGTGTTGTTACGGCTGGGAATACTCAGACGGCTGCTCGCGTCTCGTTTCGACCGAGCCGCCTTCGAAGCTTGGAGATTGTGTACTTGGTTACCGCCGTGTCGAGATTATGCCTCCGGGCTAGCCGGACGCTAGGAAGATAGTCAGGGAATATAGAGTACCAGGGCCCCATTCACGTTGGGTAAACCCGCGCACTCTGAGGCAAAGGCAGATTGTTCTCTCTCAACAGCCACCCCATTCTCACCTTGCCAAGGTAACACCACAAATTCCGCCATGGAGTCCCACGGGACTTCCATGACAGATGGGGAACCGCCGCCCCAACTATCCACATCATCATTCACATCACCACCAGTCACCTCACCCACAACACAGGTAGAAACACCACCAGCAAATGATAGCCACAACACAAACATTGTACCGGCTACCAAACAAACAGCAGGGAAACGCAAAGCAACCATTGACAGCCAGACGAAGTTGCAGAACAACAGCAACAAAAAGAAAACCCAGGACTCAACAGATGATCCCACTCCCAACTCAGAAGACGAAAACAACGAACAAATGGAGTACGAGATCCCCGTCTCTAACAAGTTCGAACTACTGCCCGATAACGATGCGGGAAATTCCAGAACAGGGGAAAAACAGCAAGCAACCCAGACAAAGAGACTGCGTATTCCGCCGATCGTTGTCAAGGAAACATCCCAATACCTGGAAATAGTCAAAGCACTCCGCAACAAACTGAAAGGGGACCTCAAAACTAGAAGTCACAGTGACGAAATCACATATCAATTCTCACACCCAGATGATTTCCTAGCATTCAAGGGATATCTGACCGAAAACAACATACAATACTACACACACGATATGCACGCCTTTAAGCCATTGAAAGTAGGTATCAAAAAGCTACTACCAACCATAGACCCCAAGATCATTCATGAGGTCCTCTTAGATCACAACTTACCTGTCATCAAAGTAGCGCACATGACATCATTCGATGAGAACACTCAGAAAAAAGTGACTTTACGTCACTTTCAAGTTACACTTGAAAATACCGAAGAGGCGAAAAGAATATACGACCTCAAAGCAATGTTTCACATGCAGGTGACAGTTGAAACATATCGAAGTCCACAGGGATTGACCCAATGCCACAATTGCCAGGGTTATGGACATGGGTCGCGTAACTGCACCCTTCGTCCAAATTGTGTCAAATGCGGGCAACAACACAAAACAGCAGACTGCCTAAAGAAACCAGAAGCAAAACCAACTTGCTACCACTGCAAAGGAGAACACACGAGTAGCTTCAAAAAATGCCCAGTATATTTAAAACTCTTGCAGACTCAGCAAGAGAGAAAGAAAGCGAAAACCCCTGCACAAAACAGGCTGGAGGAGGAAAGAGCCAAACAAACAGTACAACTCAATCCCACAAACTTTCCAGCACTGCGGAAAACAAGAGGATGGGCACAACCAAACGCTACCCCCACAACAGAAGAAAACAGCAACACCTCCGAACACACATCACAACCAGCATCAGGAATTGGTTCAGACATCAAAGAACTTCTAGGTTTCATCACACAATTTGACATTCCAAACATATTAAGCACAATCAAGACAGCAGCAGAGCAGCTAAGACAAGCACAGGACAATTTCACCAAAATCACAATTTTATTTCAAGCCGCTGTTAGCATTCTTGGTGGCAAATAGAGCAGTAAAAATCATGAATTGGAATGCCAATGGCATTATAACTCAAAAACATACTCTAGCGGAATTCCTAGATGAGCAAAAGATCGACATTGCGCTCATCACAGAGACTCACCTGCAACCAAACCAGACCTTCAAAATCAGGAATTATGTGGTCCACAGAAATGACAGACCGAACAGACCAGGTGGAGGAACAGCCATTCTGGTCAAAAACAAAATTGTACACAGACGTATCACCTCACCTCATCTCACTAGAATGGAATCAACAGCAATTGAAACAAGATTATTCAACAAAACCATTACCATAGCAGCAGCTTACAATCCACCTACAGGAAGGAGCATATGTCCGCAAGACCTTGAGAACCTTTTCCAAATGCATCAAAATGTTCTGATCGGTGGTGACCTAAATGCTAGACACAGATCCTGGAATTGTCATGCCACAAACACCAATGGCAGAACGCTCCGTAGATTTCTGGACAACAAGCCGAGCATCTCCATCATAGCTCCAGACAGGCCAACACACATTCACTACGACACAAGATGCCGCCCAGACATACTGGATATTTTTCTATCAAAAAATCTGACATGGAATACGACAACGGAGGTGGTCAACGACTTGGACTCAGACCACCACCCCGTAATATTAGAAATCAATGGAAACCTGGTTAACTTTCATGACAACAGAACCATCAAGGAATCCACAACAAACTGGATAAAATACAACCAACTACTTACAGCATACACTCCAGAACTACCTCCTCTTCAATCAAAAGCCCAAATCAACATAGCCATAGAAGAAATCACCACAATCATAAAGGATTGCAGCAAAAGATCTACAACAACAATAACCCACACCACAGGTAGAGACACACTACCCCCACACATCCGGAACCTAATAGAGGAAAAAAGAAACACCAGAAAGAGATGGCAAAACTACAGGGACCCAGCCGACCGACGAAAGTCAGAACAATTGGCCAGGAGGATCAAAAGAGAGCTCCAAAACCACCGTAGCGAGGCATGGGAGGAAACGTTACGAGAAGCAGAAAGGAACCAGGAAAAATTCTGGAAAATTCTTAAAACTCGTAAACTAAACGAAACATCTATACAGCCGCTCCATGGGGAACGTGGAATAGTCTACGACCCCATAGACCGAGCTGAAGCACTGGCGGATTCGCTAGAAAGGCAATTCCAAGCACCAGAAGCGGTAGATGACGAAAGTGATGACCACCAGGAAATGGTACTCAGAAGGGTAAACCGCATCCTAAGTGCCCCGATCAGAACATCTTTCAATCCAATAAACGCAGAAACCATATCATACCACATCAGAAACATACATCCTAAGAAGGCATCAGGCCCAGATTCCATCAAACCGCAACTACTACATCATCTACCTCCAGCAACTATCAATTATCTAACATCAATATATAATGCTTGCTTAAGATTAAATTACTTTCCCAAAACTTGGAAACAGGCCCGAATCATCACATTACCAAAGCCAAATAAGGACTTATTATTTCCGCAAAACTATAGGCCAATTTCCTTGTTAGACTTCCTAGGAAAAGTCCTCGAAAAGCTCATTCAAACGGAACTGAAGAAATTCCTAAAGGATAACAACATAATCATCCCAGAACAATTCGGATTCCGCGAAGAACACAGTACCATCCACCAGGTGACCAGACTCGTCGAGCACATATGTCAGGCCAGAAACATTAGACACAGTACTGGAGCAGTCCTGCTTGACATTGAAAAAGCATTCGATAAGGTATGGCATCAGGGCCTTATTTACAAGCTTCATCACTACAACTGCCCCAACCACATCATCCACATTATTGCTTCTTTTCTCCGCAACAGAGCATTCTATGTCCATGTACCAGGAGCGGCAAGTAACACTAGATCCATAGAGGCTGGAGTCCCGCAAGGCTCAGTGCTGGGCCCCATCCTCTACTCAATATACACAAATGATATCCCCAAACAGCTGGGAGGACACTTATCACTATTTGCAGACGACACTGCAGTGTACCGCAGCAGTTCAAACCTGCAATATATAGTCACAAAAATAGAGCAACACCTACAATCCATCCAGAAATGGGCTAACCAATGGAAAATAACAATAAACACGGAGAAAACCCAAGCAATACTATTCACATTCAAAAGAATACCTCCTAACCTACATATACGCTTCAGAAATAACAATCTTCCATGGTCAGACACAATAAAGTATCTAGGTATCAAGCTGGACAAGAGGTTGACATTTAGAGACCATGTTACACACATTTGTAACAAGGCTGCAGGAGCAATATTCAGACTGTACCCCATCATTAAAGGTAACAGAATAAATATGCGCGCCAAAAAGAAGATCTTCAAAACCATCATAGAACCAGCCATCACTTACGGCTCTGAAATCTGGTCAATGGCCGCAGACACCAACATAACAAAAGTACAAAGGGTGCAGAACAAATTCTTCAGAATTGCTGCTGATGCTAGCCGGTACCAGACAAACCGAGACATATACACAAATCATAACATACTCAAAATCCCGGAAATCTTCCAACGAAAGTCCATAAAGTTTTTCCACCAAACCACGGATTCGAACCACCCACTCATCAGAAATCTGGGACAAAATCCACCCGACCCAAGAACGAGATTTCCCATCACGACAAACACCAGAAACTACAACATACCATGATAAACAGTATACAAAACAAAAATAAAATAAAATAAAAACATCATAACACTCACTTAAACTTAAACAACAAACATCTACATACACTCATGACCCTATCATCCCATCATTTTGTTACCACATATCATCAGACAGAAGGCAGGGATCAAGACAGATCCGGTCCTTCGAACACAGGGGTTAAATACCCATCAGACCAGCTCTCTCTCTCTCTCTCAACAGTTGCATCACTCACACGGGGCCTGCCACTTCGAGGACGATCTTCAACGGCGCCTGTTTCGTTAAGCTTTGCATACCATCGTTTTATTGATTTAACGTCAGGAGGGCTGCGTCTGTAAGAAGCCCGAAATTTACGCTGAACACTGATGGGCGATTTCGTTGCGTGAAACCAAAGCATACATTGCGCTTTCTCTTCCTTTGTCGCCATTTCTCCAGCAACTAACGTGACCTAAGAGGCCGCGTCGGTGTTGTGGAGCCCTGGCGCCATCTGTTGGTCACAACACTAACCTATGTAACGGCATCAAATGTAAATTACTGTGTCAAACGATTATTCTGTTATAACTTTTTATAATCAGGGCAAGGCTTTGTGCTCATGCCGTACATTAAAATTAAGTCTACGAGAAACTCGCCTCTGCATTATTAGTAGGCCACATCACTGTAAGATCGCCTTAGAGAAGGAGGAGTGTAGCAGACTTGTAAATAACGATAGAAAAGTCCTAAAATTTACGCGCATTGCTAAATTTACTCTTTAAACGATTGCCCAAACCCAACACAGACATAAGGTAGTAACGGTACAGAAATGCACTATACTTAAGAGAAACTTTAAAAAATACGAGGAGTAGTGTTGCGTAGTATCTGAATAGATAGCCGGTGGAGTGCGCATTGCCAGCGCTGCTGCCTCACGTACACCGTCTGACCTGGCGAACTGCCGCTCACCCAATGCCAAAGCCATCTCGACATCATAAGTCTTGGCCAACACTAGCAAGTGGATGCGTCCCATGGGCAACTAGACAGCGAGAGAGAGAAGAGAGAGAGAGAGAGAAATTCGTCTACCTTTGTCGCAGACCAGAACGTGCGCTTTATGTAGATAACGGTTATAGCATTACACTCTCTCTCTCTCTCTCTCTCTCTCTCTCTCTCTCTCTCTCTCTCTCTCTGTCGCACAAGGTACTAGCTGCTAAGAAATTCGATCACGTGTGGTAGCTAGTGGTCAGCAGGAAGTAGCCGGCAGAGGCGCATAGATCACGGGGGACAGCCCATGCTTCAGAATGCAGGCCCAACATCGACAAGTTGCAATTCGCCACAATGCAAGTTATATTACCCATCGTGCTATTTTTATCACACTCTTTACATACCAAGAATATTTCCAGTGATGGGCTGTTATTAAAATCATCTCATCACAAGGATAATTTGTCAGCATATATTCCTTCATTATTTTCCTAAAATGCACAGCATAAGTAAGAAATTTATGGTTTCTTTGGAATTTCGCGTAACAGCAAAGAACAGTTATAGATTCTCGTCCGTAAAATGCACACCACAACTAGGAATTTTGGGGGTTCCTTTGAATTCCTCATGACAGCAAACACCCACTACATCTACTCGTCTCTCATCGAAGACGAATATCTAAACCATGCAAGTGTTCTTGTCTTGAATGGTTTGATGTGCATATACGTTTCTTCTTGATTTAAACACTATTCATTTGAACAGGACTGTAATTTTGCACTAAACTACTGTTCGGGTATGAGTGTGACAGCCATAGTGCATAGTATGGATCACTTGTGAGTTTCACATTATGCTACTCGATACTGTTATATGCCTCTGAGCGTGTCTGTGAACTGATGGATTCACCCATGCCATCTTCCAGTTTAGGTCTGTGTGCTTCATCCGGCATGGAGTTTTCTTAGGAACATTCACGATTATTATCTTTCTCGTACAATACCTTTCATTAGGAATCTTCTCTAACACATACGTTGCGTTTTATAAAAACCGAGGTAGGGCATGTCTGTAACCTACGTTTTTTCCGCCGTGATACCCCAGGCAGTCCTTTGCAAATCCGACAAAGTTGCCCGTAGTTTCTCGCAGCAAGTGCTGAACATTTTGTCTCTCAGTCTGCTAAAAAACCTACGGCACGTTTTGTAGGTGATTTCTTCAGTAGATCTGTAGGTAAACGAAACAGCATACCTTTCCACATGATCCTACCAATGTATGTTTTTATTTGTGCTATGTATTTATCCTAACTGTCTCAAGTGAATGAGCGTTTATTGTGCTCTACATTTCACGTTGCAGTATTCATCTTTGGCACATTAGTGTAAAAGGGGGACGCCATATCATCTACTCGTAAGTTGCAAATTCCATGCAGCTCGAAATTTACGTATAACTGCACGTATAAGCCGACTCCCTGTATTTTCTTTGTCTTCGAGCAAAATCACGTGCATCATATAAATTCCTTTCGAAAACTTAGGTACAAAAACTTGGCGTAACATTTAAACCTGCTGTTCTTGTTAATCTTACCAAAACCCGTGCGTGTGTCGTGATTTACTGTGTAGTACCTAATCGTTAATTGTAAACATACCATGTGCTTTTCAGGAAGGTGACACACTGTGTAGTATTCTAATTTCAACTATAAACTTAACTGTGCTTTTCAGAAACATTGCCCACTGCATCCTCAATCACAATTAACAACTCCCACTTTTAATTATATATTTACGGGAAAACGTTATGAGGAGTTTCGGACGCTTGCAAAGGTATTCGTAAATTACGAATGTTTGCATAACCTATATTGTAATCGGTGTTTGTGATTTACAGTTACTACAAATACGTAACATATCGTGTCACATTAGTTATCTCTTTTAATAGGAGTGTATACTGCATTTATCATAAATTAACGCTACTGTCGAAGTTTCTTAATGACCATAACCCGAAAAACGTTTCGGAGGAATAATAAAACTGGTACCAGGTTTTCTGTTGTCGCAACACGTATCTCGTTTTTGGCTTTAAATCGCTTTAGTTCCAGAAGGCTGCTGGTAATACTTGCCGCATACCACACTCATAAATTAAAAAGACAATCAGCAAGCTCAGTATCAACTTATTTGTTTATTATTCTGTAAAATATTGCACCAGACATAAGCTATTTGTTTACTGTTGTTTAAAATATTGCACGAGACAAAAAGCAGCCTCACTGTGTGTGCTTTCTCGGGTAGGGGATGAGGTGATTGCTATTCGTAATCAGTTGGAAATCGACTCCTATTACACTCAAGAGATTAGAAATTGCTGCGAACTGGTATGTCGGGAGGGCTATCAAGAACCTCAATTACTATCCTCTCCTGTGGAGAGGAAATACAGCAGTCGTCGTTACTCGTCCACTTGACTGTAAGTGGCCTCTCAATGGGAGGTCTAAGCGTACTGTACAGGGGAGACGGGGCAGGAAAACTCAGGATGTTGCATCCATCCAAATAAACAGCAATTTCGACGTGTTGTCTTCCACTGAAACCGAAACTGAGCCAGTGAGTTTCGTCTCACCTTCTCGGAAACTTGCTGTGTCCTGGGTAACGGGCAGTGAATGCAAAGGGACAATGGTCGATTAATCGTCGGCGGGTCTAACGTACGGCGGTTAATCGCAGCCCTTAGGGAAATGGCAGCAACGGACGGGAAGGAACTCCAGGAGCGCTCAATGTGTATGCCTTGACACCTCATTCAGCATATTGAAGAGGTTATTCTGACAGCCATTGAGGGAGAAGGATGCGCCCAACTGCAGAGTGGGGCGCGCTTTGTAAAAATTTATGCCTGTCGTCTTCGCTTTGAGGTCATACTTGGATCATTCCAGTGACTGGCACAGAAATCTGAGACTACCAGCCTTGCTCACGTAGTTTCACCGCTCACAATCTGCAGCATTTTCCTCACAACAGATCGTGGTCCCCTGGTTCTGACTCAAGTGGAACGCTTGAACCAGATCCAGCGAAGTTTCTGTAACAGGCTAGGCTGTAACTTCCTAGACTTGTGTCATACGGTCGCGGGTTGCAGGGTCCCATTAATTGGGTCTGGTGCGTGTGCACCAAACATCAGAGGCAGCTGCATTTTCTTTTCTTTTTGACTGGGCGGCTGTCCATCCAATACAGTTAACAACAGCTGTAGGAAATCCAAAAGTATCAGTGTAAGATCCAAAGAAATGTGCGTGCCGAGCATTGCTTACAAAGTGTCAGAGTTTGGAGAGCTCCTAAAAGCATTGAAGGGCACATAGTACCAGGCACAGAAAGCTGCTTAAAACCTGAAGTTGACAGCAGTGAGATGTTCGGCGAAAATTTAAGCGTCTACAGTAAGGATAGTGAAATGGGAAATGGGGGTGGTGTATTTGTCGCAGTAGACAAGAAACTCAGATGCACCAAGGCAGAAATTGACACTGCAGGGGAGATTGTTTGGACAAGACTCAGTAATAGGGGTGGGCATAAAATTATAATAGGATCCTTCTACTGACTACCAGACTCAACCCCTGGAGTAAACGAAACCTTTAGAGAAAACCTCTGTTCGCTCGTACGTTAGGTCCCCTAATCATAGAATAATCATGAGAGGAGACTATAATCATCCAACCACAGTTAGAATAATTAGAGTTTTGTTAGTGAAGTGCGTGATAAGACATCCTGTGAAACATTACTAATAACTCTGTCTGAAAACTACGTAGAACAGATAGTTCGGAAGCCTAGTCATGATGCAAACATAGAAGGTTCATTCGGGAAATAAAGAGGGGTTTTTCTACAGAAATTTTTAATTAATGTAAGTAAACGAAACTGTATTTTGCATACAGTTTAATACCCAAGCTACTTTTCTAAGTAGTTACCGTTCAAAAAGGCACTTGTGCAGTTGCTACCTAGTTGTTGAACACTGACGGATGACTTCCTTAAGTTCATCACCACTTCCGTAGCGTTGTCCAGTCAAAACGTCTTTCAGTTTGATGAATAAGTGATAGTTAGTTGGGTCTAAGACCGGACTCTATGGAGTATGTTGAAACATTTCCCACTGAAACCACTGGACTCAGTCCTGTGTCGGTCCCGCTGCACGCCGGCGTGCGTTATCTGGAAGGAGGATGATTGAACTGGTCAGTATTCCGCGCCACGTGTTTTTAATGGTCGTCGAAGCGTCTGACTGTGGGCCTCTGCAACCCACTAATTCTGAAACGCCTATCGTATTGTATCTTACGTCTGTCCTTGCTTTGAGTCCGTCAGTCACCACCAAGGACCAGCCCGATCAATCTTCGTCGCGAATATTCGTCCATCCGCCATTCAATATGACACACCACCTCCGAACTTACGCTTCATGTATCCCATTACCGCAAATCTCGGTTATCCGTCTATAAATTTCGATACGTCAGACTTTTTGCACATTTAAAAAGAGTGTAACACTGCACACCTCATACTTGGCGGGATCGTCAATTTTGTCACACATTTTAAAGTGGCAGCTAAGAAGTGAGCCGCCGTACTGGATCACAGCTGCCGTTAAACTGAAGTGGATGAGTACCAAAGTCAGTGGCCGGTCAACGATGGCGGTGAGAGGATGCAGTCATATGTTAAAGCATAACGTTTACTATTATCTGAGTGACCCTCGTATTATTTCAAATGGCAACAAACAAACCTCACTTCTTTGAGGATGTCCACATCGAAACTGGTTCAGTGGCCATGATGCAGCTGTAGCAACAATGAACACCAAGTTACAAAGGGCAACCAAACGCAAGCAGAGTGACTTACATGTTTATCAGACTAGACAAAGAAGCAGTAGTGTCATTTCTCAATGAGGAACTGGAAACTTTCAGCTCAAGACAGGAGCAAGCAGAGGAACTGTAGCTCACATTTCATGCACTGGCCAGATAAACATCAAGTAGAACAGTTCATGATGGGAGGAACCCTCCTTGGTATACAGTCACTGTAAAGAAACTTCTGAAAGGGGACAGAGACTACTGCGCAATAGGTATAAAATAAAGCGTTGCTATAGATAGGTCTGAATGAAACGCGTCTGGCTGTCAAGAGAGCAATGCGTGAAGCCTTCAGTGGTTACCATAGCAGATTATTATTCAAAAATCTTTCACAAAATTCAAAGAAATTCTGGTAGTGTGTTCAGGCTGTTAGCAGCACCAAAGTTTCAGTGTCTGTAGTCTTTTACGGCGTATTCATACCCTCTTAATTTTGAAATGAAATTTGCTTCCAAAGAATAGCCAGTACTCCAGCAGAGCAATAGGATGCATAACATAATTTTTCCACCTAGAATAGTCTAAAATACGCCTGACAGTCCCCATTTTTCAGTAGAGTGCTAATATTTGGTACTGCCCGCCATCATTAACAAAATGTTCCATTAAAACTACAGTCTTTTGTGACATATAAGAACCATACTGGTTTTGAAATACAATATGCTTATGAAGAATAACCTGTAGAAATGGAATTAGATTCATAAAAAGATTTCTATCAGGAGAGAGATTATAATGCTCCTCTCAGTGCTGTTTCCTAGTAGAGTAATGCTGTGTTTGAGGTACTGTCTCCTGGCATAACCAAAAATCTTCCATTAAAACTACGGTCTTCCACAGCATATACGATTTCTTCAGGTTTTGAAATGCAATTTGCTTACAGAGAATACCCAGCACCACAGCAAATCAAAAGAATCGGATTAGTAGCGTAGGTTTTCACATAGTATACACACAAACAACGAGAAATTGTAGACAGACAGACCTTTGTTTGTAACCTTTCCTCAGTCAAGATTACCTGGAAGGTGTATTACTACACCAGCCAACTTTTGTGTGTTAAAACTGAAGAATGATAGTACTGCTCGAAAGCAAGCAATCGTGATTTGGTAACATTCATATTTTTATGGCACTGGGTGTTGTGTTGTCCTAATCATCATCATTTCATCCCCATCGACGCCCAAGTAGCGTCAAATCGAAAGACTTGAACCCGGCGAACGGTCTACCCGACGGGAGGCCCTAGTCACGCGACATTTTTGTTCGTCCATTAGATTAACGATTTCTTTTTCAAGGTGAACCAGTTCCACTTTCTTGCAGAAGTGTATTTGTTTGTTTAAATAATACATTTTGGTAATTTTTAGATGATAGGCATCAACAGGCGCTCGCTGGATGGTTGATAGATAACGTTAGGGCTCTGATGAGTCACTGGTGGATGTATCCCTTACCCATTGTACAGCGATGTGATGTGGACAGTATTAGTGTGGAATGCCTCTTTGACCATCTCCTAGGAACTGACTCAAGAATCTACAAATATGTATCTCTACACACAATAACCAAAATAGCAACTTATTTTCTATGTCATGTAAATTAATGCGCGTATCGTAAAACAAACAAACAATAAGTAAGATTATGGTAAAAGCCTCAGAATTGGGATATTAGTTGCTAATCTAAATCATGGAGATGAATGAAGATACAATGTACGTGGGTATTGCAACCCAGTCACTTATAGGGATGGTAACCTATCTTTGGATGAATTAATTTAAGTCGATTACAATCAGTTTTGGTATCGTAATGGAGGTAACCCACTTTTTGCTTCATACTGCAGCACGTTACCACCTGAGATGTAACTTCCACACATCTTTATAACTCTTATAGATGTGTTTTGTCCCTGCACGGTCTGTAGACTCCTAAGAGGAAAGCGAGTACAATGTGCTTATCAGCATCAAGGTTTCTTATTCACTCAACAATGTCTTCCATATTCTTTTCATATTTTTCCGTATTTTTCATATTTTATTATTTTTTCCATATTTTCCCCTTGTTTTCCGTATTTTTCCACATTTTTCTATATTATCCATATGCTATCTGTTAATATAGAACAATATTTGTGCTTTTATTGCATGCCCTATCATGTTTCTTTAGAATCTAACAGTGATTTGGATCCACCAAGCCGTAGAGAATCTACAAAAGTATCTGCAAGATCATTGTTCCTCCTATTTTTACAAATGTCGAACCGTAAAAACGCCTGTCAACACACTCAGTACTAACTGCCATGTCCAATTCTTATATACTCTAAAACACACACGAATTTTTGTGGAGATGGCATGCAGCCTTGAGGTACTTTAAATACAGCTGTATGCCGAGAATCTATGACCACTTAACAACGAAGACATCCATTTGTATTTTCTCGTATGTTAATTACACAAGATAAGGCCGTCAGTGCTTTATATATGTTTGAATTCTACAAGATGTATTTAACAGATGGAAATAGTGCTCTGAATATGATCAACTGCAGCTGTCAAAGCTTTTATACTATAGATCTAGGATGTATGTATGTTACAGATGGAAATAATAATGTTTGAGAGGAAATGATTTTATTATTTTGTTAACACACATAAGCCAAATGCAATATCTTGTGTATAAATGTGTTGGTTTCTTGCAAGATCCCCCAGAACCTACCTTCCATTCCTCCAGACGTGACACTGGTGGTTTCACCTCCAGACACTACCCCAAATGTAGCATGGGTGGACACACCCCCAAAAGCTATCTCAGACTGAACAAAGGATAAACGCACCGCCAGGCACTACCTCTATACCAAACCTACCTCAGACAGCGGAGATCCCTGCATGAAACTGGAGGATCGTATTTATTGCAGAAATTTTTAATGGGATATGGTGCATTTGTTTAAAAATCGCACTACGCTAGTTGAGCAGACCTGTATCTACATGTGTTCTCTTAAAAAGTGGGTATTTGGAAGAAATCAGCCAAAAAGTGTAAATATCAATGGGAGATGGTCATGCTTTGGTGTGATTACAGAAAATGTCATGACATCATTAATTAATAGCATTTCAGCAGCGCCCCAGTCACAAACTGTAATGTCAAAGTGTCAAAGTGTTAGGGTGTAGTTGAATTATGGTACTGCAGCTACACACTGTGTTGTCAAAGTGTCTTACATAATAAAGTATGTTAATATTCCCCATCAATTTGTAGAATTTTGCAATGGCTTCAATCAATTTTTGTAAATCACCTGCACACTCTGTTGTCGAAGTGTCTTATGTTATGCAGTAAATTTGGAGAATATTCCATGACATCATTAAATTATAGTAATTCAACTGCGTCACAGTCACATACTGTGATTTCAAAGTGTTTTACCTTGCAAATTATTGGTAATATTTAGCGCCACTTTATAAGTAGGATAACTCTCCTGGTGCTGAGCCTCTCCCTATGGCGTGCACATAACCTCGATTAACGAAACACACATAGTTATAATACTAATAACGTAAGCTCAGTGGAGGGCTGACTTGATTCCTGTTGGAGAAAGGGGAGGGGTGGGTGGAGTATCAGGATTCACCTTGACCCTTAATGTACCACACTCAAGGATCCTACATGACATATATCGGGTTACGTCCTGACCATGAAAGTACTTCAAGCTTTGGCAGAGGTGGAGGGGGGGGGGGGGGGAGGGAGTTTCCTCATAAGTGTGGAGTGACCTTGAGATGAGATCGTTATCCGACCTTTCATTGGTATTGGTACACTACCGACGAAGTGCATGTTCATACAGGGTACGAATGGGGAAGGGTGAATAACTTGTCATACTGTTCCGGTATTGGGCTATAGATTTTTTATAGTACTGAGTCTCCTGACAGATTTCACGAAGCCAGTCACGAATTCCACTCTTGTCCCAACATCTCAATTTCAGAGTAGCATTTGTAACTACTTTAGATTCTGATATCGAATTCACAATACTTATGTCTAAAAAGACCTTTCCTTTTTCATTTACAATGTATCTACATGACTACTCTGCAATTCACATTTGAGTGCTTGGCAGAGTGTTCATCGAACCACAATCATACTATCTCTCTACTATTCCACTCCCGAACAGCGAGCGGGAAAAACGAACACCTAAACCTTTCTGTTCGAGCTGTGATTTCTCTTATTTTATTTCGATGATCATTCCTACCTATGTAGGTGGAGCTCAACAAAATATTTTCGCATTCGGAAGAGAAAGTTGGTGACTGAAATTTCGTAAAAAGGTCTCGCCGCGACGAAAAACGTCTATGCTGTAATGACTTCCATCCCAACTAGTGTATCATATCTGCCACACTCTCTCCCCTATAACGTGATAATACAAAACGAGCTGCCCTTTTTTGCACCCTTTCGATGTCCTCAGTCAATCCCACCTGGTAAGGATCCCACACCGCGCAGCAATATTCTAACAGAGGACGAACGAGTGTAGTGTAAGCTGTCTCTTTAGTGGACTTGTTGCGTCTTCTAAGTGTCCTGCCAATGAAACGCAACCTCTGGCTCGCCTTCCCGACAATATTATCTATGTGGCCCTTTCAACTGAAGTTGTTCGTAATTTTAACACCCAGGTACTTAGTTGAATTGACAGCCTTGAGAATTGTACTATTTATCCAGTAATCGAATTCCAACGGATTTCTTTTGGAACTCATGTGGATCATCTCACACTTTTCGTTATTTAGCGTCAACTGCCATCTGACACACCGTCCAGCAATCTTTTCTAAATCGCTTTGCAACTGATACTGGTCTTCGGATGACCTTACTAAACGGTAAATTACAGCATCATCTGCGAACAATCTAAGAGAACTGCTCAGATTGTCACCCAGGTCATTTATATAGATCAGGAACAGCAGAGGTCCCAGGATGCTTCCCTGGGGAACACCTGATATCACTTCAGTTTTACTCGATGATTTGCCGTCTATTACTACGAACTGCGACCTTCCTGACAGGAAATCACGAATCCAGTCGCACAACTGAGACGATACCCCATAGCTCCGTAGCTTGATTAGAAGTCGCTTGTGAGGAACGGTGTCAAAAGCTTTCCGGAAATCTAGAAATACGGAATCAACTTGAGATCCCCTGTCGATAGCGGCCATTACTACGTGCGAATAAAGAGCTAGCTGCGTTGCACAAGAGCGATGTTTTCTGAAGCCATGCTGATTACGTGTCAATAGATCGTTCCCTTCGAGGTGATTCATAATGTTTGAATACAGTATATGCTCCAAACCCCTACTGCAAACCGACGTCAATGATATAGGTCTGTAGTTAAATGGATTACTCCTACTACCCTTCTTGAACACTGGTGCGACCTGCGCAATTTTCCAATCTGTAGGTACAGATCTATCGGTGAGCGAGCGGTTGTATATGAGTGCTAAGTAGGGAGCTATAGTATCAGCGTAATCTGAAAGGAACCTAATCGGTATACAATCTGGACCTGAAGACTTGCCCGTATCAAGCGATTTGAGTTGCTTCGCAACCCCTAAGGTATCTACTTCTAAGAAACTCATGCTAGCAGATGTTCGAATTTCAAATTCTGGAATATTCCATTCGTCTTCCCGTGTGAAGGAATTTCGGAAAACTGCGTTCAATAACTCCGCTTTAGCGGCACAGTCGTCGGTAACAGTACCATCGGCACTGCGCAGCGAAGGTATTGACTGCGTCTTGCCGCTTGTGTACTTTACATACGACCAGAATTTCTTCGGATTTTCTACCAAATTTCGAGACAACGTTTCGTTGTGGAACCTATTAAAGGCATCTCGCATCGAAGTACGTGCCAAATTTCTCGCGTCTGTAAATTGTAGCCCATCTTCGGGATTTCGCGTTCTTCTGAACTTCGCATGCTTTTTCCGTTGCCTCTGCAACAGCGTTCGGACCTTTTTTGTGTACCACGGGGGATGCGTTCCATCTCTTACCAATTTATGAGGTATGAATATCTCAATTGCTGTTGCTACTATATCTTTGAATTTGAGCCACATCTCGTCTACATTCGCATAGTCAGTTCGGAAGGTATGGAAATTGTCTTTTAGGAAGGCTTCGAGTGACACTTTATCCGCTTTTTTAAATAAAATTATTTTGCGTTTGTTTCTGATGGATTTGGAAGAAATGGTATTGAGCCTAGCTACAACGACCTTGTGATCACTAATCCCTGTATCAGTCATGATGCTCTCTATCAGCTCTGGATTGTTTGTGGCTAAGAGGTCAAGTGTGTTTTTGCAACCATTTACAATTCGGGTGGGTTCGTGGACTAACTGCTCGAAATAATTTTCGGAGAAAGCATTTAGGACAATCTCGGAAGACGTTTTCTGCCTACCACCGGTTTTGAACAAGTATTTTTGCCAACATACCGAGGGTAGGTTGAAGTCCCCACCAACTATAACCGTATGAGTGGGGTATTTATTTGTTACGAGACTCAAACTTTCTCTGAACTGTTCCGCAACTGTATCATCGGAGTCTGGGGGTCGGTAGAAGGAGCCAATTATTAACTTAATTCGGCTGTTAAGTATAACCTTCACCCATACCAATTCGCACGGAGTATCTACTTCGACTTCACTACAAGATAAACCACTACTGACTGACACAAACACTCCACCACCAATTCTGCCTAATCCGTCTTTCCTAAACACCGTCTGAGACTTCGTAAAAATTTCTGCAGAACTTATTTCAGGCTTTAGCCAGCTTTCTGTACCTATAACGATATCAGCTTCTGTGCTTTCTATTAGCGCTTGAAGCTCAGGGACTTTTCCAGCGCAACTACAACAATTTACAACTATAATTCCGACTGTTCCTTGATCCAAGCACGTCCTGTAATTTCCATGCACCCTTTGACATTGCAGCCCACCCCGTACTTTCCCGAGGCCTTCTAACCTAAAAAACCGCCCAGTCCACGCCACACAGCCTCCGCTACCCGTGTAGCCGCCAGCTGAGTGTAGTGAACTCCTGACCTATTCAGCGGAACCCGAAACCCCACCACTCTATGGCGCAAGTCAAGGAATCCGCAGCCAACACGGTCGCAAAACCGTCTGATCCTCTGATTCAGAACCTCCACCCAGCTCTGCACCAAAGGTCCGCAGTCGGTTCTGTCAACGATGCTGCAGATGGTGAGCTCTGCCTTCATCTCGTAAGCAAGACCGGCAGCCTTCACCAAATCAGATAGCCGCTGGAACCCAGAGAGAATTTCCTCAGATCCAAAGCGACACACGTCATTAGTGCCGACATGTGCCACCACCTGCTGCTGGCTGCACCCTGTGCTCTTCATGGCATCCGGAAGGACCCTTTCCACATCAGGAATGACTCCTCCCGGAATGCACACGGAGTGCACACTGGATTTCTTCTCCTCCTTAGCCGCCGTATCCCCAAGGGGCCCCATTACGCGCCTAACATTGGAGCTCCCAACTACCAGTAAGCCCACCCTCTGCGATTGCCCGGACCTTGAAGGCTGAGAATGATCCTCTGAAACAGGGCAGGCAGCTGCATCTGGCTCAGCCAGAGACAGTGCCTGAAACCGGTTTGTCAGACACACCGGGGAGGCTTTCTGATCAGCCTCTGGGGACGCCTTTCGCTGCCTGCCACGCCTTGGAACGACCTCCCAATCAACCACAGGCGAGGGCTCAGCCCCACTGCCGGCAGCAACCGGGGCAACCACAGCGGCAGACCGATCTGGGGACAGACGGGAAGAGGTTGACATCCCCGTGATACCCAAGTCCGGCTCCCCACAGTGGTGCCCATTGGCAACAGCCTCAAGCTGCGCGACCGAAGTCAGCGCCGATTGCAGCTGTGAGCGAAGGGATGCCAAGTCAGCCCTCATCTCGAACACAGCAGTCGCAGTCCCTGTCCATTCTAATCGATGTTGAACAACAGTTACTGAAACATGAGTCCGTGCCCAGATAACGCAAGCGAAACACGCAAAGAATGTATCAACTAACCTGTACAAATGCCTAACGACTGCGTTACAATCTGCTGAATTTACGATTACAGTAACTAAAACTCGAAATTGCACCTCCTATACGAAACTCACACGCAATTTAAATAAGAATCTACCAAGTAAACACTAAAGCGCGAAGCTACAACTGTCAAATACTATAATACGCCCGAAATATATGAATTAAACAATGCAAGTACCCAAAAACACGCAAAGAAATTAATTAAACTATCTAACAAATAAGTAAGCTAGGGTTATACGACTTGCTGCTGCAGCTGCTTATCCAACGGCGGCAGGGAGCACAATGGCTGTGACCAACCGACACTGGCTGTTCAAAACAAAAACAGAAGACAGACGGCTACGCGAATTTACACTATTCAGGTACTAAGGCGCGATGCTACAACCCTCAAATACTATAATACGCCCAAAATATATGAATTAAACAATGTAAGTACCCAAAAACACGCAAAGAAATTAATTAAACTATCTAACAAATAAGTAAGCTAGGGTTATACGACTTGCTGCTGCAGCTGCTTATCCAACGGTGGCAGGGAGCACAATCCTTTAATCGATAACACGGTATAATTCTTTGCGTATATAGTAAAGTGATGAATAAGTATATCGGGGCATCTTAAGCTGTATATGTCCGTGAGGGTATAGAGGAGGGAATTAATAGTAACATGGCCTGTCTTTGATAACCCAAGATTGCGCACCTCGTTTCTCCACGAGCTTACATTTGAAAGGGCCAGCTGTTATGAGGGTACCTCATACTTTATTGACACATATGTCCATTTTGGTGTAAGATTTTAGTTTTTCAGTTAGACATTCTATTATTTCTTCCAGTCTGACCCGTGATTTCAGAAGCCACTGTGCACCCCCCCCCCCCCCCCCCCCCCCGCCTTGATACCACAGCGCCTGAACTAGTAATTAAGAATGACTTATGATTCTACATTAAATTTATAGTATCACTTCTCAACTCTTCCCGTTCATCCACATGAAATATCGCCTTTTCGTTGCTGTATCTTTTTTATGAACGTTTCTTTACAGTATTCTGAATTTTTTCAAAATCTTCTGCTTCAAGTCACAGGCTACCAATTTTCAACAATGGTCCAAAAGTTTTAAACAGGATTTTGCATATGCAAGGGAACTAAGGCGGGCGTGAATCGTATGACTTTTGAAGTGTCTTCGGTCGTATCATTCTACATGTTTTCATTTGATTCCTGCAGTGTAGCACATTTGATATCAACTAAGAGCAATGTTTAAATCTTATGCTTCTCGAGAACCAGGGCTATACCTGATATATTATTGTTGTTGGACTGCACTTCTATGAGTTTATATTTTGAACACGTACGTACATTTTCATAGTTAATTCTTCTCGTAATTTCAGTCCATGGCCTGGTGATTATGGTGCTATGACGTGTGTTGTTTCAAGTATGAAATACAATGCAAGTTACCTATATTCTTTAGTACAATACCTTAAATCCTGATAAATATATCGATGTTTGATGTGCACTTCATGTTTTCGCGGTGCAGTGAATGAGCCATTAAATTTCGGGCGTGCGATCGCAAAAATCCTGATGTTTCTTCTGAGCGAGCCGTCTGAAACGTATGTTAATTTATAACCGAATTATAAGATTAATGACATACAAGCACATTTATATATTTTTTTCTTTTCAACATGTTGAGAGTGAAACGACTCAGGGTAAACTATTCCAATGCAACACTTTTAAACCCTTTTCGTCGTTTTAAATCGAGAAGAATGCAGCCGGCGTGGGAAAGAATGTTTAAGAGTACAGAACTCATGCTTGCTGGTGGCACTACATTTTCAATTTCAGTGTATTTTCGGTGTGTTAGTCAAACTTAACCATTATTATTGCTAGTAATCTGTGCAGCTGACTGCATAAATGTTCTTGTTATTATACAGGGCTCATTTTATTTTCATTTTTCAACGTTTCCTACTGAGTTCTTGTTAGATCTGTGTTTTGTCGTTGTTGTTGTTGAAGACAGCAAAAAGACCTTTGTGTTTCTATAATACGCGACGCTATTTTAAAATCTTTCTTCATTCACAATAAATATATCTGTCTTGTGGGAAGTCTAATAGCGTGGCTGTGTTACAGCCTACATATGAATATTTTATGCTTCACCCTTCAGATATACACTGCGCAACACAATTAAAAGATCACTTTTCTCGGAGCCCCGCACCATTGCGACACAGAAATGAAATTTGCCTCAGAGGTTTCTACAACCTTCCTATGTAATAGTGCAAATCGTGGCGCCCTGTGACGTCACTGTCAGACCCGGCGTCCCTCCAAACAGCAGTGCATCAACACATGCGAAAAAAAACGCCGGAGCTCTGAGGTTGTTGTAAGAGTTAGATTTCGCAGGCGGCTAGCAGGCGCTGCTTCAGCGCCACAGCGCCACTCAGCTCAGGGGTATCGAACTGGCTGCTTGTGAGACGAGTGCCCAGTAATCAGTGATTGGCTGTCTCTGTGCAGGTGCATTTTTAAGTGCTCTGCGAAAGTGTGTGAGTGGCACCAAGGGTTTTCTCAACTAGGTTGTCTTAAGACACGCACTATGGCATTTAGCATCTGAGGTCATTAGTCCCCTAGAACTTAGAACTACTTAAACCTAACTAACCCAAGGATATCACACACATCCATGCCTGAGGCAGGATTCAAACCTGCGACCGTAGCAGTCGCGCGGCTCCGGACTGATGCGCCTAGAACCGCTCGGCCACAGTGGCCGGCAATGTCGTATTCCCCCTTGATCAAGCCACAGGAGGAAGCGAAATAGAAGCACTGGCGAAGTATAAGAACACTTTGCCGTTTCGGATTACGCTCAATTTTTTTCGAATGGCTTTGAACGGTCCCTAGTGGTTACATCCTATATACCTGAACCAAAATTGCGGCCACACTACATTCCAAAGAGATAAGATCACGTTCAGGTCCACGATGTTCATAGAGAAGAGATGTATCGTTTGCAGAGTTTCAGCAGTGTCAAAGGTTGTCAAGGACGTCGACCGTTTGCTCATTACATACCGAACTGTCGTTTTCGGTCGCGAAACGTGTGGGCATGAATGCCCCAAGGGAAGAGGTGGTTTGATTCCAGCCTTTCATGCCACGTCCTGAAACCTAACCGTGTCGACCTACCTCTAAATGGATACTCTGAAAATCACATGTAATTGCTTGGCAGAGGGTTCATCGAACCACTTTCACAATAATTCTTTTATTCCAATCTCGAAGAGCGCATGGAAGAAAACGAACCCCTATATCTTTCCATGCGAGCTCTGATTTCCATTATTTTATTATCATGATCGTTTCTCCCTATGTAGGTCGGCTTCAACAAAATAATTACCCATTCGGAGGACAAAGTTGGTGATTGAAAATTCGTGACAAGATTCCGCCCCAATGAAAAACGCCTTTGTCTAATTATGTACACCTCAAATCCTGTATCATGTCAGTGACACTCTGTCCCCTATTTCGCGATAATACAAAACATGCTAACCTTCTTTGAACTTCTGGACGTACTCCGTTAATCCTATCTGGTAAGGGTCCCACACCGCGCAGCAGTACTGTAAAAGTGGACGGACAAGCGTAGTGTAGGCAGTCTCCTTAGTAGATCTCTTATATTTTCTAAGTGTTCTGCCAGTAAAACGCAGTCTTTGGTTTGCCTTCTCCACAACATTTTCTGTGTTCTGTCCAATTTAAGTTGTCCGTAATAGTAATTTCTAGCTATTTAGTTGAATTTACGGCCGTAAGATTTGACTGATTTATTGGATAACAGAAGTTTAACTGATTCCTTTTAGCACTCAAGTGGATGACCTGACACTTTTCGTTATTCAGGTTCAATAACCAATTTTTGCACCATACAGATATTTTGCTAAATCGTTTTGCAATTTGTTTTGATCTTCTGATGACTTTGCTAGACGATAAACGACAGCATCATTTGCAAACAACCTTAGGCGGGTGCTATGATTGTCTCCTAAATCTTTTATATAGATAAGAATCAGCAGAGGACCTATAACACTATCTTGCGGAACGCCAGAAATCACTTCTGTTTAACTCTATGACTTCCTGAACAGAAAATTACGAATTCAGTGACATAACATAAATATTTCATAAGCACGTAATTTGACTTAAAGCGTACACTGTCAAAAGCCTTGTGGAAATCTAAAAATACGAATTTTAAATTCCTTCTAAATAGCACTCAACACTTCGTGTGCGTAAAGACCTAGTTGTGTTTCACTAAAACGTCTTCTAAATCCGTATTGACTGTCAATAGACCGTTCTTCAGATCAAAATGGCTCTGAGCACTATGGGACTTAATTTCTGAGGTCATCAGTCCCCTAGAACTTAGTACTACTTAAACTGAACCAAACTAAGGACATCTCACACGTCCATGCCCGAGGCAGAATTCGAACTTGCGACCGTAGCGGTCACGCGGTTCTAGACTGAAGTGCCTAGAACCGCACGGCCACACCGGCCGGCAATAGATCGTTCTCTTCTAGATAATTCGTAATGTTCGAACACAATATATGTTCCAAAATCCTACTGCATATCGACTTTACTGATATTGGCCTGTAATTTATTGGATTACTACCTTTCTTGAATGTTGGTGTGACCTGTGCAACTTCCCAGTCTTTGGGTATGGATCTTTCGGTGAGCGAGTGATTGAATGTGAAAGTTAAATAGGGAGCTATTGCATCAGCATGTTCTGAAAGGAGCATAATTACTGTACTATTTCGACCGGAAGACTTTCTTTTATTGAGTACTCCGAGGATAATTACTTTTAAGTTAGTCATGTTGACAGCTGTTCTTGATTCGAATTCTGGAAGATTTACTTTGTCTTCCTTAGAGAAGGAATTTCGGAAGGCTGTATTTAGCAACCCTGGTTTGGCAGCACTGTCTTCGATAGTATTTCCGCTGCTATCAGGCCGAGAAGGCGTTGATTGTGTGTTGCTGCTATAATACTTTACATTCGACCAGAATCTCTTTGGATTTTCTTCCAGGTTTCGAGACCAGGTTTCGTTGTGGAAACTATTATAAGCACCTCGCGTTGATGTCCGCGGTAAATTTCGAGCTTCAATAAAAGATTGCCAGTCTTGAGATTTTGCGTTCGTTTGAATTTGGCATGCTTTTTTCATTGTTTCTGCGACAGTGATCTGAGCCGTTTTGTGTACCAAGGAGAATCAGCTGTGTCGTTTGTTAATTTATTTGGCATAAATCTCTCAATTGGTCTCGATATTATTTCTTTGAATTCAAACTACATCTCGTCTACACTTATATTTGGAAGAAGTGAAGATTGTCTCTCAGGAAAGCGTCAACTGAATTTCTGCTTTTTTGAACGGGTATATTTTTTGTTTACTTTTGGAGGATTTGGATGTTACAGTATTCAGTGTCGCTACGACAACCCTGTGCTTACCAATCCCTGTGTCGGTTTTGATGCTCGTTATTACTGAGTGGCGGTGTGTTTGAAATGTTGCCCACGAACACCCATCATAAAAACGCGTGATTCCAATGCTGAGAATCGCTGTTCTGACTTACATCGCAGAGGCCTGAAGGGAAGGGTGAAATGTATGTAAGAAAGGATGTGAAGACCTTCCCATAGTTTTAGACGTCCCCGGTGGCGTTGGGCAGATTTGTGGCGAATTTTACATCTGAATATACATCTACATCCATACTCCGCAAGCCACCTGACGGTGTGTGGCGGAGGGTACTTTGAGTACCTCTATCGGTTCTCCCTTCCATTCCAGTCTCGTATTGTTAGTGGAAAGAAAGATTGTCGGTATGCCTCTGTGTGGGCTCTAATCTCCCTGATTTCATCCTCATGGTCTCTTCGCGAGATATACGTAGGAGGGAGCAATATACTGCTTGACTCCTCGGAGAAGGTATGTTCTCGAAGCTTCAACAAAAGCCCGTACAGAGCTACTGGGCGTCTCTCCTGCAGAGCCTTCCACTGGAGTTCATCTATCATCTCCATAACGCTTTCGCGATTACTAAATGATCCTGTAACGAAGCGCGCCGCTCTCCGTTGGATCTTCTCTATCTCTTCTATCAACCCTGTCTGGTACGGATACCACACTGGTGATCAATATTCAAGCAGTGGGCGAACAAGTGTACTATAACCTACTTCCTTTGTTTTCGGATTGCATTTCCTTAGGATTCTTCCAATGAATCTCAGTCTGGCAACCGAATTACCAACTATCAACTTTATATGATCATTCCATTTTAAATCACTCCTAATGCCTACTCCCAGATAATTTGTGTAATTAACTGCTTCCAGTTGCTGACTACTATATTGTAGCTAAATGATAAAAGATCTTTCATTCTATGTATTCCCAGCACATTACACTTGTCTACATTGAGATTTTGGTGCCCATGTGGCATCATTAACCCAATTTACACTTCACGTGAACTGAGTTCTGGCCTTCTTTCGCTTGTGTCAACACCTTTCTGTTTGAGGCGCCGCCGAGCTGAGGGTGACGTTCCAGGTCGATGTGTTTTTGTACCATTACAGAGGAATGTTGTAGGCACCTTTGAGCCAAATTTAAGACTTTTGCTTCGCAATGGGGTGCCGTGTCGGGGTTTGAAAACGTGACAATTAATTTTGCTCCGCAGTGTATTTGTATTTGCAGGTAGGATATCATGAACTTCTTCTATAATGCCATACCAAGCGATGTGTCGTTGTTTTGTGTTTGAAGTGACGAAGATATTCATACATCTATTCCTTCTTTTTATGATTGCTATAATTGTCCTAATTTTAGGTGTGAAATATTAAAACTCTGCAGTATGTACAAATGTTAGTCTAATGTTGGTGAGATTATTGACAATCAACAAAAGAGAACCATTTATGTTCAAACAACATGGCGTAACATGTTGAGGTCACATTCGATACTGGTGTTCCGTTGTACGAAGGTATATAGACTATCCTGAACTCGAAACGTGTTACCTGCTGTAAGGGAAGTTTCAGTAGGCCATGAATAAAAGAAGTAATAATGTACATGTCAAATGGCATTATGATGCAACTATCAACCAAACAATTTAAGTAGCGTGACACAGCAGTTGGATATCTAAAGTTACTTTTCTCCCAGTAACGTTATAGCATAGTTCGAAAAATTTTACAAAACGCTTATATTCGTAAAAAAACTATGACAGCATATTTTACTGGAAATTATAGAATATTACAGTGATATGTGATAGAGATCGGTATTTACCGTTCAATGACGAAAATTGGTGGAATGTTTTGATATGATGGGATTGAGTAACAGACTCTAGAATTAAGTTCAAGAATTCGAAGTACAATTTATGAAGAAGATAATTAAAATTTAGTTTAGAGAAACACTGCAGAGCCTTCCGCTACTCAACACCTCCCCTACTTGTCAAGATAAGACTAATAGGCCGTTTCATTCTTGTTGCTGCTGTCTGTATATAATCCATTAACACTATGCAAGATGTGTCGAGAACTTAACAAGTGGGAGAGTGAATTGGGAAACTCACCACCCCAGTTGAAGTCCCAGTTGCGATTTGGAGCCATTGGGACCCGGACGCCGGTTCCTTACGCCAAATGCGGTCCTGAAAGCGACAGAACTAATGAAAATTCGTCAGCTGAGGCAGAACACATGCGATGCTAGTACTATGTTAGTTAGTCATAATCAGTTTCTGGAGGACACTCTATATTGTCAGTGTGTTTCCGTAACGTAATCTAATGATACTGTTGCGAGAAACTGCCAATATTAAAGATAATAAAAGAGAGCAGTATGGACAGTAGCTACACAGACAAGAAATAAGTCAACGCTGTGATGACAGACGGTCATATCCTTGTGACTGCTGGACGCCTAATGGCGGAGCGTAACTAGAAAGATACAATCGAAGTCATCCCTATGAGGCCTGCCCTGGCGGAAATCCCAGTGAAGACAATGAGAATGCATTAATCGAAAACTTCTCAAAAGATGGATTCACAATCTAATGACAATGACTCGTAGTTCCATTATATAACTAATCTCTTGCGTCCAATTGTGCCAGCAGAATTGTTTCTGGGATTTAGTGGCACCTGTTATACGCCTGTTACATAAAGATTCATCTGCTCGACGAAGCAAGCAGGTTGTTGTTATTGTGTATTCAGTCCTGAGACTGGTTTGATGCAGCTCTAGAGGCTACTCAATCCTGTGCAAGCTGCTTCATCTCCCAGTGCCTACTACAGCCTACATCCTTCTGAATCTGCTTAGCGTATTCATCTCCTGGTCTCCTGATGATCCCTCGATGTCTCAGAACATGTCCTACAAACCGATCCCTTCTTCTAGTCAAATTGTGCCACAAACTCCTCTTCTCCCCAATTTTATTCAATACCTCCTCATTAGTTATGTGATCTACCCATCTAATCTTCAGCATTCTTCTGTAGCACCACATTTCGAAAGCTTCTGTTCTGTTCTTGTCTAAACTATTTACCGTCCACATACACTCCATACAAATACTTTCAGAAATGTCTTCCTGACATTTAAAAATATACTCGATGTTAACAAATTTTTCTTCTTCAGAAATGCTTTCTTGCCATTACTAGTTTACATTTTATATCCTCTGTACTTCGACCATCATCAATTATTTTGCTCCCCAAATAGCAAAACTCCTTCACTATTTTAAGTGTGTCATTTCCTAATCTTATTCCCTCAGCATCACCCGACTTAATTCGACTACATTCCATTATCCTCGTTTTGCTTTTGTTGATGTTCATCTTATACCCTCCTTTCAAGACACTGTTCATTCCGTTCAACTGTTCTTCCAAGTCCTTTGCTGTCTCTGATAGAATTACAATGTTATCGGCGAACCTCAAAGTTTTTGTTTCTTCTCCATGGATTTTAATACCTACTCCAAATTTTTCTTTTGTTTCCTTTACTGCTTGCTCAATACACAGATTGAATAACTTTGGGGAGAGACTACAACCCTGTCTCACTCCCTTCCCAACCACTACCTCCCTTTCACGTCACTCGACTCTTGTAACTGCCATCTGGTTTCTGTACCAATTGTAAATAGCCTTTCGCTCCCTGTATTTTATCCCTGCCACCTTCAGAACTTGAAAGAGAGTATTTCAATCAACATTGTCAAAAGCCTTCTCTAAGTCTACAAATGTTAGAAATGTAGGTTTGCCTTTTCTTAATCTTTCTTCTAAGCGAAATACAATGATGTGGCAATATCCGGAAATTATTTCCCACGTCTGAAAATCATATTATTTACAAGTAAAAGCGGAACAGAATCAGTCAAGCTGTGAGAAACGTAGAAAACAGGATTACCCACACATTAACCAACAGCACAAATAGATCAGCTGCCCTATGGAAAAACGTATATGGTCTTGGTATAAGCAATGATTCCATTGTCCCAGCAGATGAACTGAACCGATAATGCACGTTATCTACAACGACAATTTAATCACAACCTAAACAGAAACTCATTTCGTAGAGGTAAACTGCTCCAGCCACGGAAAACTCTATCTGTAACACATTATTTGAAATACCAAAAAAAAGCCTATCAGATCAGCACCTAATCAAATGAAAGTGTGTGGATCCACACACCTTATCAAGTCTCAAACATCTATGATGTATACATGCAGACTGGAGTAACGAATGAAATTTTGTACGAAGGCCGGGCTTCAGACTACGGTCTGTTGCCCACTAGGCAGACGCGCTAACCACTGCGCCACCCCGACACTGCGGTAGCTGCACAGACCACCACAGCACGCCTCTGTCCTCAATACAAATTTCTGTTCACCTCTCAGCCAACTCGTTAATCCCAGAGGATCTCCAGTTATATTGGAATAGCACCTCAACATCTAACGAAACGGTGGATCGTGCCTGAAATAAATGCATAAATGCCTTCATCAAATGAAACTACACTCTTGGAAATGGAGAAAAGAACACACTGACACCGGTGTGTCAGACCCACCATACTTGCTCCGGACACTGCGAGAGGGCTGTACAAGCAATGATCACACGCACGGCACAGCGGACACACCAGGAACCGCGGTGTTGGCCGTCGAATGGCGCTAGCTGCGCAGCATTTGTGCACCGCCTCCGTCAGTGTCAGCCAGTTTGCCGTGGCATACGGAGCTCCATCGCAGTCTTTAACACTGGTAGCATGCCGCGACAGCGTAGACGTGAACCGTATGTGCAGTTGACGCACTTTGAGCGAGGGCGTATAGTGGGCATGCGGGAGGCCGGGTGGACGTACCGCCGAATTGCTCAACACGTGGGGCGTGAGGTCTCCACAGTACATCGATGTTGTCGCCAGTGGTCGGCGGAAGGTGCACGTGCCCGTCGACCTGGGACCGGACCGCAGCGACGCACGGATGCACGCCAAGACCGTAGGATCCTACGCAGTGCCGCAGGGGACCGCACCGCCACTTCCCAGCAAATTAGGGACACTGTTGCTCCTGGGGTATCGGCGAGGACCATTCGCAACCGTCTCCATGAAGCTGGGCTACGGTCCCGCACACCGTTAGGCCGTCTTCCGCTCACGCCCCAACATCGTGCAGCCCGCCTCCAGTGGTGTCGCGACAGGCGTAAATGGAGAGACGAATGGAGACGTGTCGTCTTCAGCGATGAGAGTCGCTTCTGCCTTGGTGCCAATGATTGTCGTATGCGTGTTTGGCGCCGTGCAGGTGAGCGCCACAATCAGGACTGCATACAACCGAGGCACACAGGGCCAATACCCGGCATCATGGTGTGGGGAGCGATCTCCTACACTGGTCGTACACCTCTGGTGATCGTCGAGGGGACACTGAATAGTGCACGGTACATCCAAACCGTCATCGAACCCATCGTTCTACCATTCCTAGACCGGCAAGGGAACTTGCTGTTCCAACAGGACAATGCACGTCCGCATGTATCCCGTGCCACTCAACGTTCACTAGAAGGTGTAAGTCAACTACCCTGGCCAGTAAGATCTCCGGATATGTCCGCCATTGAGCATGTTTGGGACTGAATGAAGCGTCGTCTCACGCGGTCTGCACGTCCAGCACGAACGCTGGTCCAACTGAGGCGCCAGGTGGAAATGGCATGGCAAGCCGTTCCACAGGACTACATCCAGCATCTCTACGATCGTCTCCATGGGAGAATAGCAGCCTGCATTGCTGCAAAAGGTGGATATACACTGTACTAGTGCCGACATTGTGCATGCTGTGTTGCCTGTGTCTATGTGCCTGTGGTTCTGTCAGTGTGATCATGTGATGTATCTGACCCCAGGAATGTGTCAATAAAGTTTCCCCTTCCTGGGACAATGAATTCACGGTGTTCTTATTTCAATTTCCAGGAGTGTATATAGTTTCAGAGACCTTCTCGAGTCTCAAACATATGTATAGACTGAAGCGACAAATAGAAATTTGTACCAAGATCGAGATTCGAAACACACAGCTTCAATTGATTAACTCACCTATGTCTGTGTTTCAGGCAGGATCCACCGTTTCGTTCGATGTTGAGATGCTATTCCAATACAGGTGGAGACCTATGCAATGCTGTTCCAGTTTAGAGGAAACACCAAGAGGATTTAGGCATGAATGGCAAGGTGGACTGAGGACAAAGGCATGGTAAGGTACTCAGTGCAGCTGTGTAAAGCTATTGTGGTCTAGTGGCGTAGTGGTTAGCGTTTCTGTCTACTTAGAAAGGGACCGTGTTTCTAATCCCAGCCTCAGTAATTTTTTTTTTTTTTGACATATTCATTAGGACCAAATTGAGGAGCAAGTCTCCATGATCATGGAACGACTCAGTACATGAAATTATAACAGAAGAGTAGTTATAGGTAAAACGAAACGAGTATGAATCCTACGCAGACGATAAACCATAAGCCTAAATAAACAAAATCAAGAACGTAAGATAGGAATTATATTTTTCAAAATTTCTCCAGGAGTTTCTCAACAGAAACAGAGTGAGCCATGAGGAAAGTCTTCAGTTTAGACTTAAAAGTGCTTGGATTACGCCTAAGATTTTTTAAATTCATGTGATAGCTTATGGAAAATGAACGCGGCAAAATACTGCACGCATTTCTACACAAGAGAAAAGGGGGTGCGTTCCAAATGCAGACTGGATTTCTGCCTAGTATTAAATGAGTGAACGCCTGACAAATGATCAGGGTAGAAAGTATTATATTCAAATGTTCTATGTTTTTTCTTACACTTTCTGACATCTTCCACTACCACGAGACTAATCTCATTTTTGGGTCTATGGAACCGAAAGCCTATCTAATCTCTCTGTTCTAATCTACTACCTCTTGAGAATAAACTGGTATGGTTAACAACAAGCGACATTAAGTAGAATATGTCCTGAGGCGCCAATGTCAGAATCCCTCACTACTGGTCAGGCGTCCACAAGAGGTTCGCGAACGTACAACACACAGCTCGACCCGTCCGTTCCTGAGCCAAAAATACCGTTTGTGAATCACAAGAGTTATCCCAAAAAATAATACCGTTCGTCATGAGCGACTGAAAATAAGTAAAGCAGGTTACTTTTCGCGTTGAATGATCATTTACTTCAGATGTTGTTCTAATGGTAAATAAAGCAGCATTTAGATTTTGAACATGGGCTTTCCACGACAGTTAACTATCTGTCCGAAGGCCTTGGAGTTTGAACTGTTTAGTGTTCCTAATCATATGTCCACTCTGTGTAACTAAAATTTCAATTTTTGTTGAATTGTGTGTTAGAAACTGTAAAAACCGAGTCTTACTGGGATTTAGCATCAATTCCCTACAAGCCATGATCGTATATCCTGAACTGCAGTATTTGATACTGTGTCAAAATTGCACACAATTTCCTTCACGACCAAGCTGGTACATCTACATCCACGTGATTACTCTGCAAATCACAATAAAGTGCCTGGCAGAGGGTTCAATGAACCACCTTCAAGCTGTCTCTCTACCGTCCCACTCTCAAACCACGCGCGGGAAAAACGAGCATTTTTCTCGTGATGATCATTTCTCCTTACTCAGGTGGGTGCCAACAGAATGTTTTCGCAATCGGAGGAGAAAACTGGTGGTTGAAATTTCATGAGAAAATTCCGTCGTAATGAAAAACGCCTTTCTTTAATGATTGCCACTCCAATTCACGTGTCATGTCTGTGGCACTATCTCCCTTATTTCGCGATAATACAAAACGAGCTGCCTTTCTTTGTACTTTTTCGATGTCATCCATCAGTCTCACCTGATGCGGATCCCACACCGCACAGTAATCCTCTAGAACAGGGCGGACAAGCGTGGTGTAAGCAGTCTCTTTAGTAGACCTGTTGCACCTTCTAAGTGTTCTGCCAAAGAATAGCAGTCTTTGGTTTGCTCTACCCACAATATTATCTATGGGATTGATCCAGTTTAGATTATTTGTAACAGTAATTCCTAAGTATTTAGTTGAATTTACAGCCTTCAGATTTGTGTGACTTATCTCATGTGAACAACTTCACACTTTCCTTTATTCAGGGTCAACTGTCACTTCTCGCACCACACAGACATCGTACCTAAATCATTTTGGAATTCCTTTTTGTCATCTAATGACTTTACAAGACAGTAAATCACAGCATCATCTGCAAACAATCTAAGGTGGCTACTGAGATTGTCTCCTAAGTCGTTAATATAGATCACGAACAATAGAGGGTCTATAACATTTCCTCGGGGAACGCTGGATATTACTTCTATCTTACTCGATGACTTTCCGTCTGTTACTATGAACTGTGACCTTTCTGACAGGAAATCACGAATCCAGTCGCACAACTGAGGTGATATTCCATAGCTAAGCAGTTTGGTTAGAAGACGCTTGTGAGGAACCGTGTCGAAAGCCTTCTGGAAATCTAAAAAAATGTAATCAATTTGACATCCCCTGTCAATAGCACTCATTACTTCATCGACAAAGGAGGTGGCTTACAAAACACTCGTTCGACCTGAACTTGAGTAGTGCTCATCAGTGTGGGATCCGTACCATGTCGGGTTGACAGAGCAGATAGAGAAGATCCAAAGAAGAGTGGCGCGTTTCGTCCCAGGGTTATTTGGTAAGCGTGATAGTGTTACGGAGATGTTTAGCAAACTCAAGTGGCAGACTCTGCAAGAGAGGCGCTCTGCTTCGTGGTGTAGCTTGCTGTCCAGGTTTAGAGAGGGTGCGTTTCTGGATGAGGTATCGAATATATTGCTTCCCCCTACTTACACCTCCCGAGGAGATCACGAATGTAAAATTAGAGAGTTTCGAGCGCTCACGTAGGCTTTCCGGCAGTCGTTCTTACCGCGAACCATGCGCGACTGGAACAGGAAAGGGAGGTAATGACAGTGGCACGTAAAGTGCCCTCCGCCACACACCGTTGGGTGGCTTGCGGAGTATAAATGTAGATGTAGATGAGTATACAGAGCTGGTTGTGCTTCTCAAGAACGATATTTTCTGAATCCGTGCTGACTATGTGTCAATAAATCGTTTCCTTCGAGGTACTTCATAATGTTCGAATACAGTATATGTTCCAAAACCTACTGCAAATCGACGTTAGTGACATGGGCCTGTAATTCAGCGGATTACTCCTACTTCCCCTTTTGGGTATTGGTGTGACTTGAGCAATTTTCCAGTCTTTAGGTACAGATCTTTCTGTCAGCGAGCGGTTGCATATAAATGCTAAATATGGAGCTATTATATCAGCATACTCTTAGAGGAACCTGCCGGTATACTTTCTGGACCGGAGGCCTTGCCTTGATTAAGTGATTTAAGCTGCTTTGTTACATCGAGGATATCTACTTCTTGGCAGTTGTTCTTGATTGGAATTCAGGAGTATTTACTTCGTCTTCTTTGGCGAAGGAGTTTCGGAAAACCGTGTTTAATAACTCTGCTTTGGTGGCACTATCACCAGTGACTTCATCGTTGTTATCGCACAGTGAAGATATTGATTGCGTATATATCTCTCAATTGCGGTCGATACTATCTCTTTGAAAGCATTCCACAACTTTTCTAAGCTTACATGATCAGATCGGAAAAAGTGACGACTGTCGCTTGAAAAGGCGTTAAGAGCATTTCCATCAGCTTTTTTTAAATTGATGTACTTTGCGTTCCATTATGATGGTTGTAGGTGTTATGGTATTCAGCCTGTCAGCAACTGCCTTGTGGTCGCTAATCCCTGTATTCGTCACAACACTCATTATTTGTCCAAGATTAGTTGTTACTAAGAGGACAAGTATGCTTTAGTAATCATTTACGCTTCGAGTGGGTTGATGAACTAATGTTTCAAAATAATGTTCTGAGAAAGCATTCAGTACAATTTCTGATGAGGTTTTGTGCCTGCAGCCGACTTTTAACGTAAATTTTTTCCAGCATACTGAGGGTAGATTGAAGTCGCCACCTCTTTGAAATGAGACTCAAGTTCTCTTTGAACTGTTCAGCAACTACATCTTCTGAATCGGGGAGGGGGGGGGGCGGTAAAACGATCCAGTTAATTGGTTCGTGGTTCGATGAACCGTCTGCCAAGCACTTAAATGTGAATTGCAAAGTAATCATGTAGATGTAGATGTAATAGTTTAGTCCGACTGTCAGGTATAACCTCTAACCATACTATTTCGCAGGAACTGTCTACTTCAATTCACTACGAGGCAAACTGCTTTTGACAGCAATAAATACTCCACCACCAAATGTATTTAACCTATCCTCTCTGGACACTGTTAGATCGTTTGAAAAAGTTTCGGCTGAACTTATTTCCGGCCTTAGTCTGCTTTCTATATCTATCACTATTTGAGCTGTGGCACCAACATAACCAGCCTCCCTCCACCTCCCCCTCCCTCTTAAGTATGACTCATTGAGACTGCACATCATAGGCATTCTCAGTACTGTGGATAATGACCTTCTGCTGACAGTTCTTAATGTAAGAGCTGAGCGAAATGTGAGCTACTTCCTTTATCACATAATGGGCCTACTTTTGAAGTATTATTTTGTGATTAACACAATCAAACACCTTACTTACAATAAAGAAGACACCTAATATTCGCAACCTTTCATGTAATCCTTCCAGAGAATCACAGAGAAAAGAGAATATATCATTTGTTGTTAAACTACCTATAAAACCAAACTGTACATCTGACAGCAAATTATGTGAACTGTAATAATCAATTACCCTTGTACATACAACCTTTTCAGTAACTTTAACAAACACCAGTGGGACAGAAGTATGTCTAAAATTATCTGCATTATCCCTTTCTCTTTTTTAATAATGTGGGTGCACTACTGAAAATTTCAATCGGTCAGAAAACTGACCATTCGTCGCTTCAGTCTGTATACAAAAGTCAGCATGAAGACATCACAGTCCAAATAATGAAGGCTAATATTGACTCCCTCCCCCCATGAACCATGGACCTTGCCGTTGGTGGGGAGGCTTGCGTACCTCAGCGATACAGATGGCCGTACCGTAGGTGCAACCACAACGGAGGGGTATCTGTTGAGAGGCCAGACAAACGTGTGGTTCCTGAAGAGGGGCAGCAGCCTTTTCAGTAGTTGCAGGGGCAACAGTCTGGATGATTGACTGATCTGGCCTTGCAACATTAACCAAAACGGCCTTGCTGTGCTGGTACTGCGAACGGCTGAAAGCAAGGGGAAACTACAGCCGTAATTTTTCCCGAGGACATGCAGCTTTACTGTATGATTAAATGATGATGGCATCCTCTTGGGTAAAATATTCCGGAGGTAAAATAGTCCCCCATTCGGATCTCCGGGCGGGGACTACTCAGGAGGATGTCGTTATCAGGAGAAAGAAAACTGGCGTTCTACGGATCGGAGCGTGGAATGTCAGATCCCTTAATCGGGCAGGTAGGTTAAAAAATTTAAAAAGGGAAATGGATAGGTTAAAGTTAGATATAGTGGGAATTAGTGAAGTTCGGTGGCAGGAGGAACAAGACTTCTGGTCAGGTGACTACAGGGTTATAAACACAAAATCAAATAGGGGTAATGCAGGAGTAGGTTTAATAATGAATAGGAAACAGGAATGCGGGTAAGCTACTACAAACAGCATAGTGAACGCATTATTGTGGCCAAGATAGATATGAAGCCCACACCTACTACAGTAGTACAAGTTTATATGCCAACTAGCTCTGCAGATGATGAAGAAATTGAAGAAATGTACGATGAAATAAAAGAAATTATTCAGTAGTGAAGGGAGACGAAAATTTAATAGTAATGGGTGACTGGAATTCGAGTGTAGGAAAAGGGAGAGAAGGAAACATAGTAGGTGAATATGGATTGGGGCTAAGAAATGAAAGAGGAAGCCGCCTAGTAGAATTTTGCACAGAGCACAACTTAATCATAGCTAACACTTGGTTTAAGAATCATGAAAGAAGGTTGTATACGTGGAAGAACCCTGGAGATACTAAAAGGTATCAGATAGATTATATAATGGTAAGACAGAGATTTAGGAACCAGGTTTTAAGTTGTAAGACATTTCCAGGGGCAGATGTGGACTCTGACCACAATCTATTGGTTATGACCTGTAGGTTAAAACTGAAGAAACTGCAAAAATGTGGGAAATTAAGGAGATGGGACCTGGATAAACTGAAAGAACCAGAGGTTGTACAGAGTTTCAGGGAGAGCATAAGGGAACAATTGACAGGAATAGGGGAAAGAAATACAGTAGAAGAAGAATGGGTAGCTCTGAGGGATGACGTAGTGAAGGCAGCAGAGGATAAAGTAGGTACAAAGACGAGGGCTGCTAGAAATCCTTGGGTAACAGAAGAAATATTGAATTTAATTGATGAAAGGAGAAAATATAAAAATGCAGTAAATGAAGCAGGCAAAAAGGAATACAAACGTCTCAAAAATGAGATCGACAGGAAGTGCAAAATGGCTAAACAGGGATGGCTAGAGGACAAATGTAAGGATGTAGAAGCTTATCTCACTAGGGGTAAGATAGATACTGCCTACAGGAAAATCAAAGAGACCTTTGGAGAGAAGAGAACCACGTGTATGAATATCAAGAGCTCAGATGGCAGCCCAGTTCTAAGCAAAGAAGGGAAGGCAGAAAGGTGGAAGGAGTATATAGAAGGTTTATACAAGGGCGATGTACTTGAGGACAATATTATGGAAATGGAAGAGGATGTAGATGAAGACGAAATGGGAGATATGATACTGCGTGAAGAGTTTGACAGAGCACTGAAAGACCTGAGTCGAAACAAGGCCCATGGGAGTAGACAACATTCCATTAGAACTACTGACGGCCTTGGGACAACCAGTCCTGACAAAACTCTACCAGCTGGTGAGCAAGGTGTATGAGACAGGCGTAATACCCTCAGACTTCAAGAAGAATATAATAATTCCAATCCCAAAGAAAGCAGGTGCTGACAGATGTGAAAATTACCGAACTATCAGTTTAATAAGCCACGGCTGCAAAATACTAACGCGAATTCTTTACAGACGAATGGAAAAACTGGTAGATGCAGTCCTCGGGGAGGATCAGTTTGGATTCCGTCGAAATGTTGGAACACGTGAGGCAATACTGACCTTACGACTTATCTTAGAAGAAAGATTAAGAAAAGGCAAACCTACGTTTCTAGCATTTGTAGACTTAGAGAAAGCTTTTGACAATGTTGCTGGAATACTCTTTTTCAAATTCTAAAGTTGGCAGGGGTAAAATACAGGGAGCGAAAGGCTATTTATAATTTGTACAGAAACCAGATGGCAGTCATAAGAGTCGAGGGGCATGAAAGGGAAGCAGTGGTTGGGAAAGGAGTGAGACAGGGTTGTAGCCTCTCCCCGATGTTATTCAATCTGTATATTGAGCAAGCAGTAAAGGAAACAAAAGAAAAATTTGGAGTAGGTATTAAAATTCATGGAGACGAAGTAAAAACTTTGAGGTTCGCCGATGACATTGTAATTCTGTCAGAGACGGCAAACGACTTGGAAGAGCAGTTGAACGGAATGGACAGTGTCTTGAAAGGAGGATATAAGATGAACATTAACAAAAGCAAAACGAGGATAATGGAATGTAGTCAAATTAAATCGGGTGATGCTGAGGGAATTAGATTAGGAAATGAGACACTTAAAGTAGTAAAGGAGTTTTGCTATTTAGGAAGTAAAATAACTGATGATGGTCGAAGTAGAGAGGATATAAAATGTAGACTGGCAATGGCAAGGAAAGCGTTTCTGAAGAAGAGAAATTTGTTAACATCGAATATAGATTTATGTATCAGGAAGTCGTTTCTGAAAGTATTTGTTTGGAGTGTAGCCATGTATGGAAGTGAAACATGGACGATAACTAGTTTGGACAAGAAGAGAATAGAAGCTTTCGAAATGTGGTGCTACAGAAGAATACTGAAGATAAGGTGGATAGATCACGTAACTAATGAGGAGGTATTGAATAGGATTGGGGAGAAGAGAAGTTTGTAGCACAACTTGACTAGAAGAAGGGATCGGTTGGTAGGACATGTTTTGAGGCATCAAGGGATCACAAATTTAGCATTGGAGGGCAGCGTGGAGGGTAAAAATCGTAGAGGGAGACCGAGAGATGAGTACACTAAGCAGATTCAGAAGGATGTTGGTTGCAGTAGGTACTGGGAGATGAAGCAGATTGCACAGGATAGAGTAGCATGGAGAGCTGCATGAAACCAGTCTCACGACTGAAGACAACAACAACAACAATATTGACTCTGTACTGCCCAGTATAACACACTTCATCCATTCCTTAACCACACGTGTTTTCCCTGAGGCCTGGAAAAGGGGCTAGTTAAGCCATTACCTAAAAACGACTCTGCCACAGCAACCTCTGATTACTGACCTATTTGTGTTCTTCCTTAACTGTCCAAATCCTTACAACATATAGTCTACGACCAGCTAACAAACTACCTAACTACAAGTAACCTACTAGCCGAATCCAAATCAAGCTTCCAAAAACTTCGAAGCCCAACATCTGCTTTAATGAAGTTAACAGATGATCTGAGGCTTGCCATGGATGCACAAGAGGCAACTACTATGTGCCTCTTAGACATCAGCAAGGCTTTTGACACCGTCGACAATGAAATTTTATTTGCCAAACTTAGCAGGCTAAATCTCTTGCCAAGTGCAGTGCAGTGGTTATGCTCATACCTGAAGTTTTGCCAGCAATCCATCCGTCCTGTCACCATAAATTCACAGTGGAGGAAGATAGTAACAGTTTTCCCTAGGATTCGGTTTATGTCCTACACTCTTTTCATTGTATGTAAATTATGTGTCATCAGTCTTGTCCTATTGTAAATATCACATGTACAACGATGACCTCCACTTGTATCTAAGTGCAAAACCTGTAAACCTGAAGTCAGCTGTAGAGAATCTCAATACCGACATATGTGCACTATCGAAATAAGAGCGGTATGTATTGTTCAAACTCAATCCATCCCAAACTGAAGAGGTACTAGTTGGTGATTCAAGGCTCATTAGCCCGAAATGTCGGGAGTCCCTATCATCTTTAACCCTAAATGTAACAAATGTCAACTTCTCTCCTTCAGCAAAGAGTATACGAGTAATAACAGATGAAAATGACAGAGTGATAACCGCAATGTGCAAGAAGGCATCAGCATCCTTCCAAACTCCATAAAAATATAAAAAACTCTTCTTTCTTGACCTAGAAATGAAACTTGTACAAACACTTTTAGAAACTGGTTACAGCGATGTTATCCTCGTTCACGTCGCCTGGAACTGGTTATGAATGCCTGAGTTCGTTGTATCTGTGATGTAAAACTCTTTGATCATATTTATATTCATAGGTATCCTGATTGCGTCCAGGCAAGTACAAAGATTTCCATATTCTTCGCCTTTTCTACTGTGTTATCAATGAACACTGTGCTCATATCTCTCCTCGACCTTAATGCTCTGGCCTGAACAACACACATTCCAATGAGAGCGAAAGCCTTTCTGTCCCACTCCATAGGTCACCTATCTTCTCGAAGTCCTTCTCAGTAGCAGGAAACCGATTCTGAAACAGCCTCCCGCCTTATGTGAGAGAACTAAATATCTCCAGCTTCAAAAGACAGGTAATGACGTATCTACTAAAGCATCAATACAATTACCATTGTCTCTGTACGCACTCTTTACGTTTGCACATCCTTCTTTACAAGCTAATCTTACACATTTCCCAGTATTCTTAGCCGATGTAGTCTCCTTAAATTCCATATCCCCAGAACTCGCTAAATCAGAAATATCTATTTTGTAGACCTATTAGTTCTATTTATATCTGCCACTATCATTATTGTTATTAATCTCACAATTATTGTAATTATTATTATTATTATTATTATTGTTATTAATCACTATTAATGGCTACAGCTGCAGTAGTACAAGTAAGGCCAGTATTAGCCTTGTTAATTCATAGTCAGTATAATTTTACTCACATACGTGTCCGATATTTACCATTCTCATAGATATATGTAAATAGGCTATTCAGGTTTTTATATTGGTAACGCCACGTAGCGCTCTGTATGAATATCACTGACTGTGCTGTGTGCAGTCTGTGGTTGGTTGACATTTTTGGAATAGTTGCTATTGTAGTGTTGGGCAGTTGGCTGTTAACAGCGCGTAGCGTTGCGCAGTTGGAGGTGAGCCGCCAGCAGTGGTGGACGTGGGGAGAGAGATGGCGGAGTTTTGTGAGCGGATGATCTGGACATGTGTCCATCAGAGGGAGTAAATTAGTAATACTGGATATCATGAACTGATATATATATATATATATATATATATATATATATATATATATATATATATATATATATATATATATATATATATTTTATGACTTTTGAACACTATTAAGATAAATACATTGTTTGTTCTCTATCAAAATCTTTCATTTGCTAACTATGCCTATCAGCCCTCAGTATTTAGAATCTTTTATTCAGCTGGCAGTAGTGGCGTTCGATGTATTGCAGTAGTTTGAGTAACGAAGATTTTTGTGAGATAAGTGATTCATGAAAGGTATAGGTTATTGTTAGTCAGGGCCATTCTTTTGTAGGGATTTTTCAAAGTCAGACTGTGTTGCGCTAAAAATATTGTGTGTCAGTTTAAGCACAGTCATTTATAATTTTACTAAGGGTACGTTTCAACGTGTCCGATATTTGCCATTCTCATGGATACCATTATTTACGAATGATTTCAGCGCGTTCTCTTGAGTGTAGTGGCTGATCTACATCTACATCTACATCCATACTCCGCAAGCCACCTGACGGTGTGTGGCGGAGGGTACCCTGAGTACCTCTATCGGTTCTCCCTTCTATTCCAGTCTCGGATCGTTCGTGGAAAGAAGGATTGTCGGTATGCTTCTGTGTGGGCTCTAATCTCTCTGATTTTATCCTCATGGTCTCTTCGCGAGATATACGTAGGAGGGAGCAATATACTGCTCGACTCTTCGGTGAAGGTATGTTCTCGAAACTTTAACAAAAGCCCGTACCGAGCTATTGAGCGTCTCTCCTGCAGAGTCTCCTGCTTTCGCGATTACTAAATGATCCTGTAACGAAGCGCGCTGCTCTCCGTTGGATCTTCTCTATCTCTTCTATCAACCCTATCCAGATAGGGTCCCACACTGCTGAGCAGTATTCAACCAGTGGGCGAACAAGCGTACTGTAACCCAGGTTACCGACGATCAACTTTATGTGATCATTCCATTTTAAATCACTCCTAATGCGCACTCCCAGATAATTTATGGAATTAACTGCTTCCAGTTGCTGACCTGCTATTTTGTAGCTAAATGATAAGGGATCTATCTTTCTATGTATCCGCAGCACATTACACTTGTCTGCGTTGAGATTCAGTTGCCATTCCCTGTGTCAATTCGCTACAGATCCTCCTGCATTTCAGTACAACTTTCCATTGCTAAAACCTCTCGATACACCACAGCATCATCTGCAAAAAGCCTCAGTGAACTTCCGATGTCATCCACCAGGTTATTTATGTATATTGTGAATATCTACGGTCCTACGACACTCCCCTGCGGCACACCTGAAATCATTCTTACTTCGGAAGACTTCTCTCCATTGCGAATGACATGGTGCGTTCTGTTATCTAGGAACTCCTCAATCCAATCACACAATTGGCCTGATAGTCCATATGCTCTTACTTTGTTCATTAAACGACTGTAGGGAACAGTATCGAACGCCTTGCGGAAGTCAAGAAACACGATATCTACCTGTGAACCCGTGTCTATGATCCTCTGAGTCTCGTGGACGAATAGCGCGAGCTGGGTTTCACACGAACGTCTTTTTCGAGACCCATGCTGATTCCTACAGAGTAGATTTACAGTCTCCAGAAAAGTCATTATACTCGAACATAATACGTGTTCCAAAATTCTACAACTGATCGACGTTCCAGATATAGGTCTATAGTTCTGCACATCTGTTCGACGTCCCTTCTTGAAAACGGGGATGACCTGTGCCCTTTTCCAATCCTTTGGAACTCTATGCTCTTCTAGAGGTCTACTGTACACCGCTGCAAGAAGGGGGGCAAGGTCCTTCGCGTACTCTGTGTAAAGTCGAACTGGTATCCCATCAGATCCAGCGACCTTTCCTCCTTTGAGAGATTTTAATTGTTTCTCTATCCCTCTGTCGTCTATTTCAATATCTAGCATTTTGTCATCTGTGCGACAATCTAGAGAAGGAAGTACAGTGTAGTCTTCCTCTGTGAAACACCTTTGGAAAAAGACATTTAGTATTTCAGCCTTTAGTCTGTCATCCTCTGTTTCAGTACCATTTTGGTCACAGAGTGTCTGGACATTTTGTTTTGATCCACCTACTGCTATGACATAAGACCAAAATTTCTTAGGATTTTCTCCCAAGTCAGTACATAGAACTTTGCTTTCGAATTCATTGAACGCCTCTCGCATAGCCCTCCTCGCACCACATTTCGCTTCGCGTAATTTTTGTTTGTCTGCAAGGCTTTGGCTATGTTTATGTTTGCTGTGAAGTTCCCTTTGCTTCCGCAGCAGTTTTCTAACTCGGTTGTTGTACCACGGTGGCTCTTTTCCATCTCTTACGATCTTGCTTGTCACATACTCATCTAACGCATATTGTACGATGGTTTTGAACTTTGTCCACTGATCCTCAATACTATCTGTACTTGAGACAAAACTCTTGTGTTGACCGTCAGGTACTCTGTAATCTAGTTTTTGTCACTTTTGCTAAACAGAAAAATCTTCCTACTTTTTTAATATTTCTATTTACGGCTGAAATCATCGATGCCGTAACCGCTTTATGATCGCTGATTCCCTGTTCTGCGTTAACTGTTTCAAATAGTTCGGGTCTGTTTGTCACCAGAAGGTCTAATATGTTAACGCCACGAGTCGGTTCTCTGTTTAACTGCTCAAGGTAGTTTTCAGTTAAAGCACTTAAAATAATTTCACTGGATTCTTTGTCCCTGCCACCCGTTATGAAGTTTGAGTCTCCCAGTCTATATCCGGCAAATTAAAATCTCCACACAGAACTATAACATGGTGGGGAAATCTACTCGAAATATTTTCCAAATTATTCTTCAGGTGCTAAGCCACATCAGCTGCTGAGCCAGGGGGCCTATAGAGACATCCAATTACCATGTCTGATCCCGCTTTAACCGTGACCTTCTCCCAAATCATTTCACATTTCGGATCTCCGACAATTTCCTTCGATACTATTGCACTTATTATCGCTATAAACACGCCTCCCCCTTCACTGTCCAGCCTGTCTCTGCCGTATACATTCCGATCTGAGTTTAGGATTTCATTACTGTTTACGTCTGGTTTCGGCCAACTTTCTGTCCCTAGTACTATATGGGCGTTGTGACTGTTTATTAATGAGAGCAGTTCTGGGACCTTTCTATAGACGCTCCTGCAGTTTACTATTAGCACATTAATATTGTTATTCCTTGTTGCATTTTGCCTACTCCTACCTTGACGCGTCTCAGGAGGCGTCTTGTCGGGCCTAACCTAAAAACCCCATGTGCACTCCACACGTACTCCGCTACCCTCGTAGCCGCTTCCGGCGTGTAGTGAACGCCTGACCTATTCAGGGGAACCCTACATTTCTCCACCCGTTAGCGGAGGTCGAGAAATTTGCACCCCAGATCTCCGCAGAATCGTCTGAGCCTCTGGTTTAAGTCTTCCAATCGGCTCCAAACCAGAGGACCGCGATCGATTCTGGGAACGATACTACAAATAGTTAGCTCTGATTCCACCCCCCGAGCGAGGCTTTCCGCCTTCACCAATTCCGCCAACCGCTTGTACGAACTGAGGATGACCTCTGAACCCAGACGGCAGGAGTCATTGGTGCCGACATGAGCAACAATTTGCAGTCGGGTGCACCCAGTACTCTCTATCGCCGCCGGTAGGGCCTCCTCCACATCTCGGATGAGACCCCCCGGCAAGCAGACAAAGTGAACACTGGCCTTCTTCCCCGACCTTTCCACTATTTCCTCAAGGGGCTCCATCACCTGCCTAACGTTGGAGCTCCCAATAACTAATAAACCCCTCCCCCCGTGTGCCTGCTCGGACCTTGCTGAAGGAGCGGCCACATGTCCACTCACAGGCAGAGCGGGCGATGCCACACGGCCAGCCTCCACATTTACCCTCCGCCTCGTGCGCCGCGAATGCCGCTGAACCTGCCACTCTCCTTGGGGAGAGGGTGGTCAAACCGCGCCCGGTACCCGCGAAGATGTCTCGACAGCAGGGACAGTGTGTGAAGCATGTAACACCTCGGGTGTACCTTGCGACGCACCAGACTCCTCACTGCCACTACACTCCGAGGCAACAGCCTGAAGACGGCTCACCGCGGCCATCAACACGTTTAGCTGTTCGGGAACAGTGGCCAGCTCCTCATGCGTCCGTACACAGCAGTCACACATCCTGTCCATCCTAAGGAATCAATTTACTGAAGAGAGTTAATCAACTTTTAACTAGACTGCTAATTCACTAAAGGCGGCTGATTATAAACTAAACTGTGATTGCTAGTCACTTCTTGTAGAAAACAACACAAAATAGCATTACCTGTCTCTGGACTGTATTGAAAACAAACACTAGCACAACTGGCACTATGGTTGACTAAAGGGACTCTCTCTGGCTGTATTCAAAACAAACAAGAAATCTATGGAACATTATTAATAGCACTCGACAATTAATGCTTCCTAAAAGCAAAAACACAGGGAAGAGGAAGTGACAAGTAAGAAAGGCGAAAAGAAGCGGTGTAATGTGGGACGACAGACAGGCAAAAATTTAAGCACTGGTCAATATTAACTGATTGCACGTCTACCACAAGTGCACGCCACTGTTCGACAGAGCACGAACGCCAAGACATTGACTGACCCAAATCGCGTTTATTATAGGCCATTACAAGGTGCACGAAACGCTGGCAGCGCCCACGGTTTGTGGCGAGCGCGCGAGGTACGTACGGTGGTGTGCGCGTAGTTGTAGCCGTCTGGGTTGGCCGTGGGCAGGACGTGCCAGTCGGAGGCCTGGGCCACGCGCCGCACAGCCTCGCTGTCGTTGGTGAGCAGCTGGTGGACCAGGAACGTCGCCGTCGACACGGACGGCCACTCCGCGCCTCGTCTGCCTGAGCACAGAGCAGGCCGCGTCACGAGCAGGCGGATGTGGAGCCCCACTCATGTTGAGTTGAAATAATGGCAAAAAGGCGGGAAAAAGGAGGGCTTCCTTACTAAAACGGTTTGTTGGTTGACTTAAGGGGGGGACCAAAGAATGAGGTCATCGGTCCCATCGGATTAGGGAAGGATGCGAAAGGAAATAGGCCGTGCCCTTTCAAAGGAGACAGCCGGGCATTTGCCTTAGGTGATTCAGGGAAGTCACGGGAGACTTAAGTTTGTGAGTCCAGTGTACTAACCACTGCGCCAACTCGGTCAGTACTGAAATGGGGTACACCCAATTCTTCGTCACGAATCTCCTTCGTCGCTTTTTCCCATTCCTCTACGGTGTGGCCATTGTTATTTGAATCTTCACGACTTTAGTGTTAGTTGGCGGCCAGATACCCTTCCTGGCGTCAGAACTCCCTCCGACTCAGAATCTGTATACCCCGCCTGTCTGGGTCTAGAGTAAGCCACATGTTCAGGTGCGATAAGGTTTTCTAAATGTTTGTCTAGTGTGTTCAGGAGGCGAGACGTGGGTCGCAGTCCTGTATTCACCTACGTGGATGTAGGAAAAATGGTTCAAATGGCTCTGAGCACTATGTGACTTAACTGCTGTGGTCATCAGTCCCCTAGAACTTAGAACTACTTAAACCTAACTAACCTAAGGACACCACACACATCCATGCCCGAGGCAGGATTAGAACCTGCGACCGTAGCGGTCGCGCGGTTCTAAACTGTAGTGCCTAGAACCGCTCGGCCACCCTGGCCGGCTATGTAGGAAACCGCCTCTAATCTACACCCAGGCCAGCCGGCTCAGCCGTCCTCTTCGTTAAACGGCGAGGTAGACTCAATCTGGCCCCGACTCACCTCTCCGAGTTTCCTAAGTGGCGAGCACACGTGCTCGGCTATGAGGGCCTTAACAATGCTTCGTAGCAACACACTGAGATACACTTACGAGCACAGATTTTTACGCCACCCGAGAGGGGTTATTAACGAAATATTATCAAGCAGTAGTGACACACGGTACCTCAAATCAACCATTATTTCAATTGAAATGATAATTAAATGAACACCCTAGCCGCAAACAGGCGTTGACGTACTTCATTGGGGATATGTTGAACATGTGTGCCCCGAACAAGACTCGAACATCTATTAGGCGCACTACGAATGTAGTAGTGTGGGCATGTTGAGAAAGTAGGTCTCACAGGGAGCGTGCAAGAGATAAGTCCCTGCAGTCGCACTATCCTCTGTGCCCTCGGTGGCTCAGATCGATCGCCGGCACGGTAGCTCAGCTGTTCGGTCAGAGGGTTAGCCACCCTCTGTAACAAAAAACTGAGTGAAGAGATCAATGCCCCGAACATATTCAACGAACAATATAGAACAAAAAGAGATTTTAAAAAAAAGATGGATGGAGCGTCCGCCAAGTAAGCAGGAGATCCCGGGTTCGAGTCCCGGTCGGGGCACACATATTCAACATGTCCCCAATGAAGTACATCACCTCTTGTTTGCAGCTAGGGTGTCCATTTAATTACCATGTCATTTCTACCAAAGCTGCATGGTCATCTACGGTAACTGTTCTTTCGGGAACAGACTACCGTCATATATAATTTCAATTATTTTTAAGGAGTGACAATTTTTCACATGTTCTCACTTTCTTCTTAGTCGGAGAGGCCACAAAATATATCGAAAGAGGAACTCGCTAGAAAGGGCAAATATCATTATCTCGTCTAGAGCTGGGTGCCTAGCTTCCCCCTTTCATGCTTATTGAATACGCAATCCACCTCTGATCACCTGGCTGAAGAGACAACCAGTAATAATATCATCGAACAAACGATTCTTTAGTCATTACTAGTTCTCGGATTGCGCCGCCCATGTTGTTCGCTATATAAGGAAAATATGTTTTCTTTTCTGGAACGGTATAGCATACCTTTAGTATGATACGTCGATATTCGAAGACATCCAGAACTACTTACTGAAGCGTAGCATTTGTGGCACTTAATTAAGGAAAGTAAATTAGGTAGAGATGAGTCATGGTTCTAGCCTGACGATTGGTCAACGATGATTGTTATCTATAAACTGTAATCACGTGAGGCTGTAAACATTGTGCTGTAGATAACGAAAGACATTAAGAGGAAATTTGTTTTTTCTTCATGACACAATTTTCAACAGAAAGAATGGCTACTCTTCATAGCGCGGAAGGGTATGGCGAATTCTGTGGGTCGATTAAGCAAGTGGAAGACGCAGGACAACCGATATATGTTCTGTTTTCTGGCTCAAGGAATTATGGTGGAAAGAACTGGTATCCAGATGTGTAGAAGCTGAAGTATTATCGACAAGGTACTCAAGAGTTCAACATTAGCAATTCACTTTATTAATGTCGATGTTGGTGAAACAGCAAAGTGGAAGGATCCAAATAGTCCATTCAGGAAAGATTCTAGACTTGTGCTCACAGGTGTCCCAACTCTCTAGCGTTGGGCTGCACGGCAACGACTGGTGGAATCAGAATGGGCTCATGAACAATTAATTGAAATGATTTTGGAATAAGATACAAGTGGAAATTAATTTTTATGAATGCATATCTAGATAATAATTAACAATGGATCAAGCTGTTACTGTATTATATCATTTGGAGAACACTTCGCTGCGGTAAAGCTAAATCCTTGTATACCCATTTTCATCTAAAATTAAAAGATATTTGTTTTATAAAAGCGTAACGGATGTGTGCTTATGATCGAGAGAACCTCCAAGTTCCAAGTAGTAATGGCTGTGACCAAACGACGTAGGTATAGTACAGTCAATGAAATCATAACGTTTCAAAATAATCATAGACTGTGCGGCTGGTCCCGGCGGAGGTTCGAGTCCTCCCTCGGGCATGGGTGTGTGTGTTTGTCCTTAGGCTAATTTAGGTTAAGTAGTGTGTAAGCTTAGGGACTGATGACCTTAGCAGTTAAGTAGTTAAGTCCCATAAGATTTCACACACATTTGAACATTTTTGAACATTCAAAATAACGTATTTTGCAAACTAAATGTTGTCTTCTGTGAATATTATATATTTGATTAATTGTTACAAATTTAATACGTTTAGTTATTGGTGTGAGCGAAGGGGTAAATGCGAAGTAATATGATAAATGAATATTGATCTATTTACTCGCGGAATGTATTTGTAGCGTGAGAACTGTATCTAGATAGTATGAGTGAGTCATTTGCTTTGGGGAAATTTTATAACATGTAATTATCCAGTTCATGGTGCTGGGGAAACAAAACCCATACTACGATAATTCACTTAGATACAGATGAGATTGTTTTGACATTACTGATGTTGTTTTCTGTAAGTGATTGTAAAACAATCCATTTTGGTAGGAATCCAAGGAATGGCGCTAAGCCCCGTTTTCTAAATTTCTTCACCTAAGAAATCGCGCTAAAAAGATATTATGTTGTGAAGGGCTCGTAATAAAAGACGGGAGATGGCGCGATTTAATACTGACGTATCATTGACTATCATGTTTCCCAGCTAACGAGGACAGAGAAGATACGCGCGTATTTTGTGGGCTATTGAACTGCTTCGTGGAGTCTAGAGAGATGCGCATGTCATCCAACATAGCGATAGGACGTGTGTATGAGCAGCTCTGAGTAGACCTACCAATTTTGCGGAGTCATTAGTTAAACTTGACCGCGTAGTGCCGCAAACTAATCGCGTATGAGTGAGAGAAACGAACGAGCGAAATTCTGCCTTTTCTGCGTAAACTGTGAGTATTGAAGCAAGTAAAATCGGCTTGGCATGTCGTATAAAGCATGACCGATAATTCAAAGTTCGAAGGATCCATTTGGATAATATAGAGCAATCATTCAAAAACAACATCAGTTTGTGAACTTGTCGGTAACAGGATCGGTTAAATACGATAAGCTGGTTATTACGAACGACTGTGTTTGCGTGTGGATGTCGAGATTCAAACTTCAGACTAGCACGGGCATGGCGGTGTCTTATATCAAAGAAGTAGCAACATAACGAACTGCTGAAACTTCGAACTGTTCATTCACAAAACTATCTATCCTGCAATAGCTCAGCTATCGTGAAACCAGGAAAAAGATTTGTTCTACCCTGCAAGCACGAATAGTGCGACCTGTTCCACTGCAGTTCATCAAGTGGAGAATCATTGTTCGTCCTCTGAGAGATTAAGCGTGGGCTGGACTCCAGAAGCAGAAATCACTGAAAAGTGAGTGAATATCTGGTGTAGGCTATTCGTAACCAGAGCTGCTGCATTGGGGCTGAATAGATATCTTACTTGTGTTGATGAGCGTGTAGTGCTTTCCTTTCCGATGTCATAAGCACTTAAATGCCTATTATACCCACAAATAACGGCTCCCCCTCCACCGCCGACACAGATAATCATCCAGAAAACAAATAATTCAGCCCTTTGTTTTCACGATCACCGTAACGTTTAACGACAGGGGTTGCACATTTCGGTCTTCAAAATCAGGTATCTGTGGGAATCTGTTTGTCTACTTTCTAGTACGAGGCCGAATAAGAGCCATATTACTGCCCTATAACACCAAGGTGCTGTCGGAATGAAACACTTCTCTATTGTATTGGCACTGTTACTGAAGTGACCAATGTTCCTTCCCTGTACTATAGCGTAAGTCAGAGAAATCATCGATGTCTTGCAAACGTCGCCATCTGTTGACTCAGGGATCGAGACGTGGCTGCACGATCCGTTACAGCCATGCGGATAAGATGCCTGTGATCTCGACTGCTAGCGATACAAGGCCGTTGGAATCCAGCTCGGCGTCTACATTACCCTCCTGAACCCATCGATTCCATATTCTGCTAACAGTCATTGGATCTCGACCAACGCGAGTAGCAATGTCGCGATATGCTACCAACGAACAAGAAAATGTAAAGGGATGAAGTGTAACAAGAAATAAAAGATCTTAAGTGGTACTCACCGGCCTCCACGAAGACGACGGGTCTGCCGGGCCCGTGGCATAACCGGACGCCCTTGAGCGGTCGCCCCTCGAACGAGCTGCCCGCCACCAGGATCGAAGTCGCCTCAGGGTGTCGGACCACGGTGGCGCCTATCCACGCGTTCACCTTCCAACACGAGCACACAGATTCGTTCATCTGCCTCATTTCACATCAGCCCAGGAAATTTCGGTACTGTTAACTGTAGCTCCACATGCACAATATTGGGTAATACAGGCATTTGTCCTACCACAACATACCACTAAGATGGTATATTCCTCGTGAAACCACCAAACCTCTAGGAGAGGCACAAAGTGCATCTTTCACCCCATTGCTTAGATGTTCTACAAAGAAAACATATATATGAGAAACTATGACTTAATATAATGCACGGCAAATAAATTAATCATACACTACTGGCTATTAAAATAGCTACACCACGAAGATGACGTGCTACAGACGCGAAATTTTACCGTCAGGAAGAAGATGCTGTGATATGCAAATGAGTAGCTTTTCAGAGCATTCACACAAGGTTGGCGGCGGTGGCGACACCTGCAACGTGCTGACACTAGGAAAGTTTCTAACCGATTTTTCATACACAAGCAGCAGTTAACGGGCGCTGCCTGGTGAAACGTTGTTGTGATGCCTCGTGTAAGGAGGAGAAATGCATACCATCACGTTTTCGACTTTGATAAAGGTCGGATTGTAGCCTATCGCGAATGCGATTTATCGTATCGCGACATTGCTGCCACGTCTCGATCCCTGAGTCAACAGATCGCGACGTTTGCAAGACACAACCATCTGCACGAACAGTTCGACGACGTTTGCAGCAGCATGGACTATCACCTCGGAAACCATGGCTACGGCTACCCTTGACTCTGCAACACAGAGAGGAGCGCCTGCGATGGTGTACTCAACGACCAACCTGGATGCACGAATAGCAAAACGTCATTGTTTCGGATGAATCCATGTTCTGTTTATAGCATCGTGATGGTCGCATCCGTGTTTGGCAACATCGCGGTGAACGCACAGTGGAAGCGTGTATTTGTCATTGCCATACTGGTGTATCACCCGGCGTGATGGTATGGGTTGCCATTGGTTACACGTCTCGGTCATCTCTTGTTCACATTGACGGCACTTTGAACAGTGGACGTTACATTTCAGATGTGTTACGACCCGTGGTTCTACCCTTCATTCGATCCCTGCGAAACCCTACATTTCAGCAGGATAATGCACGACCGCATGTTGCAGGTCCTGTACGGGCCTTTCTGGATACAGAAAATGTTCGACTGCTGCCCTGGTCAGCACATTGTCCAGATGTCTCACCAATTGAACACGTCTGGTAAATGGTGGCCAAGCAACTGGCTCGTCACAATACGCCAGTCACTGCTCTTTATGAACTGTGGTACCGTGTTGAAGTTTCATGGGCACTTGTACCTGTACACGCCATCCTAGCTCTGTTTGACTCAATGCCCAGGCGTATCAAGGTCGTTATTACGGCCAGAGGCGGTAGTTCTGGGTATTGATTTTTCAGGATCTATGCACCCAAATTGCGTGAAAATGTAATCACATGTCAGTTCTAGTATAATATATTTATCCAATGAATACCCGTTCATTTCTTCTTGGTGTAGCAATTGTAATGGCCGGTAGTGTAGTATGTACCATGCGTCCAGCTCTAACTACCATTCTGTGTTCTGAGTCTGTTCATTCTCGTCGTGCGGCCTTTATCACGTCGGAAACCTTTCCAAGTGAATCAGATGAGTACTACCCTTTTATATGTTGTGTACGTAATACTACCTCCATCCGTATGTGTGCAAATCGCTATCCCACAAAATTCTCATGTCAATGTATGGCGCCTACCTCACTGCACAGATGTTGGTTGTTCCAGAGTGGCGTCGAATCTCATGTCTTCTTACTGAAGTTTGGATTGGGAAAAACAAAAGAAAAAGAACTGAAAAATAAATTTGTTTCTTCCCAACCACAAAATAATATTCTGTATTTCTACGGGAGGTGAGAGCACATACCACGAATATAACGCCGACAGCTATGTTATAATAATGTAAGTAGTTTGGCCGGCCGGAGTGGCCGAGCGGTTCTAGGCGCTTCATTCTGGAACCGCGCGACCGCTACGATCGCAGGTTCGAATCCTGCCTCGGGCATGGAAGTGTGTGATGTCCTTAGGTTAGTAGGTTTAAGTAGTTCTAAGATCTAGGGGGCTGATGACCTCAGTTGTCCCATAGTGCTCAGAGCCATTTGAACCATTCAGCTCAACCACCCTCGGTCGTATACAACCCATTGCTCTTCTCCCCAACCACTTTACCTGCTACACATTGTGTGACAGTGGTTTCCAGAATGATGAAGTGATTTTCGAGGTGGGACATATTCTGAACAGCCAAAATGTAGTCTTCTATACCACAGTGTCGGGCAGCTCAATCATCACCGGAAAAATGTCACACTGAATGGTGAAATTGTAGAGAAGCCCACCTAACATAATCAGCGTTCATAGCCGCAGCTTGGTTTCCTCGAATGTGAATTAAAATTCTATGATTACCCTGGATAATTTCCCTGGAGGCACAGGTAGCAATGTGTGATGAGATAAGTACGAACCATGAGAGGCTAAGGTGAAGCATCGTGTATTTCACCAAATAATTGCAGATAATGTTATAATGAGAACTGCTGATGTTACCGAAAATCTGCCTTAGCTTTTTAACGCCAAACCTCTCTGTGACGTACCTAGGTATGTCTCGTAGCGTCTGTTTCTTGAGTTCCGTGCGTGGTGCCTTTGAGAGCACTAAACGGTTCCTCGGCTGAATTTGGGTGTTTTGCTGATCCTGGTAGAAATATATGAAATAGTGGTATGCCACTTGTAGACGAAATAATGGGAAGTGTATAGAAACAGTTGTGGAGTGGGAAGGCATCACCTAGAGCAGCAGAAGTTTATAACAAATAATTTCTTTAGTAGAACTAGAATCACGTGTACAACGAACTCACTGCGACACTCAAAAGCTGGGGTAACTCAGGTCGCTAACTTATCATTCCTGCTGTCTACGCTAAGGTCGCGGTCCCTCTCAGATTGAACGACAGCAAATAGCAATAACATACACGAGCTGTAATTCTTAACCATCCTTGGTAGAGCTTTTTGGATACTGAACCTAGTATTTGAAATTTATACGTCTGTCGACGAACAACAAAATGATGGACGTTTTGCTGCCTTGCTATCTCTGAGATAGACTCATTTTATCTCTGACAACGATTCCAATGGTACTTCGTCGCAGTACATTCAATAAATGGAGTCGCTGCTGAAACAACTTGGCTGTCATTGATGTCTTCCCTCAGTCCTAATGGCCTGATATCCAAATTTCCCATGTTCACCTGCCTATAATGTCAGGTAAAATTCTATAAGATTTTTACAGTATTGCTTTTGTCCTCAACGCTCCTTCTTTTCACGATTTATAGATTTTTTCATGATTTGTCTCTAATGTGAGTGAAAACGTCCATGCGGCTAGGGCCTCCCGTCGGTTAGATCGATAGCTTTATGCAAGATTTTTGTAGTTGACGCCACTTCGACAACTTGCGTGTCGATAAGGATTAAGTTATGATGAAGGTAACATAACAGTTCCTGAGCGGAAAAAAAGTCCGTCGCGATCGTAAATCGTACCCGTGCTCCTCTTAGTGCATTCTGCCACCCTGATCAGACATGGAGACGGACTTAACTGTAATTCATGGCTTAGAGTGTACTGGGTATACACAACGTTTATAAAATTGTTTTCAGCTTGCTTCCCACCATGTGTTCAAGACTGTGTAAAACATCACTTATATAGTCAAATCAAGACTTATAACTCCTAATAGTTCCGAAAATTGGTTTTAATTGGATTGCATACAACTTTTTGCCCAGTTAAGACGAACAAGTAATTGAAATCTTTGAACTATTAACATCTTCACCTAATAACGCCCATTTACGTTTAATGTTAGATACTTATTTTTTATAGTGCCATTACAATTGAAATTCTCTAAAGAATAAACGTTTATAAGGGTATTGTTGCTGCTACTGTCTAGTATAACAGCTATGTTAACAATAGAAACGACTTGTGGGATAAACTTGCTTCACAGCTATTTATGACATAAGACAGAAAATTGCTAAGTTTCAGTTTTCCCAAGAAATAAGTATTAAGTAGAATTGTCTTCACCAACAAAAGAAAATATTCAACTTGCATCAACAATGAGGTTTTGAAATTGTGTCTTTTATTGTGACTCGTATAACAAGTGCTACCGTAGCTGTTAAAAATAAGCCATGGTGTGGTAGAGAGCGGGAGTTCTCACCTGAGGCAGATGCTGGTACGTTTCCCAGTCGTAGTCCGTGCTGTTCTTGCCACTGCTCCCACCGTCCTCTAAGAGCCTGTTGGGAAGAAATTCAATGGAAATTTGTGGTAAGGTCTCCGTGGGATCAAACTGCTGAGGTCAGCGCGGCTATCCCGCCCGGCAGAAAAGAGATTACTCAGTAACAGGTTTAGCTTTATAAAAGTCAAAATGGTGCTTTATATATAACAGCAAACGTGGCGGCAGCTGTACGAGGTAACCAAACAATACGCTGCTGAAACCACAGAAGATAAAAAGTAATTAATATGAACACAGAACTTTAGGTAATGTGACACAGCAGAGTAAAAACGATTAAATTAAATTGTGGGAACCTGATCCTCTTATTATGCCAACAGCTGTACCTTTTCATCGATAAACATGTTTAAACAGCTTTGTGCCATCATGAACGGCTACTTTGCTTCAGTTTTTATGTTGTAAAATGTTACATTCAGTAGCAACTACTTACAAGAAAAGGTTCAAATGGCTCTAAGCACTATGGGACTTAACTTCTTAGGTCATCCGTCCCCTAGAACTTAGAACTACTTAAACCTAACTAACCTAAGGACATCACACACATCCATGTCCGAGACAGGATTCGAACCTGCGACCGTAGCGGTCGCGTGGTTCCTGACTGTAGCGCCTACAACCGCTCGGCCAAACTACTTACATTGTCATAACATAGCTGTCAGCGTTATATTCGTGGTATGTGCTCTCACCTCCCGTAGAAATACAGAATATTATTTTTTTATGGCTCTACAGCAGCAACATAAACATTGTTATCGGTGAAGTTAGAATTGTAACATGGGAGTGTGATTCATCAAAAACACGTTCTGTGTTCCTGTGTGCAGTTTTTTCAGCAGATGAGAACAGATACCACAAAAAGAACCTAATGTTCTAGTAAGTAAGAACTGAATAAAAGTGTAGATAAAGGTAACGAGACACTGAAACACTTTTGCGCATTAAAAGAAAAAAAGAACAGTTGTGTGCATAACAGGAGGAGCTGAATTTCTATAATTTAGTCTGCCAGTGCAGCTGTCATTAAAGCCCCAAAACCACACTACCATGATTCACTGAAATACTCTGAAAAAAAGATTGACTTACATTTTTCAACGGAATAACATGTGTGAATAATCACTGCAACTTCCATAACAGAATGAGACTGCGTACTGGATCAGAATTTGAAACCACAACACGCAACTTGCCTACATGATACAACTGGTAAGACAATAGGGCATTTAACTTTCTCGAAATCGTCTTAAATTGTTAATAATGTCATTTTATACTCGTAACATGCTGTTTTCCTTCTTGAATTTCATTATTCTTTTATGAAAACGTAAGTGAAATTCCAATCTGAACTCCCGCAAAACGCTCCATTCGAGTCACGTGATGCCTGTGACGTCACTGGCTAGCTCACTGCTCCTACTGTCATAAATATAATTAGCAGCGATGTCTTGTTTTGGAATTTGCGTTTCGGAAAATAGATTATAAATGGTGTGTAATACCACACCCTATAGATATATCCATAAAAACTTTTGAAGAAATTGTTTTTGTGTGTTTCAGAGAAGGAGTAGGTGCGTAAAAATTGGTTACACTGTACCGGCAAAATGCCACCACGTCGACGCCGAATTTCCCTTATTTAATTAAAAATGTCTTGCACTCTGAAGTAACATTAATTTTCCTCCGAGATACGCTTTCCCATTGTTACTAAGAAGGATAGCGTCATTCGACGAAATGAAACTTTTAGTAAAAATTAGTTCACCCACTTCCTTGGACGTCGTTGAGAGGGCGCTTGATAGAGCGGTGGGCTGTCGAATATTTAAAGGTGATTACGATAGAGCGCTGGTTAAAATCTAGCCTGCATTAGTATTTCAACTTATTTGTAAAAAAAATGGACAGTTCTTTCATATGAAAACGAAATGACAATTACAAAACTTCACCACACCGATTACAAACAGCAGGTTAGAATCCTGCCTTGGGCATGGGTGTGTGTGATGTCCTTAGGTTAGTTACGTTTACGTAGTTCCAAGTTCTAGGGGACTGATGACCTCAGAAGTTATGTCCCATAGTGCGCAGAGCCATTTTAACCATATCTCTTGCATTAAATTTTCGACAAACAGGATTACTAATAACAGGTATCTGTAAATACGTCAACTTCAGTAAAGAAATTTCTTTCTTTCAGTAGCTTGCAGTCTCAGAATACAGTGAGAAATCTGCACAGCAACTTTTAGTGTTACTTTATTCTCCATTAGTATATTTTGAAACTCAGTAGCGCCATTTGAAACCTTATATCTACTTTATTCACAGTACGATATGGCTAGGGACTGTGCTTGTTGTGAGCGGATACAAGGAGAGTTTGCTGCTGTCCGTAAACAGCTGGAAGCTGCGTTGGCTACCGTTGAAAAGCTTCTAGCTAATGCTCAAAGTTGCGGTGACGTCGGGGCTCCAGTGACGAGACCTGCGACACCTTTGGTGCCACTGGAATCCCCGAATGATCCCGACGTCGCTGTGGCTTCTGATACGCAACATCTGACACGTCAGTCCACACTCCAGAGTGGGTGGCGGAAAGTGGTGGGTTCGCACGTCACTGGGCTGAAGGCGAAAGAGGAAGCAGTCCGTGCGTCTTAGCAACAGGTACGAGGTGTTACCCAGTGTCGATGATAACTCTGAACCAGCAAGGGATGCCTCTCCTGTTGGGGCAGTGGTCGATTTTCCTGTTGAGTCCGGAGAAGTACAGAGGGAGGGTGCTAGTCACTGGGAGCTCCAATGTTTGGCGGGTGATGGTGCCTCTCAGGGAAATAGCAGGGAAGGCGGGAAAGAACTGAAGTGTGCCTTCGGTATGTTTGCCGGAAGGTCTCGTCCATGTTGTGGAGGAGGCCCTGGCGGGGACTATCGAGCGCACTGGGTGCAACCGGCTGCATGTGGTGGCACATGTCGGCACGAATGACGCCTGCCGCTTGGATTCTGAGGCCATCCTCGGCTCCTTTCGGCGGCTGGCTGATTTGGTGAAGGCAACAAGCAACGCACATGGGGTGCAGGTTAAGCTATCTATTTGTAGCATCATACCCAGAGTAGGTCTGAGGGAGAGTGGAAAGTCTAAACCAGAGGCTCAAACGACACTCTGGCGGTAACGGATGCGAATTTCTCTACCTCCGCTGTCGGGTGAAGAATTGTAGGGTTCCCCTTATAGGTCAGGTGTGCACTACACACAGGAAGCGGCTACCAAGGTAGCGGAGTACGTGTGGCGTGCCCATGGGGATTTTTTAGTTTAGAGAACCCCTCCCTTGTGATGAAAAACGATCTGCCTATTAAATCAGCCACAGCGACCACAGAGAATCTTGGTCCTCGTAAATTAGTATCGCTTACTGAAGGTTATAATGCACAGATAGTATTTGGAACAGAAAGCTGGCTGAAACCAGTACAACGAAATACTAAACTCAGATTGGAATATTTATCGTAAGGATAAGTTAGTCGCCAATGGTGGCGTTGTGTCTATTGCCGTAAAAAATTGGATACAATCAAGCGAGGTTATCACGGATTCCGAATGTGAATTAATCTGGGTGAAACTGAGTATCAAAGAACGGTAAAAATGGTGATCGGGTGCTTTTATAGCCCATCTGGGTCAGGACCTGTAGTTGTTGAGCACTTCAGACAGAATCTGCAAAATATCATTAGTAATTTTCCCGATCATGCCGTTGTAATAGGGGGGACTTCAATTTACCAGGTATAGATTAGAAGTGTTATGCCATCAAAACTGGTGATAGTGACAGGGAATCGTGTGGCAATGTTCTGGATGTCTTACCTTAAGCAGATAGCTAGACAACAAATTCGCGGGGGTAACGTCTTAGGCCTCCTGGCAACAAACAGACCTGAAGTTACCGAATCAGTTCATGTAGAGGAAAGTATGTGTTCATAAGGCTGTGACAGCATTTATGACGACGGGTCCCACAAGAAATGTTAAGGAAGATTGGAAGATATATCTGCATAGCAAGGGTGACAAGATAATAGTTTCAGAACATCTCAGCAGTCAGCATAAAATATTCGATGATGAAGACGAAGATGTGGGGAACAAATGCAAAAAAATCGAAGGCACCGTTCAATATGCCCTAGACAAGTATGTTCCGAGTAAAGTTTTAAGGGATGGGAAAGATCCAAAAAATGTTCAAATGTGTGTGCAATCCTGTGGGACTTAACTGCTAAGGTCATCAGTCCCTAAGCTTACACACTACTTAACCTAAATTATCCTAAGGACAAACACACACACCCATGCCCGAGGGAGGACTCGAACCTCCGCCGGGACCAGCCGCACAGTCCATGACTGCAGCGCCCATACCGCTCGGCTAATCCCGCGCGGCGGGAAAGATCCACCATGGTTTAATAATCGTGTTAGAAAAGCGCCACGTATACAAAGGGCACTTCATTTCAGATTCAAGGAAAGCAAAAACCTAGCTGGCAAACAAAAGCTGATAAAAGCGAAAATGAGCGTAAGAAGAGCGAGAGAAGCGTTCAATGATTTTGCAAGTAAGACGTTTTCAACCGACCTGAGTGAAAATCCTAAGAGATTTCGGAGGTATGTGGTATCAGTAAGTGGGTCAAAATCATATACTCATTCTCTCAGCGACAACATCGGCACTGAAACGGACGATGACAAAGAGAAGGCCGAAATACTGAATTCGGTCTTCCGAAGTTGTTTCACCGCGGAATATCGTAACACCTCCCTCCTTTCAATCGTAGTACGAACATCGAAATGGCAGATATTGAGATAACCGATCACGGAATTGAAAAGCAGCTACAATCGCTTAGTAGCCGAAAGGCTTCAGGACCAGACTGAGATACCTATAAGATTCTAAACAGATTATGTGAAAGTACTTGCTCCCCTTCTAGCAGTAATTTATCGCAGGTCACTTGAGCAAAGGTACCAAAGGTACCGAACGACTGTAAAAAAGAGCAGGTCAGTCCCGTTTTTAAGAAGGGCCGTAAGACAGATCCACACAATTATAGACCTAAATCGTTGTCAATTGTGGTAGAATAATGGAACATGTTTTATGCTCAAGAATTATGTCGTTCTTGGAAAATTAACAGCTCCTCTAAAAAATCAACATGAATTCCGCAAACAGAGATCCTGCGTAACTCTGTTCCTCCATGAGATCCACAGCGCAGTGGACAACGGCGCTCAGGTTGATGCCGTATTCTTCAATGTCAGTAAGGCATTTGACACCGTCCCGCACTGCCGTTTAATGAAAAAAAAATACGAGTTTACTCAGTATAGGAGCAAACCTGCGATTGGATTCAGGACTTCCTTACAAATCGAAGTCAACACGTCGCTCTTAACGGAACTAAATCGACAGATATAAAGGTAATATCTGGAGTACCACAGGGAAGTGTGACAGACCGTTGCTGTTTACAATATATATAAATGATCTAGTAGAAAGCGACGGATGCTCTTTAAGGCTATTCGCAGATGATGAAGTTGTCCATACCAAAGTAGCAACGCCAGGAAATAGTACGAATTTGCAGAACGACGTGCAGAGAATTGGTGAATGGTGCAGGCTCTGGCAGTTGACCCTGAACGTAAGTAAATGTAACATATTGCGCATTCATAGGAAAAGAAATCCACTACTGTACAGCTACACTATTGATAGACAACTGGAGACAGCGTCTGTCGTAAAATATCTAGGCGTAATTATCCAGAGGGACCTTAAGTGGAACGACCATATAAAACAGATAGCGGGAAAAGCAGATACAAGACTCAGAATCTTCAGAAGAATGTAACTTATCCACGAAAGAAGTGGCTTATAAGGCGCTTGTTCGCCAGATTCTTGAGTATTGTTCATCTGTCTGGTATCTCTATCAGACAGGACTGACAGAGGAGATAGAGAAGATCCAATGAAGAGCGGCGCGTTTCGTCACAGGCTTAGCTGGTGAGAGAGCATTACGGAGATGCTAAACAAACTCCACTGGCAGACGTTACAAGAGAACGTTGTGCATCACCGAGAGATTTACTATTGAAATTTCGATACAACACTTTTCAGGAGGAGTAGGACATAATATTTCTTACTCCCCCCCCCCCCCCCCCCACATACATCTCACGTATTGACCACGAGAAAATTCGAGAAATTAGAGCCAATAGAGAGGCGTACTGACATCATTCTTCCCACGCACTATTCACGAGTGGAACAATGCTGGAGGGATCAGACAGTGGTACCGAAAGCACACCCCGCCACACTGCATTAGGTGGCTTGAGGAGTATGATGCAGATGAATTAAAATTCAAGCTTATTAGTTGTGAACTGTTTGCGCAAAAATTCTGAAATATAAGTCACGGAAAGCAACATTTGGTTGAGTGCTTGATATTCGGGGAGGCAATATACTGCCCACAGAAGCTATATCCTGTACAAGCCAAGTTTCTGTGTGGGATGGGGTACCTAATAAAATGTAACCACATGTTGGCAAAATTACTACAGTACTGAATTGTCATTGTTAATTTTCATGTTGGATGATGGCGTAGTACATAAGGAACATCATCTGGAACCACACTGCAGTGGGTCTCATAAACCCTCAACCAATTCCTTGGTTTCATGTCCTCTGTGGAGAGTAATAAAAGCACCAATGGAAGACTGTTAAACTACTGACTACATCGCTACACAACCCCTACACAATAGAAAATAATTGTCCTTTCATGGGATATTATGCCTGTTGCATACAGCACACATTCGCCAGTTTTCTTTCATTAAATTGCCTGGATGGGATCTTTAAAACAGGACATGGATGATTTCCTTACCCACCCGTCACCAGTCTGAGTTCGTGCCACGTCTCTAGCGAATGTTTCGTCTTTGTTTCCTGTACATCTGCTGTTATTATTTACCTCTTCTGTTTCATAGTTTTGTCCTTGTCCCATTTGCTTTGATCAGTAGTCTCGAAGCGAAGTGTGATCAGGCTGTAGGGGTCTCTCGTATGTCACATATGTGGAAAACCTTTTATTTAGAACCAAATAATAGAATTCCACAGTCTGTTATTTTTAAATGAACGGTACTCTGTATCTATCAGTTTCTTCTTGTTTATTTAGCTGGTGAAACCATACAAAATTAACAAATTATTTTCAAAGTTGCTAACCCACACTGATTTCAGTACAACTGGAACTCCACAGAATAAGAAATGGAAGCACACAATGGATGGAAAGTTCAAGACGACTGTCACTTCTCAGATGAAGCGCTGTGCCAACATTTGTATACGGTACACCAACAGTCTAAATGAGAAGAAAGATAGTAGGAAACAACGACGTGTGTGCTTTCGAGTTTTCTTTCATGTATGTCACACACTTCGCGTAAACAGAATAAATCCCTATGAAAAGCATGGAAGATTATGATCTGTCGTCGTTTCGTGGGTTGCTCGTAATTGGAGTGCAAGAAAGATGTTGCGTGTCGCAGAGGGCGTTGCCTCGGAAAATTCGGAGGGGCTAAAGATTCCAAGGAAAGTAAGCAACATTATTTCTTCCAATGTCTCATTACATTAGTGAAATTAGATAAATTACAGATTTTATAAATGGATACTGGCAGTCTTTCTCCCTGTGTAGCGTACACGATAGGAATAGAAATGGGGTAAATGATTCAGACACATCATGTAGCGCTGACCATTGATTTGCGGACTGCTGATGTAAGTGTACGAGGTCACGCAAAACAGAACAAACCAGCTTCGATGACAAAATATTTGTCTCGACGCACTAGTGTACTACTGTTTACCGACACGGTACTGTGTGGTTACTGTGTAATAATTGATATCAAAATCGATAAAGTCAGTGGATGACAGTTTTTAGAAGTGTGTTGTTGGACTTCGTGTAGTAGCAAGAAAGACGGAATTCTTGAGCAGCCTCACGGAAAGCGAACTACAGAAATGTTTTTAGAGGTGGTAGTTGACAACCTCTGACTGACCGCAGCGATCGCCTTGTTTCCCTTTCGTAAGACACTATACACGATATTTTCCAACAGTGTGCAAGAACATTTTCATAGTAAAATGCTCGTAGACTGCCACTGATTTGATCCATTTTGATGAACCTCGGCAAGCTCTAAAAATAGTCTCGCACTAATACGCCGTATCAAACAAGAATAATTTCTTGGTAATAAGATCAGGCGACCCCCCCCCCCTCTCTCTCTCTCTCTCTCTCTCTCTCTCTCTCTCTCTCTGTGTGTGTGTGTGTGTGTGTGTGTGTGTGTGTGTGTGTGCGCCGGAATTCTGCACCCAAATATGCTAGATACGTGACAGATTTATTAATCCTATTGGCTTTTGGTCACCATTACGCTGTGTAATTCATTCACTGTGTGAAGTGATTGCCGTAATGCTGTTCTTCCGCCAGCCGCGGTACACGGCAGAAGCATCAGAGAGCGCCCAGTAAATATCAGTCTCAGCGAGGCGACGTAAGCATTATGGTGAGTCACTTCCTTACTGATGATCGTACCAAGAAGTATTTTATGCTTCCACACAACAATTACGTCTGACACTGCAGAGAGCGCTGAAACCCCAAACTATTTTTCTGCATTAGATAAACAGTTCAAGAGACGATATTCGTTAGCGGGCCTTACGATTTAAGCGACCGCACGATGACACTCCGACAGTCATCAACCTTCTCCAGCAGTCATTGTCCCGTTCCAGCACTTATCACCGAAATCCAGCAGTTCTTTATTTGGGCAGCTCCTACAACTTGTCTGCAGTGCCGGCCGGTGCAGTCGTCGGACAATTTACGCCGTCTGTCGAATATAAGTAAAAGTGACTGTCGAAATGTTTACCTATTTAGAGATGGAACTTAAATTGCGTCCACACAGAAGTTCAGTTCATTAGTTGGTCATCATCAACTATGATACATTAGCTTAGGTGCAGAACACTACGTCAGTGTCATGAGTCCTCTGCAAGTCAAGTGATTGTTATTGCCTCTCATGTGATATCAAGTGACTGTGTTTTAGATTTATTGCGCCGTGAAGGGTTTGTAGCTTGCTCGCAAGCAGGCCACTTTCATGCAACTACGGATGTCTGTGGAAGGAGGTTCGCTTCCTGTTAACTACATACTGGGCATCTGCCTTTGGTGCACACAACATGGGAAATGAGTTCATTATCTCCGGAGGGTATACGTTGGAAACTTGTGCAGCACGGCAAGTAGGAGGTGGTCCGTACCTCTGCGGTTCTAGGCGCTGCAGTCTGGAACCACGCGACCGCTACGGTCGCAGATTCGAATCCTGCCTCTGGCATAGATGTGTGTGATGTCCTTTGGTTACTTAGGTTTAAGTAGTTCTAAGTTCTAGGGGACTGATGACTTTAGAAGTTAAGTCCCATAGTGCTCAGAGCCATTTGAACCATTTTGAACCGTACCTCTGGACGTGCGGTATGGTGACGCTGTAGCCGATGCCGCTGGTGGTCAGCAGGTCTCTGAAGCTGGGCTGCTGGTGCGGCACCATCACGTCCACCGACCGCGCCACGGCGCTGGGCTCGCTCAGGAACTCCAGCTGCGCGCAGCAACGAGATGTCAGATGAAAAGGCACCAGTCTGATGATAGACGCACAGGCAGCGGCGCAGCTACCCTCTACGACACTGTCTCGCCATTTTCAGGAATTGAAAGTGGTAACAATTTTTTTCCTTGTGGCAGCTTTTCAGCCAATGGACATTATTTCTCAACTTACACACCAAACACAAAAAGAGGCATAAATTTACCATGAATTTAAAATTATTTTAAAAAGTGACGTTAGTGGAAGAATGTACATAGTAATGCTGCCATCATGAATAGTTTACAACGGTAATGAAAAGTGTTAACAGGCTGTACAGTGAAAAACACTTGATAAACTCTTGAAGAACACTAAACACGTGAAGAAAAACAATTAAAAACACTAAACACGACAGAAGAAGCGCTGACCATTAAAAACGGGGCACTGCGCGCTGGAATAGGACCTGTCCTCGGATGTTTGATTGTTGATAACGAACAAGGTGGGTATGGAGGGAGATTGGTGGGGATCACGACTGAGGACTGGTAAGAGGTTGGGACCAGACAGGAGTGGCTATGGAGGACAAGAAGAGAGGGGTACCCGGTACTGGGTTCTATAAATTTGAAAGGAAAATGGGTAGGGGGTGACGTGAAAGGATGAAAAGTAATGGGTGAGGTATGGAGAGAGGACGAGGAGGGAGGCCTTAGGGGCAGAGGGGGTGGGGGAGGGGCTGGATAGGGTGGGGTGGATTCAGAGTTGGTAGGCTGGGTGTATGTCAGGATGGAGTTCGTCGTCAGGGAGAGGGAGACGGTTGTAATTTTTCTTTGAGAGAGGATGTGTAGGGTGTGTAGGTGCAGGGTTGGTGAAATGTGTTGGTAGAGGCGTGGCAGCTCACTACGATTGAAAAGGAGAGCGGACGCAATAGTACTATTGGAGTCGTTTTGCGAATGGTGCAGATTATTCGGAGATGAGCAGTGTGAGTGAGGAAAAGTGAGAATTTGATACATCGGTAAAGCATCCTTTCGGGGGGAGATAAGTGAACGTAGAATGTGATGCGGATAGCATGATGTTCGAGGATGTGGAGAGCCTTACAGAACTTGGGTGGGCCGGATATTCATGCAACATTTGCATAACGAAGGTTGGGATTCATCATGGATTTCTATGTGTGAAGAACAGTGCAGTCCTCATGTTCGCCCAGTTACTAGTTTTAAAAGTTTTAGTTTACTTTGGGGTTCTGTTGAATGGTTAGTATATGAGGTTATCACGTTAGTTGCCGGCCGAAGGTTGTTCCAAGGCATTCTAGTATGGTAGTTGTATTGGACGGTCGTTAATGGTGAAGTAGAAGTCGCGGAGATGGAAGGTGTAGGTGGTGCGTCCTATAATTATTGCCTAGGTTTTGGAGGGGTGAATCTTAGGTAGCCATTGGTTACACCACGAGATAAACTGATTAAGGTGGATTTGGCGGGATTGCTGGAGAGTAGGATACAGGGCGAGGAAGGCGGTGTCATCAGTATACTGAAGAAGATGGATGCGAGAAGGTAGTCTGAGCCTATCGGCATTTTATAAGAGGTAAAGAAGAGGGGAGAGGACGGAACCTTGGGACACCCCTGTAGTAGGGTGGAATGTGCGGGAATTAACAACTGACATGAGGAGCCAGTATGAAGTACGCTTTATAATACGAATGCTGACGGTGGCTTTCCCTCGTGCTAATGTGCACAAAACAGTTGGTACATGGTATCCGACAAAGAATTCCCTGATTCCAAAATTAAATATCTCAAAAACTAAGAGCGATAGATGAGTGCAACAAAAGGTATCTTATTGTGCAAGCTGTAAAAAATTTATGCAGAAGTTTCGAAATGGTTAAAAAAGCTGCTAACGGATGGCGCTGTATTCCGTTTAGGGCGTACAATATCAACGTGCATAATTAAACTCGTCCTCTGCAATCAATCTTTGCAATTACAGCACAATCTTTTCGAAATCTCCACCGTTAGCAGTGTGGAGGTGGCACAAACGAACAATGACATTTGTCATCACATCCTGTTGCGTGCCAACGGAAATGGATTCAGAGGCCACACAGATCGACGATTCAAGCTTATCCAGCTTGGTGGCACGGTTCCAGTAGACAATCTTTTAAAGTATCCCTCGAAAACTAATAACAAGAAGTCAGATCGGGCGAATATGGTGGGAAGTCCATCCCTGCGACAGTAAATGTGCACTAATATAACTAATGACTCTAATACCGAAGTATTGATCAAGAAAGAGAAACATCTGTTAGATGCAATGTGGTCAGCACCACGATGCATGAACCACTCGGTGCCTGGTCGCTCCTCCAAGGCTACCTGTGTGGTAACGAACTGTTCCTAAATTGCAGCATAACGTTCGCTGGTGATGATGTTTTATCACATAAAAATGGGCCGATAATGCCTCTGCTGCGTACCACAGTCCAAACAGTAACTTTGGAAGAATGCAGTGGTTTCACTTCATACAAATGGGGTTCACTGGAGCCCCAAAATCGCCAGTTTTGTTAACACACCACCCGATTCAGGTGGAAGGTTGTTTCATTTGTTCACTATATGTACCCAACATCAAATCTTTGATTATCAATCAATGTCAGAATCTGGTTCGTAAAGTCCACCTTCTGTCACAAATCTCGTACAGATGGTGACTTTCGCTGGAATGCTTCAAAGCAGGGTCTGCTGAAATTCGCCTGACGGATTTCCTTGGATTTCATTGAATAATTCCGGGAATGACGTGTTAACCACTGAGCCACGTCGCTCGTTAGGAGCATTTGATATTCCATAGTCAGTACAATACAACTGTGGCAAGTAAAGCTAGTTCTCAAGTGTAAGTTTACATTGCACACGTTTTTTGACTTTCTGCTCTAAGATACCAGTGCAAACAGTTTTTACAGGAATTCATACCTCAGAGAGTGGTTTCTACATCAGGACCATTGTGCTAAAAATGAACATACCTCCCAACTGTTCACTTGATATGTTGAACCAATTGCAGCTTACTATTCTGATGAAGAACTTCCGTCAGTTTCCATCACACTTTATTAAATTAGTGTCAATTTAAGTAGGAAATAGATTACAACCTATTCTGATATAGAGATCACAGGTCTCTTCCACAGATCCAAAACAGCCTTACTGTATGTAACTAGGATGTGCTAAGATTCTGAGAAATGTTACTTTTAATTGAGGAAATAATTCTTTCTGTACTGCCCACCCTTAAAGCCAATAGAAGTTTTGAAAGGGTGCATTCGGTATTTGGATGTGATCTTCCAGCTGAGTGATCAGGCTACTCCTGATGTTTGCACTCTCAGCTCCAGTCTATCAATGCTTCTCCTCTACAGTGCCTAACTACACAAGGTCTTTCCTTCGATTCTGAGCAACATGAGGCTCAGAGACGACGGGGTGAATTTAGGAGCTGAAAGAGGCCAGCCCCGGCAGTTTGAGAAGGTAAGTAGAGACATAAGTTGTGCTCAAAAGATCTGGTTGATATAGCGTTGTCTTCGAGATGTTCCTAGGTTGTATTACAGTTATCTTTCTGGCGGTTCCTCAGCGTAGTAACATCCAGTTCTTAACCTCTACTTAGCGCAAATTTCAATAACAAAAGTTGAGACAGAAACGTAGCAGCAGTTTGCACGTACCCCGTCAGGCCTTGCGTTGAGCGCATTGAGTAGGTGCAGCAGCGAGGCGGAGCTGGGTTTCAGTCGGAACACCTGGTAGTGGTCAAAACGCGCCCTCTCCCCGCCAGCCGCGCCCCTAGCGACAATTAGCAGAACTGCCAGGCAGAAGGAAACGGCGGCCATGTCTTGCAGTACTGGCACTCACTGAAAGGCAAAATGATAGCTCCTTTAACTAACTACGCGTAAACCCTTACTTCTAAGATGGTCCACAGCACTATTACCGAATATCTACAAGCTACTACAAGTTGTTGTTGTTGTTGTTGTTGTTGTTGTTGTCTTCAGTCCTGAGACTGGTTTGATGCAGCTCTCCATGCTACTCTATCCTGTGAAAGCTTCTTCATCTCCCAGTACCTACTGCAACCTACATCCTACTGAATCTGCTTAGTGTACTCATCTCTCGGTCTCCCTCTACGATTTTTACCCTCCACGTTGCCCTCCAATGCTAAATTTGTGATCCCTTGATGCCTCAAAACATGTCCTACCAACCGATCCCTTCTTCTAGTCAAGTTGTGCCACAAACTTCTCTTCTCCCCAATCCTATTCAATACCTCCTCATTAGTTACGTGATCTATCCACCTTATCTTCAGTATTCTTCTGTAGCACCACATTTCGAAAGCTTCTATTCTCTTCTTGTCCAAACTAGTTATCGTCCATGTTTCACTTCCATACATGGCTACACTCCAAACAAATACTTTCAGAAACGACTTCCTGATACATAAATCTATATTCGATGTTAACAAATTTCTCTTCTTCAGAAACGCTTTCCTTGTCATTGCCAGTCTACATTTTATATCCTCTCTACTTCGACCATCATCAGTTATTTTACTTCCTAAATAGCAAAACTCCTTTACTACTTTAAGTGTCTCATTTCCTAATCTAATTCCCTCAGCATCACCCGATTTAATTTGACTACATTCCATTATCCTCGTTTTGCTTTTGTTAATGTACTCCAAATGTGATAAATGTAAATAAATATATGTGTCCTGAGTGTACTGTTACACAGATAAATGCATTATTATCATATATAATCATCTTATGAAGTATTTATTGAAATGGTGACTAAATAACTTATTGCTTCTCAGTGATTTTTAATGCAAACTAACTGTATAACTCTGAAGTAGTCATAAAATTTTTCCAAGTTCATATTAAATGAAAGCAAAACATGTTACAAAAACTGATTAGAACACTTATTCACAAAGCTGTCTTAGGTTCATACAAAAATTAATACAAAACATGTTAAAAAAGATGATTGGTTCCTGCCACTTCTTAGTCAACTTCACCTGCTCCTGTGTTAGGCCACATCTTAACCTAATTATAAAAGATTTGATACTGTGTATATATAGTAATTTCCCAAGAAAATCTTTCTTTTTCCTGTTTACTGAAACTCTGCCATTATATGCTTCTGTTTGAGGAAGCTCAGCCCCCTTGTTGGGGAAAATATGATCTGAATTTCACTGACATAAAGGTATGGACTTCAAGTCCTCTGATATAGGCGTTAGGAACTACTTTCCCTCTCCTTCCTGATGTGTATTCATAGTACAGACACAGATGATGAACAAATAATTTTACTGTCTTTTCTCATTGTTTCATACCATATGATGATCTTTCCCATGGAAGGATCTACCATCATTCAAAGTCCACTCTTTCGCTTGTTATAGCTGCATAAAGTTGGATTCAGTGATAAGTCACTTACACTTACAAGGAAAAAGCACTGGTCGCACATCTCCATTTTCTTTTCATGACACCAAAGTCGCATTCAGGTGATAGGTAAGAATACACTCCAATGGGGAAACAGTGGTAGATTTTGCTTGATTTACAATTTTCTGTTAAGCTCAATAACGTTTTTATCAGCACATGACTGCGATTTTGGCCTCCACATGCATCGCTGAACATGTTGAATCTTTTTATGTTGTAGGATACAAAGTTATCAGTGTAATGGTATAGTAAGGTGCACACTTCATTATGACCTTTCTTATCTCGACCCTCATGACGACAATGAAACATATCTTCATCTGAAACTTCCTGGCAGATTAAAACTGTGTGCCGGACTGGGACTCGAACTAGGGATCTTTGCCTTTCGCGGGCAAGTGCTCTACCCACTGAGCTACCCAAGCACGACTCACGATCCGTCCTCACAGCTTCAGTTCTGCCAGTACCTCGTCTCCTGCCTTCCAAACTTCACATAAGATCTTCTGCAAACCTTGCAGAACTAGCACTCCTGGGAGAAAGGACTTAGCAAATAACACTAAGTAGGATCAAAACTATCTAGAAAATTCCGTGAAATATCATTCATCCTATATAAAACTTATGGAGAAAATTCATTATTTTCTTGAAAGGATTGAAGAACATTTCACCAAATATCAAGATATTTCACCAGTTTCCAGTTTATCTGAACTAATTTAAAAAGGACTCATTAAAAATCTTAATTCTTCTTTAACAACAAACAATCACTTTCTATCTCCAGAATGAGATTTTCACTCTGCAGCGGAGTGTGCGCTGATATGAAACTTCCTGGCAGATTAAAACTGTGTGCCCGACCGAGACTCGAACTCGGGACCTTTGCCTTTCGCGGGCAAGGGCTCTACCATCTGAGCTACCGAAGCACGACTCACGCCCGGTACTCACAGCTTTACTTCTGCCAGTATCCGTCTCCTACCTTCCAAACTTTACAGAAGCTCTCCTGGGAAACTAGCACTCCTGAAAGAAAGGATATTGTGGAGACATGGCTTAGCCACAGCCTGGGGGATGTTTCCAGAATGAGATTTTCACTCTGCAGCGGAGTGTGCGCTGATATGAAACTTCCTGGCAGATTAAAACTGTGTGCCCGACCGAGACTCGAACTCGGGACCTTTGCCTTTCGCGGGCGAAAGGCAAAGGTCCCGAGTTCGAGTCTCGGTCGGGCACACAGTTTTAATCTGCCAGGCAGTTTCACTTTCTATCTCATTTGATTTTGACTGAATGTATCCTAATACGAGCTACAGCTACGAATAAATGCTTTATTTATGGACCAATGCCTTCTGCTTTTATCTTTATCTTTTAGGATAAAGTTTTTATGGCGACTTTTATCATATAATTTCCCGGAATAATTATTTTCAAGAATAGATGAAAATTCATCGAAATATACAGAACTATGGAGATAAATGAAGATTTGTCAAATGACGATCCATTTGGCAGTTTGTTCTCTGCTCTGTTAGCTAGTCAGAGTTTTTGTATAACGTGAATCGTAAATCCACACGAAGATGACTTCAAGCAAACGAACAGATTTTCTAGTTTGTGTATAGAAGACTATAAAACTCAATTCGGGAACGTAGACTGCAGTTTGAACATCTACCATAAATTTCTTTAACACGTCTGCTTGAGCAGTTCACTCTGCTCTTTATAATCGCATTGTTACAAGCAATGTAATAGTATGAAGCTGCATAAGCTGACCTGAGGATCTGCAGTGCTCATGACACGATACTGAAAGGTATCATTGTGGTGGCATTTCCTTTTGTTGAGACTAAGTTTTACATAATTATATGGCTTCCCACACAATGAATTTAAATGGAAATTGCATTTTTAATTTTATTCACACATGGATCCCTTGAAGCAGCTTCCAAATAAAATATATGTTAGCAGATTTTGAGAATTACATTGTGATATTATTTCTATAAAATAATTTTGTATTCTTTGGTATGCAGTTGTAGCGTCATCTCCTAAACATTGAAACCTAAACTTAGTATGTACAGATTACATTCTGTAGGTACATAACAAAAAAATCTGAAAAATATATAATGATTTCACACAGTAAAAGTCAGTATTTGTGTCTTTCAAGACTAATGCAAGGAATGCTATGATACCTTCCGTAACATGATGTAAGATAAGTCAATTGTATTTGGTATTTGTTGTTCAGCACGTGCCTTGTGTATGTGTGATTCAAGGAAAATGATGTAACAGTTATGAATGCTACATGATTCATCAATGTGCAAAAGTCTTTCTCAAAGATAAGAAATTACAGTTAATGTTCCATGCAGAAATAGGAAGGACAAACAGCTCTTTCTATGTACATGTACGAGAAGTGTAACGTTAATGCTACATTTAGGTTGTATGTATTAATGAAAAGAGACAAAGTTGAAAAACAGAGTTTTTTAAAATGATTTCAATGTTTTCCTCCCGTAGGGATACAATCAAAGTTTGAGACACAGAAATCGGTAACTTAACGTAGGTGTATAGCGTATCTTGATTCATTCATATACAGTGGTAAAAACTTTAGGATAGCTATCTGCCTAGTGCTCATGACCCTAAATAAATTACAAGTTAACTATGGATTTAAACATTTTTCTCGTATTCGTCTACTTTAGTTGTCAGGCTTGACATCATATTTATTTTAAATTAAAAGGAAGGTCAGCGTTGGCCGTAATATTGATGTTTTACTGATGGCAGAATCGATTTTCGATCACATGGTGATCATCTTCACTCTTGTACAAATTAAACTCAGACACTGGTATAAAGTTATCAAGTTTAACTTGTTTGATTTGAGTTTAATTTGTACAGCACTGAAGATGGTCACCATGTGATCGAAAATAGATTCTGCCATCAATAAAACATCAATATTACGGCCAACGCTGAGCTTCCTTTTAATTTAACATATGTGGTCGTTGTGCACACAGCACTCCATGGAGGCGCCAAGCAATATTTATTTTATATAATTTGTTGTTTACAATGAAGCTGACTTTGCAAATACATGTAATGTTCGTCATGCAACACTGGAAGAAAAACTTGTGTAATCTAACCTTTAGTGAACTTAACTCTGGTAGGAGAAGATATTCTACAATAAAAGCATTTTATAAAATGCACATAGATATGAAAAGTTTGAGAAAGATAGTGTGTTTCAATGCATAGTTTCTTCTCTTATCGTACATAAGTTCTTCAATAAAAGGAATCAAATGATTATATGCAAGTAGCAGATGTATGTTACCACGCACATCTGTTAATGGAATGTACGCATCTGTTATCCACTACACTTTTTCTATATTTATCGTTAATATTACATATGGAACATGTAATTAAATATCACACATGTTTCTAATGTTTAAACTGGCAAACAACTGCAGTTCTATTTCATCCTGTAGAGTATTTTCTTTCAACCCGTCACTTTCTTCATTTTGTTAATTTCTCCTCTTCACCCTGAAGTTCAGACGTTAACTCTCCATTTCCTGATAATACTGTTTGAGCTTTCTATTTAACACAAATATTTCGTTTTCAACATTCTTACTTCTGTTTTACCCTTTTGATTAATGGAATTTTGTACGAACGTTGATTAGCTCTGAGAGACTATTTTATGAAAGTGAAATATCTTCTCCTTGCTTTTAGCAATAGCCATTATTAGAGACATAATCTTAATCGATTACTTCTTGCGAGTCTTCTTCTACATCTCAGACGTATCAGGAAAAACTCGTTATCGTTATAACATGGCCTCAGGTTTCATTACTAGCCATTGCCATTGTCATTACCTTGAATGTTTTATTCGGCAGTTTATCCAATGTCGTCAACACCGTTCGTGAATATACTTAAAGGTGATCCTAACTGAAAAAAAAAGTCTGAAGCATAGTAACAATCCGAGGTAAGTTTTGATCGAACTGTAGTCAACAAAAGGGCAGCAGAGGTTGTCATCTCAGAGCAGAATATAAATATCGATACTTGTGAATCACACCCAACTCTTGTTCTATCGATACATCTGTTGTCTTTCCCCTATTTCTGTTATGTAACAGTTTTTCGGATTTTCGCTGACATATAACTTTGAGTGTGGTATTTTTGGGAATAAAGGGAAAAAAGTACAGAGCTACGGAGTTTTCCAAAACAGAAATGATGTTGTGATAAAATAATGGGTGTATCCAGAAGCCTCTGACACACGATCTGGGACAATCATGGTCTAGTATTCGTTTTAAGGTTTAAAATATTGTACTACTTGACGAAATACAACACTTATTTATGCCAAAACGTGTTTAGAGCTTTCACTCATATTCAGCTGACGTACTCGTCTAAATGTTCCACAATAATACACTCTTAACGAATGTATTGTGGGTGCCGGCTGCCGCTTATTCTATACATCTACATGGATACTCTGCAAATCACACTTAAGTGCCTGGCAGAGGGTTCATCGAACCACCTTCACAATTCTCTATTATTCCAATGTCGTATAGCGCGCGGGAAGAATGAACACCTATATCTGCCCGTACGAGCTCTGATTTCTCTTATTTAACTTGGTGATCGTTCCTCCCTATGTAAGTCGGTGACAACAAAATATTTTCGCATTCGGAGGAGAAAGCTGGTAATTGGAATTTCGTGAGAGGATTCCGTCGCAACGAAAAACGCCTTTATTTTAATGATGTCCGTCCCAAATCCTGTATCATTTCTGTGACACTCTCTCCCATATTTCGCGATAATACAAAACGTGTTGCCCTTCTTTGAACTTTTTCGATGTACTCCGTCAGTCCTATCTGGTAAGGATCCCACCCCGCGCAACAGTATTCTGGAAGTGGACGGACAAGTGTAGTGTAGACAGTCTCATAGTAGGTCTGTTACATTTTCTAAGTGTCCTGCCAATAAAACGCAGTCTTTGGTTAGCCTTCCCCACAACATTTTCTGTGTTCCTCCCAGTTTAAATTGTTCGTAATTGTGTTACCTTGGCATTTAGTTGAATTTACGGCTTCTAGATTAGATTGATTTATCATGTAACCGAAGTTTAACGCGTTCCTTTTAGCACTCATGTGAGTGACTGTCACTTTTTTCACCATTCCGATATTTCTTCTAAATCGTTTCGCAGTTTCTTTTGATCTTCTGAGGACTTTATTAGTCGATAAAAGACAGCGTCATCTGCAAACTACCAGAGACAGTTGCCAAATTGTCTCCCAAATTGTTTATATAGATAAAGAACAGCAAAGGCCCTATAACAATACCTTGGGAACGCCAGATATCACTTCTGTTTTACTCGATGACTTTCCGTCAATTACAACGAACTGTCACCCCTCTGACAGTAAGTCACAGATCCAGTCACATAACTGAAACGATATTCCATATGCACGCAATTTCACTACGAGCCGCTTGTGTGGTACAGTGTCAAAAGACTTCTGGAAATCCTGAAACAAGGAATCGATCTGAAATCCCTTGCCAATAGCACTCAGCACTTCATGTGAATAAAGACCTAGTTGTGTTTAACAGGAACGATGTTTTCTAAACCAGTGTTGACTGTGTGTCAATAGACCGATTTCTTCGAGGCAATTCATTATGTTCGAACACAATATATGTTCTAAAATCCTGCTGCATATCGACGTTAACGATATGAGCCTGTAAGGTAGTGTATTACTTCTACTGCCTTTCTTGAATGTTGGTGTGACCTGTGCAACTTTCCAGTCTTTGGGTACGGATCTTTCGTCGAGCGAACGGTTGTATATGATTGTTAAGTATGGGGCTAATGCATCAGCATACTCCGAAAGGAACCTAATTAGTATACAGTCTGGACCAGAAGACTTGCTTTTATTAAGTGATTTAAGTTGCTTCATTACTCCGAGGATATTTACTTCTACGTTACTCATGTTGGAAGCTGTTCTCGATTCGAATTCTGGAATATTTACTTCGTCTTCTTTTGTGAAGGCATTTCGGAAGGCTGTGTTTAGTAGCTCCGCTTTGGCAGCACTGTCTTCGATAGTATCTCCATTGCTATCGCGCAGAGATGGCATTGATTGTTTCTTGCCGCTAACATACTTCACATACGACCCGAATCTCTTTGGATTTTCTGCCAGGTTTTGAGATAAAGTTTCGTTGTGGAAACTGTTATAGACATCTCGCATTGAAGTCCGCGCTAAATTTCGAGCTTCTGCAAAAGATCTCCCATTTTAGGGATTTTGCGTCTGTTTAAATTTGGCTTGTTTGTTTCGTTGTTTCTGCAACAGTGTTCTAACCAGTTTTGTGTACCAAGGAGGATCAGCTCCGTCGTTTTTTAATTTATTTGGTATAAATCTCTGAATTGCTGCCGAATACTATTTCTTTGAATTTAAGCCACATCTGGTCAATACTTATATTATTAATTTGGAATGAGTGGAGGTTGTCTCTCAGGAAGGCGTCAAGTGAATTTTTATGTGATTTTTTTAATAGGTAATTTTTCGCTTATTTTGAGGATTTGGGGATTACAATATTCAATCTTGCTACGACAGCCCTGCGTTCATTAATCCCTTAATCGATTTTGATGCTCGTTATTAACTCAGGCTAACTTTAATTTGTGGCTCCTTTTCCCGCCTTTATATTTATTTCAGAAACATTTTTAGGCTCACTGCTGCCCTAATACTGCGCCGCGTTCGCTACGTATTCGCCTGCTTTCTTAGGAGGCACAAAGCGTAGTGTCACATTTACGTGAAGTGCATTGCCGAATTCCGGAGAAGTCGGAATGTGTGTCACATCAGCTCTTAAGAACTGATGGGTTCCAGAATATTAACACCGCAATGAATGCCTGGATCATGTTTGCTACAGATCTCACTGTACCTTACTTGCGTTCCAGTCTCTGACATCCGTTTCTTGTTTCCCATTGAGAAACACCTTTAATGAAACGGAGTAAACAAATTCTATCCGTTATTGTAGCTGTATACCATTTTCCATCCTATGAAACATTCGTAGCACATTGTTCGAGGCTAAGGTAGCATGCACGAGACATTTTACGATAAACAATGAGAGTAGTACTTACTGTGAAAATGCACAAACGTGTATGATGAAAACGGTGGGAGCACTGAAGCATTTTAAGTACGTTTGCAGCGGTTTCGAATATCTGCAAAGATAAACTGTTCCCATCTTCCTGAATTGCTAATAACTACTTATCCGCTATCCCGCTCATTACGCCAAAGTGTGTTGACCGCTAAGTCGTATTTTTTGTTTCTTTGTCTACACTTTCAGACTGCGAACATGCATTTCGTACAGGAAGGATGTCTTAAAGGCATTTGAACTGGCTATGATATAGTCTTCCACATTATTCTAACGTCAAATAATCCTAAGAGTATGCGGCTCAAATTAGTGAAAATTTCCTCCACATACATAACGGCTTCAGTAAAATTTTTAACGCCAGTCGAGAAAGAACGCTTCTGATTTGAATGAATAAGCTGGGTTTTTCGCTCATTTGAATCTCGCTGCTCATCAGTACTTGGCACGTGGTCAGTGGAGACAACAGGATTTTGGAGGTAGCATTGGCGACAATTTTGTTAGAACTTAACTTTAAGTAGGGATTTTGGTTTTCTGATGAAAGACTGTGTTTCTGGAGCCACGTGCATTAATTTATTAAATTCCCCTGTATGTCTAATTGAAATACAATGTTTAGCAATGGCAGACTTCTTGGTTGTAAAATGTGGCCCTAGCACTGTTCTGCGCAGCGTTCTTTCACGGTGCATGTGGCCAGCTCTATACAGGGTTACAAAATTTGTGTTTACAATGGGTGATGGTTGTTAGACAGGTACCATGTGAACATATTTTGTCAATCGGTCAAAATGCGATTTTTCAGAGGCTCAAATGTCAGGTTCTATTGATCATAGAGATAAGGGCCTATCGACCGTTTGTATACGTATACTTTCCTCGCTCCCTCCCCTCCACCCCGCCTTGGTTAGTTCCCCGGCCTCGACTTCGGATGGATCTCCGACGAAGTCTGAAAGATTCCATCCCCCCGATGGTGTTCTGTTCTTTTTCCCGCCGAATTTTATGGTAGTTTCGTGATGCTGTTGTTTTTTACACTGATGGCTCTAAATCTGCTGATCATGTGGGATATGTCTTCACTTCCTCTGTTGGAACGGAAAATCATCTGCTGCCACCTACATGTGGGGCTGCTTACTGCGGAATTGATGCCAATTTCCCAGGCCCTTACCTTTATTAAACAGTCCCAACCCAACCGCGTTTCGTTATGTACGAATTCAATGAGTGGCCTCCTGGCTATTGACCGGTGTTTTTCGCGCCATCCTTTGGTCTCTGCCATCCATGACCATCTCGCTGATATTCACCGTGCTGCTTGTTCCGTTGACTTCCTTTGGATACCATGTGGGTATCCCGGGTAATGAGCTCGCTGATCGTTTGGCTGGGGAGCAGTCACTTACTCCCAGTTTTCTGTAACCCCTCCTGCAGCGGATTTACGGCTTCGCATCAAATTCCACTTGGCATAATCATGGGCCAACTCTTGGGAGGCTACATCCCTATCTAATAAACGTCGTTCAATGAAGGTGACACCAGGCCTGTGGCATTCTTCCTTTCGCCTCTCCTGAAAGGACTCGACCACACTGTATTGTTTCCATATTGGCCATACCAGGCTGACCCATGGTTTTCTTTTGCGTGATGAGCCACCCCCACTTTGCGGTTGTGGGGCCTTCCAGTCAGTAGCCTCCATTTTGGTTGAATGCCCCCTTCTTTTGGCTCTGCGTGCTAAATACAGACTCCTCCGCGCTTTACCTTTGATGTTGGCTGACGATTCCCGGATGGTAGACCTGGTTCACAGTTTCCTCCGGGAAAGTGGTTTTCATTCTCAGTTTCAAGGTTTTTAATCTCTCTCTGGTGTTGGGGCAGGGTTGTGAGTGTTGGGGTATCTCCCGCTGTAAGCCGTGTTTGGAGATTCCCAACTCCCCTCCCTGGCCGAGATCCTCTTTGCTTCCCCTTTTACTCTGTTTTTATAATTTTTTATTATTGCTTAGTCTCCTTTTCCCATACGCACTTCTACATCTTAGTGGTTGCACCTTTTAAGTCGCAGGTGGTCTTGCCTCTGCTGCTTTACAGGTGGGATATTTCCTGCCTCTAGCATAGCGTTGGGTTCGCTGTCTTGCTGACTTACCTCATTTTGTTTTTACCATTGACAACGTGACTGCCCTTGTACATTTTTTAGCCTTTTCCCTTTTATCGTTCTGACTTTTCTGAGATGTCACACTATCTGAATGGACCACATTTGAAACAAGGGACTGATGACCTTGCTGTTTGGTCCCTTCAACCCCAACCAACCAACCAACCAACTGCTCATGGATGGCTCCTGAGAATACTCCGAAAAACCGTGATTTTTGGGTACGAAATGTACCAATAAAGAGGAAGGCCACTTATATAATTTATGTTCATGCAGTTCGTTGATATTTTTACTACATGTTCTTAAGATGATATTCTACGGAAACTTTGAAACTTTTTTCGATATCATTAGTTGTTACCAAGACCCAAACATTTAGAGTTATCATACTTGTGCATAAAACTGCAAAAACCGATTTTTAGCCGCTTTTCCAGCGTGACCTGTAATTATCGAAATCACGAACCTAGGCAGATGGCTCAAATTTTAACTAAGCTAGGCATTCATTTAGAAACGCCAATATCCATTTTCGAATGTTTATATCCGTTATCAACATACCATAATTGTTGGATACCATTGTGAGAATCGTGACTTCTGTAATTTCCATTAGTGGCAAATCGTCTCAAAATGATGTCCTCGACGAGCTATTTTTGATTTCATTAACCATTACCGAAACAGAGAGCTTCAAAGTTACCGTACTTAAGCAAATAATATCCGGCCTGAGGCATAAATATAGTTTTAACTGCGGCAGTGAACACACGCCAAGTGTTCTAGGGTCATCACAAGGGATCTGAGGTCACCAAACTAAGTTTTCATTACGCATTTGTTCATCAGTAAAACTTCATAATGTGCAAAGGGCACTTCACATCTATATAAATGTGCCTAAAGTGGTATTGCAGTGACAAAAATGTACCAAAAGGTCTTAACATTCGAGAAAAGATCTTAAAATGATTGTAAAAAATTATGTACTCTGGGAAGTCTGAAATTTATTAAAATATTTGTACTAACATTTTTACTCTTCTAAGGTGGAAATCATTTCCAAATATGAGCAAAATGTCCATTAAAAATGTAAATCAAATAGTTTTGCGTTAACCTTGTATTATACGTACTTATTTCTTCGTATGTGTGGAAGTATGTAATGTGTCGAAGTATATGCTCAACTTTACTGACCTACAGAATTCGTTTTATACAAGCAGAACGCACTTCTGTAGCAGGGAAAAGAAGAGACTAAGCGAAAAAAATGCTCCTCTTAGAGCACAAAAAAGGTGAATATATTCCTCTTTCAATGACTCTGACAGAAAAATGGGGAACCAGCTGCTGCAGTCCTCTTTCTGCCTTCTTCACCAAAAATTTTCTCATACGGACGTATTCGCATATTGTTTACGCTGAAAGGGAGTAGCAGAGAGACAGTGACGGTAGGAGAGAGAGGAGACAGTGCCAGTGGGAGGGAAAGAGAGAGAAGACAGTGATGGGGGGGGGGGGGGGGGAGGGAGAGAATGGCAGTGAAAAAGAAACAGAGATGGATGAAGAGAGTAGCACTGGGCGCGAACGAGGGAGGAGATATTCATAGTCAGTGAGAAACACCGGCAGTAAAAGAGAAAGAGAGATGGGTGGAGACAGAAATAGTGGAAATGAAAAATAAAGATGAGTGGAGACCATTCATAGTCTCAGGTGGGGAACCTGGTCTCTCCCGAAAAGTCCTAGCTGCACATTTTCACAATTTGAACGAGCATACTCTGCTACCGAGGTGGAGACTCTTGCAGTAGTTTGGGCATTTAATAAGTGCTTTACAATATTTATGGAAAAAAATCAAGGTATTCCATGATTATCGGATATTAAACTTTTTTATGGCATTCAAACTACTCCATGCACACTTAGTGCATTGTCACTGTTTTTACAAGAGCACATTTTTGAACACATGCGCAGTTCACACAATGATAGTATAGCGGTAGATGCTCTGTCCCACCTACCACAAGGTTTACCAGAGTACACAGAACTTATAGTAAAAACCATTGGCTGCTGTGTATTCCTAATGAAGGACAGTAATTATTGACAATATTATTTAAACATGTGCAATAATACAGCTGATTTACAAAATGTTTACAAGCATTGGTGTAAAGTTAAGACACTATGTTCACAAGCCCCTACAGAAAAGTTCAAACAACATTACATGAAACGCAGTGAGGTTCTATTCTATCAGTGGTGTACGATCTGACACGTGTGGTGTACGATCTGACTCGTAGTGTGTTTGTATTCCAGTTGCATCTGAGAATACCTTAATTTGGTACATATACCATATGTGAGGGCTTTAGGACACAACTAAAAGTGCAAGAAAATCAAATTGTACCGCCACTTTCCCAACATGTAAAGACGAATAGAATAGCTCAAAAATGGTTCAAATGGTTCTAAGCACAATGGGACTTAACATCTGAGGTCATCAGTCCTCTAGACTTCGAACTACTTAAGCCTAACGAATCTAAGGACATCATACACATTCATGCCCAAGGCAGGATTCGAACCTGCGACCGTAGCAGCAGTGCGGTTCCAGACTGAAACGCTTAGAACTGCTCGGTCACAGTCAGAAAGCAAAACTCACAAACAAATGCTGTTGCACAGAATTATATCTTATTGTACCAATAAAACAACTATGAATCTTTTCAATTGATATTGCAGAACCTTTGTCCTCAGCTAGAGTTGGGCTTAAATATGTTTTTACAGTATATGATATTTTCACAAGGTATGTAAAATTCTATGCTATTAAGTCTACTGTAGCACATATAATCATTAAAATAATTGTAAACGATTACATGCCTACAGTTGACAAGCATGCCACCTTCCTGTCAGATAAAACATAAAACTTTATTGTCGATCATGGAAAACATTTCTACATAAATATCAGATTAAATAAAAAGCTTATATCACGATTTCATTTTGAAAGCAATCCCACAGCACGTATTATCCGTGAATTTATCAAGTTCATTTGAACATGTGCACATCATTAGACACAATGCATAGAATATTTAGAGTTATTTGAACGGACTGTAAATAATTTGCCACTGTTCATCACCCACAATCCACTCCAGTCGACCTCATAAGCAGTACAGAAGAGAAGAATGAATATATGGGTCCTCTTCCACAACTTCAGGGCCAAGAATTTTTCCTGGAAGAAAAGGTAATAAAAGCATTAGTCTCATTCACCAAGCAAGTACAGTTGAGAAAGACCTACTGTAATAAAAGATTATGGCAAACGCAAAGATATCCGGTAAGAGAAAATATTCTTCTAAAAGATCCATGTGAAGTATTTGCTTCTCCTCAAAAGAAATTGTAAATGACAGCTATCGTTTATGTGTGCTTACAAAATAGTGAGGATCCAACATGAAGTAAGTTATCTCCAGGCGTCTCTTAAAACCAACAAAATTAAGGGATTGTATGCCCACCAGGGTCTTAAAAGATATGTACACAAATGATTAGTCTTATTCACATCATGTGAGATATTTTTAATCAAACTGATTATTAAGTGGGATCTAGCAACTGGTTTAACCAATTATGTTAGTAGAAATTTTTAGAGCCATATACTTTGTTATTTCTATTTGTGTAAAAAATTTACAGTACAACCTATATGGGTCATAGAATATGTATGCAGTAATAGCTGCATTGTGTAACTGTTTCGCATGATCTGGTAACGAAGAAACTCTCTGAGGCGAACCTGAGATGAAAGAAGTACTAAGCGGGCACTACCCACCTATCACTCTGGTCGACGACCTTTCTGTTAGTAACCTGGTAACTAGATAGGTCCCGCCACAGCCGACAATATCGTCTGCGCCCTATTCCTGGATCCATCACACCTGGTCATCACCTACAGAGATATCCAACCATACCTACAATCTGGCAACTCACGAACTTAAACGCTTATTGTTTGAAAAAAGAAAGAAACCCTAACCATCCTTCCACTGAGACCACCTCATGTAGCACACTACAGCGACACTGTACTGTTTACAGAAACAGTTGAGTTGAATAATACTTGTCTTAATTAAAATATGTAAAACTTTTATGATATAAGAAGATGTAATTACAAGAAATATCTGCTAGGGTATAAACTGATCGAAATTATATCAACACTATTATAAACTGCACATTATGACAAATTGTTTTTCATAGAACTATACTTAACAGTCTTCAGTTGTAATGTAGTTATTTCTAAACGCCTTGTCGCAGTTTCCTCAGGTTTCTTGTTGACTACGCGCCAATAGAAGCCAATTAACTAAAATTCCAGACGTTAACACTAAGTCATGATGTCCTATATTTTGTTATTAAAGCTTTAAGTGATCTTTTGAGATATATGGCTTATTTAAAATTTCATGACAAGGAAAGAGCACTTAAAGGCGATTGACAACTACAACAAACACAGGCTGCTTGAGAAATGTGCAGAAAGTTCTCTTGTTAAATATGTAATATAAAAAGAACTATTCTGTGAGAAATACTAAATAGCTGACACTGTGTTCGTTATATTTTCTACTAAATTCCTTCGTTAGTGCTTTTGTCATGTTCCTGATTCAAAGATTCATGAAGTATTCAGTCTCATATGAATTGCAGTTGAATGACATTGTGACGAAATGTTACTCCAAGTCAAAGACGAAATTATCATCCAGAGAGTACGTCGGAAGCGTATAGGACAAAATGTATGTTAAATGGGTGAATTATGTGTTTCTCAAAAACAAAAAATTTATGTATGTCTTACTCTTGCCACAACTCTTGATTTTTCCCCTTGTTCACTCTCTTGAATAGGTGCGCATATGTTCTGTAGCTAGTTTGTAATTTACTTAACAATTAGATATGCATTTCACTCTGTTTTGTAATTATTATAACCCTATCCTACCAATTGTGACCCATTTTTATGTTTCCAACTAAGTAACTCATTGGAAGTGGTCAGTTTGGTGAAACAACGATTACATGACATCAGAGTACCCTTGAGTGCATAGTTACATATTCACAAGTCGATCCAGCAGTCCAGTTTGCTTTTTATGAAGTCCTATTATCATTGCTATTATTCTGCAAATAATTTATTACATTTCAATACTGACGCTGTCCTGCGCCACTAAATTTTTCCACTTTCCTATGAGAACTTATGTGTCTAACTTTTACAAGAATTTGTGAATTTCAGTTAATGTGATATCATTCAATACAGCAGGAGTTTCATTTTTATCATTAATATAGAACTCTATGTCTCCACGTCATTATTATTGTACTCCTGGAGTCATTAATATGATGTGTCGCCCTTCTCTAATGATCAACCTTTAAAAAAAACACCTTGGCATTTCACTGATTTCATTTTTGAGGGATAGTTTACAACACTTTGTTTAAAAAATGAATGTCAGCACCTACTCAGAGCAAATGTTACATAGCAAGAGAAAACTTCATATAAAATAAAGATGGCTACACACATACTCTTAAAAAGTGTAATGAGTTACATTGCACCAAAATGTTATGAAATGTTAACATAATTAGAACATGAAATATTAATTATCAAACAATCTCTCACTTGGAATTTTTGTTTTTACACTTATCATAGCCCAATGATATCGTGCATGCGAGTAGTAGCATGTTTTGAACATGTTACCGCCACACACTTGTCAGTGAGTGACGCTTCGATCTTCCACTACCTTGGGGAGCCATTTTCATAGTGATGTCATAGTGATGGCCATGTGGACACTACCATAAATTAAGAGTAATTGGACAATAAATACTAGCAATAAGCATAATAAACTGTTGAAATAAGGAAAAGGGTAGGTCTAGTTGGTTGATGATACATTAACACAACCCAAGTGGCCTAGAGGGGAGGGAGAGGGGAAGGCAATAAGTTTTATTGATAAGGAAAAGGATTGTCCTAATTGGGTAATAAATTAGATCGTAAGATAGTCAGCCAGAATATTGTACTGTGAGAGGGAGAGGGGGAGGGAGGGGGAAGTCTCTAAATGTTCAAGGTCAGCAACTCAGCCAATAGCATAACAGCTGCCATTTGTGTTTTACACAAGTAAGCGTGAGGGATATAGGAAGGGGCCATAGACCACAGATTATAGTAGAGATAGGGTTGACATCATAAACCACTGAACCAGAATTCTCACAGTCCATTACTGATATTTCAATCCTTCTATAGCAGGACAAGTCAGCTGTTTGTAATATGATTGTGAAATTGAGGCCTGAAACAACAACCACAGCTAGACTGTGACTAGCCCATCTGGTTAGCTGTGCGGTCTAACACACTGCTTTCCGGGCGGGAAGACGTGCCAGTCCGCCTCAGTTACACTATGTCGGCGATTGCTGCACAAACACTTTCTCCACGTAACCATACACCATAATTACTCTACCACGCAAACATTAAACATTGGGGCTACACTCGCTTGTTGTGAGACGTTCCCGAGGGGGGGGGGGGGGGTCCACTAGGGGCCGAACAGCACAATAACCCTGGGTTTGGTGTGGCGTGGCGGTGGGGTGAGTGGAGTTGGAGTACCACTGCTGGCTATGGCGGGGACGAAGTCTCTCCATCATTTCTAGGTCCTCGATTCCATATAATACAATGCAATACAAGCCAAGACCACATGGACTTCATGTACTGACAGGGAGCATTGAGCGTTGCAGAGGCTGGTTGTAAAAAATCGTATTAAAGCGGCAGAAGGAAAGACTCATGGATTCCAAAATGCTTTCATCTTCCATCCAGAGCACAGACTGTATTCTCAGCTAGAAATAGTGGGGTACAATGGTCGAGCAACACCTTATAAGCCACACGCTTCTGTAGTCAATTTTAAGTGACACTTGATGTGGTGTAAAGAGAGATGCCATTGGACAGTGATGACTGGAAACTACTGATTTCGAGTGTAAATCATGGAACGGTTTGCGTGTGGTGAATGACTGCAGAATAGTGCAGAATGTATGGAGGAAATGATGTTACGGTATGGGGCTGTTCCTTATGTTTTTATTGTGGTCCCTTATTGTGCATAAGAAAATGCCGAACATGGAAGGCTGTGAACAAATTTTACCACGTTGTGTATTGCATACAGTAGAGGAACAGTTCACAGACGATGATTATTTGTATCAGTATGACAATGCATCCCATCATAAAACAGCGTTTTTAAAGCAGTGATCAGTGGATAGTAACATTCCTGAAATGGACTGGCCTGAACACAACGAAGAACTTTTGGGATGGGTTGTAACATCGACTTTGCTTCACCTGCATTGTCCAGCGACACTATCTTCTCTGGCTGCGGCTCTTGAAGAAGACACTGAATGTGTCTTCACCAGAGTCCACGTAAAGTGTGGACACACCACATATTAATGTCTAGTAATGAATTTTGATCAAACAGTGCAGCTGGCAGGTGACAGTCGCATATCTATGAGAACATTGTTATCAGTAACTGCGTTACAAGACAAAAATCTACAGGTATTCTTTACGAAATATTGAAGTTAAAAATCTGCAGGATATTAAGAGAGAATTAAAGTTCAATTTTTGTCACAATAAGCGAACGAACTGCTCAGGTACATTAACGTGACAAATTCCAAAAGCCTGAATAACCACATTTTGCAGCATAGGCCGTTGCACCAAGTGTTGGACGAAAATCAAAAAGGTTCTTGAAAATACCGACAGGGATGTGAAGAGAGGGTAAGTCCAGTGCTGTTTCCAGCAGCAGTAAGTTTTTCGGTTGAGGATACATGAGTAGTATGGTAAGGGATGCATGAGGAAAATTTTGATACCGTATTGATGTGCAAGTTAATGAAATTAATCAATTAGTTACCCCCAACGCCAGATATAGTCAAGTATTTTCCTCAGCTGAACATGGAAACACCTTCCACACTCTAGCCGCTCCCCCTCCTCTATCTAGCCTATTTGCGGGAACTTTGAATTCTGGTTCTCTCTCCTAGGGCTGTACTGACGTCCTACTATTCCCCTCCCCTGCCCCAACAGTGAGTTAATGGGAAAATAAAAATGATGGTGACCTTTCTGGGACTCAAACCATGATCCTTCTGGACAAAAAGCCCAAGTGCATCGCCCGACACACAAAAACGGACCACGTGCAGAAGAGGGAGTTTAGGTTAGTGCACTTTATTTGTTGTGTTTGGAAAACTGAAGTAAAAACGGTCACTGTTACTGAATTAATCCTCAAGTTCAGTCCTAATTACACAACTATATGCAGAGCGCTACACAAGGAGTGCCTAAAATCGCAACACAGCTCAAGAATTGACGATGTCATACAACTTATGTTATCCTGCTGGGAAAAAATTCAAAGTACTCCTCGAAACTAGTCGCAGAAACACTCAAACTCTACCTATCACCTACAAGCTGGTTGGAAAAAAGGCTGGAGTGAGAGGTACTATATTTTTAGGTGGTAAATGTATTCAACTGACGAGATGCTAGTATTGGACAGAGAGGAGCTTAATATTACCTGTAAGCATACAGCTGAGGACAGTACCTATGGCTGTTTGATGTCAGAGGCGCCTACTCGACAGTGACCCTGCAGTCCAGCTAATCGAAACCAATACACGGTACTACAAGCGATGGAAAATGATTCGCTGCTCTAATTTGACATCGAAATTGTCGTGAAAAAACCAGCACTCGTAGTAAACAGGTCTTAGAGTAGCACATGTACTGGGAAAAATCCTCGTCATGAAAGACTGCAGAGGGAGTGGTAGTTCAACGTGCATTCTCCTCGATGTACAATGACAAACTCCCGGAATTAGAGGCCCTCTTACCTACCCTCGTCCCTCCACCTCCCTCACTCTGTCCATCCATCGCCAACTACGAAGGGGGGGGAGGGGATATAGGCTTTTTCAAATGGTCAACTGTTACCGCGTGCTGTGCACTTTTCTGCGACGTGCTGCCTTCCCGCCGGCACACTTGCACCATCGAGCTCACATTAAAGAGACGATCGAGCATCAACTTTCCGTAAACCCAAAAGGATTTTTAGTCAACTAAGAAATAGGAGATAAATGGACTTGTTTGTTCATCTAAAATTTAGTGGCACAGCGCCACCCCATATTCCACGCTCTGGTCAGATCACAGCTGCATAGGACAACCATACGCCACCCCTCGAAGAGCCCGCCATTCTAAGGGGGAAGACACTGCACTGTAACAATTGTATTTAACTTCAATGCATCTCTTATAATCAATAATCAAGCACCTGTTGAAAAGGAAAACACAATCACGACGGTGATACATGCTCTGTTTCCATGAAAATAGGCTCAGTCCTTTTTTTTAGTTTTATGAGTAAATTCGGTATAGTTTTAACGTTCGACAGCAGGATGCAATTCGCATCTCATTATTTTGCGTCATCCAACAAAGCGCACCACTGCTGATTACAAAGGATCAGACAGCAAAGACCTATAAATGTCCGCCCTGCGTAAAATCGAAAAAAAAATCTACCACAATTTTGCTGCAAATGCTACCGATCACCACAGAATGTCCTCATTATTTCGAAACCGTCATCGAAGTAAAGAAAAAGCGAGAATTTAAAATCCAAAGAAAACACCTCTATATTAAGGAATTTCTTTCAGCTTGATGGACAAATTACACAACCTGAGACTGTCTCTCGCGTTCAAATCAGTATCTGTAAATAAACTACCATGGATGTGTGTATTACAAACATTTCAGTCACGCGAAATAACATTACAGCATACAATCTTTCACGCCATTTAGTCACTTTGCCGAAAAACCACAATCATTTTGCGTTCGACAAGAACGAGCTATGATAGAAGAGGACGTTGATGTTTTGTACACTATGGCAGGTTCCGTTTTACCAGTGCGGTGTTATATCACACGCACGTTTACGAAACAAATCGTGAGACCTTGTATTGTAATAGAACCTCCTACAAGATTCTAGTGTGTCTCTCTCTTCCGATTCATTTAAATCAAACACCGTCTTCAAGCATACATTTGACATTTTTTACTGATAACTCCTCTACCGACATATCTGTAAAGTTTTTATCATACAGTAGAATCTTGCGCTCTTTATATGCAATTTTATCATCACAGCTGGTTTCACACACTCTAATCACCTGCTCGGATGAAACAGTATCATTTCTAGGTTCCAGAAAAGCCATAATTCAAGTGGTGTCTACTTCATAATTAGAGATTAACTAAAAAAAAATTACACTAACCCACCTGTGTTGGGTGTTGCACTTGCGCTTTCTGTCCAGAAGGAGCAGGGGTCAAGTATCAGAAAGGGCAAGGCCATTTTTAATTTCCAGCCAGTTCCTGGGTGATGGTGGGATGGAAGGTCAGCACATCCCTGGGACGAAGAAATTCTAAATTTTAAATACATGCAAAAATTAGGAACTCCCGCCAAAATTCAGAATTCTTGCGGAAACAGTACGTGGGGTAGCGGCTGGGGTTGGGGGGGGGGGGGGGGGGGGAGGGGACGTGGACCAACGTGCTCGCTGAGGAAACATATGACATCTTCTGGGGAATAATCAATTGATCAATTTCATTAATTTAGTTATCAAAGTGTCCTCATGCCGCCATTACCCTACTACTTACACAGCGAGAACAGTCAGATCGAGGTGGTCCCTTAGATTCTCGAATGGGCTTAAATCCCAGCAGTTTGGTGGCCATCTTGGTGCTCCTCATATATACTCTGCAAGCTTTGTGACATGCTGTTTTCCTGTACTGATAGATGCCATCGTACTGCGGAAAAACAGACTGCATGTAGGGATGGACATGGTCCCTGAGGATACAGGAATATTTGTCACGATGCATTCTACCTTCCAGAATGACAAGATCACTCGACATAAACATTCCCCAGACCATAACGCTTCCTCCTCCATCCTGTGCCCTTCCAACCTTGTTGCAGGGTGTTTGCTTTCAGACGCTTCACGTCATTCATCTGAAAAGAACCACCTGTCGCCACTCAATAGACGTCCACTTGCGGTACTGGCAAGCAAATTCGAGCTTTCGCCGCTGATGAGCAGCAATCAGTATGGGTGCATGAACAAAGAGCTTTCTCCAGAGGCTGATATGCACCAATGTTTCTGAAACGGTCGTTAAGAAGACACTGTTGGTAGCCTCTTGGTTAATATGCGTGGTTAGTTACTCAACAGCTGCAAGTCTATTCACCTGCACACATCCCCCAGTAGTGGCTCGACCCCGCCAGCTATGGCCCGCAGTGCTCCACAGTTGCACCGGCGCCGATTTTGGATAGCGCCATCTTGCCGAGCGTGGTACACTTCAACCACAGCAGCTCGAGAACAGCTTATAAACATAGCTGTTTCAGAAATACTTCCAAACCTGCCCCAAGAGCCCAAGACCACGCCCTTTTGGACGTTCAGTTAAAGTCGAGCATAGATGGTGCTCACATTAATGCGATTGGACAGTGTACTATCGCTGTACAAACCATCCAATGTCCAGCAGGTGCTTACCTCGGACCCTCGGCGCTGTGCAGTGATAGCCATAGTGGCCAAAATAGATCTACTATTCCTTTGTATTACCTTTATAAATATTATTTTGCTTTTAGTGTGATGAAAACTTGTCTCTCCTCTGACTTTTCACAAAATTCTCGGCCCCTCCCGTGTGAGGTTCGAGTCCTCCCTCGGGCATGGGTGTGTGTTGTTCTTAGCATACGTTAGTTTAAGTAGTGTGTAGGTCTAGGGACCGATAACCTCAGCAGTTTGGCCCCATAGGAATTCACACAGATTTGAACATTTCAGCATAAAACTCTAATCCTGTAACTTTTATATGAATCTATTGCGCTTTTAGTAAAGTTTAGTTTAATTATCCTGCATTTTGTTCTTTGTTGTTTCCTTCTGTGGACACCGGTGGTGCGTGTCTGTACCTCCTACAGAGTGGCGACCGTGCTTCTTTAATAATTATTTATTTTCAAAAAAGCTTTCACGTTTTACTTTTCTTGGTTTGATCACAATAATCGTTGAGGTGCTATTTATAATGTAAAATGGAATAAAAGTGAAAGTATTGTTGAAAGTTACTGCAATGAATTAATTATTTTTGTAAACATTTCATAAATGCTAGTTTAGTTTAATAATAACTATATTCTATACCAGAAACTTTATATATACACTATAACGTTAGTAAAAGGTAATGAACACCAAATCCTCATTCTCCTCTATCGTCACAGTAACGCAATGCCTTCCATAGTTGTTGATACGTGAAATCGTCAGTTTCCGTTACAGAGTGTTCCTCACTTCTAACATGATACTAACATGTTCTTTATCTCTGCTAAATGACTATGTCGGAAATTAGACACATTTACCGAATAGCGTGCAGCACTGTATTTCGCACAAACGTCCCCAGCGAGGAGTCGTGGTAAGGACCCATCATGATCCATGATCGCTTTTCGGTTTCTCATAATTCATAAATACTGATCGGACCTGAGCCAAAGGCAAGATTATCTTGCGGTGCGAACCAGATGTGCCCCATAAGGAATGATCATACATGTCTTTGGCAAAGAGAAAGTTGGGTATGGGGAGGAAGGGTAGTGGTTGGGAATACATGCACCATTATATCTCTGGAACATTCCTCGAACAATACTGTCATCTTTGAGAAAGATGGAATGGCATTTTGTCTTGCTGAAGGTAGAGGTCGACTATGGAGAACTATATGCAGAGGGATCCACATTAACAATCGTGAGGGTCTGAATAGTGTCCCAATTGGAAATGATGGCACACAGAGTAAGGTCTCAGTTTCACCCATTTCACGAAAATATCTCCATCAACAGTACTTTTGGGCATGCAATGGCCGAGATGGTCTTCGACATACTCTTAAGTAAAGGACAAGGAACAGTTTCAGGGCAGCCTGCGTGGTTGCCAGATTTCCAGTGACCTAGTTTCCCCTATGACATCATGCAATGTTATTAGATTTACTCCCATAGCCCCCTTCCACCCTTCTATCCTTCTGTACATTATCCTTGCCAGCACATTGGGAATTACGCTCAATTTACCACAGTTCTCGCACTTACCTGCTTTTGGTATCTTTGGCATTGCGTGATGATATGTTTCCGAAGTCTGATCATACGTCGCCATTCTAAAAGAGTCTACACATGTTTGTCACTTCCCTCAAGTATTTTAGAAATTCCGATGGAATATTGTAATCCCCTCTGTTTTATTTAATGTCAAATCTTCCAGATCCCTTTTAAATTCTGACTAATACTGGATCCCCTGTGCCGTCCATATCCACTCATATTTATTTCATCATGCCATTGACCAAATACTTCCTCTCACACGGGCCTCCAGTTTACTCACTCCACCAATCTACTCTCTCTTCTGTGAATTTCCATTGCACTCTTAGTGTTACCACCAGGCTTTTAATTTCATTGAAGGTTGTTCTGACTTCTACATGCTGACAGTGAGTCAGTCCTCCCGGCGACTAATTATTTTTCGGCTTCTTCACATGTTTCCTGCATCCATTTCTCCTTTGCTCCTGCACCTCCAATTTATTTCATTTCAAACACATTTATGTTGCTATATTCCTGTGTTTACCTGCATGTTTTTATACTTCCTTCTTCGCCAATCAGTTCAAGTATTTCCCCCCATTACCCAGGGTTTCTTCGCTGTTACCTTAGAAAATTTAAAAAGGGAAATGGAAACTCAATCTAGATACAGTGGGGGTCAGTAAAGTGAAATAGAAAGAGATAAGGACTTTTGTCAGATGAATATAGGGTAATATCAGCGGCAGCAGAAAATGGTGCAATGGGAATAAATTTCGTTACGAATAGGAAAAGTAGAGCAAATAGTTAGCTACTATCAACTGTTCCGTGACAGACTTGTCCTCGTCTGATGCTAGATCAACGACGACAACAACAGTTCAGGTATACATGTTGACCTCGTAGCACAAGATAGTGGCAGTATATAAGGATATTCAACAGTTAATTCAGTATGTAACGGAAACCGAAAATCTAGTAATCATGGGACATTTGAACGTTGTTGTAGGGGAGAGAACAGAAGAAAGTATTATAGGTGAATATGGGCTTAGCAATAGAACCGAGAGATGAGAAACACTGACATTCCGAACCGTAGAGTGTCGATTACTGCATCTTCTTCTTATGGTCACCTCCCCTTTTGCAGCCCTTTCCGGGACATGTGAATGGGGGACTAGTCTGGAATCTTTTGCCATTGGAGAGATAACCGCGACACTTTTTCATTTACAGATCATATGTTCTGTGGACACACATTATGTGTCTTTAATGCAGTGATTCCCATTGTCTTCTGCATCCTCATGCCATTGATCATTGCTGACCCCTCCGTCTTTTAGTCAGTTACACACTCGAACGGCAACAGAGTGCCCTGAACCTCTGTCCGCCCGCCGCCTTCTTTGACAAGGCTTTTGGTAGAACAAGGGTGGCTTCTTGTGGGGTAAGTTTTTAGCCCCAGTTTCTGACAATTTTTTTTTCTTCAAAATTTAAGCAATGTCTGGATTTGAACGTGGAAGCCATAACGGTTTAATTGCTAGTCAAAAATGCTACCAGTGAACCACGCTTAGGCTACTCGGCACCGGTCTCCACACTGGACACCCAAACAAGGGTCGACATCTCTATTCCTCACGCATTTTGGAAAGTGGGGTGATTATTATCACTGAATAGCTATCTCATGTACTACTTGTTAATAGCTGCAACGTCAGTGCTTTCATGAGTCGGTCAGTCGGCAGAATGCGCAAAAGGAGAGCTTTAAGAAAAATTTCAAGCTGTATGCGAATGTTCTAAGCATATACCAGTGTGCTGGAGGAACGGTAAAATAAAATTCTTGTAGTCAGATTCTGGTGCTGCAATTGTAATTTTTTCGTTGCCTTTCCACTTATCATTTTTGGATTTTAGATTTCTGAGAGCTGTCGACTCGGCAAAAGATGGACCCACAAGTACGTCTATCGTTCCCTATCATATGCTCACACAGGTAACAAACGAAGGTTGCTATGCCTTCAGCTCTCCACTTTCGGCTGTTTTTTCGCAGTTACTAACTTTCGTCCATTTTCTAAATCACCATCCAAACACACATATACTTTATTGTAAACAGGAGACTTTTTGTGGTTTTTGGCAGGTTAGTGCAAGGATATCCTTAACGGAATTAATGGTTGACTCATCACATAACATAATTTATGGTGGTCAAATAAAAGCAAAATAAAAGGAAAACACTTACAAAATTAACAATGGGCTGCGTCTCCCACACTCTGCATGAAAAATGGAGTTATGTTGATGTAGGTGTAGAAATTTTGCAGCCTCCAACTCCGATCTGTCGCAAAGCAGCAGGAAAGGAGCCTCTTTCGACTGAGACCTAAACTTAACAGCGTTGCCCGGGTAGCTGTTTGTAGCTGTGCCTGATCCTTCATACACATGGAATTTATTTTTGGCTTATATAGCTCATTTGTGTACAAAGTTCGAAATAGTATTCAGACTTACCCTTTGAATCTAAAGAATGACTGTGCTGCTAAGCTTCTACGTTCTTTTATCCAGAAACAGCTCAGTAGAACTGAGCGCACTCAGACAGTTTTCTCTTTACTTATTCTGATCATCACTAAACCGACACACAAAATTTTAGCACACCGCAGTCTGACTTTTAAAACCCTTACAAAAGAATAGCCCTGACTAACAATAACCTATACCCTTCAAGAATCACTTACCTCACAAAAATCTTCGCTACTTGAACTACTGCAATACACGAGCGCCAATACTGCCAGCTGAATAAAAGATTCTAACTACTGAAGGCACTAACTACTGATAGAAACCTAGATAGCAAAAGAAAGATTTTGATAGAGAACAAACAATGTATTTACCTTAATAGCGTTCAAAAAGCATATTATATATGTAAATTCTTGACATCTATTTTGACAAATTTCCTTTTTCTGACGGACACACTTCCAGATCGTCCAGTCATATTGACATCTCAAAACTCTGGCATCTCTCTCCCCACATCCAGCTGGCGGCTCCCCTCCAACTGCCCAACGCTGTGGGCTGTTCACATCCAACTGCCCATCACTACACTAGCGAATAATCCAATTGTGAGTCCAACCACCCACAGACTGCACATAGAGCACTCAGCGATTTTAAAACAGAGCGCTACATGGCGTCACCGAAGGAAAAACCTAAACAGCCTCATTACATAACCCCTTGCTCTCCACAAAAAATTTTAGAAATTGTTTTGAGCAGTGGCCAATACTTATTTGCTAAAATTTGTCATATTAATGATAGCAAATATATCAGAAGCAGACACTTATTGATACACTGTTGGTCAAAAGCAAAAATTGTCCTCACAGTCCACAAAGACAGTACTGATCATTCATCACAGCGGTAATTACAGTTAAATGCACAAAGTCTGAGCAGTAAAAGAAAATCCACATGGAAGTAGTGGATTTCCATGCAGTCTTGCAGAAGTAGTGTTATCCATCCAACGGAAAGTCGGTGCTGACTCTTGACATGCAGACAGGTAACGAGCCACAACAAAGCAAACCCACAGCAGAGTCAGTTGAAGTTTTGAAGAATATTGGTAGATAGGTCATCACTGAGCAGTCCCACAGTATTTCTTGTAGAGATAATGGTATTAGTGGACAGGTGCAGACCCACTGTAGTCCTTGTAGAGATCACTAGTAGCCATACATAGCGACTGTGCGGGTGCACAATCACCACCGAAGAGCCTTGCTAGTAATATAGCAAGTCCATGAACCACCGCTTGTGCAGTCACAAACCTTTTGGATTGTCCTTAGAACCAGCAATGCTGTTAACCAGTCCCTTACTGAATTATCAACATGCGTGAGAGCATTAACAGTCCTACTTTTTTAAACTTCTCACATATTTTGCATTTACTATGACCAACAGAAGTGTGTGCAATGAAATGAAGCCCTACTATATACTTAATTTGATGAACTGGTGTCTAATTTTATTACATGAGAATACAATTACAAAGTTATAAAAAGCATCGTTAAAAGTATAATGATAACATTAATAGTAATCCAGGCATTACAGAAGAGTAGAAATAAGCATATACATGAGTATAATAAGGATTGCAACATAAGTAAATAAAAGAACAAAATAAGAATATTAATTAGCACATAAAACTGATACATAATCATAAAAATGAAAGCATAACAGAATAAGTAATATTAAACATGTTTTTCAAACAGGTCGTATTTGAGGATAACAGTACTCCTCATCATAGTAAATGCAGCTTAGTATTAGAAAAATTCCACAATATAACTCTTATCAGATAAACACATAGACAGGAAGAACATAGACACACAAGGGTACATGTAAACACATATCGCAATAACACCAAAGGGAAGGACAGGGTTTGTTTTCAGTATAACATTTAGTACTGCAGTATTTATCATATTTCATTTGGAAACAAAACTTCCTGTGCTTCTCAGAGAACTCCCTTAGTTCATCATTATTCCCAAAAAGTCCTGTCTATGCATGCTTTCTGTATTTTTCTGTATTTTTGCATATTCATTACCTTCTTATTTGTTTTCAAGAAAATCCTATCTAACCCTGTTGTCCCTAAGTCCTACTTGTCTGTCCATGTCCTCTTTCACAATAGTTATTTCTCATTGTACAGTACTCATTTTGGCCCAAATATTTTTTTCATATAACTCTCAATGCATTCTTTCCCTATTCTTCATAGTTAGTTCCTTATATAATATCCCTCCTCTTAAGCTAACTTAAATCTACTGAGCTCAGATGCATAAACTAAGGGACAAGGCAAAGCAGCAGCATGAACATTAACACAAACAAGAAGGAGAAAAAATGCAAGGTGGCAAAGCAAGCAGCAATAAATATAAATTAGCAAAGCAAATGAAACATTACAACTAATATGAGATTATGTGCAGCAACAATAATAATAAATCAGTAGTAAAACTGGTTTAACAGAGTAATACAAAGTGAAATTCAGTAGGACAATGACTCACAAACAGCAGCAGTAAAAGGAATAAACTATACCTAAACAAGACAAAGCTCAAGCAGAAAAAATATTACAGTAAAGATAGGAAATGTCTAATATCTATGTCACATCTTAACACAAGAGTGATACATCACAATGGCTTACTCTACGAAACAAGTTACCAAGTTGTTAAAAAAAATATGTATGCAATTCCTGTGAAGGGAAATGTCTATTTACATCCTAAAATCTATATCACATCTCCTTCCTACAGTTTGTATGTTTCCTAGTGCTCCTCTTTTTTTAAGAAAGTAGATCATAAGATTATTATTTACTAGATCTGTAGACAGAAAATATTTAGATTAGTGCATGTAATAAATTTTATTTTAACCAATGCTGCAGCGCAGCTAGAAACTAGATATCAAACAAAATAAGCAAGTATATACAAGGCAAAGTATAAAGATGTCATTCACAAGCCATATGGCACTTCATAAGGCAATAAAATCTGTCAACTAGAAAGACGGTAGTCATAATCAGGTGTGTAGGTGTAAAACATTTCTCATCATTTTATAGGCATTTCAATAAATATCAGAAAGCACGAGCTCCAGAGTGTAATCATATGTTGTCAAGTATGAGTGTGTCATATTTGTTCAAATGGTTCAAATGGCTCTGTGCACTATGGGACTCAACTGCTGTGGTCATTAGTCCCCTAGAACTTAGAACTACTTAAACCTAACTAACCTAAGGACATCACACACATCCATGCCCGAGGCAGGATTCGAACCTGCGACCGTAGCAGTTGCACGGTTCCGGACTGCGTGCCTAGAACCGCGAGACCACTGCGACCGGCTCTCATATTTGTGATGCTTTCTACACAGAAATGTCAATAGCTAGGTTAATGGCCTCTTTTTCCATATCTGTGCCTCTGAAAGGCACACGCTAATGGTTTTTTTCCAGGTGACTGTCATGCAGTTGGGCACCCACAGTGCATTACGTCAAGGTCACTTACCTTCTTTACCGAAATATTTACAACAGCAGTTTCCACTACAGTGACTGTCTCATATAAATACAAAAAAGGGCAGGTTGAAAATTTATGTTAGAAGCGTGTAGAAACAAAATCTGATATATAAGTGTCCAAAACATTTTGTCAGCATTGTGGTACTCATATTCACATGTACACACATTTAATATTTTAAAGTACGATTCTTGGTTTCCAACATCCTTTCCACAAACCAGAGCCCCTAAACACTACTCATTATTCCTTACCTTATTACACATATTCATCAACACTTCTTCAGTATTTCATCATAATAAATATGTAGCATAAACAAATTCCTCATATAGCATCATCCATTGATCATAAACCTACCTCAACACCATAATTAACATTGTCATCATGATAACATCATCGTAACAGATCAATCACATCTCAAAATCGTCATAGCTTCTTTCAATAATTTCAAAACCTAAAACAAACTTCTCCGCTCATTTAATAGTGTGATCTACCTCATTCAAAGCTCTCATACTATCACAATGGTTCCAAAAAAATATGAACAGTTCACAAAGTACAGACAAAATACAATTTCATAAATGTGAAGTTATCTAACTGCCTAACTGTGTAAACATGTGTCACTGATGTAGTAAAAAAAAATGTTTGTCGCTATGTTAAATAATCAGATTGCTGTGTAGTTCTGTGTTAGACAAATATGGCAATAATGTGTAAAACTGAATAAGCAAATACCATGTTAGCTCGGGCTCCTTGCGCTTGCCACAAACTTAGTACACAAAGTAAACATGTATCCCCTTGAGTGTTAATGTAATTATACCCCCAGGCGTTACAGATTACAGCAATGGAATTAAATGTATCACCAAAAACCTTCTTTGTATCTTTGTAATTCAAGAATCTTTCAAAAAAACATGTTTTAAGTACAAAAATTAATTACTCAAATTCGTGTCCTGTAACGCTAAACTGTGTGTCTTGCTGTAAGATAATTTCTGTCATTACTTAACGGTAAAAATGTGCCAAGTGTCATATTTGTCGTCATCCGTACGCAATTTCTATAGAAGTCAATGTACTTACCTTGTCATAAACAAATCGTAATGCCATGCGTATAGATGTAGTTATTATCTATATTACCGTGACCAAGAAAGTACTGAACTGTAACATATTTTTGCGTTGCGAAAAAGGCTGTCTCATTGTAGCTATTCCACAAAGGTTCCTACTAAAACATATTTTACTTTATAGAAGAATGTAGAAAAACTGTGCAGATATAAAACAGATACAGCACAAAAGCAATAATGTAAATTGTGTTACTCATTAATAGCGACGTGACATAATCGTGTAGCTGTCAAATAGACTAACCTCTGCGTCATTTGTTATCTCTCAGAAAGTACTTTAAATCCAGAATGTCTTTTCAAGTAATCCAAAATTTTGCATTAAAATATCATTATCAGTATATGTTCTAAGTATGTAAGCCTTATAGTCATTATGTAATCGTGCAACTAACAAGCAAGAATGTACACACAATAACACTGTGTCATCTGTTCACTGTAAAAATGCATTTGTAATTACTGTCTAAATGAGTTTCCTATTTTCTTGATTGGATAGTTAACTTCAAAACAGTGTTGCATGTTAACAGTTTCTAAGTGTGACAAAGCATACTAGTAGCGTGAAGTAAAACAGTTTATGGCAAAGACTAAGTTAAAAATCAGGTTATCTCTCAATAAATGGTTTTACATGTGAAATGTGGTGTAATACTTTAGTCTTCCTAGTATTCAGAGTTTCATCTTGAACGCAATTATCATTTGGTATACTTCGGTGCAGAATACTGAAATTTTTCTCTAGGTTAGCTTATGTTATTTTTCTCAACCCCACCCGGCGCACGTGGCTGCCTGCAGTGCAAGTCATTGTCTATTCCCTCTTTGTTGTCACGCGTCATTACTGGGATCTGAAGATCTAACTTCTACAAATTCACCTTGTCGAGAGGCCCCTGCCCTGTTCGAATCACGCCAATTTGGGTTAAATTCTGGTCTATTGTTAAGATTATATTGTCTGTCGTCTTGTCGGTAGTTTCCATAGTTTCTTTTCTGTCGGTCACATGGTGGAGAATTTCTCCCGGAGTCGTAACTGCCCGATGGACCGTTGCTTCTGAATTTATTATGTCTCCCTTGATAATTATAGTTTTGGTTCCCATATTGTCTGTGTCTATGATTGTCTCTGTCATAGTCATTACTGCGGAGAGGTGATCTTTCCCTGTAATTATTATTACTCTGCCAATGGTTGTCATACGGGTGGTGTCTGTTTTGGTCACGATTTGTGTTGTGGAAGTACTCTTCTCATGTGCAGTTATTATTTCTGTCGTCATGAAATTGTGACGGTTATGACCTGTAATTTTTGCTTTCATATTTTCGGATCCCGCGACTGTCAGTGTCTATTTCCAGTTCTTGCAACAGTCCCTGAAAAGCTTCGATGTCGTCTTTGCAACGTCCTGCCAAAATAATGTCTTAAATGTTCCGGCAACTTAATTAAATAAATGCGAATAAGTTCTGAAGGGCAGTGCGGGTTTGACAGATACTGATTTTTATGCAACTTGTCTTCAAAATGTTTGACCAGACTAGAAAATTCAGATTTTAAGAAATGTTTCATCATTATGATGCTATGTTTTATTCGATCTCGAGTAACTTGAGACCAACATGTTGAGAGGAAGGCATGATAAAATTCTCCTTCACTGTTACAATCGTGAATGACCGATCGATTTTTACAGCTGGTTCATTCTCTAAGTAGCCACATATAAATTCTAATCTGTGCTCTAATGACCAGTTGGGAGGAAAACAATGAGAGCATTGATGAAGCTACGCTTGTGGATGAATGTCGTTGCCAGAATTCTTAAATGTTTTGAATTTAAGTGCAGTAATTAACAGCTTATAGTCAAAATCTTCATGTCGGCGAGTCGCATAACGGTCATTGTTACGTCGTGTCGGCGGTTCCATCTCAAAATTTGGTGCACCTTGCCAATTTCTTCCAAAATACCCTGTGTTGTTGCTTTGTGACTTTTCCTTATTTCTGAATCCCTCTTCACTTGTCGGAGCGCGAGTGTCCTCTGAAATATGTAATTCTTGTATTATGTATGACAACTGATCTTATACTTCCCGCATGTCTCTTTTGTATTGTGTATTGATTTGATTCTGATGTTGTTTAAATTTCTTAATTTTTTCATACTCTTCTGTGTCAGTAAAGGCTACCGGTCGTTTGTCATTCAGATCATCATCTACCTTCGTAGACAAATTATATAGCTGATCCGAAAGTTCGACTACTTTTTCCCATAACGCGCTTACCTCCTCCTTGTGTTTTTCTGAACCAAGTTTCAGAGTATGTGTTTGTGTCGAAAGTGTATGTACTGTGTCACTTAAGTTTTCCTGAGATGCAACTGAGTCAATTTTAGCTTGCAAGGTGTCGTGATTTTCAGGTACATTAGTTTGCAGTTCTTTTATGACTGCATCTTCATTCTGTAATGCATTTTCATGCCGAGAAAAAATAGGTTGAAAATGCTCACAAATATGTGTTTTTAAGTCATTACAGACTTTCTGACATTCAGATTCGATGTTATGCAACTCAGTAGTTAAACCTTCAAGCATTGTGTCTAACTCTTGAAGATTTTGTTCCATCGTGTCTAACTTTTGAAGCTTTTATACCATTTGTTTCTGATTTTGTTCAAGCGTTGTGTCTAGCTTTTGAAGCCTATGTCCCATTTATTGCATTAATTGTAATAACAATGCACTGGTGTCTGAAACATGTTTCTCAGTGATATTCGGCAGTGCATTTAAACCGGCAACATTCGCATTTTGAGAAGCTGGAAATGTATCTTGACTTAATTGAGAAAACTATAATGATGCAAAACCTGAATCTACAGTATTCGACAGATCTTGTCCTGTCATTTCGGATTCCTGAGGCGAGCTGTTGCCGACCGATCGATCAACAACACTACCCGGTTCACTAGCTGGTTCACTATCTACACCATTATTTATCGCCTGGCCCATTTCCCTATGCACAGTTACCAAATTACTACTTTAAATGGCTGTTAATTCATTACACGGTGGTGCTGATAAGCTACGCTCGTCGTCACTATCATTTCTCAATTTACTTTGGAGCCTAGCACTACGTTTTTCACAAGCCATAATTAACAGGTATTTCACACGATAACACAGAAAAGCACAATTTGAAGAGCAAAAATAACAAAACACATTAACATAGCACTGAAAATAATATTTAATTAATTGCAAGCACAACTGCGAATTTTTTGGTGCAAATCTGCATGCATGCCACAGCTGTTTTACTGCACAACAATGAAAAACTACAACTACAAAGGAGATTCTCTCTACAATTACGCGCTAGCAATAAACAATAACGACACTAATTACTGAAAAAGAATGGCTGTGCTGGTTAACTTCTGCGTTATTTGATACCGAAACAGCTGAGTAAAACTGAGCGTACTCAAACAATTTTCACATTACTTATTCTGATCATCATTAACCTGATACACAAAATTTTAGCGCATCGAAATCTGACTTTTAATAATCCCTACAAAAGAACAGCCCTGACTAATAAGAACCTATACCTTTCAAAAATTACTTAGCTCACAAAAATCTTCGTTACTCGAACTACTGCAATACAGCGAGCACCAATACTGCCAGCTAAATAAAAGATTCTAACTACTGAAGGCACTAACTACTGATAGAAATATAGTTATCAAATGGAAGATTTTGAAAGAGAACAAACAATGTATTTATCTTAATAGTGTTCAAAAGTCATCATATATATGTAAATTCTTGACTTCTATTTTGACAAATTTCCTTATTCTGACGGACAGACGTCCAGATCGTCCGCTCATATTAACATCTGAAAAATCTGGCATCTCTCTCCCCACATCCAAAACTGCTGGCGTCTCACCTCCAACTGCCCAACGCTACGGGCTGTTCACATCCAACTGTCCAACACTACACTAGCGAATAATCCAATACTGAGTCCATCCAGTCACAGACTGAACACAGCGCTGTCAGCGATTTTAATACAGAGCGCTACATGGCGTCACCAACATAGAAACCTAAACAACCTACTTACAGTATGGTTGGGGACATGCACGAGATCTTGTTTGCTTCACTAACACGGTAGAGAGTCATTTAGATGTGGTCGAGCTAAAAGGAAGTGACACCACGATCCACGCCCACAATACGTAGGGTCCGGCCTTGTTTTTTGTTCATGGTCACAGCAAAATGTGTACACACGATAAACGTGAGACATTCTAAGTTACACTCCAAATCACGAAGTGCTGGCAATGGGAGCCAGTTCACTAGCGATATTCAAGGATTCCGAAGCCGCGTCTCTCGGCAATATACTTCCAGGAGCCCGGTTGGTTAAAACTGGATCGTGCTAGGAGGCCTTAAATCTAATGGTCTTGTCACTTCCAGCGAATGCCACAGCGAGTCAGTGTTGTACGACAGCAGGTAAGTTGTTCACACGTGCAGCTGATGTCGCCGGGTTGGCACAGTGTAACCTTGCGCGAAGTACGGGGCTAGAATTTGTAGCAGATGTTTGCGGGGACACCTGCGAGTGAAGTGGAGTTCGAGTTCTGTTTGGACTTTAAACTGAGTAGTGACACGAAAATGTTTGCTGGTCCAGATAATTCTCAGACGAGATTACGGGTTGTGTATGCTCTGATGAAAGTGCTGTCTTTTCTATCTGAAGTTCAACGGGCACAACAAGAACAACTCGCGTTATTTGGGAATTTGGATTTCGCCATAGTGCTTGTAGATTTTCATCGTAACAAAATAAGAGATAACCCAAACGGGTAAACGGTGAGACTAACGGTTCGATACGCAAACGCTTGTCACTTTTGGTATTAATGTACGACGCCGATTAATCTTGTTTGGTAGTCTGACGTTGTTTGAGAGCATTAATCCGACGTTGTTTGAGAGCATTCTGTTCAACTCTATATTGTGAGTGGTACTCTCTGTGGTCAGGCGGTTCTCCGATGTTTCAGTATTTTCTTTTGGCTGAGTGCCGTTAAGTTTTGTGTCCACATGGTGATGCTTATTGATGCACTGCTTTTAAAAATTATGTGACCGGGCACATTATTTCTTGTTAATTTTTTAAAATTGTTTTAAAATCAAATACATTGTATTTTATTGCTCTGCTCTTGGTTAATATTAGAGATCTATTTTCATAAGAGAAAAAGAAATTTTTGCTAAACTGTGATTCTCCCAAGGTGCTTTTGAAATCATGCTCTAGGAAATTTGTTGTAAGCTTTTAATGCGAAATATTTTGTTCACATATGGCAAAACCTTACTATTTAAGAGCAGAATTTTATGCAGTGGGGTCTCTAATTTAACAAATGTGTTAGTTCCGTTACTTGTTTGTCAGATCGCATTACCGAAGAAGGTGTTCCTCCTTCACTTAGAGTGTAAAGAATGTAACTGCTTATTTAATTTTAAGTCATGTGTTGTTAGCTGTTCCTTATGTGTGGTTTGGATCAGTGAATAGTGTGATCCAATGAGAAGAGAACATTCTGGATGGCCAAACCTGGCCGCTATTTTTGAAGCTGTTGTTAAATATTGTTTTCCATGGAGAGACTGTACCTATCTTAATGTTTAAGCTGTACATGTAATAAAGAAATATTGTTTTCCCATTGCTGCCCTTTATCGTTATTTTCAAATTTTAAAGCTGGCAGTGTTCATTAGAGTTACTTGACAAAATAAAATTATGTAAACATGGCATGTGCCTATTTCTCGATATGTAAATCTGGTACCTTCCACTATTGAAATGTGTGTACTATCTTGTGGGAATTTTGAGACAGTTCACAGTGAGTAAATGACGGAAACATTAGTTGTTTAGCTACAATATAAGTTGGCAATGACATCACATATATGTCCTTTAATAAATACACAATACTAATATTCATTCATAAATAGGTATTTCGGAAGAGAGAGTGACAGCATACGTCAGTACTTGGCAGTGGAGGTCCCACTCAAACGTCCCTGATTCCAAAGACCCAGTAGTTACGACAATGAAATTGCACCACATTGCAGAGCATCTCAAAGAATTTATTTATCATCAATACACCTTCACATGTGACCCATTTGTAGCACGAAGGATATCGAGTCTATATTCAATGTCTTGCCAAGTTCTTTGTAACATTTCCTCTGTTATTGTTACAATTGCATTAGTGATACGATGTCGCAACGTAGGAATATCGTCCACTTTGGTCGCATACACGCGGTCCTCCACGTATCCCCACATGAAGAAATCAAGTGGCGTAACGTCGGATGAACGTGGTGGCCAGGCAATGGGCCCTCCGTGTCCGATCCAACGGTTGGGAATTTTCCTATCCAGGAACTTGCGAACAGCCGTTGACCAATGCGGCGGAGCTCCATCTAGTTGAAAAATGATGTTGGGTTGCAAGTCTTGTATCTGAGGGTACACAGACTGCTCCAACATATCCAGATACACTGACCTATCCACTGTTTGTTCGGCAATGAAGAACGGTCCAAGAATCCTGTTGTGCATTACCCTGCACCAGACGTTTAGTTTAGGGCTATCACGAACATGTTCAATGACACTGTACGGATTTTGCGAACCCCAAATCCGAACATTATGCCTATTAACATTTCCTGACTTTTGACTTACGTGGGCTTCTGAGAAATGTTTGTTTGATGTCCTCCAGTGTCTCTTCTGAAACTCTGTAATGTGCACTGACAAGATGTTTCAGAACACTTCCTGTTGCCAGAAACACCACTACTTAATTGTTTTCACATCAGGTGGATCACATTCATACACACGACGATAATTTCTTTGCACAGTAATCGGCGATTTTGCTTCTGCAAACCACACTACTGCTTGTGTGCGCTGCTGTGGAGTCGCCATTTTCACTTCATGCGACCATGATGCACTCTGGCGACGATACTTGGCACTTCGGACTTGGGGATATGAATTCTTTGAGATGCTCTACAATGTAGTGCATTTTTCACTGTCGTATCTGCTGTGGTTTTTCTCTTCTGGGTCTTTGAAATCAGGGCGGTTTGAGTGTGACCGCGTGTAGTAGGATAACTGAATCATTCGTTAAAAGTCTTTATCACCGGGTCACACTCCTATGCATAGAAATTGCTGACAGTCCAAGGACAGACGACACTGTTTAAGAGTTTTATCGAATCATATTGTAATTAATTACGCAGTTATAATTTACATCTTTTTCATACCTACCACTACAATAAAAACAAATCACACTGTACGAGTTCTAGGCGCTTCCGTCTGGAACCGCGTGACCGCCACGTCGCAGGTTCGAATCCTGCCTCGGGCGTAGATGTGTCTGATGTCCTTAGGTTAGTTAGGTTTAAGTAGTTCTAAGTCCTAGGGGACTGATGACCTCAGAAGTTAAGTCCCATAGTGCTCAGAGCCATTTGAACTATTTTTCTGATGACAACAGACAGGCAAAATGTTTATGGCTGTCGTGTTGTAGGCTGGATAGAATACTATCGTTATCTGAAATCCCTAATGTACTACTACAAAGTCTCTGTCCAAACAAACATTCCAATGAAAATATTACGATTGATTGCGCAACTGTATTTCTAATTTTTACAGTGACTTCTTACACTTGACTGATAAGAAAAGATGATCACTTAGCCGGAAAGTGCTTTTTGAAAACCATTGTCTGGACCTTGCATAACACCAGTGTTTCGAAACAATATCGCACATCAGTTCCTAGCCGGTGGACACTGATATATCACCTCTCGAGAGCACTTCACGGGCAGTAAATGTGAGAAACGTCTGCCCTGATTACCACTCTTTCAACCTGAACGTTTCGTCCGTTTTTTTCTGGCTACTTTACAAAATTTACACGACGATTTTGGGCGATCACTGGTTTCTCCATTTTAGCTTGTTGTAAAGCAGAAATTGTCGTTTTGTAGCTTCTCTTGTCACCGTATAAAAAGATTGCACGTTGATAAGCACAATATGAAGGATCAGTAATATGTGTCGTCTAACTTATACACTGAGGTGACGATAGCTTTGGGATAGCAATATGCACATATACAGATGGCGGTAGTATCGCTTCCGTAGGTTATAAAACGGCACTGCGTTGGAGGAGCTGTCATTTGTACTCAGGCGACTCATGTGAAAAGGCTTCCGACGTGAATTTGTGGCCGCAAGACGGGAATTGACAGACTTTGAACCAGGAATGGTAGTTCGAGTTAGACGCATGTGACATTCCTTTTCGGAAATCGTTAGGCAATTCAATATTCCCAGATGGACAGTGTGAAGAGTGTGCCGGGAATACCAGATTTCATGCATTGCCCCTCACCATGGACAACACAGTGGCTGAGGGCCTTCATTTAACGACCGAGAGCAGTAGCGTTTGTGTAGAGTTGTCAGTGCTAACAGAGAAGTAACACTGGTCAGATGTGTCCCGATTTCAGCTGATTAGAGTTTATGGTAGGTTTCGAATATGGCGCAGGCCCCACGAAGCCATAGACCCTAAGGTGTCATCAAGGTTGTGTGCAAGGTATTGGCAGTTCCGTAAAGCTGTGCACTGTGTTTACATGGAATGGACTGGGTCCTCTGTTCAAACTGAAACGGTCATTGACTGGAAATGGTTAATTTCGGCTACTTGGAGACTATTTTCAGCCATTCATGGACTCCATTTTTATCGATGAGAGTGTATAATATCACCGGGCCACAGTTCTTCACGACTGGTTTGAAGAACATTGTGGTTAGTTCGAGGGATGATTTTGCCACCCAGATAGCCCGACATGGATCCTATCGAATATTTATGGGACATAATCGATAAGTAAGTTGGTGCACAAAATTCTGCAGTATGGACGCCTGTAGAATCAGCATGGGTCAAAATATTTGCACAGACTTCCAACGGCTTATTGAATCCACTTCTCGTCGAGTAGCTGCACTAAGCCAGGAAAAAGGAGGTCCGGTACGATATTAGGAGCTATTTCATGACTTCTGTCATGTTGTATTTACATGCACTTGATAGCACAAAAATTGACCAGCGTAATTCGCAGCCAAACTTGAAGTCCGGTACAGCACTGACGTGAATGAAATGCAAGATGCCATATTTTCCTATTTAGTTTGAGGACATGCAGAAGAGGAAATATTACTTCAAAAATTATTGGAACTTCATCTTGTCAGTAATCCAGATCTGCTGCAAAAAGGCAGAAATTAGAATATGCTGCTATTAACTATAGATATAGTGCATGTGAACTGAATCTAAATATTTTGTCAATGGTCACTGTAAAGTGTAAGCTTTATAATTATACACCTAATGTGCCCCACATTCGAATCTATGCTAATCACTTTTCTTTTTCTTTCGCCATAAGGGGCACATTCCTCCGGTTCGACAATTTGTTCTCTGTGGACCCTTCACTGTATTATATGACACATATTTTGATGATGTGCAGATTATTTCCCACAGTCACATTATTCATGTGCCTTACATCGTCGTCAACTGGCTATTCGTGACAGCGCCATTCCCTAGTGGAGGGAGGTAATCTGACGGCGTCGGTGGCCAGGATATGGTTTGACGTTCCTGAGCACCTGTACGGAATAATGAACTTATCAACATGGCACGGCAAAGGCAGGTGCAGCTGAAACATACAACTTTACTGCAGTTCCCGGGTCGGTGGACACGGTTCAGTTGAGGTTCGGAAGGCCGAACTACTTAGCAAACCTACGGCCATAAAGAAGATGATCCAGGGAGACGAACTCGCTGCTGCTACTGCAGCTAAGGGGGCTTGGTCCATTTCACCTCCTGCCAGTTGTTCAGTCCCTTTGCGCGCTGTCACTTTATGTGTGACTAGGAAGGCCATATGTTGGTGGGAGTCCCAGTGAATGGAAGTGAGAGACAATAAGCTACGTTCCATCAAGACTCCTTTGCGACCATGGATCACCTCATTCCGCTCACGACGGTGTGAAGAATTCCATTGACACACGGCTTCCTCTTACGTCTGGAGGAGCCCCCAGTATGTCAGAGATGCGGTACACAGTTGTCAGTACGACATATTTTAAGTGAGTGCGTTTTGTATGACGACCTGAGGGTTGAATTGGGTCACCGACAGGATCTTACCTCTATTTTAACTGATAACGAGGCGAGTGTTGTTCGTGTCTTAGAATTTTGTGCGGTGGCCAGGATTCTTCCCAAAATTCTTGATGTGCAATCTTAATGTGTCACAGAGTGGCTGGGTCACGTAATTGTTTGTAAGTCGTCATTCACCCACGCTTATTTGTCTCTTTCTTAACAGCATCTTTAAAGGTATTTTCTCCATGATTTCATTTAGTTATCCCGCTGTGTGTTGCTGGGGTCTTATTACGGGCTTTTCTGAACCTCACCTTCCTGGTATTGCTTTACGTTTCCTGTGGTGAGATCAAACGTAGTTTTCCAGTTTATTGATCTCCTTCTGTAGATTATGAAAACCTTCTTCCGTATAACATTAATGCAAGGGTGCCGATGACCTAGCTGCTAGCTGTTTAGCGCCCTCCACCATAAGTCATCACTATCACCCGTGATGATTGTCGACTCTACCGATAAGGTTTAAGAGGTCAGTGTCTGTTTTGAGCGGTGAAATGTGTTATTCCCAATGATTCGGTGTCTCCCAAAGCGCATGGTGGTCAGTCACGAGTATACAGGTTTCAAGGTGCCCGTTTCGCCCCAAAATGCTTCCATGAGACATCTCCAGTGGTCTTGTGTCTTGTGGCAGTGGCAGTTTGGGGCTGAATGTGCTTCCGTGGACTTGGAAAGCTACACGGTATAGATGGTCGACTTGATGATGGGGAGTGTGACCGACCATATTATGAGTGAATTTGTTGTCCCTTCAGTGCGGTATCTATACACTGAAGTAGTAAACAGTTTCCGACAGTACTGGTCGCCTATACAGATGTCAGCGATGATGCTGTCGTGATTTGCAGAACAGAATGAGCTTTTCCTCGCTTGACCTCCTTCTGTGTCAGAACTAAATCCTACTGAAAACGTATGGACAGAAATGAAATGAACTACGTGAGAAAACTTGCCTGACCTCTGTCCAAGAGCCTGTGAAGATTTCGGGAACGCCACCCTAGCTGCCTGGGAGGAGGAGGCAGAAAATGAGGGGTTTATTACCTGCCTCACAGACTTCTGACGGAATGTTAAGTGGTGAAGAAATCACATGTATCTTTGTGAGGACCGAAAATATCTTGATAAGAATCGTAAACTGTTCATTCTATTAATTTCATAATTTATGTTGATTACACAAATTAACAGGGTAACGCAAAGAAAATGCACTAAGTTAGATACGAGCAAAACCTTGTCCCATGCAGTTGCCTACTATACTTCGAACTTTGCCACTTACTTATGAATGGATTATGGAACATGGTACAGTTCCCGGCGTTTAGACACTTCTTCCGCTCTTGACTCCACATCACGAAATGAGTTGTATCGTTATGTTATCAAAAAGGTGTTAATCCTTCTACTACACCTACAGTTACAAGTGTTATTTACTTTATCAGCATGTACGTACACCACGTCGTAATGTGACTGGCTCCTCCTCAACATGGAGGGCAATTCAAATTTCAGCTACGACCATTTTCTTCTCTCTTTCTTTTCCCTTTCTGTACATTGTTCAAAAACACACTCAATTGACCGCGAAATAAGATGATGAAGTGTGAACGTGTCCTGTAGGAATACTTTTCAATACTGGAAATATTTAGGTGCCTTTCTATCGTATTCTAGATTAGTATATGAAACCAAAAATTTTGACAGTTGCCAATAGAGGAGTAAATTTATACTTTATCCTCTTCGTTTATAATCAGTGACCAGTAAAAAAAATAAAAATCATTAGTTTCTATTCTTTCATTTGCTTCCTCTTAGCGTCATCCGACGACAAAAAAGCCAGATGCTACGGAATTAGCAATAGTTAGCTGATTTGACCCTCGTTGACCGGAAACCACATAAATCAAATGGTTCAAATGGCTCTGAGCACTATGGGACTTAACTTCTGAGGTCTAATGTGTAGAACTCTATTCGCATGTGTTCCGGTCTCGTGAAATTTTCATGTCATGTCTCTTCGTCTGAGGCAGTAGGTATTTCCTTAGTGGTCAGGCAGTGTTCGCTTACTCTGAATCTGTACTCATCTTATTTCCTATCGTAAGAGCGTCTCGGAGTTTGGAAATTAGTATAAAGGAATCCTTAATATAGATTCAGAGCGAGTTGTTGGAGAAACTAAACTACTGAAGTCGCAAAAGGTGGAACGTTTTTCAAGTAACCTTTTGGCTGCCGATGTCTAGTTTTCTGATAGTTTCACTAAATCATTAGCTTATTATTCTATGAAAGAAACGCTGACAATTTCTTTCCCCTTCTTGTATAAAATACGAAAGCCAACGACCTGAAGCAATCAGAACATAGAACCGTAATCTTCGTCAGTTACTAATTAATAGGATTTATTATTGTAGAATTGTCAGCTTCAGACATTATTTCGTCCTCTGAGGAAGAATATTTCTATCTTATAGTTCTGAGGAGCATTGTAGTTTCAAGGTGAGCAGACATACACTCACTGACAAAAAAAGCGAAACACTCAGATGACATGAAAATGATTAGTCTCTGTTACGGGTAGAAAGAGAACAAGAGCGCATGAGTGTTTTCGTGCTTAGTATTGTTATCAGGCCTGGTAGGATATCTAAATGACGTGAACAGCGTCAAATGCTGAATGATCACGGTGAAGGACGCAGATATGCCATGTACTCTCGTGGAATGGCGTCATCGGCACCTGAAAAAGTTTGAAAAGGACCTCATTCAGGTTCTCTATTTGGCCTCCTGGTCGAAACGTGTAATATCCAGTATGCGAGGCACGCGGTTGTGAAACGGCCCTATGTTTGACGGTATGAAAATGCGAGGGCAGTCATGCTCGTCTTCAGGGTTCCCATCGATCACATCTGACCAACACAACGGTGAATCATCGTGTTGTGTACCAGGGGCATGGCAGTTCCTTCACATATGCGTCTGGCATCGCAGAACAAGTAATGGACTCCTCAAAACTCCGTACCAGTGGTCGGAGACTGGCGGCAGCCGTACTAGGGAATGAACGTCCCACGTGTAGGCTGCCGCTAGCACCACAATACAAATGGCTGCATTTGGAGTGCTGTCATGATTTGGGAAGCAGGGGCTGCTGTCGAATGGTGTCGCACTCTGTTGTGTAATGAATCACGTTTCTGCACTAACCCTGGACAACCATCGTCGGCGACTATGGCGGCGAACTGGGAAGAGACCAGAATCTTCCAGTGTCTTGGCATCGCGATGTATAGAGCCTTTGTGCATGATCTAACGTCACGGCTGGTAGTGTCTGAGAGATCTCTGACGGCACAGTGATACGTCAGGTACTGTATATCCTGCGTCTTCACGTTTATCTTTCGTGTGACACTATCACGGTTCCACTATTCAACATGACAATGCTTGTTCACACTGTGTACGTGCCGCTATGAATTGTCTGCGTGACGTTGAAGTACTTCCACGGCCACCAAGATCCCAGACCTCCTCCATACATAACATTCATACGACCAGCTAGGATGTGACCTAACATACCGACGATTCTTACAGTCTGTCGTCCCCCCCACCACCACCACCATTTGGCACGCAAGGACCGCTCTGAGTGTGTGTGAAAGTGTTTATGCTTAGACTTCTGGCCTCGCCAGGTAGGGAGCATGGATAGCAGAATTGGTTAGACATTATTTGTGGATTCCTGGAGGAGTTTCTCTACCGGGTAATTTAATTTAATGAGAGTAGGTAGCCTACTTCTAGAACAAACAGCGCGTTCCCTGTACTATTATATTACTTTTATTATTATGTTGTTTATAAAATGATTCAGGATAGAAATTGTTTGCTGATAATTAAATTTAAAGAGAAGTCACATGAAACTCGATACAAGTGTCAGATAGTTATAGAGACATTTCTTTGCTACCTGATAAGTTAAAACAAACAAGTAAAAATATAAGTAAACACTGCAGAAATGAATTCTGCAACGTACAATGCTTAAACAACATTAATTAACGTAGTTGGACAGTTTTTTCTAACTTCATTCAACATTACTATCTTGCTTGGCTGAACGCAACACAAAGGATCGTTTAGTATACTACTCCAAACTAAACACTTAACTGGGTGGATAGGCACGCTTGTGACGTACTCCCTGCGCAATTGCAATTTGCAATGCGTCATGTACCTTTGCTGCTTGGTGTGAATTGGATGTGCGGGATGCCCGACGACTAGATCTACTCCGTGCTGCCTGTAAATCTATAAAATTGCTAATTTGTGGCAGTAGTGTCAGTCATATACCCTTACCAAGTTCTTCTGCGAAGCAGAGCACTGTTTATTCGTAGTCTACAATGGCTGTATACACTGACCTGGTTGGAGGTGTGATTCCCTCGTAGTTCTCGCAAGAATGTATTAACTATCAGAACTCTTCTCCATCTCTGCATTTGGAGAATATACGAGTCTCTCAGATGATTTAACAATGATCCATTTAGAGTCTATTGTGATCAAAGCGAAATCAGAATAAACCTGTCTCCACTCCCCACGGAGCGTCACACACTACACGTATCAACACAACGTTTTGGAGAGGGAGCTCTTTCTTGTCTGCAAATTGTAGATATCGAGCTACCTCTCCTCTCTGTTTGAAGAAAATTGCCTTCCTCCAAAACTGGAGTCTGCCAACCAAACTGCTATGAACAGGAATTCTCCCACTCTCAAAACATTACTTTCTACTTCCAGTCGTCCTTTCCTGTAACTCAATCCCCGTAAGGAAATGATGTAAAGGGTGCAGTCTCCCTTCTCTCGAAATTTTCAGACTGTTCCGTCAATGAGAGAGCATTCTACGAGAGTACCAGGCCTCTACTGACATTCATATACATATGTATACATCATGTACTGTTCACGTGACTGCCGCATGCTCCGAAAATGCGGACCAAACAATTACTGTCGCCTCTCCCTTCGACATCTGAGACCATAAACGCACCGTTGGCCTTCTGTGGCGAAACAAGCTACGTTACTCTGTCATAGACCTACGCTGCGTCGTTTGCGGCTGCGATGTTTATGACCCATCCCTGTCCTGCGACACGGATCTGCAAACTGGCTTTTAACGAAAAATGTTGCGTCGTGGCTCGTCACCTCCTCTCCTTTCCAGGTCTGCGTTGCTACCGAAATTTATGTACAGTACATGCAAATGACAAAAGGAATTACTTACTATCAAATCAGCAAAACACACTTTCATTATTATATGATACGGAAATTAAGTTTGTTACGGTCAAAGTATGACATGTGACACATCATTCGAATAGTTTCGTCGAGGAGATGCACATGGAAGGTGGTAAAATGGACTGTCACCGTATATGTTGCCCATGGAAGGCGGTAAAAATACCATCTTACAAGCTGGATCCCAGTGCCAATATACAAGCCAGCCGTGAAGTTTCATTTCGTTTACTTCTCTCCTTCTGGATGCTACTTTTTTTAGTTAGACAGTGTAAATGACATCATATTTTGGCGGATTCTTGGATTGTTGCCCTTACTTTGTTATTTACTGTCAAATTTAGTGGATTTATATGTTAGACATCCTTTATTCATGTGGGTTTTACCAGTTAAGAACATTCTGTTAGCTTGTACTATGTGTGTGTGAGCCTCTGTTTGAGAGGACTTCATGTTTGCAGTTGATGGGACCTGAAGTGATGTTATTTAACAATGTCTTTATATGCTACATAACTGGAGAAGCGAGCTCACTGCAGTTCTATAAGGCGCAGATGGTGGTAAGGATGATTCCTAACAATTTTGTTATAGTTCCCCCGTAGTCGACGTTTCATGATTGCACTCGGCTTGTTGGCTCATCCTTGTAATCCTAGCATCAGAACAAATTTTCGTAAGCATAATATAACTGGAAAGACAAGAAGTGAGGAGATCATATTCTTGTTAACAGGCTTGATGAAAGTTTCCCAGGCGGCATATCAAGCCTCAGAAACATCATATGTGTTGAAGTATATGACATTTTTAAGGCGGTCCTTTCGTAGGATAATAATGTTAAGATAGACAGTGACATTGATACTTTCGATAGCAGAACTCTATATGCTGAACATACCAATGCTGTGTTCCATATTCTTGCTTTTCCCATATTCAGACTGAACAACAGAAGTAGGACTGTTTGTACTCATCGAATAGTTACGCATGAGATACGAAAGTAGCATGTGACAGTCACAAAATGAAAGGAACCTTTAGGGCGGAAGAAACAACCACTACTCTGAAATAAAATTTAAACACTCTTGAGTCGTGTCGCGAATCGAACTATCGTGACAGGTTTTAGTGCACACTTATCTTTGGCTCAAGGACCACCACGAGTGGCTTCTAAAAGGTCTTTGGCGAGCTCCCTTGGTCGCAGACAGTCCGCTGAGGAGGCAATTGCTGCCTAGCAGGAAAGCTCATTGGGTGTCGAAGCAGCTGGGGGTCCCGGGTTGAAGGCTGCGCTCTTGACAAGAGACGTGCGGGCCGCGTTTCGCCTTAGCTGGTGGTACAGTGGTACGAGGGACCTTTTCCACCACGACTTAAGGAACATTGCCACAAACCGCCATCTATGGCAGAATCCTACTCTATAGGACGTCAAGGAACCGCTATCTGAATGTTCACGTCTCTCCGTTAATACCCAGTGAGAAGCTTTTGAAGTGGTTGTTTACATTCACCAGTGCAGCAGCGCTGTACTAATTGCAATTACTCCACTTAATACCAGCAAATGTCTTGCAAGGCGTGCTGACTTGGGCAATGCTCGTTAACTGGGCGGACGTCTGAGAGAATCTGATACCCGCTAATTGTCATCTCACTACCTAAATCACTTGATTTGTGTGACTAGGTTCCGACTGCCTTGATAAATTTTCCTTCAAATTACATGTTTGCTGTTTATTGCGTTGGTCATTGGGTGAGAAAAATGAATAAGGAAATACATCCTGAAACGTCCCCTTTGAACAATTATACAAAACTGGTCTATGTGAAACGTCCTCTTTGAACAATTATACACGAATGTGCTTAAACTGACACACAATATCTTTAGCGCAACGCAATCTGACTTCCAAAAATCCCTACGAAAGAATGGCCCTGAGTAACATTAATCTATATGTTTCACAAATCACTTACCTCACAAAAATCTTCGTTACTCGAACTACTGCAATACAGCGAGCGCCACTACTGCCAGCTAACTAAAAGATTCAAACTACGGAAGTCACTAACTACTGATAGGCATAGTTAGCAAATGAAAGATTTTAATAGAGAACAAACAATGTATTTACCTCACTAGTCATAATATATATAGCAGTTCATGACATCCAGTCTTACAAATTTCAAAACTCCTCCATCTCTATCCCCACGTCCACCACTGCTGGCGGCTCACCTCCAACTGCCCAACGCTACGCGCTATTAGCATCCAGCTGCCGCTGCTCAACACTACAATGGCAGACAACAATGCAAACTAAACAAAGACTGCGCACGGCACAGCCAGTGATTTTTATACAGAGCGCTACATGGTGGCGGCGTTACCAATAAAAAAACCTAAACAGCTTACTTACAGTCCTAATATTTGGTAAACATTGCAGTTGTGGTCGCTGAAAAGCTTTGGTGTGGCTTTCAACGATTCATCTGTGTTGTTTGTGGTTGCTCCTGGCGGAGTTCGTCCAGCCTGGGCTCTCTAAACTATTAACAGGATTGTTTTATTAAGCTCGGTAGTGCGGATTATGTGAGCAAAAATTTTCTACTTATTGCAAATGCGGCGAAATTGTGTTAACTTGTTGCAGTTCTGCTATAGCACCTGGTACCAGGAAGTTTTACTTGTCCGTTCTTGTATTGTAAAACTGAGTGGTACTGAAGCAAGGCGAGTGGTTAATCTCCAAATCTAAATCGTAGAGTGTGAGATTCAGCTGTGGGAACTCGGGGCAGAACGGGATAGCGGGGCACAATGGGAAATTTCTCTTTTCTAGACTGGACAGTGCTACAGCCTGTTGTATGGACATGTAACCATTTCTCCGAATGGAAGGGAAGTTAGGGCAGCCATTTTTATTTAGTTTGAAGTGCGAGATCTAAGTGAATTGTTGTCCGTCACGTTACCGCTTGCGTTGTTCTAACGTTTAGTGAATTTCAACGCCAGGTAAGCTGTTAATTGTATACTCTAAAATGACACATTCCCTTAAAGTGCTTGGAATTTGTTATACTTTAGTTATTGAATGCGTTTAAATACGTCAGTTATTACACTCCATAAAAGCTGTTAACCTCAAAAGTGCTCTTGGGGCGGAACAGGACGGGGCAGATTGGGATAGAGTCCCGTTCTTCCCCGTCATATTTTGATGCAAGTAGAAAGCAAACTGTATTCTTTTTTATTTCCCTCTTGCTGTTCCAGATGGTGCTAACGTACATGAAAAAGACTGCTTGACAGCAATGGGACGTAAAAGCGATGGAAATGGCAGTTTCAGCCGTTTCATCTTCTCAAATGGGATTTTTAAAAGCATCTAAGCAGTTCAACGTACCGAAATCAACATTGGAAAAATATGTGCCCAAAGCTACGAATAATCCTGACTACATAATTGATAAATCAGATGGGAAATTTAAAAAGGTGTTCACTGCAGAACAAGAACATGAGCTGGTAACATACCTCAAGTCAATGGGAAGCAGACTTTTTGGTATAACAATGAAAGATTTCAGGTCGCTAACCTATCAACTAGCCGAAAGAAATGGCTTACCACACAGATTTGATAAACAAACTTGTTTAGTTGGACAAGGCTGGGTTAAAGGATTTATTACGAGGCATCCTTCACTGTCTATTAGCAAGCCAGAAAATACTTCTGGTGCTCGAGCAATGGGATTCAACAAAGTAGTCGTCCCACAGTTTAACTCTCCCAACCAACTATGTTCGCCGAACAACTCAGCTTTCCAGATGTCGCTGGAGGCTGTCATTCCAATTCCAGTAATCTGCCAAAATACTCGACGGAATACAAGACGCAAAAGAAAAACTGTCGTATTAACAGATTCTCGTTATAAGAAGGAACTGCAGAATGCTGTCGCACGTAAAGTAGGCATACAGAAAGGAGGAGGGTGCACAAATATGAACAATGTCAGGTCAGAGGCGTCAGGTGCAATGCAGCTTAAGGCAAAAATATCAAACTGAACAAAAAACAAATCAGAGGACATCAAAGACCTTAAGAAAAATAAAAGGAAGAAGATGATGGAGAAGAGAGAATCAGAGAGAGAGAAGGTGCTGAGTGTCTCTACTGTGGGGACTTCTACTCCGTTTCTAATGAAGACTGGGTCGCATGCCAGAGGTGTTTCAAGCGGGCACACAATTCATGTGCTGGCATAGACAGTGAAGATGATTTGTGACTGTTGTCGAAAGGACTAGTAGTTAGTGGTTTGGTGGTTATTAAGCATTGTACATTTTTCAGAATGACAGTAAAATATTTTCTTACTTTGAAGAATTACTTTTTAATGGTTTAAATTACACATTCCTTAGACTGAAGTGCCTTTTGTACAACTCTTGTCATAGTTTAATACGATATTCGTAATTCAGATTCAACGTTTATGCAATAATTTAATAAAAAATACACTTATCCCATTCTGCCCCGTGAGTGAGGCGGAACGGGAAATATGCAAGACTTTCTTTGAAAAATTGTAAAAAATGCAAAATGTATTTTCAATTAAGGTACATTTAGGTTAGACTACAATGTCTTTTTTATAACTTTAAGAAGTGTTTCCTTGTGTTCCCTTATTTTACACACATTTTTAAACATTAAGTATCCCGTTCCACCCCGACTTCCCCTATTTGTTGCCACACTGTTCTGCATCTTTTAATTTTATTGTGTTTGTAATAACAGTCTTGTGCATGTTTTAGATTCAGCTAATTTGGGCTCATGGCCATGTTCTTGTAGAGTGTCACGGGTTCCACCTCATGGTGCGAACCGTTTGCAAACCAAGAGATTTCTCAGAGTACTTTGTAAAAGTTTCAACTTCTAATTTCATATTACAGTTGTTGTTCATATCTTTTCTTAAAACATTCTTCAAATTGATTTAAATTTCACTGGATTTGGCCAGTTAATTTTCAGTTGGGTGTTACTGTGAATTCATGTGAATTATTTCACGCACTGCTAAAACGTCTTAAGTGTTGTCTGATTTTACTTAAAGGCCTAAACCATTAAGATTATGTAATTTTACTCTCAAATGCTCACTGGTGCGAGGTATATTTGGTGAATTACTTCATATCTAACCCTTTGGTTTTGGGGACCATCCTTTTAAGTTTGTTAATTTGGTGAATTGTGTGGAATTTTGAAATTTTAACAAATTGTAGTTCAAATTTGCATTAAAGAATGACGTTCAATCCCCATTTGCCCAGGGGTTCCTTGTCCTTCCTAGAAGACGTGTGTTGAGGTGTCTCAACTCTGCGAATGTTCTTTTCTGCACGTGTGAGGGATAAGTACCCCATACTTTGAAAAGCAGCCTTGGAGGGAAATTACCGACTCTAGAATTTGCTATGCAGCGACTGTTTGACCTATTTATGTGGCTTCTTTTGTCCAAATGCCTATGTTTTATGTAGAGGTCATGACACGTTTGATATTTCAGTTTCGTAATGTTACTCAATGCCGATCAAAACACAGGATATAGTGATACATCTCATAAGATAATCTTTTAACTTACTCTGACGTATTTAGACTATACTTACATATAAAGCACAACATACTAGAAAATATCCATATTGATAGTCTGTAATTCTTATCTGCAATGTTCTAGTCCTTTGAGTACAATTTCTGCACCGATGTGTTAGTTCTGTTAGTTCACAAAGAGATGAAATAACTATTCCAAAATAGGGTACGTAGTCCATACGGAAGGTCTATTTTGGCTCCCATCCACGTGCCATTAATATCCCAATACTATTGAGCGTATGAGAGAAACTTTGCTGTTCACCGAGAACAATCTGCTACGACAGAATAGTCGTCATGAGGAGTCCTGATGTAACTGTAGTGTTCCTTTCAAACGGGACCCAGGGACGTTCGTTAGAGGTCGCAAGCTAGCAACGACATTCCGTCGTTTCGCAAGGGAGCTTGTCCATAAAAAAAAAAGTCTGCCACATACATAAGCACACAGAACAAAAGAGTGGACTGTCTGGTACATATGCATTCTCGCACTCTGGCCATCGGATCTTATAACGCCCAGACATTTGTACCCGCCTGTGGTAATTCCTCTCAATTTTTTTTTTTTTTTTGATTTTGATTTTGATTTTACTGTCACCGTGTAGGGATGTTTCGAATTGAAATGTGTCTTTCGCTTCACATTCCTCGCTCTCTCCAAATGATAAGAGTTACTTATTGGGTTAGCCATTAAGCTGCAATTTTTCAGAGAACAAAACACGGCTTAATCTCCGCGCCTCCATCTATGCTATACCTCTGTACAATCTCCCTGGGAATTTCGGTGTCACAGTTGTCATTGGGTATTCAACCCAGAGCTGATGTGCATTTCCCAATAATTCATTTATTGTGTTGCTGATTATAGTAATTCACATCAGTTAATTGCCGTATCACCTTCACTCTCGTAAAAATGGAATATAGTACCGAATATTGTCAATCCCTAGAATTGTGTTACTGCAGTAATGTGCCATTACACATTTTACCTCGTGTATATTGTTACTGAGTGCACTCAAAGTTGTTGTTGCAGTCTTCTGTCCGAAGAATAGCATATCGTAGACTTGCTACGCTCTGGGGAGAACGATAACTCATGACTTTAAGCTCCCCTCTCCTACCTACTTGGCTTTTATCCCGGGTCGCGTCTTTGATACTCTGTCAGATGTTTACACAGCTGCCTCGAGAGATACGTTGACTTTCACTGTCCTCGTCAATTGCAAGAGAAGTATCGAAAGTGTCATATCACCGCTGTAGCTCTCAATGCAAGTTACTTATAACTGCTGTTATTTTTGCTTCTTATGCTGCAACACTGGGTCTGAAGATGCTGATAATCGCTGCTGAAACAGATAATTGTAAAACTAAAACCTGTGACTGTTGTCTGGTTAAAGAAGAAAAGAGAATTATTACATCAATTACGGCATTCTTACAAACAAGAATTACGTCGTATTTCACAAAATATATGCGCAGCTGTTGCACCAAAAGGGAATGCTTTGTCCTTCGGCTAATCTTCACGTTGCTTTAATTACAGCCGAGTGCTTTCATTTACGCGATCCAACTAGGCCTATTCCTAAAAGGACTACGAACTACGCATCAACGTTTTGGAAGATTCCCACCTGCATTTTATCCGTGATACCTTCAGTGCATTAAACAACTGCAGAATGTCGTATAGTTGCAGGTCGCAGTTGAACGAGGACGACGATTTAAGAGCTGCTGTAGATGATGACTTCTGTCATATCGCCAGAATTTTGGTGATAAAAGTTTTGAAAATGTTGACTGCGCTTTACCACAACACTTTCTTTACGATAATAATCAACAGGTGGGAGAGCACACTTTCTGAACTTATGTTTATATAATGAATTCAGGTTGTGCTGCCTTCGACACGTTGTAATATAAACAAAAGAAAAAGAAAAGAGAAAAAAGCAAAGTACGTTACGCTGGTTGTAGTCTATTTTAAATGACATTAATTCGAGCCCCACCCGCCTAATACGCAGACTCCAAAACCCACAGCTTCCGTGGATGTACATACCTTGCAGTAGTTTTCTGTGTAGGTTTACTGGACCACGGTTTCTAAAGATGTTTGAGGTATTTTTATCTTTCTAAATAAAGAACAAAACTCTGCTTCTGCATCATCTACATCCATACTCCGCAAGCCACTTTACGGGTGTGTGCTGTAACCAAAATGAAAGCAAAAAAATGGTTCAAATTGCTCTGAGCACTATGGGACTTAATATCTGAGGTCATCAGTCCCCTAGAACTTAGAACTACTTAAACCTAACTAACCTGAAGACATCACAAACATCCATGCCCGAGGCAGGATTCGAACCTGCGACCGGAGCAGTTGCGCGGATCCAGACTGAAGCGCCTAGAACCACTCGGCTACTTCGGCCGGCCAAAATGAAAGCAACACTAAGGAAATATACACGTCTATCTCGCTGCATCAGTGTTGCCAACTTAACGCTAGACAAAAACAATAAAGCGCCAAACTGAAAATAGACAGACATCTGTAACTATCAAGCGTCTGTTTGTACACCTGTCAATAGCGTGTCAAGACTGACACCATAACCACCATTGCTGCCCAACTAATTTCCCCTATTCCCCCCCCCCCCCTCCCACGGACACTTATTTGAGGCCACTGCTTTATTTTATTGGCTAGTGACGTCATTCCCAAGGCGTCAGATAAGTCTTACCTCAGAATTACGCCGTATATTATGAATCTAATTATGATGTAAATTCACGTTGCTGTCTAATTATGTAGATAATTCAGGGCATCCAAATGACATTGAATCCCTCGGAAATTGTCACTTTGATCGCATGAAAATCGTCTTTGTAGTATATTGATTGAACCGATTTGAGACGTGGTAGAATGGCTACAAATATACTACAAAAAAGTCACTAAAAAGCCAAAAACATCAGATAGAATGTTATCGTGGTGTTTATCAAGCAATTCCGTGAGATCAGAAGATTACCAAACTGAAATTGAATTTTGTGTAGGTAACTACTACAAAATTTATCGGAATTGAGGTAGTCTGGCCCAATGTTTCGAACTCTTCTACAAAAGAAGACAAGATGAGCAGTGGTCTCCTATCAGGTCTTGCAAAAGTATTTCATGTAAATCATGACCTACAAAACTTTTATGACACTGCAAACAAGACGCAGTTCTGACTTCCAACGCATGTCAGCAGATCTGGAGTTAATTCTAAAAGAGAAACCAAATAAGAAAACTGTAACCAAACGAAGAAAGTTGATAAAGTAAATATAGTGGCGGAAAGTGTCTATTACGTTACATCATAAACAAGTATTATTACCTAGAAAATTTAGTTATAGTCTACAAGGCAGTTTTCATCTGAGTAAATGTATGTGTATTAGATCGATTAGTAGCAATGGATTTAGGAATTACGAAAAGAGCAGCGAGTTCAATAGAATTGTACCAAAGCGCTACCAACTCGTATTCTAACTGCAATGAATTTATTCCTCATAAGATCCCGTTGATTGGCAGTTGCCGGAGATATAATTACAACACGGTCGTACAAAATGAAGCTTTATCCATTGATGTGTCTTTGGTAAATATGTGCAGTTCTTTCTAAGAATCGAATACAGCAGGATTCCTAGCAATTTTCTTTGAATGCCTACCTTCCACTGGTAACCTCTTACTTTATATGACAATGATGTACTCAACTAATATCATCTTTCTCAGTCGTCATGTACGTTCCAGTCACGTTAGACTCACACGTCTACCTCACATGTTTCTCCCCTGTTTCTACAGCGATTAGCTGCTGTGATGCTACAGTCCATGTACGACACACTTTCACCCCAGCAGAGCAGCAATAACTCATAAAACTCTGTTTGATAAATTCAGCCACTCTTGGTCCGAAAATGATAATTGTTACGTTCAGCGAGTCCTATCAAACAATTTTTTTCTCCTACGCTACCTCTGGTGACCTTATGAAATGGTAAACATAACCTTCTGTTTCCCTTCTCCTTCAAGCGACAATAGTAGCAGGGACCATTTGTGTAGAATGTATTTGCGCCACATTATATTCCATCACGTCCGCACGCATACGTAACCCCCATTTACTTACATCGCACACACGGGCTCAGTAGAATGTCTTGCATATGTATAGACGAGTAGAGATGAGTATAGACGTGTACATCATATTCCAATACACATAAATGAGACATGAAGTTTAATATAGAAACGAGTTACTGTTTAGTACCAGGAAGAATAATTACCAATTTGTAAATAAATGTATAGGTCGAATTACAGCACAAGACAGCTCTTTGAGGCAATTTTCCTTGTCTATTACACCTATATTAAAACTGCAAACCACTGTGTACCAGCAGCGTTTATTTTGTTTCTGCATTTCTGTCTGCAGACCTTATGAAGAAACATCAAGCGCTCCCCTGTTCCATAAATAAATGACTTTTCGTGCACCATAAAATGATTTACGGTAATAGCTTTTGGTATCTTACCTACCCGGGGAACTTTAAGGGATGATAAAGTCTAAGAACATATCCAAAACATTTTAGTTTTTAATTCAAGATCAGAAACAAAGTTCTTAAAGCAGCCACTCTGTGTCTCATAGGAGCATTGAAGTCACTTGAAGAAATCTAGGTTCAGGTCTTCTGTAGTACTGAATGTTCCATTATGTTTCGTTTTTGACAAATGTAATAAAAAATAAGAATATGTCATTATATGGTTTATGGAGACAATTTGTTCAGCTCTGCGAAAATGTCTGAGGCTATTTTTTGGAAAATTTGAACCTCCTTTGGACCCTCCTTCTCACCCTAGACTCTTAAATACGAGCCTCTACATACATCAAGGACAAGATACAGGTATATAATAACGGCATGTTCACCACACACTGTCGTATCTAACTTCCTTCGAGAAAAACTTACTTTTCTTTATGCCAGTATGTACTATTTTCTGCTTTTATAAAGTGCAAGGCAGTCGGAAGTTACCTCTTTTTTCCATTTTCTGTGGTATGTTTATTTGAAATGTAGGATAGTGAGACTACCTTTCGAGTGGAAGCTGAGATTCAATATACCACAATGATAAGAGCGCACTGAACTTATCTTTGTAGTGGATTGCGAGATGAATGATCACCCGTCAACAGACGCGTTGCCTTTCGGTGGCGGACTGCGCAACCCGTGGCCAAAGGCTATCGATTTTATCTCGCTTGTTGCTGAAATGCGTGGCACTGATATAAATAATCATCCAGTGCGGCACAGTTAATTTCACTCTTCGGCAGACACAGGTAACTAGCATATGCGCCTGTTAACCGTTCCTGTGGCTTCAGCTATTATTTTAATAATGTTCAAATACGCTGCTGTTACATGACCCACCGTAGATGACGTATGCTGTTTCGTGTCTTTCTTGAGCTTAATTACTCACCAGTTCCGACCATATTTCGTTCATTGTAATGTGCACTGACGTAGAAAAAATTTTTCAGCAGATTCATCCCCCACATGTGTGAATATGACATTAAAGACGACGAGTTAAATATTTTGTGCTTGCAGAAATACTCAAATTGTATTGATAACCGTAATCTATATGCTACTACCATTTTCGACCTTTGAAGCATTTTGTAAACTGTCTTGCTCAATAGTTCACAACATTTTCTCTGATATAAAGATTCTGACCCAGTGTCTGCCTCCAGATTATATAGTACAGCTGCTTTTAGTAGACCTTTCGGCAGTCACTCCTTTTCATGTCCTTAGACTGCAATCTGGTTTCTGTACAAGTTGTAGATGTCCTTTCGCTCCCTTTATTTATATCTGACATATCTTTAATTATTATCTTCACTTAAATTACGGTGGGGAACATCCTGCTTTAAAATTCAGTAAGCTCCGTATATTTCTTTATTTGGAAATTCAGTGAACAGAAGTTATTTTCATCTTGATAAATTGATTATTGTTGCCGTCGTCTTCATCCCTAACACTGTTTTGAATGTCCTTTCGCGCTGGTCTGTCTAGTGAAAGACTCGTCATCTCTGCATAACTACTACAACCTACTTTAAAGTATAGACTTTACTTTCATGTAGGGACCGATGACCTCAGTAGTTTCGTCTCTTAGGAATTCACACACATTAAAGTCTAAATGTGATCAGTGATGATGTCAGCTTCCATCTCGAAAGCTTGGCTGTGTAATCAATGAGCGCTTGAGAACTGATTTAGGGTCCTCAAGACATTCGCCAAAATTGAAAAATAAATAAGTAAAATAGAAACAAACTGCAGCCTTAGAAACTATTTTTACGAAACAAAGAGACACGCAAATAAAATGCTCTATCGAAAAAAATGAAGACGATTGTGAACATCTGTTTGAATCTGCTTACTTTTTCTAAGTTTTTGTCTCCGTCTACAACTTTTACCCCCTCTCTCCCACACTTCCCCCCGTTAGCAAATTGATGATTCTTTCCTCGGGATGTGACATGTGCACCGATCCATTCTTACAGTCATGCTTCTCCTCTGCTTCCTTTATCCCCTGTTTTGTTCAATACCTAGTTATTTATTGGATCTAATCATTTAATCTACAGCAATGTTCTGAAGTGACACATTTCAAAAACGTCTGCTCTCTTCTAGTCTGAACAGTTTGTCTTCCTCGTTTCATTTCCGTACAAGGCTACAGTCCAGACAAATAACTTCAGAAAACATTTTCTAATATTGAAAATTATGTTAGATATTAACATATTTCTCTTTTTTCAGAAAAACGTTTCTTACTAGAGCCAGTTTGGATTGTATATCCACTCAACTTTACCCAACGTCATTTATTTTGCTATCCAAATAAAAATATTCATCTACTACTTTTAATGTCTGAGTCCCTTACCTAATTCGCTCTGAATCTCCTGTTTTTATTCGACAACATTTCTTTATTCTTATTTTACTATTGTTGACCAACATTCTATAACCTCTCTTCAAGACACAATACATTATGTTTAACTTCAGTTCCATGTCCTTTGCTGTCTCTGGCCAAATTGTAACATCACTGGGAAACTTCAGTATTTTAATATTTATAGAATATTTTCTCTTTTTAAATTCTCTAATCTTCCTACCCGACTGAGGGTTCTAATATTCTACGCCCCAACCTGTAGAATGCCAGTTTTGTTTTTGCTAACGACAACATCCGCCTGAGTAGTCCCTGCCCGGAAACCCGAATGTGGGGCTATTTTACCTTCTCAGAATTTTACTCAAGAGGATGTTATCGAAGACATAGAACAGTTCATCCTCAGGAAATACAATGGCTCTAGTTTCCCCTTGCTTTCAGCCGTCCGCAGCACCAAAAAAAAAGGGCCATGTTGACTTATGTTACATGGTCATATCAGTCTGTCATCAAGATTGTTTCCCCTTTCCCCTTCAGGAACCACACGTTAGTCGGACATCTCAACAGATGCGCCTCTGATGTGGCTGCACCTACAGTGGGGCTATATGTATTGTTGAGGCACGCAAGCCACCCCACTGTGACGATTTTGTGATTCGTCGTTATCTATTTTAAATTACAATTAGATAAGGTTTTTTTCCAAACAGTAGTACTGATTAATAACCAAGAATCCTTCAGATGACGAGAACAATAATTTCATCTGTGGGACATTTCGATGACGACAGAAATTGGGTAATATAATATGAATATCAGAATGAACCAGTTTTCAGATGTTTTTAATAACTTATTTGAAAGACTTATCTTCTGTGCTCGTTGTTGGTGCATACCTTATGATCAAGTAACCAGAGCCGCCAGTGCATCTTTGAGTTAATTTGTCGTAAGCCAGGAGCTCCAGTCCCACAAATTCAGTAAATTGTCTGCAAACATTTAGTTCAGGAATCTGTGGTAGTAATTACACGTATTCTGGGGTATTTAGAGTTACTTCTTTTGTATGACCACGATGTTGATCGACCTAAATTGGAACGATCACATAGATAATATTGCGGTTAGAGCAAACCAAAGACTGCGATTCATTGGCAGAACACTTAGAAGGTGCAACAGGTCTACTAAAGACACTGCTTACACTACGCTTGTCCGCCCTGTTCTGGAGTATTGCTGTGCGGCGTGGAATCCGCATCAGGTGCGACTGACGGATGACATCGAGAAAGTACAATGAAGGGCAGATCGTTTTGTATTATCGCGAAATAGGGGAGATAGTGTCACAGACATGATACGTGAATTAGAGTGGCAATCATTAAAACAAAGGTCTTTTTCGTTGCGACGGGATCTTCTCACGAAATTTCAATTACCAGTTTTCTTGTCCGATTGCGAAAACATTGTTTTGGCACCCACCGAAATAGGAAGAAACGATCTTCACGATAAAGTAAGAGAAATCAGGGCTCGCACAGAAAAATTTATGTGCTCGTTTTTCCAAGGTGCCTTTCGAGAGTGGAACGGTAGAGAGACAACTTGAAGGTATTTCATTGAACCCTGTGCGAGGCACTTTACTGTGAATAGCAGAGTAATCAAGTACATGTAGATGTAGAACTACTGAATTCTAACTAACGTACCCTGCATCTTACGAACATACGTTTTGTCCATGTTCTGTGCGGTAGCAATGTCTCCATCAGGTTCTGAGCTGGAAGACTGACACTGTTCTTTGGCTTATCGAGTCCACGCAGTTAGTGTGCGACTCACGTTTCTCATTTTGAGGCAACGAGAACAATGTTGACGTCACACCGGCCAGAGTGATTGTGTATTTGCTTATCCTGGCAGCATATTTACTATTCAGAAGACGTACCGCGAACACGAAGGGTATCTCACGCACGCTTAGCACCAGCTGTCTGCGGCATTCGCGACACTGTGCATCCGGAATGGTTTCCTCTTCTTTTGACGCTCGGTTTTATGAAAGTGGGACATCGCTAAAGCGTAGTGCCTTCGGAGAATCCCCTTCGGGAGCTCTGTCGCTGATGAAAAACTGAGAGGTAACTGATCTGTATATTTTAATAACAGGTTTCGTGGAAATGTAAGCTTGCCTCTGTGTTGATTACGAAACGGCAGAAAGATAGGAAGAAGTCTGACATGTTTGATGAGTTTTCCCGCCGTCTACGATGTACTCCAGATTTGCAGTTTGAAAAACTTCTTCGACACTTCTCCCCCACTGATTCATATTAGGACTCTTGTTGTACAGAAGATTACTTTTTTAATCGGGTGCATCGTCTTAGCTCATTTCTCGTTTCTGCTACTTTGTTTCAGCCATGTCCTAGAGATACATTCAGGTGACAAAAGTCATGAGATAGCTATAGCCGGCCGTGGTGGCCGAGCAGTTCTAGGCGCTTCAGTCCGGAACCGAGCGACTGATACGGTCGCAGGTTCGAATCCTGCCTCGGGCATTCATGTGTGTGATGTCCTTAGGTTGGTTAGGTTTAAGTAGTTCTAAGTTCTAGGCGACTGAAGAGCTCAGATGTTAAGTCCCATAGTGCTCAGAGCCTTTTGAACCATTTTGAAGTTAGCGATATGCACATAAACAGTTGGCAACAGTATCGTGTACACAAGGCATAAAAGGGCTGTTCATTGGCGGAACTGTAATTTGCGCTCAGGCGATTGATGTGGAAAGGCGTCTGGCGTGGTTATGGCCACGTGACAGGAATTAACAGACTGAACACCGAATGGTAGGTGGAGCTGGATGCACGTGACATTCCATTTCGGAAATCGTTAAGGAATTCAGTATTCCGAGGACTACGGTGTCAAGAGCGTGCCGTGAATGATAACTTTCAGGCACTACATCCTACCACGGACATCACAGTGGCCGATGGCCCTCTCTCAACCACCAGAGCAGCGGCGTTTGCGTGGAGTTGGCAGTGCTGCAGAAATCAATGTGAGTCGTACGGCAAACGTCTCCGTCAGCACAGTGCAGCGAAATTTGGCGTTAGTGGCAGACGAGCGACGCGAGCGGCTTTGCTCACACCACGTCGCCTGCAGCGCCTCTGCTGGACTCGTGACCACATCGGTTGGACCCTAGACGATCAGAAATCGTGATTTAGTTAGATGAGTCCCGATATCTCGTGGTAAGAGTGATGGCAGGATTCCACTCTGGCGCAGACCAAACGAGGCCAGTGAGGCCCTGTGCAAGCTGGTGGTGGCTCCGTAATGGTTTGGGCTGTGTTTAAATACGGTCCTGGAAATTGAAATAAGAACACCGTGAATTCATTGTCCCAGGAAGGGGAAACTTTATTGACACATTCCTGGGGTCAGATACATCACATGATCACACTGACAGAACCACAGGCACATAGACACAGGCAACAGAGCATCCACAATGTCGGCACTAGTACAGTGTATATCCACCTTTCGCAGCAATGCAGGCTGCTATTCTCCCATGGAGACGATCGTAGAGATGCTGGATGTAGTCCTGTGGAACGGCTTGCCATGCCATTTCCACCTGGCGCCTCAGTTGGACCAGCGTTCGTGCTGGACGTGCAGACCGCGTGAGACGACGCTTCATCCAGTCCCAAACATGCTCAATGGGGGACAGATCCGGAGATCTTGCTGGCCAGGGTAGTTGACTTATACCTTCTAGAGCACGTTGGGTGGCACGGGATACATGCGGACGTGCATTGTCCTGTTGGAACAGCAAGTTCCCTTGCCGGTCTAGGAATGGTAGAACGACGACGGTTTGGATGTACCGTGCACTATTCAGTGTCCCCTCGACGATCACCAGAGGTGTACGGCCAGTGTAGGAGATCGCTCCCCACACCATGATGCCGGGTGTTGGCCCTGTGTGCCTCGGTCGTATGCAGTCCTGATTGTGGCGTTCACATGCACGGCGCCAAACACGCATACGACCATCATTGGCACCAAGGCAGAAGCGACTCTCATCGCTGAAGACGACACGTCTCCATTCGTCCCTCCATTCACGCCTGTCGCGACACCACTGTCGGCGGGCTGCACGATGTTGGGGCGTGAGCGGAAGACGGCCTAACGGTGTGCGTGACCATAGCCCAGCTTCATGGAGACGGTTGCGAATGGTCCTCGCCGATACCCCAGGAGCAACAGTGTCCGTAATTTGCTGGGAAGTGGCGGTGCGGTCCCCTACGGCACTGCGTTGGATCCTACGGTCTTGGCGTGCATCCGTGCGTCGGTGCGGTCCGGTCCCAGGTCGACGGGCACGTGCACCTTCCGCCGACCACTAGAGACAACATCGATGTACTGTGGAGACCTCACGCCCCACGTGTTGAGCAATTCGGCGGTACGTCCACCCGGCCTCCCGCATGCCCACTATACGCCCTCGCTCAAAGTCCGTCAACTGCACATACGGTTCACGTCCACGCTGTCGCGGCATGCTACCAGTGTTAAAGACTGCGATGGAGCTCCGTATGCCACGGTAAACTGGCTGACACTGACGGCGGCGGTGCACAAATGCTGCGCAGCTAGCGCCATTCGACGGCCAACACCGCGGTTCCTGGTGTGTCCGCTGTGCCGTGCGTGTGATCATTGCTTGTACAGCCCTCTCGCAGTCTCCGGAGCAAGTATGGTGGGTCTGACACACCGGTGTCAATGTGTTCTTTTTTCCATTTCCAGGAGTGTAGAATTGTTTGGGTTCTCTGATCGAAGTGAACCAATAATTGATTGTAAATGGTTACACGCAGACCACTTGCAGCCATTCGTGGTCTTCATGCTCCCAAACGACAATGGAATTTTACGGATGTCAATGCGTCCTGTCACCGGGCCACAATTGTTCGCGATCAGCTTGAAGAATATTCTGGAGAATTTAAGCGAATGATCCGGTCACTCAATCCGCCCGACATGAATCCCATCAAACATTCATGGAACATACACCTCCTAGAGGTAAGTTCGTGCACAAAATCCTGCAGCGCAATGCTTTCGAAATTTTGGACGGCTATTGTATGAATATCAAGAGCTTAGATGGAAACGCAGTGCTAAGCAAAGAAGGGAAAGCAGAAAGGTGGAAGGAGTATACAGAGGGTCTATACAAGGGCAATGTTCTTGAGGACAATATTATGGAAATGGAAGAGAATGTAGATGAAGTTGAAATAGGAGATACGATACTATCTGAAGAGTTTGACACAGCACATAAGACCTGAGTCGAAACAAGGCCCCGGGAGTAGACAACATTACATTGGAACTACTGACGGCCTTGGGAGAGCCAGTCTTGACAAAACTCTACCATCTTGTGAGCAAGATGTATGAGACAGGTGAAATACCCTCAGACTTGAAGAAGAATATAATTATTGCAAACCCAAAGAAAGCACGTGTTGACAGATGTTAAAATAACCGAACTATCAGTTTAATAAGTCACAGGTGCAAAATACTAACGCGAATCCTTTACAGACGAATGGAAAAACTGGTAGAAGCCGACCTCGGGGAAGATCAATTTCGATTCCGTAGAAATGTTGCAACAAGTGAGGCAATACTGACCCTTCGACTTATCTTAGAAGATAGATTAACGAAGGGCAAACCTACGTTTCTAGCATTTGTAGACTTAGAGAAAGCTTTGACAATACTGGCTGGAATAATCTCTTTCAAGTTCTGAAGGTGGCAGGGGTACAATACAGGGAGCGAAAGGCTATTTAAAATTGGTACAGAAACCAGATGGCGGTTATAAAAGTCGAGGGGCATGAAAGGGAAGCAGTGGTTGGGAAGGGAGTAAGACAGGGTTGTAGGCTCTTCCCGATGTTATTTAATCTGTATATTGAGCAAGCAGTAAAGGAAACAAAAGAAAAATTCGGAGTAGGTATTAAAATCCATGTAGAAGAAATAAAAACTTTGAGGTTCGCCGATGACATTCTAATTCTGTCAGAGACAGAAAAGGACTTGGAAGAGCAGTTGAACGGAATGGACAAAGTCTTGAAATGAGGATATAAGATGAACATCAACAAAAGCAAAACAAGGATAATGGAATGTAGTCGAATTAAGTCGGGTGATGCTGCGGGAATTAGATTAGGAAATGAGACACTTAAAGTAGTAAAGGAGTTTTGCTATTTGGAGAGCAAAATAACTGATGATGGTCGAGGTAGAGAGGATATAAAATGTAGACTGGCAATGGCAAGGAAAGCTTTACTCAAAAAGAGAAATTTGTTAACTTCAAATATAGATTTGTCAGGAAGTCGTTTGTGAAAGTATTTGTATGGAGTGTAGCCTCGTATGGAAGAGAAACATGGACAATAAATAGTTTGGACAAGGAGAGAATAGAAGATTTCGAAATGTGGTGCTACACAAGAATGCTGAAGATTAGATGGGTAGATCACGTAACTAATGAAGAGGTGTTGAATATAATTGGGGAGAAGAGTAGTTGGTGGCACAACTTGACAAGTAGAAGGGATCGGTTGGTAGGACATATTCTGAGGCATCAAGGGATCATCAATTTAGTATTGCAGGGCAGCGTGGAGGGTAAAAATCGTAGAGAGAGACCAAGAGATGAATAAACTAAGCATTTTCAGAAGGATGTAGGTTGCAGTAAGTACTGGGAGATGAAGAAGCTTGCACAGGATAAAGTAGCATGGTGCGCTGCATCAAACCGGTCTCAGGACTGATAACCACAACAACAACATATAACAGCATGGGTCTATATTTCTACATGGGACTTTCAACGAGTTGTTGAGTCCATGCCACGTCTAATTGCTGCAATACACCGGACAAAAGGTGGTCCGTCTCGATATTAGGGGATGTCTCATGACCGCTGTCACCTCAGTGTGCAATTTCTGTGTTATCCTTGTAGATGGGTTGAGTCACCCTGTGTCGCCAGTTATTCTCGGCCTCCCCGACACTAACTTTCCCTGTGCCCCCAGCTCCGCCGACATGCCGCGTGTAGCCGTGCTGTTGCTGGTTCTGACGACGCTGGCGAGCGCCGCCCACGGCGCGCCGCCCCACACGGAGGCGGGCAGGGCGCGCTACGACGGCCACCGCGTGTACCGCCTCCAGCCTTCCTCCAGCAGACACGTCTCCATCCTCCAGGAAATCCAGCGCCGATACCCGCAGGTAAGGACCCCAGCACCAGTGTCACTGTGGGCTGACATCAATTTACAACACTTCAAACTTCTTACAACGTACTCCAGTTAAGAGTTACGGGCTGATTGGCCGTCGACGACATACGAAACTATTCACAGATGTTGCGTCCTCATCTGCGGTAAGTACCCTCAGAACTGTGCCGGCAGTTGCTTCATAAGCTCGAGGAGGTGCAGCATTAGGAAACTAGTACGGAGGGTACAACCATACACCACGTCTCCTTATACTTGTCTGATGAAATGGTAAGTGATAGCTATTCTGTTGGCGCAAAGTTCGCATCCAGACTTCATTTAACTCAGCTTCCTCTTCTTTTGTGTTGAAATTATGAATGTTTGTAAATCTCAGTTGGATAGCTATCCAACAACGCAGACAAGTGATTTCCTAGCTACAGGGCTAGTCTCGCTAAATGTCATTGCACGTCCTTCACTGTGAAAGGCATGTTTCGCTACGATTGATTTATTAGTTTGTCCCAAGCTACAGTTCTTTTTATGCTCTGCTAAGCAAGTGTTCATACTTAGTAAGCCCCCCGAGGTATTTCTAGCACATGGCATTCGTATGTGTGGTTGCCTAATGTTGTCTTTGCAGTGGAATTCACAACCTACAAATAATTAAAAATACTCTGGCTATGACAACCTACAACTAGAGATTTCCACGAAACGAAGTATCATGTTGAGGTTTTACTTCGCTTAAGCAAAAAACCAATAATTCCCGTCTGAATCCTATTACAATGAATAACAACTTGGATACCGTAAACGGTTTATTCTCAAAAAGACATAGTGTCCAAACATTGTATAAATACGAAGTACACAATTCCAGATTCTACTCTAAATGCAATTTCGAGAAATTAATATTGTGTTGTGTTCGCCCCCCCCCCCCCCGACCCCCCATTACTTCGTGCGAATAAAGAGCTAGCTGCGTTGTACAAGAACAATGTTTTCTGAAACCATGCTGATTACGTATCAATAGATCGTTCCCTTCGAGGTGATTCATAATGTATGAGTACAGTATGTGCTCCAAAACGCTACTGCAAACCGACGTCAATGATATAGGTCTGTAGTTCAATGGATTACTCCCACTACCCTTCTTAAATACTGGTGCTACCTGCGCAATTTTCCAATCTCTAGGTATAGATCTATCGGTGAGCGAGCGGTTGTGTATGATTGCTAAGTAGGGAGCTATTGTATCAGCGTAATCTGAAAGGAACTTAATCGGTATACAATCTGGACCTGAAGACTTGCCCCTATCAAGCGATTTGAGTTGCTTCGCAACCCCTAAGGTATCTACTTAAGAAACTCGTGCTAGCAGCTGTTCGGGTTTAAAATTTTGAAATATTACATTCGTCTTTCCTCGTGAAGGAATTTCGCAAAACTGCGCTCAATAACTCCGCTTTAGCGGCACAGTCGTCGATAACAGTACCATCGGCACTGCGCAGCGAAGGCATTGACTGAGTCTTGCCTCTTGTGTACTTTACATACGACCAAATTTCGAGACAATGTTTCGTTGTGGAACCTATTAAAGGCATCTCTCATTGAAGTCCGTGCCAAATTTCGCTTGTCTGTAAATTTTAGCCAATCTTCGCGATTTCGCGTACTTCTGAACTTCGCATGCTTTTTCCGTTGCCTCTGCAACAGCGTTCTGATCTGTTTTGTGTACCATGGGGGATCAGTTCCATCTCTTACCAGTTTATGAGGTATGAATCTCTCAATAGCTGTTGCTACTATATCTTTGAATTTGAGCCACATCTCGTCTACATTTGCATAGTCAGTTCGGAAGGAATGGAGATTGTCTCTTATGTAGACTACTTGAAGCGTTAGAAGCACAATCTTAACTTTACTCTATTTTTATTAATTCACTCTAAATCGTTCTGAACTGGCAAGGTAGACTTGGTCAGAATTACACCAAACTTCGCCATTGTGTGAAGCACATGTTTGGCAGCTCTCAAGCATTCTTTTAGTTTCCTTATTGATTTAAAATTCATTTGAGGCCCATATTTGGTCAAAACTTTTTCGATGCGATCAATGACCTTGGTGATAAAAATGACGGAAACAACTTTTGGATTCGGCGGCTGTTATTCCTCATCGCTCCTGAAATTCTCTTTTCTGAGTGTAGCGCTCATTTCACCTCCTTATTGGGGTTCTCCTTTTTCTAAAAAAATTGACTGTAGATAGCCGAGTTCTTCTTGTACATAAACTGACTCGTATAGTGTATGAGTCCTATACATCACGGTTTCAATTATACATCTTTTTTATGGTAAGTGATGATCAGATTCCTTGTGGGGGAAACGACCAATGTCTGTTGCTTTCCGTTGCACTTTATGGACCAAATTTCCGTCCCAACATCCCATTACTGATACACACTTAAATTATGTTGCCTGTTGCTCTCTTCCTCCATCGCAAATTGAATATTTCGATTGACACTATTGACATGTATCTTGAGAACACACAAATCCATAAGTCAAAACTATAAAGGTATTATCCACATATCGTGGTTATACGTAAAGGCAATGAAATTATACTCCATGACAATTTTAACAGAAAGTAAAAGGGAGTTAAGCTTTTGGATACCGATTATTTAGCAGGAGGGTAACGATTGATTGTTTGTAATCGAGAACGGTGTCACCAGGTATCTAATACGGCGAGTTACGCAATTTTATTTTTCGTCACACAACTATATATGCAGTACCAGTTACGGCGCTGGTTAATCACTTCTTGTTTTCTTATCAGAGTTTGTGAAGTCGAAGAAATTTTGTTAGGCAAAGAAGAATGAAGGTTCGGCAGCGATAAGGTCGTTGAAACAAGAATTTCAACTCTGCTACTGTCTCTCGATAATATCGATTAGTTTTATGATTTGATCGTTTTGAGATGTGGTGTCGACCAAGTAGTTCTTTGGTAGACATAGAGCATTCCATGCCTATACAACACTATTAACACACAACGGGCATATGGTTAGCTCTCATACCCTGACATGGGAGTGTAAGCAGGTGGCCAGAATGCAAGAAGCAGACCGAGCTGATGTATACGGACTAAATTAAGAGACCACATTGACGTTCTTACGCAGAACTGAAAGCAGCAGGAGAGAATATCAGAGAATAGATAAGAGATATCGCTATAAACCGGTCTTCAGACTGAAGCTTGCTGAAGAAGGCTGAATTTATATCGGACTAGTGTCTTAACTAGTCAACGGCCTTGGTGCACGGTAACAACGGTTCCCGTCAAATCACGGAAGTTAAACACTGCCGCGTTTGGCTAGCACTTGGATGGGTGACCGGCGAGTCAGCCGAGAGCTATCGGCAAGCGGAGTGCACTCAGCCCGTGTGAGGCCAATTGAGGAGCTGCTAGACTGAGAATTAGCGGCTCACAATAATTGGTGTGCTGACCACATGCCATTCCATATCCGCATCCAATGACGCTTCGTACCGTTGGGCCTTCCGAAGCCTTTTCGGACGGAGGTTATACTGGGTTAGGTTAGTGTTTTAACTACTCGATGATGAAATCAAGTTTACTACTCTCATTACCCCATGACTCTCAGTTTAATCATTCCTTAGACATTCTTTGTAATACAAAACCATCCTTTTGACAGTCACTGGAATAACGATGACTCGTGCTAGATATCTTACTTATTCTATACTCTGCAGCTGCTACAATGGACATCATACAGACAGTCGTTTTCACCTGTGATTAAGTTTCCAAAAGGTGTGGTTAACAATACAAGGAAGAAGGAAGATTAGATTTAAAGTGTGGTCGACGACGAGGTGATTCGAAACTAAACGCAGACCGCATTGGAAATGAAACACAAAAGGAAATCGGCCCTGTCCGTTTCAAAAGAACAATCTAAACATTTAAGTGATACATGGAAAGCAAGGAAACCGCAATGTGGACCTGTTTGGAAGCACCGTTCTGTAGAATGCGGTCCACTGCCTCACCACTGGGCGACCTCGCCCGGTTTTGTAATTTATGCAGACTTTGTCGTTATTAGCAGTCAGACTGTGCACTAAGATGTCATCGCATGGCACTTCGGCTAGTAACAACATAGTGACACTGTGATCGGAGGAGTTACATTTCTTTGTGCTGACCTTCTTAAAATCAACATTTTTTATGTGTTGTTATCAAATCTTCCTGTATAAAAGCTTGCTATTAGTTTATAGGAATCAAGTGTTTATAGACACAACATAACTAATTAACGTTACACCGGCAGTATTGGTGCGCTCTGATTCTCGCTGTACAAAAAGATACAACCACGTCTCACTTTTGTTGTTTTACGAAATCTCCTCAAAACGTTTATGCTATTTGCATCTTGGGAAAAACTGATATCCAATTAATAAACTGGAATATTCCAGGGCAGGGCAGGTTGTGGAGAACTATAGTTGAGAAAATAGTTTGAACCAAAGCTTGATTAATAAATGAAACAAGTATTATGACTTCTCATGGTATTCTATGAACCATTTTGTATGCGACAAGGACTCATGAAAAACAACACTGATCTAAGAGTACTGCGTTATTTCCCATGAAAGTTATGATTTTGCAGACGATTTTCCGAAAAATAGTCCGGTATTAGACTGTGTTGTGAAAGTGTGTATGTGTCTATTGGAACAGTAAGCACTAGGTTAACGCCCGCATCTTCACTCATGTAGACTGTATGGCTTGCAGAGAATTTTTTGTTTTTATTTGATAGAATTTTTATGATTTTCACAAATTGCAACTCCTTCTAAGCTTTTCACGCTAATTGAAACAATATGATCGTGATCTTTTCCAAATATACTTCTGACCATAAATCGATTCTGGTAGCTGGAATCCAAAGTTTTGTTAATCAAGCCATTTGATTCCTTGTGGAACTATTTCGATAGCGACTTTCATCCCCTAATAAATATTTATTTCTATCTAACCGAGAAGTGAAATACCAATTTATATAAATTTTGCTTTAAGCTTTTTAATGTAAATAAATATTTTCTTAAAAATGTTAGTCCTCTACTGCAATCGCTTAGGGGTTGAATTTCCAGAAACACTGAAACACGTTTTTTTTTTTTATTTAACCGAGAAGTCAAATACCAGTTGTTGTAGATGAAGCTTTAAAACCCATTTAGTTCTTTAGTAATTATTTAATTTCATAAAAACTGTCGCCTACTATTTTACGCCTTAGTGACTTAATTTCCAAAAATGTTGAAACACGTATTTTCATTTTCTGACTGAGGAACCAAATACCAGTTTTAATAGTCCTTTCTTCAAAACTCCCTTAATAGCGAAATACTTTCAAAAAGCCATTCATCTCCTATTTTGCTTCATTAGGGATTTAAATTCCAAAAACCGTGAATCACGTAATTTTTCGCCTGTAACCAAGAAGGCAAACACCAGTTATAAATACTTAGCTCTAAAATGCTTTCGTAATAAAATATTTTCATAAAAAAGTCTCACCCCCTGTTTCACCTTCTTAGGGGCTCAACACTGAAAAACATATTTTTTTATTTGTAACTAGGAATTCAAATACCAATGTTCACAGGTGTAGCTTTAAAAATACTTTAGTAGTTCACCCACTATTTTATCACCATATGGATAAATTTCCAAAAATGGTGAGACACGTATTTCTTTATTTCTGACTGAGGAACCGTATACCAATTTTCGTAGGTCTAACTTCAAAATTGCGTTAACAGTGACATTTTTCAAAAAGCCCTTCATCCGCAAACTCCCCTAACTTCAAAAAATCATTTCTTAAACGATGCTTATGGTAAAGGATTCTTACCTTCTCCAAATTTCAAGTTTCTATTCTTACCATTTTGGGCTGGGCGAAGATGATTCAGTCAGTACGAAAGTCAGCTAGCACGTTGCCTTTCATATATAGAGATGAAAGACATCTGTCTGGAAAAGTACCTTGCGATTTAGCATCGCACTTTCGTCTCGTCGTATTCTGTAGAAGAGACTCGTTCGCCTGCTTGTTACTCAAACGGACGTAGTTGTGAAACAGCCTTCTTATCGCATTTTCCTTCGTCGCAACACTGATCCCAAGCAGATTACAATAATTAATATACAATCTTTCTTAAGGATCTGAAAGCTCTGTCTTGAACTACTTAAGTACCCACCATCTGATTACATCGCTATCAAAACATGAGACGGGAGCTCGCGATATAATCAAAGGCGATAGGGCACAAAGGCCAACAAGTTACGTTAATGAATTAACGAAGCTTTCTTTGGTGCTTTGCAAGTCATGATCATATCATCAAATTTTCCATTTACGTGATGAGTCACTTTTCTTGATAGAATAATGTAAAAGAATTATCGCGAAGTAAATGCAGTTGGTACCGGGTGGTTTCATTTCTTTTTTTCGTTGTGCAGCTTATGAGAATGATACGAATTTAATTTTAGCCGTATTCTCTTTCATTTGCTAATCTGAATGCTGAGGTCTGCTTGCTCATCTTCGTTTGTTAAATAAACAGCAGAAATACTTACCTTTCAGGGCAAAGAAGATTAGATACTTCGCGTTGTTGATCTCTCTTTCGGCGAGTATCTTACATCTTTCAAAAAAAAAAAAAAAAAAACAATACCAATTCGGAACACCTCTGCTCCAGTAACTGTTCTCTGGGATTTAACCGAAAAATAAACCATCTCTACAATGGGCAGTCTCCGTAACCTTTCGAGCAAGTATTAATAAGATTAAGAATAAAACATACATGCATCGTCTGAGTAACAATTCTTACTGGTGCTACAGTCGTCACATGAAAATGTAATACTACTTATTTCAAACGAACTTAGAAGATCAAGCCGGTTAACTGGTTATGCTGTAATGATTGAATTAAGTGGTTCATTACCTGCTACAGCTGTATGCGATGTGAACGATATAGGAACAACACTAGGGTCAGATAAATCACACCAAACCAGAATGTAAATAATTTTTCTGCGAAGTGCACGATAGTTTTGGGGTACAGATTAGTGAGTTGTAGTTTGTATAGAAGAATCATATCGCATTCTACTGAAAGCCATTCTGGTAATGGTTTTACGTTGATATTCATATCATCTGAAGCTACTCTACGAATCCAGGCTCTGACTAGGGTCTATCTCCTTTTCCTTGTTCACATTATTGTTCTACCAAACGCTGCATTCTACGTGGTACTGAAGTTCTAGATAAGCTGACCGACGGACTGTTTTAATGTTGCTGCTTTCATCACATCCATCTTTTCGGACGTAGCTTTCCTCATATGTTTGCTGTCAGATAGTTATAGGCCTTTATATTTTACAATATCGAATAAATATATTTATTATTCGCAGAAGCCGAAATTTGCAAACATTCAAGGACGTCATTTTGCATTAGTTGTTTGAACATCAAGTCGAAGACTTCCCTTGAAATTTTTGTGCTCGTTAATGATGTCCATTCTTCAAAGAGTACGGCACACACACTCCAAGATTACTCTGCGGCGTCCTGTACCTTTAGCCGCTGCTGCTTCAGACATTTTCAGATGGGTTTCAACAGCATTTCCAGCTGATACCTCAGATATGATCTTTGCCTAGTTTCTTCATGATGGACAACATCGTCATTGAAGAGAAAAAGACAACACATTTTTCCTAGATCCAGTAATCTTGTGGACACCTCTCCAAACAACTAGCCATTTTAAATTCTCCTTCAAAATATGAACCGATAATGAAATTTGTCATAATAATTCACGAGAATTTGCGAAGAATAGTGAGGTTCAACCCGAGAAGAAAAAAGACCTCTACTCCTCTCTACTCTGCCAGTGGCTCAGAAAGGAGTCCAATAGTGTAACATAACCGCCAAGAAGCACAGAAGATTTTAAATTCAGTGTAATATAAATTCTTCTGAACAACCACTTCTATTAAAGGGATGATTTTTAATTAAAAACTGGCGTGTGATTGAAAATAACTAGATTTGTTTTCATCACTAATTACATGAGTACTATCAAGGACTAATTCATTCATTCGTAGTAATCTGCATGTTGCCAGCATGTAATCGTACTCACAAGCAAATCACATATACGTAGTCTGTGCATTGGCTGGTTCCTCATCATTTCGATGAGAATCGTGTAATTGATCTACGGAACAAGTAATTAACTAGTTAAGTAACCAACTATCCGTGGTTATCGCGCAGTTTCATTTCAGTATTACCCACTAAAACAGTTTAGTACCTCTGACTGCGCAAATAAATATCTCGGATATCCAGAAATATCTAAATCCAGTCTATAGATTCATTATTACTGCAAACTTTGAACTCATGATAACTACGGGGCACATTTTCTGATATTTTGTTGCTGCATCAGATGGCGATTTTCAAGGGATGCCAGAAGTAATTCTTCTCTACATCATTTACGGGGACTGCAAGACGTTACCTTCAATGCCATTGATGTAAAGGGCCAATGGAAATTATCGAAGCAAACTACATAGAGCCACGCTTAACTTGCTCATTAGTATGCTGTATTCCGTCAGTTACTATGCATTTTTTTCTACTTGTCAATCCATAGAGCCAAAATAATAAGGACGGCACTAGTTCTCCAGCAAATGCAAACAATCCTATTCTCCAACAAATGCAAACAACCCTGTTGGTATTTATTCAACAGGCAGAACTGACCATCAAATGAAACATTCATGGGGACGATATGCAGAGGTAGCGCTGAACGAAAAGCAATATGGTGTTGGCCAAAATTAGTTAGCTTCTAAAACGCAGAGCAGTGGATAAGCAGGAAATAAAGGGGTGCACTATGTCGCATGGTATGTAACCTGGGAGAAGACAGAAACTATCTCGATTCCTTTAAAAGAAGAATTAATAATCGCTGGTTTATGTGACTCTGACGATCATGATCCAGTATTCGATGCGCGCTTCACCATAACGCTTGTATACAGTTCGACGGTGGTCAGATACTTACGGCAGCATGCGATAGGTGCAATCAAGATTTCACAAGTTAAGAGAAAAATCACTGTGTTCATAAAACAGTGTATAGTATTCTATAACTGGTAGAATTTGATAATTGTGCCAAAAAGAAAAGTATCCAACGAACGACGACTTTATCTAATTGACAGAGAACCTGCCAGAAACAGCATACCATAACAGTGAAAGGTAAACAAATATAACATATATCTTCGACTTCCTTTCTAATGGTGTGGGCAAGACGGCCCCTGAACCAGTACAATCTAGTAAGGGAAGAGAAAGTTCCATTCTGGAAATGCAGTTTAGTGCACGGAACGTATGTTCTGAGTACAGTCCATTAAGGATTCCACCTAAGGTTTATGTAAATAGAGGACACAAATACTTAGTTGCTACCAGTTAGCACCTTAGAGTGGGGCAAATGAAATTTTTGTAAGCCTAACATACTGTTTGCTCTTCCGACTAAACGCAGCTATGTTAGTGACCTGCAGGACAGGACAGAACACAGCATACGCTCGTAAGCTAGGAGAAAAATTGTTTTCATAAGGCGTAAGTGATTTAGTCTGCGTATTCATGGATGAATTTGGATAGTGTGATCGCTGAAACCAAAGCTGTACTAACAGTATCTGATGGAATGGGAAGGAGGGAGTTTAATATTTGTATAAAATACAGTGGTGATTAAGATGACATGCGCTGGTAAAGTAATACCATCGCTTCAGAAAATTATTACTTTACTCTCATGAGAAACATTGGTTAATTTGATTAATACATTTATCAGACACCTTTTATATATCTACAGGGTACAAATTGTTTTCATGTCCAGACTGTCCACATGATAATCAGCAAATACATAACTCTTAAGAAATACTTTTTCATGTAAAATTGGGCACACCTAATCGCCCACTTGCCATTGTACTAAGATGAATTCCTGCATAAAAAGGCTCTCCATAACTGAAAAACAGTGAGTCCACTGTCCAAACTCCTCTGTACTCGTGTATGAAGAGAGCTTACCTGTTTCTCCCACGATCTCTTAAATCATATTGATTTTTACAGAGGCAAAAATTTCTCGAGAATCCTACGACAGGTCGGTTTCAACACGCAGACATGTAGGAAATACGGTGCGTCACGCAATCATAAAAAGACACTAGTATCACTTCCACGTTGCTCCTGGTATCTTATTACGAGTATCTAACGGTCTTGTGACATGTGGTTCATATTTGTCACTGTGGCAAATTACGTTGTGTACTCTGCTCAGGAAAGAAATTGTAGGAAACAAGTAACGTCTAGTCATTCTCCCTTTAATGTTCCTATTATCTGTTCATTTTCTATATGTTTGGGTTCCTGTAACAATTGAGAAGATAAATTGATAGGTGAAGAGTATGTGTGTGTGTGTGTGTGTGTGTGTGTGTGTGTGTGTGTGTGTGTGTGTGTGTGTGTGTCTCTTTCTGTTTTTACATGCCAGATGGCGAGTTTCGATAAACTATATTTATAGATGTAGAGTCGCTTTCACTTCCGTTTCGTTCCTGTATCTGTGATAAACGTGTGGTATAATAATTTCGAATTATTTGCATTTTTTCCTATTATTCCTATCAAACGAAATTAAGAATTCGGTGGTAAAACACAAGGACGGAAAAAATATCGTAGCACCAAGAAAGAGTTGTGCGACATAATGGAAAGTTGGTAGGCGTGTTTATACATCTGAAAGCTGATGCCTAATCAGATTCCGCGCCAGTCGCATAAGAGTGGAACTAGTAGCGCCACTATGAGGATGCACATCAGGTTTGCCTTAAATACACGCTGTAACGGTCATGAGCATCAGGTACCTTTGAGATTGGACGTAGTGAGCTGATATCAGTCAAGACTGCCTTTAAAGCGACAAAGACTTGGCAGGAATGTAGCCACTGTACATGACTGCTGTCTCCGATGGTCACAAGAATGTACGGTCGCAAGAAGACCGGATTCCGGATGGTCACGTGTCACTACCGAGAGGGAAGACCATCGTGATCGGAGTATGGCTCTAGCGCATCGTAACTGCAACTGCAGCACCAATTTGAGCAGCAGTTGACACCACAGCGACAGAAAGAACTGTTACAAATGGGTGACTTCAAGGACAGCTCCGAGGCAGACGCCATGTGGCGTGCACTCCACTGACCCCAAAACATCGCCATTTGCGGTTTCAGTGGTGTCAAGCAATAGCTCATTGGAGAGCAGGGTCGAAGACTGTTGTGTTTCCCTATGAAAGCTGGTTCTGCTTCGCTGCCAGTGTTTGTCGTGTGTTGGTAGAAGGAGGGCAGTTGAGAGCCTGCAACCAACCAATCTCTCTGCTAGATACATTGAACCTACACCTGAAGTTATGGTCTGGTTACGTATGACGGTAGGGGCACTCTCGTGGTTATTCCACGTATCCTAACTGCAGATTTGTCCGTCAATCTGGTTCTTCGACCTGTTGTGCGGCCACAAAGGGTGTCGAATGTTGCCTTGGCATGCTCAGTCACCGGCCCTTTCTCCAGTCCAGCACATATTGGACATCATAGGACGGCAACACCAGCATCATCCACAAACAGTATTAATCGTCCCTATATTGCATCCTATCTCGCACTTACGTTAATTTGTGATCTTGCGATGTTAACCACTCACATACGTTATTTCAGCAAATGTATTCCCGAAATTTCTTACTCTACATTAATTATTTTTCGGTGTTCCGATTTTTTTATGTCAGTGTGTAATGGGAACTGACACTTTCCAGATTTTTCTGTAACACTATCATTACATTTTGTCTTGAGTATCCACACAACGTCGTTGTTAAACTGCTGCAGAGCCCTCTGCGTCGCTATTTGCTTCTGATCCTTATGTGAATCGTTAGTTACACACGTTGCTTGATACAGTAACAGCGATGCAACCACAGCATCGCTGTGGTTGCCAATTTTCGTACAGGTATGATTTCTGAATTCTCCCTGTCTAATATCTTTGACTTCCGTTGTTGCAGCTGGACTTCTGGACTCAGCCCGTTGCAATTTCGCGACCAGTGGACGTTATGGTGCCCCCTGAACTGCAGGAACAAATAACGGAAACATTTAACGGATATGCCATTTCCTACAGCATCTTTATTGACGACGTACAGAGGTAAGCCCTGCTACTTAACTGCGAAATGTTGCTAAGAGATACTACATTATGTTAAAAAGACTCTTCGTAATTTAATATTACTTACGTTGACTTGCTTTAAGTAACTGCATACGAAGTGAAGAATACTAGGAACGAGAAAAAAATCTGTGCGTATACGTTTCATAATTTTTTTTTGTACGTGGTGACAAACGAAAGAGGACTACTTATCTATAGATATCGAACAAGTCAAGCTAACAAGTCGAAAGATTAGGACACCGCGTCATGCCCTAGATGACATGTGCAATGGTTTCCACTGTCATGTTTGTGTTGCATGTATTGAACTATACGCTTTTGCTGGGGCAATGTAAAGCAAGAGGCAAAAACTTATGACCTAGGTAATACTTACACATGCAGTACAATCAGACATGTAACTTAACGTACACATTCTATAAAAGAACTCTGTTTCTTCACAAATGTCATATATCTAGAAGACATTTTGTCCATACATGAATTAGCACTGTCTAATCGCTTATATTGTCATTTTCAGCAGTTTCTCCTTATGTTGGTATTAGAAACACCATTTTTGTTAACCGATTGATATCCCACATCTTGCTCTGCCCTAATAATCATTATCTCAGAGCAGTTCCTTCAGGACCCAGTTAGTCGATTGTCGTTCACAAGAAAGAACTTTTTTTTAGAAAGGACATAGAGAAAGCGAGTGGAAGCGTTTGGCAGGAGATATCATTTCGGACTTGCGTTTGACAACAAAAGGAAACCTCCTTAAAATCTCGGCGGGAACTGTAACGCTGGAACTATAGTTGTGCTGACCTACTGTTCTCTATATTGAACTGTGAGAAAAAGTATTACACAACTTATATGTTCTAGTGTTCATTCTTTGGGCTCTAACATCTGACGCGATCTGATCTCTGTTTTTGTCCAGACTGATCGACAACGAGTCACCGCACCGGCAGCGCGCCGCTGGCTTCGACTGGACTGAGTACTACCCGCTGGAGAACGTGAGTACCGCCGTGCCTCCGTAGAAACACACCAATTCTGGAGAAGGCACCTCACTTACAAATCACCCTGGAGCTGAGCTTCTCAGCTGCACTCCGTTCAGTTGAGTTTGTAGTGTTTATTGCTCCACTCTTAGACAGCAGAGAATTCGTTGTACTTCTCTGGCAACGCTAACAATGCAGGCGGAAAACAGCACAAAATAATCTGGGAATGTAACTATCAGGCCGGCCGCGGTGGTCGTGCGGTTCTAGGCGCTCCAGTCCGGAGCCGCGCTGCTGCTACGGTCGCAGGTTCGAATCCTGCCTCGGGCATGGATGTGTGTGAGGTCCTTAGGTTAGTTAGGTTTAATTAGTTCTAAGTTCTAGGGGACTGATGACCACAGCAGTTGAGTCCCATAGTGCTCAGAGCCATTTTTTTTTTGTAACTATCAGGCATCCTTCAGCGTACGAGGCATGCTGAAAAACCTCGGACAACTCTCCACTACTTGAAATTTGTTTATAAAACAACGTCAGTAAAAATTTTCTACAGAATGACTGTACAGAATGAGGAGGACGCTGCTTTCGTTTTTAACACGTACAAGGTGCTATTTTGTTCAGTTATAAAGGACCTCCCAGGAAGAATGGTCAGTACTCAGGGTACAAGAACGATCACTTGAGGCAGAAACTTCATACGGACGTACAACCTATTCCGAATGTTTTCGGAGATAGAACAAAAATGGTTCAAATGGCTCTGAGAACTATGGGACTTAACATCTGTGGTCATCAGTCCCCTAGAACTTAGAACTACTTAAACCTAACTAACATAAAGACATCACACACATGCATGCCCGAGGCAGGATTCGAACCTGCGACCGTAGCGGTCACGCAGTTCCAGACTGAAGCGCCTAGAACCGCACGGCCACGCCGGCCGGCCGAGATAGAACACTTGTAACGTACATTGTTATTTATTTTCTATATTATTCAGTACATAGGTTCACACAAATACGACTGTTAGTAAACATCGCAATTTTACAAATTATCAATTGAACAATACCTATATTTAACATAATCATTTGTAAGGATTACCATGTAGTCACAATAAAGCTTTTGTACTGTTCAAAATAAATATTCTAATATGCCACGATCAAGGTTAATGCACTTTTAGGCTCTTTTGTTGCTTGTACGAGCACTTCTGCACGTTCGCTAAGGGCAGCAGAGTCCATGATGTTACCAAACGGTTCAACTCACTTATACGCCTTTCGTTTCCAATCCCAAAACAAAAATTTAATGGCGTAAGGTCTGGCGGCCTTAGTGGCCAGTTAATTGTAGTACCACAAACGAACAAGTGATAAGTGTTAAGTGCGGTTGAGGTATTCCCTCACACGTCCGGTACTATGACGAAGGACTCGGTCATGCTAGAAGTACCTTGGAGCCCGCATGGCAAAAGAATGCCATCAAGATGTTCAACAAATGAATTTTCCAAAAAGTGATTCAGTCCCATGATTCGCCGTTCTAAAATGACTGGACCTATCAAAATGTTACGGATCATGTCACACCAAACACTGATCATAAAACGAACTTGCAAATTAATTTCCATGTACAGTCTGGATTTTCTTGCGACCATCGAGGAATCATCTCATTCCGCGTAAACACGACTTCATGAGTGATTAGTATTAATTGAAAAAAATTACGATTGTCATTTATCTAGTCACAAAATTCAAGTCGTGTGGCATTTCGCCAATGTGAGGACTGTAGACACTTTGTTTATTAAATGGGTGCAAGTTTTCCGCATTTAATGTTCACCGCACACGTGTTCGTGGGACAGTGATATATGCAGAAAGCTGCTGTGTGCTGGTAGTGGGACTACGCTGCAGCATTTCAACATTGTGCTGCTTGCTGTTCCTGCGCAGGTTGCTGAACTGGTCGTTAAGAAGAAAAATAAGGACTTGGAACAATACTTGTTACACGCAATACGTGTCGGAAAGCGACTGTATTTTTTGTCAACAGCAGAAGCACTGCCATCGCAGAAGCCCTAAATATACAACGTATCTGTATATCCTGCATTAGTGTAGATGTGTGGCATCTTAGCCAGCGCGAGTACAAATACAGATAACCGATGCATCTCTCTGATACGCTCCGAACGTCTCGCACTATTTCACTCACAACACACCGTGGACAACTGCGCGTTCAGCGGTCCACTTTAATAGCAGGAGCACATCAAGAGCGAGCAGGCTGAAAGCAACGAGGGAGGTTGGGTTAAAATGATACGTCAAGTAGGTCGGTTGGCTAAGACACACACATGTGCGCCACTAGCCCTAAAACCAATGTACACAAAATGTCTCATATAAATTAAGTTTTTGGCTTCAAATGATCGTTCATGAACATTGACCACACCTCCTCAGCCATCCTGTATTTTCTTCCGTTGGAAATTGTAGTTTAACGTCGATCAACGATGGACGGCATTTGATGTATCTGATTTGAAATGTTTGTCTCGCAGTTATGATTTACTTGAAGGTTCTTATACAGTACGAAGATAAGTGAATACAACCATGTATGGCTTAGTAAACCTCTAAAGCAACAAAAATTTCCAGTAGTCAACAACTGTACCAGTCTTTGCTTTTGTAAATGATTTGCAGTATGTGTACACCTTTCTTCAAAGTTTATTGTTCTGAATGAAGAGTAGCAATCAGAGCATCATTATTTTGTTCTGTTGTACTGGGTAGCTATAACCAAAGAGCAGCTTCTTACAGAGGTCCAGTGTGAACTGTAATGAGCGTACGACAGAAAAACTAGGTAGATGTGCTAACGCGTTAGTGCGGAAACGATTTACTCCGGAAAAAAATAGTTACAATTTTGGCCACCTGGTGCAAATCTAGAGCCGAACAGTATATTGTCAATGTATCCGATACTCGTACTGTACAAACTGTGTAAGCGGCAGTTAAAAATAAAATTAACATTATGCCTTTCTCATTTGTTTGACCTTCTCTGCCTACGTCCCTTCCTTAATCCATTACATATGTAAACATTTCTATACCTCTTTCTTGCATTCATAGTGTCAGATTTGCATCTGGTGGCCAAAATCGGAACTAATTTGTTTCCAGCGTAAGTCGGCTCCGCATCAAATCATTAGAATATCTACCAAGTTTCGCCGTCATCGGTAACTGCAGTCCTCATTGGACTTCTTTGAGTAGCTGCACTTTAGTCATAGCCACCCGGTAGAGTCCATCATGGTTCCTCTTCTTATATGTTTCCACACTCGAACTGAAAGTCTAAACTTCGAAATAGTATTGGCGAAAGCCCAACATTTCTTGGAATTTGAATCTGAGTTCCTACCATCACTACCATCAAAACTTCCATATGTTCCTAACTCTTCCCGAAACACATTTCTTCTTTTGCGAAATGTGTTATAAATTTGAGTCTGACATGTCTTCTGAAAACGTTTTCGCTTGCTTTCCAGCGATGTACGAGATCTCTAGTGTACCTCAAATTATCTTGAATACCAAGACTCAGTTTCATGTGCGTCTCGCAAGCCACATGAAAGAAAAACGTTGCAGCTTTAGGCTTCCGTGCACTTGCCTGTGTCACAAGCACTTAGAGATGCAGCATTTCCCATTTCTTTTTGGAAGAGAATGCTCTTAATCGAGAGCTGGTTAGGGTTGCCAATAAGACATTATTGCCTGTCCCTACAGCCCTAGCTATTACACTATTACAGCGTTTCGATCAGCGGGTGCTGAACCCGCCAATTACGATCGACTAGTCGATCACCGTGGCTTTATGAGTCAATATTTCAAATCCTGTCAGAAATCTGTTTAAATGAACTGTTTTTGTAAAATAGCGTTTTGTCGACTATGTTTCACCCGGTATTTGTAGGCGGTACAGTAAATCTGACAACACTGTCTTCGCCTCTTTCGTCTCCATCTGCATTTCACCACGTTTAAGCCTTATGTCATGTAACAGTCTTTTCTCTCATATGCTCATGTTGTTAATAGGGAATTGTAACTTGACGTCGCATTATGAGGAGGGGCAACAAGTTCCGCATCCAGTAGGCAACACACATCTCTGTTTCCGAGCTTCCAAAAAACAACGATGTGCATGACCGAGGTAATGATCAGTTAAATACTTTGTGTTATCTAAACTGAGAGATCTGTTCATAGTGACAAGAGAAGAAGATCAGTTACAATAGTATGTTTTGAGCTGGTTGTTTCACCTGGCATTTGTATCTGTTATGACAAACTAAATGAGTTCAACGAAGAACTTCAAGGAAAAAAAAGCAAACAATCATAACTTTTATGCCTTCTATAAAGTGTTTCATGCATAAACTTGACCTTTGGATATCCCAGTTAAAGAAATTAAATGTTAAACACTTCACTCAAGTACAGTCACAACTGTCGGATCAGCCAACATCGCTGGATCAAGAAGCTGCAAAGAAGTATATGGCCAACTTAACAACACTGAAGTCAGTTTAAAAACTGATTTTCAACTATCAACTGAACAGAACCGGTTCCGTCTTTCATAGCTCAACCTTTCGAAAAAGTAAATGTGGAAGACATTTCAGGTAAAATGAGCGGTCTCATCTCTTGTTGAGAGCCTGAACTTGAAATAATATCTCCTTAAAGATACAGTACAATGAAGAAAAACTTTTGGAAATTACGTAATGTAAAAACCTACCCTAACATTGTAAAAGAGGTATCGTATGTTTTATTATTTTTTGGATCAGTTTATCCATGTTAGGTACCGTTTACAACGAAGAACTAAGTGAAATATAAGTGTAGAAATGCACTGACTGATCATCTTTCAGATTCTGTTAAGTTGGCGTTGCCAAATTATTGTGTTATGCTTAAACATTTATACATTTTTAAGTCAATAGTTCTCTAAATGGGCTAAATTGCATATAGTAGGTCTCAAGCCTAAACTATCTGAGCACTCCTAGTTCGGATACTACTGAGGCTTGTTATGAACGGGCATCATCCATGACCACGCTGGTCTCTCGTCCAGCTAACAGTCCTCTCCTCCTGTCCCCACCACCCTGACCGCACCTCAGCTTTGCTGACAAGAGGTCAGTGAGCGATCTCATGTCCTCAGGTCTGCAGTACACATATTGGTGAATGTCACGCTATATGCAGTGCCAAAATGTTGCGTCACTGGGTCAGGACAATTACTGAGTGCTTGTCTCGTGTCCTTGTGCAGGTGTACTCGTGGCTGGACTCCCTGGTGGAGCAGTACCCCGGCGTGGTGTCCTCCGTGGTGATCGGCAGCACGTTCGAAGGACGCGAGCAGCGCGGCGTCAAGATCTCCTTCGGCGACGGCAAACCCGTCGTCTTCCTCGAATCAGGTTAGTCATCCTCACATGGAGGTGCTCTGTTCACTGAAGAGGTCTACTAAAAATTACCTTTGCATTAATATCGTGGTGAAACTAGAGTGACAACAGGTAGACTCTCTCTCTTTGCCGTAGTCAGATAAGATCACGACTAGTGATGTTTACTTTTCGTGCTGCTCACTGCTTCAACATATCTTTTGTTTGGACGCCATACCTGTGGCTTCTGTGACCGATGGACCAATTGCGTAGGGTATACATTCCGTGAAAGTGATGAGTGCAGGTAATATGTAGTGTTACAGTGGTTGGAAAAAATGAAGAAATGTGTGTTTGAACATAAATACAGACGGTAGCCAAGCCTGCAGCCTAATGCACTGTTGAATTTGACAAGTGATGGTACCTGTGAAATGTCCTCCACACGCTGCAAGTGATAGTCGAGGCAAGTGAATTCGAACGTGGGCAAATTGTTGGCGCTCGTGTGGTGGGTGCTTCCTGAACCAAGGTATCCAAAGTGTTTGGTGTTTCCGGAACCAAGGTATTCGAAGTGTCTGGTGTTTCGAGATCCACCATATCGAAAATTTATACCGCATACAGGGAAAAGGTAAAAACATCATTTGCTAATTCACAACACGCAGGAAAATGTATATCATGACGGACTATCATAGAAAACCATTGCGAAGAAAACGAAGAAGACTGCAGCTGCCAAAGTCAGTGCAGAACCCTGTCAGCACCAAAGCGACAAGAAAGGAACTTCATAAGAAGGGAATGCAGGATGAGCTGGAATTCCAAAACCAGTCATCAGTAATGCAAATGCTCGTAACAGGAAAACGGGGTGTCGCAGCCATAAAACTTGGACTACGGAGCAATGAAAAGAAGTCATGTGATTGGATGAGCCTTGTTGCACAATATTTCCTACTTCTGGTAGATTTTACGCCCCAGGAGTGAAACACGACGGCGGTTCGGTGATCATTTCGACAGTTATATCGTGGTATAAACGGTCCCCATAGTCACTCTGAATGTCGCATTACTGTCAAGGATTGTGTGATTATTTTAGCTGATTTGGTCCAGCCCATTACAGTGTTTGTTCAAAAATGGTTCAAATGGCTCTGAGCACTATGGGACTCAACTGCTGTGGTTATCAGTCCCCTAGAACTCAGAACTACTTAAACCTAACTAACCTAAGGACATCACACACATCCATGCCCGAGGCAGGATTCGAACCTGCGACCGTAGCAGTCGTACGGTTCCGGACTGCGCGCCTAGAACCGCGAGACCACCGCGGCCGGCTCAGTGGTTGTTTATTAATGGCGTTGCTGTGTTCCAACATTACAAGGCCCCTGTTCACATAAATAGAATCGTCCGAAACTGGTTTTGCGAAACCGAGAATGAATTGTGACATATCCCTTGGCCACTACAGTAACCATAGCTCAATTTTATTGAGGCCCTGTGGTCTACTTTGGAGAGAAGGGTGTTTGATCGCTTCCACCCCCATGATCCTTACCTGAAGTTCCCACTATTTTGCAGGAACTATGACACAAGGTTCCTTTGTAAACCACACAGGACCTCTGTTTATCGATTCTGAGACGACATGAAGCTGTTTTGAATGTCAGCGGTTTTCCGACATCATATTATGCATTGTAACGTGCTGTCTTTTGGTGTTTTCATTTATTTTTTTTTTTTGTCTACTACCTGCAACTTTGCTTTGAAGCCAATAACGAGCGAGTGGAGGGAGAGTGAAACTTGGTTTGTGCACAAATACTGCTCCCCTTAAAAAGCGGTTGGAGCTAAATCAACGTCTCAGTCCGAGGGAGTCGGTCAATAGTGTCACATACGCTGACTCCATGAGACACTGCGAAGAGGTTTGGAATTACCCAGAGGACAGGTACAGTGTCTAGGGATCAGTTACAGTACGTCGCTGAATACAAATGATGCACATTTTTCTCACCTGTAGGATCTAGGCGTGAGGATCTGCTATTCGATAGCCACTGCACAAGTGGGCGTTTGCGAACTCGCCTGCGGAAACGAGTAGGACGAGTAATGAAATTTAGCTTTATTCCTAGAGTATGCAGCTGATGTTTTAATCGGGTCAGAAATATTCATTTCTCTAATTCGTTTCAAAACAGAATTCTGGACAGTGGTGAGAGAGGATGGGGGGGGGGGGAGGGAGGAGGTCCTCCATACACGAAACGTTGATGATAAAAAGTCTTAGTTTCGGTTACGCATGTATAATCAGCACTGTTCCTTTTAGAAAAAATCTCTTATTGCAATACGTAATACTCAAAACGGGAGAAAACTTCTCTTACGATTGAGAAATTCAAAACGAATCAAGACATCTGCTTCCTTAATAATATAACAGACTGAAATAAAGCAGACCACTTAGGGACAATTTGAATGTCTCGTTTTTTACAAGAATCTTGTCTTATTGAAACATATCATAACACAGTAAAACACATTTATGAGCTCACAGTTTTCCATTAACATACAGTTCAGTGGCTGCCTGTTTCAATGTTAGGTTGCGTGGTAGAACATAATTTATATATTCAAGACATGAGTAGACCTGCGTCATGCAGTAGCATAAAAAATAATCTCAACTATCTGAAACACAAAACGTTACCTTTGCAGCTACTAAAATCTCTGCTTTTTGGTATAAAATCAGGTTACTCAATGATTTGTAATTTTAGTCTAGTATCGTCTTCTGTCAGTGGGTCGAATCTCTCAGCATTCTCGACGTATTGAAAACTAAGAGTTAAGTTTATCACTGACCATCAAAAGATCTGAGCATTTCTCAAAAGTGCCGCTTATGCAAGCATCGTCTTTCTTTTGTAGGCAACATTTCCTACTGCCATTTATTATACTTATAATTTACGAATTTTTTACAAATCAGTTTTAAATGAGAACTAATTTCGACATTGTTACGACATACAGACGTCATTGTAAGCTACGAAGGCTGAATGGCGATCAAAGAGTATGACTACAAACTCTGCCTTTTGTAGTGATCCCTGAACCTACAACGTTTTGAGTAATATTGGATGACAAGGTACAAACGGCTTTCTTGCTACAGCTAAAATAACAACTGTAACAGTCAGAATTCCTGCTGTTATAAATTCCTTCGATTGTTATGAAATCCTGAATAGCACATTTTCGTCGTACAAGAAAGTTATAGTTAATACGTAAATCCTAGCAGAATCCAAACAGCTGGGCCATTTCAAGCTATCTTCTCCGAAAAGTTTTATTGCGATGGTCTGAGACAGTACTTGCTATGTATGGTGGTGCAAAGATCGTGTTGTGTCATTTTCTAATACAAAACACAAATCTAGTGGCACTTTTACTCCAGCCGATGTTGCGGTTCTACATTCGATTTGGTATTGTCTTGAGCTTAGCCTACGAATTGAACAACTACATAGATGAGTTAATGTTGAAAATGATGACTGCTCTGCATTCACTGCTGTGGTCTTCAGTCCTGAGACTGGTTTGATGCAGCTCTCCATGCTACTCTATCCTGTGCAAGCTTCTTCATCTCCCAGTACCTACTTCAACCTACATCCTTCTGAATCTGTTTGGTCTCCCTCTACGATTTTTACCCTCCACGCTGCCCTCCAATGCTAAATTTGTGATCCCTTGATGCCTCAGAACATGTCCTACCAATCGATCCCTTCTTCTAGACAAGTTGTGCCACAAACTTCTCTTCTCCCCAATCCTATTCAATACTTCCTCATTAGTTATGTGATCTACCCATCTAATCTTCAGTATTCTTGTGTAGCACCACATTTCGAAAGCTTCTATTCTCTTCTTGTCCAAACTGTTTATTGTCCATGTTTCACTTCCATGCATGGCTACACTCCATACAAATACTTTCAGAAACGACTTCCTGACACTTAAACCTATACCCGATGTTAACAATTCTCTTTTCTCTTCAGAAATGCTTTCCTTGTCATTTCCAGTCTACATTTTATATCCTCTATACTGTGACCATTGTCAGTTATTTTGCTCCCCAAACAGCAAAACTCCTTTACTACTTTAAGTGTCTCATTTCCTAATCTAATTCCCTGAGCATCACCAGACTTAATTCGACTACTTCCATTATCCTCGTTTTGCTTTTGTTGATGTTCATCTTATATCCTCCTTTCAAGACACTATCCATTCTGTTCAAGTGCTCTTCCAAGTCCTTTGCTGTGTCTGACAGAATTACAATGTCATCGGCGAACCTCAAAGATTTTATTTCTTTTCCATGGATTTTAGTACCTACTCCGAATTTTTCCTTGTTTCCTTCACTGCTTGCTCAATATAGAGATTGAGTAACATCGGGGAGAGGCTACAACCCTGTCTCACTGCCTTCCCAACCACTGCTTCCCTTTCATGTCCCTCGACTTTTATAACCGCCATCTGGTTTCTGTACCAATTTTAAATAGCCTTTCGCTCCCTGTATTGTACACCTGCCACCCTTAGAATTTGAAAGAGAATATTCCAGTCAATATTGTCAAACGCTTTCTCTAAGTCTACAACTGCTAGAAACGTAGGTTTGCCTTTCCTTAATCTAGCTTCTAAGATAAGTCGAAGGGTCAGTATTGCCTCACGCGTTGCAACATTTCTACGGAATCGAAACTGATCTTCCCCGAGGTCGGCTTCTACCAGTTTTTCCATTCGTCTGTAAAGGATTCGCGTTAGTATTTTGCAGCTGTGACTTATTAAACTGATATTTCGGTTATTTTCACATCTGTCAACACGTGCTTTCGTTGGGATTGCAATGTCCCTCGACTCTTATAACTGCCATCTGGCTTCTGTACAAGTTGTAAATAGCTTTTCGCTCCCTGTATTTTACCCCTGCCACCTTCAGAATTTGAAAGAAATTTTAGCGCAACTTGTTGCAGTTCAAGCTACCAGCTGAAGTCACAACTGTCATATAAAAGACACGTACGACACAAATTACACAGTTATTTTAGGTTCACATGGCTGATCATCGTCGTTTTGTGAGAAACTGAAACAGTAGTCAGTTTCAGCCCATCATCAAACACGTGTTTTGCGTTGGACAGGGGCGCACGCACGGGAGTGGATCACGGTGGCGACGGCCACGTACATCGTGAACGAGCTGCTGACCAGCACCAACTCCACCTTCAGGGCGCTGGTCGAGAGCTTCGACTGGTACGTCGTGCCCAGCACCAACCCGGACGGCTACGAGTACACGCACACCTCGGTGAGCTCACCCTGCGACCACACTCACGTGCCTCTCACTCGCTCTCCTCCTGGACAGTAGCGCAGTAAGCGCTCGCTGCTTTACTTGTCGAGGCTTTTTTCTTATCAACACTTAACTAAGATAATTTTAAAGACGTGGGTCCCCCATGTGTTTGCCTAACATGCGCTTCAATTTATATGTTAGTTCTTCATTTTAAAAAGTAAGGAAATCGGTGAGATCAGTTCTAAATGAAAGATATAAGATCTGCGTGGCATAACGTATCAATGAAAACGGACGAATGTATAGGTCTACTGGTCCGAGCACCAACAGAATACGTTTTGCTCTACCCTTTTCTTCATGATTGTAATATTGACCCCCAAATATTAAATCTACAGAAATACTTCATGTCACCAAGTGGTATTAGAAATTAACCAAAACAAATACAAACAAATTAATAAGTTTATTGAAGTGACAAATTTCCGCTTCAGTTGCCACTTGCAAAGACGATGAAAGAATTATAAAATAAGTTAACATGGAAATAAAAGAAACTTGTAATATGATATGCTAGTGTACAAGTGTTAAGGGGAATGCTGATTCAAAACCCTGTCGAGCCAACAAGATTTAGGTGTAGCGTGGCTTCTCTAAACAGCACAAGGCAAAGACCAAAATGGTTTCTTCAAAGAGGTCAGTGCTGAATTCTCTTCTCATCTTTTCCAAATCCGAGCTTGTGCTCCGTCTCTAACGACCACGTCGTCAACATTACGCTAAACCCTCATCTTCCTTCCTTCTTCAGGAGATTTATTGGGGTATATCCACGCCAGAGCAGCAACAGTCAATGTTTCTCTTCACTGAGTGTTTGGAGGCGCCCACGGGACCTCTGTATGGATCAAAATGTTTAACGTTTAGTCTTTAGCTAATGTCAGGGAAAAACGACTAGGTAGTTAAGTCTTAACTGAGAGTGAGACATCGTTTCTATTTTCCTTCCAACCTAAAATTTTCAAAATTTTTGCAACATGGTATTTTATGCTATTTTATCAGAAACTGACATTTCGAGCCCGTAGCTGTGTACAAAATATAGGCTGACTCTTGCATAGCCACTTTTTACATTGCTATTTATTTACTTAAATATAGCCGTTACCGGTTTCGAACCGACAGGTTCATATTCAGATGGCTAGTTCACGTTTTACATTAGCTTTCTTCTTTTGTTTTCCCAACTGATGGAACTTCCTTATGGTGGTGGTGCCCTACAATCAAATCCAGATGTGAGAGGACGTCTTTTTAACTGTAATTGTGCCTCACAACGATTTTCAGTAATGTAAACAGATTATGAAAGGGAAGATGTTTCTTTTACTTACGATGAAGAATCCGCGCCATTATGTTCCAGTGCAGACTGCTTATTACCTTGCAGCATCAGAAACTGTATGATGCACATTTTTATGTATATGTATGCACATAATGTAAAGCACCACTCACACAGTAAGAAGTTTCATCGCATGGAGGTATGAATACAAAGATGGTAATATTACAACCATAACAATGCCCAAGACTTCCACTCTCAGAGATATTTCGTCATATACGTGTATGTGACAGTAGATATTTGCAAATTACTTATGTTACATCATTTACTATTTACATTGAAAGAGAACTGATTAAAATTAAGATAAACAAATAAAGCAGTCAGTTTGTTATAAACTGTTACTGTAGTGATTTAACGTAAATATTATGGTATACACTGGAACCAAAGTAAATTGTAAGGGCCAGATGTACGTAAACAAATATTACAACTATGGATATGTTATGTAAATATTATGGCACATATTAAAAGTAAAGTAAATGGTTTGGGATAGACGTGCGTATATAAATATTACAGCAGTTATATTTCATTGTTTTTTTACTTGAAACTTGAAAGCATGTGAATGAAATTTTGAAGAAAGGCTGCAATCGCTAACTCGGTCTGTTCACTGAGGAGATTTTGTGGTGATTTGCTTTTATGTACATATATTTCACCTACAATATGCAGCCTTTCTTCAAAATGGTGTCGAAATAGTTTGAAGAACACGCCATGGACACGAGGTTGTTCGAAAGTCTTCTCAAGTCATCTGAGGCCAGCTCTGTTTGGCACGTCGATTTATCGAATGAGGGGTGCATGCCAAAGAACCAGCCACCCAATCAATATCCTTGAAATGCGTGTCTCGTTTGAGCGGACAGGTGTCAGAATGGCTCTTCAGTGCTTTCAGTGTCTCATAGACGCCGTGCCATGACGCTTCTCTGTCGTCATCAGGGCGAAAGCAATTGCTAAGTGCTGCTCGTTAGGAATCTAATTAAATTATTTGTGAGCGAAGTGACTTCGCACTCTCCTCCAATTATTCAACGTATTGCCTCTATGCATATTTATAGGTCAAACATCCCCGAGGAGAAGATTAGCTGTGTCCAAAAGCCCTAACCAATGATGAATAACACTTTGTTTCCCTTGGTTCACTCTTTTAGTTTGAGCTACTAGGCCCACGTGCTATATAAATAACGAAACGTCGCACCTGTTACTTGTTTAGCCCATAATGTAAGTTTTTTTCAGCTGCTCAGTACAGCCTATGTGTATGTGTTTCAGAACCGAATGTGGCGCAAAACCCGAAGCCAGTCTGATGATCGGCTGTGCGTCGGCACAGACCCCAACCGTAACTGGGATTACTACTGGCTGGGTAAGTATGGTGTAGCTAAGCTGACTGCGTTATTACCTTGCATTTTCGTTTAGTGGACCGAGGCTTTGTTCAACAGCTTCAGTCAAAAACCCCAGCTGGCAGTTTCACCAGTCAACACCCACAAGTAGCTCGCGATGCAGCATTGCCTTTCTCATAAAATGGTTCTAACTTAGCCTGCACATAATTTAAAGCCCTTCTCAACTATAATTTCTCCCTTTGGTGTGCCAGAATATCGTTTTCATTAAAATGCAGCGTAGCACAGTTCATGTTTAAGCAATCTGCTGTCACGATTGTGTCTCCATTCTTATATATTACCAAATTCATCACAGATCATACGAGAGAAACTTGTGTGCTCTGTGACTGTTCGTTGCACATTTTTGACACCGTTTTCACATCTACGGAAATACCATTTTTGACTTTGTTATGGTGATTTGAAAATCGTTCTCGGCCCGAAACTAGTCATCGAATCAATAAAAAAGTAAAATTGGCAACTTAGGACTTGTTGTTGTTCTGACACGGCGTTTAGTTTCCACAGACACAGAATTACACTTCTGTTATGGTTCAGGAAGGAACTGCTAAGCACTCATGTCAGATAAGGCACTGATTCAATGTATGTTAGTATGATGAAGAATATATGCAGTACTATAGCTACCATTACACTCATGAAGTTAGTGGGAAATTCAGAACTGAAAGAACGAGTAGACAAAAAGGTTTCATGTCACCATAACAATTCTCAGCTATGCTAAAATAAATTTACGGTATGTAAACTAGTAAAACAAAATGATGCATGCAAATGGAACAAAACTGTTTCACAATCATCTTCACACCGTTTCTCTCCACCTCTAACGTATATGAACTTCAACAGCAAAAGTAAGGGCTTGTCAGAACAAATCTGAAAGTAAACAAGCTTAAGTCCTTGCACCAAAATTCTAGGGCTGACAGATCACAGGGTGGGAAATGGTCGACAAATCACAGCATGGCGAACAACTTCTGTTAGAGACGAAATGTTCGCTGACATTTCCAGATGACAACAGACATGCTGCTGTACTGGTTATATCCCTGAGAGGCGGCAGTGCATAGACACTCTGCGGCGTGCGTATTCAACTATCTGCTGCTCCTCGGGGAAAGGGCTGGGTCCATCAAAATTAATGTTACTAATTCGCTTCCAAAATATCTTTCTCCATTTGGAGACAATCACTCTTACATTTTTTGTTGAAAATCGCTCTGGGTAGGCAGTATGCCGCGCAATTGGTTTGCAGAACATGCGTCGGTGACATCTCATCATTCTACAGCGGAGACTACTTAAGGTTGCCTACCGTTGCTGGGAAGCGTGAACGAGCATTTTGTCTCTAACAAAAGCTGTTCGCCATGACGTGATCTAGTAAACGTATCAGTTTGAGTTAAGCGACCCTTGCCCGGAAACGACCGAGGCGAACATTATAAGCGAAAATTGCCTTTGACACCTCTGACATTGGGCCTCTTCTACTGTGTGCGTTTTGTCTTCCATATTTTGGAGAAGGTATTATGAACCAAAATAAGAAAAAGATGTCCAGTAATCGCGGGCTCTAAACTGCATACTTTATGAGCTATGAGCACTTGTTCATCTTTGATACTGTAAAACACGTCTCTTCTACTGAACAAGTGCTCATAGCTCATAAGGTATGCAGTTTAGAGCCCGTGGTTATTACACAGTTTTTTCCTGTTTTGATCCATTACCACCCCCTCCAAAAATATTAAAATCAAAGAGGCTGCTGTAGAAAAGCTCCACTGTCACAGTTATTAGAACGATTTTCGCTTAGAATGTTCCACTCGATCGTTTCCGGACCAGGATCCCGTACCTTAACTTGAAACATTTAACCTTCCCCATCATCTCTTAAGGTCTGCAACATCATTACGGAATTATCCTGCACATACTAGCCGAGAACGTTGCATTGCCTGGTTATATATTTATTCCAATTCCATTAGTCCATCTCTCCTTTCCCCCTCCCCCTGTCCAAACCCTCCTCCGCCCTCTCTCTGTACATCTCCTCCTCCTCCACCTACTCTCTGTCCATTATATTTTCCCCTTTCTCTGTCCATCTCCTCTTCGCCCCACATTTATGTCTATCCCCTCCTCTTCTGTCTGTCTCTCTTCTCCTACTCCCTCCTCTCTCCGTGTTATTACCCCTTCCCCAATAGCAGGTTGATGGTTCTTACCCTCCCTCCCCCCCCCCCCCCCCCCCAGTATTTCTTCCCAGATAGTAAGTAATATGTGTACCAAATTTGGTAGTAATCGCTCCAAGGTTTTAGGAGGAGCCTTTTACCCGCAGCTTTGCTCGCATACTCACTTGTCACATATATTTAACGTATTTCACACATATTTTTACACATATTACACTTGTACCTTTAGTAAATTTCACCCTGCACTTTCGTTTTCACGCATCTCATCTTCTGAGCCATGTCGTGTAATGTCACATTTTTGCAGTTTCGTTCAGCGGTATATGTGAATACTGCGTGCGATATGTGGTGCGGATAGAGTTATTAGTAAAAAACTAATGAATCAGAATGTTGTGCCTGATGCGGCAATTTTACTGCGGGGATGTAATGATAAAAATTTTTCGTTCCATCATTTTGTGGGGCGGTGGAGGGGGAGGGGCGATAAAAAGTCTCGCCAAGGTTTTAAATTATGTCTAAAGTTCGTTGCAAGTCACTAAGAGCTCTCATTCTGAAATACTGGATGAATATAATCCGGCTATTTACGCATCTTGAGCAACGCTTCTTTTCACTCTCCTCCCCCCATTTTGAGAGATAGGTGGATTTACCACTACAGTGGTTCCATTCAAACGGAAAGTGATATGTGTACCATGTTTCGTTGAAACTGTTCCTTGGTTTAGGAGGAGATGTGGAACATTCATACATACTTGCGCTCACTTTCATAAAACTTATGGATTGTAATTGATCTGTGGTTTAGGAGGAGATGTGGAACATTCATACATACTTGCGTTCCCTTTTATAAAACTTATGGATTAAACAGAAAATAACACAAATTAACAATAGAGCTACGTAGCCATTAGAGAACAGGATAGACAGCAAAAGGAATACACAGAAAAGTAAAAATGGCTTGGGGAGGGCTTTTGGTTAAATAAATAGGGTTTTATAATTCCAGCGTTCGAGATAAATGAAAAGCCTCAAGATTTGAGTATATTGTTTGTTTTGACTTGAGGTACTGAGACATGGACTTGTAAAGTAATAAGCGTTCAAAAACTGGGTGCTCTTCTGCGGGTAAAGATACATGTATGTTGGGAATCACTAGGAGAGCCATGAAAACAAACAAATGGATCAGATAAGAGAGTGAACTGGAGAACTTAGTTGTGACTGTAATGAAAATGAATTGGAGGTGGATAGGATATGTACGCAGGTGAATGGCTAAAATTTGGATCAAGGAAACTGAGTGCTGAATTCCAAGAGATATTAAGAAATCGAAGCGAAGAAGGTGGGTTGACGGCATCAAAAACTACGCAGCGGCAGCATTAAAACATAGGGCTGAAGACTGTAGTGCATGGAAAAGTCAGGAGGAGGCTTTCGCCAGGAGTGAATGTCAAAAGGCTCGTGATGATCACTGAGGAATGCTTTGGACTAGTCACTGAACCGATCCGGGCTTCGGGTTCTTAAGAATTTACATTGTATCCCAGTCCACGACCTCCACCGTAGGGGAATGGAATCTTTCCGTTGTATTCGTCAAATTTCTCCAACCTACCTGCATCTGCCGCTGTCCTAAAGGAAAAGTATTTTTTTTAAAAAAACCTATCGCTGCAAATTCAACAGACACATCGCCCCTAACAATACGGGGCTACGTCAGAACGACGTGTAACCATCCTACCGTTCCGTGCTTGCAGACGAGGGCGCCAGCCCCATATCGTGCTCGGAGACGTACGCCGGCCCTTCGGTCTTCTCGGAGGTGGAGACGCGCACGCTCTCCGAGTTCCTGCAGAGCATCTCCGGCGACCTGCTGGTCTACCTCAGTCTGCACAGCTACTCCCAGCTGCTCATGATCCCCTACGGCCTCAACTACGAGCGACCCGACAACTACGACGAGCTGGTGAGCACTGCGCATGATCATTTCCCTTAGCTATCCGAGGCTAACTTAGTAATAACTAGGGTTGCGCTCTGCTAAAATTACGGTTTGGTAGTTCTTGTACACTAAATGAATGTTCTAGGAAACGGTAGCACTACCAGTTGTATTGACAACGAAGATAGGGAAAGAAATGTATGTAGAATTCAGGAACTGGGAGCCAATGCCTTCTCTTTGTTTTTTGTGTGTTTGGTTGTTTGTTTTACACGTAATTAGAGCCGCACATCATTCAGTGTTAGTCCATTGTGTATTTTATATCCTTACACCAAGTTTAGCAGTACAAAAAATTAAGTGATCGTGTAACTTCTGCACTTTTATCCAACCAAAGCAATTACTTTTGATGCAAGCGCAGTTTACATGCACAAACTGTTGGGTCTTGCCCACTCATCTCGCATAGTGTGCCTAAGGGATGCTCCATCTCGGAATGCTGTACAACAATTCAAGCAAATAACATTAGTAGTTTTATTTCTATAAAGCAGATTTAACAGTACTTAAATTGAATCTACAAAATGTCGTCGCAAACGATGGGCGACATGCAATATAATTCAGAGTCCTGGCCATACACAATGTCCCCGCACGGTTGACACACTCCACTAATACTGCTCGGCGAATCCTGTCCACTAATGTCCATATACTCAGCCGATCTGAGCGGCCTAGGCTGGCATGAGCGGCGCTTATATTCACTTTTTGCAGAGGTGGCTGCTGCCGCGGCACGGTCCTTGTCAGTGGGCTATTGGCTGGCGTTTCCTCAACGCCTTGTCTGGCCATGCGTTCTTCCTCTTAGTTCCAGCGCTTGTGGTTACACCAGAACATAAAAAATATATAATAATTGTTTTTATAATGCACTCAGTATAATGTTCTTCATCATGACGAAAGGCAAACATCTCCTGTTATTAGTGATAAAAGACAAAGTTGTTTATGAATGACAGAAACATGTTTATATAAATTCGGCATTTGTGTGGCCATAGTGTCCGTTTTATGTAAGTTCGATTAATTACTGAAGCGAGGCTTGATACATTTCTGTTTCGCAGTTTGTTTTTCATTTTACCTTTTTGTTGAGGAAATTGCGTTTCCTTGCGCTATATGACAAATCTGTATTGTTTTCTTTATTCTTACAGCCACATCCTTTTCTTTCACATTACAAATCAATTTTCGAATTAAATCTGAATTAAACATTAAAAAGTTTTAGTTTTTCTATAAATACTGTTTATTTTTACATGACAGACGGGAGGAAACTATGTTGAACAAAACTGTTTTGTTGGTTATCTGCTCTTTGTAAACCCTACCTCAGTTTCTAGAAAGTTCACCACTTACGGTTTCTAGGACTACCTAGTAGGACACTGATCGCATGCCTAAGGAAAGCGGTCATTAAGAGGTAATGCCTGATATGTGTTCAACACACCTAACGTACAAGAGGCAATGCAGACACGACCTTATATTACCAAAGCTACCAGGCAAATTACCGTAACATGAGCTTACTTATGTTAGTCTACGATAACCTACGGTAGCTTTACAGCTCTAGTAATAATCGATGTCACTACCCATAGACGCTAAACAATTTATGCGTAGATATCAACAGCATGGCAAACGTGCTAAAGAAACCTGGGTGTCTTAGCACGGGTGTTCCAGCAAAATGTTCTTCGTAGTAATTTTTGTTTTTCGTAGGCCTCAATTAGTAGCTTCTCCGCTTTTTACCCTTCATATGTCCGTTTATATTATAAGATCATTTTGTAACGTTACATTTAAACTTCTGCTTTTTCCTGTTCTCCATTTCCTTGTTATCGAAGTTTTTGGTGATCACAAACGAAATACGATGTCAGCTCGAAGACACCGATTGCTTTTGCTGGAAGGTCAGATTGCTCTATGTCGCCTTCTAGTTTTAAGTTACGTAGATCCATATCCCTTCCTACAATGGAGAATTCTTCCAATTATCCCAATTTCTCCTTGCAGTTTCTAATGCCTAACTGGTTATTGTTGGCATGGCGCTACTTTTCAATATTTTTATGAGTTGCTTCCTATTGCACCGAATTCCTCTCTGAGAAACCTGTCCACTTCATTTAACAGTGATTCTAAGCCTTGAAGCGGTTTAGTTTAGTACTGAGCGGACGATTTCCGTTTTACTGGTGGAGTGGAGGACAGCATATACTTATTTCAATCGCCCTTCCCTTAACCTGTATTTTATTTTCCCTTTAACTACCCTTTAATCTTGACTTTTTGAGGTACTAATCTCTTTACTTGGGTCTGATACACATTTTAAGAAAGGCACAAGAACAGGACGTTTATTTTCATCAATAACGCTTCAACTTACTCTTCCACAAATACATTTAGGATGTGCAGTGGGATTTTAATCTTCATAACATGGAACATAGGATCCACAAGGTTTAAACAACAATTTCATTTTTTGTGGACCAAGCTCAAAGAAGACGATAGTATTCAACTAATAAATTGATGTGATCCTCTGCAATACACTTATGTTTAAAGGCGTATCTTAATGCATCAGGTCATTTACCAAAAGAAATCAGGAGAGGATGATCTAAATGTGAGAAATACAACGAAATTACTTTAAAGTGGTCAATTATCGAATCATCAAATAATTTAGCAAAGTAAATACATATTCCACACTACGGATTGATTGAATAAAGAAATATACTCTACTCTGTTCACACATGGTAGAGATATCTTGAATCCCAGAACGAGAAGGGGCTGATTCAATAATTAAAACTGCATTTCATACAATGCTCATACACTGAAGGTGCACACATTTACTACGAGTTACCAAAGAATGAGCTTGGATTCCATCATCAACCATGTCGCAACGTGGATGTACAAAGCCACCTATTTTCGAGTTCCCAAACTCGCGAAAGAATTAAAATTCAGACTCGTGCCTCTCGCAATTCCGTTTCATTAATTTACTCTGCATATTTAGAATGAATTTATTAGAGCACCGGTTTGGGAAACCAGGTCTCTGTTGTCTTATCCCAAATGTGGAGACCAGATTATTCATACATTAAGTATTCTTAACAAAACCTAATTGTGATATTAAAACTTCACGCTAATATGTTCCCACGCTAACTAATGTGAGTACCCCTGATCGCCAAAAGAAACTGCGATGAAGTGACTGAAAATTCGCACCTTAAATATTTGAAATTCCACTACTCCTGATCTATCCGTAAATCAGTCCATACTCACCAAGCCCGGGCAGAATAGTGCCTTTCTTTTCGCACCGAACACAACCGCTTCCGCAACCTCTCTGGTGGAGAGACCACGAAAGAAGCGGACACGTTACCTGCCAGTCTAACTCTTTTTCTGTGCTACGTACCAGATCTGATGACCTAGCTAGTCGTCCCTGTCTTTCTACGTCGCCTACAGCCATTGGCAAAACTGGGTAGGCAGACGAAACCGCAGCAGCAGACGGACAGCTACTGGCCACTCTCACAAAACTCGTATGCACTCGTTTTAGTCGTGCACAGTAGGTCAAATAATGCACGAGGGATGCGGGAATGTTTCAGGTGCCCACTTAGTAGGCAACACAATACAGAAAGGAAAGACATATTCGTGTACATGACACAATTCCTACCGAAAGACTAGTGCCACAAAAGCAACAGATACCCAATATAGGCAAGAATCTCTATCTCTCGCTCCCAATCCCTCTTTCTCTCTCTGTCTCTCCCTCTCTCTCTTTGTCTCTGATGGAGTTCTTTCAGCCTTCCTTACAATCCCACTGACCGGCAATGCGCTGTCAGTTACTCGCCTACCCGTGTATTTCATACTTATTATCCTGACAATTATGACCACATCAGATGCCTAACTCTCGTTTGACGCAGAAAGCTGCATACATGGCCTACCTCTTGCAAACACATCCTGCATAAAATCTGGTTGCCCATACATATTCTGCATTACAAAGATACTGTGCGGAACAAAAACACTTTACACTCTCTGAAACCCGTAGCTGCTGTATTTCAACAGCAAATAAGCAAAATGAAATAAGATTATCGAGATCTTTGTTCGGGACATTCGGCAGTGGGAATTCCAGTGCTGTGACAGGTCCGCTTTGGATAGAGCAAAATTCGGCGGATAACCGGTGATCGGAAATGAACCGTCTTCGAGCACCTCCCACAAAACGGCAGTCAATGAGAGACGAGTGCGCTGAAGTCAATATTCGTGCACATCTATTCTCAATGAGGCTGTGAAAATCGTTTCCGGAACGCCAAAAATTTTCGAGGATATGACATAACCTTGTTTGCGAGGACGAAAACTTTGTAACGATGGTGGAGGTAGAAATTTCAAAAATAAGAAAATGATATTCGAGAAACATAGTGTTTAAAATAGAATTTTTTGTTTCCATCAGCTCCGGTTACAGTTTTGTTGGAATAAATAAGTTCATCTTAGCAGAAATTCTACACGTGGTCTTTAAATTTTATAACTGAAAACATTTCACGTGTCAGTCGCAGAAGTCGACCGACTTATTGTCGAGTTGTTTTCATGGTGATGTTTATTGGCTTAAAAATCTAATAGAGTTGCAGTACTTCTTGTTTAGATGGTAACAACAGTCCAACTTTACACAGTAAACATTACAGCGAAATCATCTCTAACGAAGCAAGAACTGGAATTTAAAGTTTGTCTGCAGTTACCTATTTAGTTTAAAATTTTATTTTAATCTAATTTAACCCCCTAAAAAGTTGGTTCCTTTAGCAAAAGTGGTGTTAGCTGAGGCAAATTAAGTTAAACGCTCACACTTTTACACGGAATCCGGTAAGTGGCTATCGTTCTATATTAGTGGTTTCACTATGCTCAATTTTCAAACACTTGTTTTCTGGAAAATTATGCTCGATTTTACGTCCAAACCCCACCATGATCTTATTATGAAATTTATTTTGCTTCATCCTGCGTGTTAGCTTATAACCTAACAACAATTTCTGTTTGCCGTAACAGATGGAAATCGGTGGGAAGGCAGTGGACGCCCTGAAACAACGCTACGGCACGCAGTACCAGTATGGAACCATCTATGACATCATCTGTAAGTATCCGCCTTCACTGCGAGCTGCGCAGGTCACGGCGTAATGGCTGTGCGTTAAGCCGCAATGACATGGAGCTGACACAATATCCATTTTTCTGCAGTGTCGATGGATGATTAGGGATACAGTGTATGTAGCTACACACACTTTAACATTACTCTGACGCGTGTGGCCATGGAAGATCGAGACTGTTGTTAACTGAAAAGTTAATTTCAAAAGTGTTAATTTTCTTCAGTATATCGTGAAGTTTCCTTGTACGCTTTAACGGTCAAAGAGAGGAACTGAATAACCTAGCAGATGAAATGAATGAGATGGATCCGAAAATCAAAGATCACATTCATAGTTGAACAACAGAAGGAAATAATTTCGTTGACATGACTGTTTGCTGTCATAATAGTAAACATACCTTCCAGATGGAAACCCTGTTCATTAACAATAACTCACTGCCACATAAACCAACATAAACTCTCTTTCTTCGGTTCAGCTGTGAATCGTATGTTCCGCATTTCTATCAGAGAAGCAGATGCATGTAAGGAAATAAACATACTTAAATCTTTTGTATTAATGAGTATAATCCCTCCCAGATAAACATCATAACTGAACAAAACAAAAGCAAAGTACAGCATTCACCTCACCACTGCATACCAAAAAAAGTAATACCAAAATTTATGTCTTTAATTCCTCAGCAAAATGTCACAGAAAAAGTTGCAAATCTTTTCATACCGCCTAACAAAAAAATGTCTTTCCACACAGACCACAAATTGCAAAATAAAATTATTCATAATAATAAATCGACTGGACAGTGGCATCAGTAGTCGAGCATATGTAATCTTACATGCTTATCTTTTTGCGTCTACGTAGGACAAACAGAGAGAAACTTTGCAATCTGCTATGAAGAGCATATGGATGCGCTCCCATTCCAAAACTGAAGTAAATCCAGCTTTGTTTCACACGCTGCTGATCATGCATATTCTGTAATGACACCAATGACAACCTTCCAGTGTTACACATTTTTGACAATGGGTTATAGATGGATTTTATTGAACAGTTAGAGATATGCATTTACTATCTAAATCATGTCACAAAATTCTTAACAAACATACTGCATCAACACATATCTTCTTTCAGATTTTTCGATCACATTCAGGCATGAAAATACTTATACCTTTCAATGACATTCTATATCTGTCACATACGCTATTAACTCGTTCATTGTTTTATTCTTTAGTAAATATCCCACACTGTTTGTTTAACTATAACATTTCCTTCTTATGTTATGTATTCTGTCAACAGCTGGGAACTCTTGCAGCTTGCAGTGTTCTCCTACGTCCATTATGAGTGGTTATCAATATTTTATTCTATAAATTAACGAATCCCGTCCAAACACAATGATGCAGAAAAGTGTGATGTCTAACAACTTGATAGTCTGTACATATGTTTAGCGTTTTGTTTACTCTGAAACCACGCCCACCTAAGTACTTTGTGTGTGTGTGTGTATTTGTTTGTTTCTGTCTGTGTAATTGCGTGTGTTCTGTAATCGCGGGTGTTCTGTTGTTTCCATGCCATGCACGATATTTCGACTACTAACCAAACCGTCTTCTTCAGGTGCTGAGAGTTTTGCTGTTATGTATACTCGCTGCCTGGACTCCAACCGCAATATCGGCTATTATTGGTTTTGCTTCGCTACTTATAGTTCGATTCCCAACGTCGTCTACGGCCTTTGACGCTCTTTTGTTTCCAGAGCCGGCACTGATTGTTCCGTGAAACGCAAATTCTCTGTGTCGCAACACTGTTGGATGTGATGGCCGACGAGATCTGAATAAACTGTATCCCAGCTCCCAAGTCTTGTTTGAATTTAAACCTTCGTCCCTGTTTTTTATGGTTTCTTACATCTTTCTTTCGATAGATTCCTTAATTATGCTCTCCCAGAAAGCTGTCGTTTACACCACGAAACTGGTATCATCATATTTCATTTCATGAATATATTCCAGGCAGCGCTAGACTTGGTCGTTTAAACGAGGCGCGTTCCTTGATGTCCCTTATATCACTCCTTGACCGTTCTGATAACCTGTCTCAAGTAAGGTATGTCACATTCGCATGGAATGCGACGCAAACGTTAGTCTCAGAGACACGGATCGTAATTAACATATGTAATGTTAAAGACGGTCTTTGTCTCGTAATTGACATATTTAATTCAAAAGGCGATCTAAGTCTCCGAAAGCAGACTGGCACGTATTACGTGGTGTAGACTATCAGGACAGCCGAAGAAGGACGAATGGAATATCAGCGACACCCGCAACTAAAACAACCAAGCGCGTCAACTGCCCTCAAGCAATGCCCGAATATAATCGTGAAATGATGTACGATGAGACCAGTATTGTAGTGCAAACGACAAGTTTCTGAGACAGCATAATTACGGAGTCTATCGAAATAAAGATATCAGATAACCTAGCAAACAAAGACACTGCTTTCAATTTACACAAGGCTTGTGGTCTGGTACTCAATTTATTAAGATCTAGCACGCCATCGCATCAACCAGTGTTGGGACACAGAGAATTAGCGTTTCACAGAATAACCAGCGCTGGCTCTGAATAAAAAGGAGCATCAAAGGGAGTAGTGGGCGTCGGGAATGGAACTGAGCTATAAATAGCGGCGCACCAACAATAATGGTTCAGAGTCTAGTTGGTGTCCAGGCGGCGAGTGCACATAACAGCAAAACTCGCAGGGCCTGAAGAAGATGGCTTGGTCACTCATCGAAATGTTATGCATAATGTGGAAACAGCAACTCGACAGGACACACAGAACCACACAAAATGTGTGTGTGTGTGAGTTCTTAAGAGACCAAATTGCAGAGGTCATTGGTCCCTAGACTCACACACTACTTAAACTAACCTATGCTAAGGAAAACGCACACACTCATGCCCGAGGGAGGACTCGAACCTCTGGCGGGAGGGGCCGGGCAGTCAGTGACATTGCGCCGTTAACCACACGGCCACTCCGCGTAGCACGTAGAACCACACCATTTATCAACTACGCCCAGAAATCCTGAGAGATGGCAAATGTGTATTCTCAAAATGCATTTGTTAGTGATACCACGAGACAATACGAATTAGTATCCTATAATATAACGATAATTTCGTTTCGTACACATTTTGTAACATTCATTGTATTACACTTACATAAACTACCAGTCTGGAAGGCTAATTACTTGCCATGGTAGGGCTACCATGGCATATAATCTGTCGTGGAAGACACTACAAGGCAAGTTCCGCTTCTCAAGCAGAAAAGATGCATTCGAAAATGAGTGCCTCTGTCTTGAGTGGTCATTCGTAATAAAGTTTCCCGATTCCCAGCTACAGAGTCACAACAGTCTGGTGTGACAGTTATAAAATAGCAAAAGCAAAATCGAAGTTTTAAATTTCGCGTTTAAGAAATCGTTCAGTCAGGTAAATTGTACAAACATACCGTCATTTGACTATCGCACAGACTCCGGTATGGTGAACATAGAAACAGGAATCTCTGGCGCAGAGAAACAACAGAAAGAGTTGAAAACGATATTTCTGGTCTGGATGCAATACAAGTTTTGCAAAGAGTACTCTACGGCATGCTCTCTCACTTAGCTTATATTTGTCACGAAGGATATTTGGGAGAGCCCCAAGCACAAAGTCCCAAGCAACTGGCAGATACACCAGGCGACTCCTGTACATAAGTAGGGTAAAAAAAGGACCCGCAAAATTACAGTAAAAGGACGGACCTGCAAAATTAGAGACCAGTATTCTTAACATTGTTTTGGTGTAAAATTCTTGAACATATTCTGAGTTCGAATACAATAAATTTCTTTGAGACGGAGAAGTTTCTGTCCACGAATCAATTTGCCCTTTTCTCATGTGATATCCCGCTAATTATACTTTAAGGCCAACAGGCAGATTCCATATTCCTAGACTTCCAAAAAATCCATTAACACGCTACCCCACTGGAGACTGTTAACGAAGGTACGAGCATACGCAATTGGTTCCCAGATGTGTGAGAGGCTCGAAGGGTTCTTACGTACTAGAACCCATTACATTTTCCTCGACGGCTACCTTTTATCAGAGACGAGAGATTAATCAGGAAGTGTGATAGGAACGCTACTATTTTCTATATATATATATAAATGCTGAGGCGGACAGGGTGTGCAGCAGTCTGCGGTTGTTTGCTGACGATGCTGTGGTGTACGGTAAGGTATAGAAGTTGAGGGACTCTCGGAAGAAGACATAGACATAGACTTAACTTCTACTTGGTCTAAGGAGTGGTGTTTGTTGTAAATGTAGAAGCATGTCAGCTAATGCAGATTAGTAGGGAAAAAATCCGTAATGTTCGAGTGCGGCATGAGCAGTGTGCTGCTTGACAGATTAGCATCGATTAAATATCTAGGCATAACGTTGCAAAGCGATATGAAATGAAACGAGCACGTAAGGACGGTAGTAGGGAAGGCTAAAGGTCGACTTTAGGAGAATTTTATGAAACTGTGGTTCACCTGTTATGGAGACCGCATATAGACCAATAGTACGACCCTTTCTTGAGTTCTGCTCGAGTGTTTTGGATTCGAACCAGGTCGCATCAAACGAAGACACGGAGGCGTTTCAGTGGCGGGCTGATAGATCAGTTACTGGGAGGTTCTAACAGCATGTAAGTATTGTGGAGATGCTTCGGGAACTCAAATGGGAATCTCTGAAGCGAAAATGACGTTCCTTTCGAGGAGCACTATTGAAAATTCAGAGAACCAGCATTTGAAGGTGACTGCCGCCAAGAGATATTTCGCATAAGGGCTACAAACACAAGAGGAATTAGGGCTCGTACGGATGCATATAGACAGTAGTTTCTACCTCAATTTGTTTGCGAGTGGAACAAGACATAAAATAAATAGTAGTAATTCAGGGTACGCTCCGTCACGCACCGTACGGTGGCTTGTGGAGTATGTATATAGATCTAGATGTAGAGAAGAAAATAAGTATGACACCCCGTACACATTGTACATGTTCGGTTGGACAAGGACGAGGAAAAGATTCGATCGCAATCTTTCTGCGGCTGTCACTCCGTGTTTTCCTAAAGTGATTTACGTATGTCGAGAAAAAACTAAATCAGGACTTGCACACTGCTCCTCTGGTTTACAAGTCCAACATCAGCAGCACCTTGTTCTACAAAGTAAAATTTGCAGGAACAGAGGCACATAAAGACCCATTCTTCGACTTATATCTTCCGAGTGAGTTGGAAGAGTGGTATTAACCAATGGTAGAGACACTAAGGCTCCATCCACTACACAGAGGAAAGAAGTTGGACAACGTTATCGTGTGGCTACGTCTGCATCAGTCATCTGCAGGGAAGCGTTTGGTGTGTGGCAGGCTGCGCATAATGAACTTGGTACGTCTCTCTCTCGCCAGTCTATTATTCCATTCATGCATAGTATACGGAAGAATTAATGTCGGCATACATTCGTAAAAGCCGGAATTTCTCTAATTTTACTCTCGTAATCCTTACTAAGAATGCATGTTGGACGAAATAGTACGTTTGCCGATTTCAACTGCCTGATATATTTCTTCTACCACGTACACTGGCACCATACCTTCGCAATGTGTTTTGTCTCAATAAACTGTCAGGCGATTGTCGTTGGTAACACTACGAGAGAAGTGAGACGGCGAAACATGTTATCTGGCAAACTTTCTCACGGCCAACACGTCCCGAACACCTATAAACCCCCTATACTAATCTCCCTATCCAACGGACACATCATTATCGATAGTGCCATCTAATTTGATTCTATGAAATGTTGTGGAGAGATTTGGAATTTAACCCCCGACATTGTCACACAGTCGTATACTGGGTCGTCCATTGATCGTGACTGGGCCAAATATCTCACGAAATAAGCGTCAAACGAAAAAACTGCAAACAACGAAACTTGTCTAGCTTGAAGGGGGAAACCAGATGGCCCTATGGTTAGCCCGCTAGATGGTGCTGCCAGAGGTCAAACGGATATCAACTCCGTTTTTTAAAACAGGAACCTCCATTTTTATTACATACTCATGTAGTATGGAAAGAAATATGGATGTTTTAGTTGGACCACTTTTTTCGCTTTGTGATAGATGGTGCTGTAATAGTCACAAATATATGGCTCACAATTTTAGACGAACAGTTGGTAACAGGTAGATTTTTTAAATTAAAATACAGAATGTAGATACGTTTGAATATTTTATTTCGGTTGTTCCAATGTGATACATGTACCTTCGTGAACATATCATTTCTGAAAACGCATGCTGTTACAGCGTGATTACCTGTAAATACCACATTAATGCAATAAATGCTCAAAATAATGTCCGTCAACCACAATGCTTTTGGCAATACGTGTAACGACATTCCTCTCAACAGCGAGTAGTTCACCTTCCGTAATCTTCACACATGCATTGACAATGCGCTGACGCATGTTGTGAGACGTTGTCGGTGTATCACGATAGCAAATATCCTTCAACTTTCCCCACAGAAAGAAATCCGGGGACGTCAGATCCGGTGACGTGCGGGCCATGGTATGGCGCTTCGACGACCAATCCACCGGTCATGAAATATGCTATTCAATACCGCTTCAGCCGCACGCGAGCTATGTGCCGGACATCCTTCATGTTGGAAGTACATCGCCATTTTGTCATGCAGTGAAACATCTCGTAGTAACATCGGTAGAACATTACGTAGGAAATCAGTATACATTGCACCATCTAGATTGCCATCGATGAAATGGTGGCCAATTATCCTTCCTCCCATAATGCCACACCATACATTAACCCGCCAAGGTCGCTGATGCTCCACTTGTCGCAGCCATCATGGATTTTCCGTTGCCCAATAGTGCATATTATGCCGGTTTACGTTACTGCTGTTGGTGAATAACGGTTCGTCGCTAAATAGAACGCGTGCAAAAATTCTGCCATCGTCCCGTAATTTCTCTTGTGCCCAGTGGCAGAACTGTACACGACGTTCAGAGTCGTCGCCATGCAATTCCTGGTGCATAGAAACATGGTATGGGTGCAATCAATGTTGATGTTGCATTCTCAACACCGACCTTTTTGAAATTCCCGATTCTCGCTCAATTTATCTCCTACTGATGTGCGGATTAGCCGCTACAGCAGCTAAAACACTTACTTGGGCGTCATCATTTGTTGCAGGTCGTGGTTGACATTTGACATGTGGCTGAACACTTGCTGTTTCCTTAAATAACATAACTATCCGGCGAACGGTCCGGACACTTGGATGATGTCGTCCAGGATACCGAGCAGCATACATAGCACACGTTCGTTGGGCATTTTGATCACAATAGCCATACATCAACACGATATCGACCTTTTCCGCAATTGGTAAACGGTCCGTTTTAACACGGGTAATGTATCGCGAATCAAATACTGTCCGCACTGGCGGAATGTTACGTGGTACCACGTATTTATACGTTTGTGATTATTACAGCACCATCTGTCACAATGCGAAAAAAGAGGTCCAACTAAAACATTCATATTTCTTTGCGTACTACACGAATATGTAATAAAAAATGGGGGTTCCTATTTAAAAGAAATGCAGTTGATATGCGTTTGACTTATGGCAGCGCCATCTAGCGGGCCAACCATAGCGCCATTTGGTTTCCCCCTTCAAGCTAGACGAGTTTCGTTCTTTGTAGTATTTTCGTTTGATGCTTATTTCGTGAGATATTTGGCTCGGTCACTATCAATGGACCACTGTGTATACTCTACCATCTCTTCTCATCTGCTGGTCAGTATCTGAGGCTGAAATTGGCTGCTGAACTGGCGAACTGCTGGTCTGGCGAAATAGCATTAGCGCACCTTGAGCGTAGAGGCATGTGTTACATCTTCTGTGAAAGATGGAGAGTCTGACTTCACTTACGTGAGACATGTTGAATTTTCACAGTTTACAGGAAACGGTACGTAGTAGTAAATATCTTGCTTGTTATCGTTCGTATGGATCTAGCAATAGTGAAACGCTTACCTCACACTTCAGACGTTTGATGCTATTATACACATTTCCCGCAGTTGTTGTTGTTGTTGTTGTTTTTGTGGTCTTCAGTCCTGAGACTGGTTTGATGCACCTCTCCAAGCTACCCTATCCTGTGCAAACTTCTTCATCCCCCAGTACTTACTGCAACCTACATCCTTTTGAATCTGCTTAGTGTGTTCATCTGCCTCTATGATTTTTTCGTTCCACGCTGCTTTCCAGTGCTCAATTTGTGATCCCTCGATGCCTCAGAACATGTCCTACTAATAGGTCCCTTCGTTTTGTCAAGCCAAAAACCCCTCTTCTCTCCAATTCTATTCAATACTTCATCATTAGTTATGTGATCTACCCATCTAATCTTCAGCATTCTTGTGTAGCATCACATTTCGAAATCTTCTATTCTCTCCTTGTCGAAACTATTTATCGTCCATGTTTCCCTTCCATACGAGACTACACTCCATACAAATACTTTCAGAAAAGACTTCCTGACAAATCTATCTTTGAAGTTAACAAATTTCTCTTTTTGAGAAAAGCTTTCTTTGCCGTTGCCAGTCTACATTTTATATCCTCTCTACCTCGACCATTATCAGTTATTTTGCTCTCCAAATAGCAAAACTCCTTTACTACTTTAAGTGTCTCATTTCCTAACCTAATTCCCGCAAAATCACCCGACTTAATTCGACTACATTGCATTATCCTTGTTTTGCTTTTGTTGATGTTCATCTTATACCTCATTTAAAGACTTTGTCCATTCCGTTCAACTGCTCTTCCAAGTCCTTTGCTGTCTCTGACAGAATTACAATGTCATCGGCGAACCTCAAAGTTTTCATTTCTTCTCCATGCATTTTAATACCTACTCCGAATTTTTCTTTTCTTTCCTTTACTGCTTGCTCAATATACAGATTGAATAACATCGGGGAGAGGCTACAACCCTGTCTTACTCCCTTCCCAACCACTGCTTCCCTTTCATGTCCCTCGACTATTATTACTGCCATCTGGTTTCTGTACAAATTGTAAATAGCGTTTCGCTCCCTGTATTTTACAGTTGCCACCTTTAGAAATTGAAAGAGAGTATTCCAGTCAACATTGTGAAAAGCTTTCTCTAAATCTATAAATGCTAGAAACGTAGGTTTGCCTTTCCTTAATCTTTCTTCGAAGATAAGTCGTAAGGTTAGTATTGCCTTGCGTGTTCCAATATTTCTGCGGAATCCAAACTGATCTTCCCAGAGGTCAGCTTCTACCAGAATTCGCGTTAGTATTTTGCAGCTGTGACTTATTAAACTGATAGTGCGGTAGTTTTCACATTTGTCAACAAGTGCTTTCTTTGGGATTGGAATTATTATATTCTTCTTAAAGTCTAAGGATATTTTGCCTGTCTCATACATCTTGCTCACCAGATGGTAGAGTTTTGTCAAGAATGGCTCTGCCAAGGTCGTCAGTAGTTCTAGTGGAATGTTTTCTACTCCGGGGGCCTTGTTTCGACTCAGGTCTTTCAGTACTCTGTCAAACTCTTCACGCAGTATCGTATCTCCCATTTCAGCTTCCTCTACATCCTCTTCAATTTCCATAATATTGTCCTCAAGTACATCGCCCTTGTATAAACCCTCTATATACTCCTTCCACCTTTCTGCTTTCCGTTCTTTGCTTAGAACTGTGTTTCCATCTGAGCTCTTGATATTCGTGCAAGTCGTTCTTTTTTCTCGTAAGGTCTCTCTAATTTTCCTGTAGGCAGTATCTGTCTTACCCCTAGTGAGATAAGCCTCTACATCCTTACATTTGTCCTCTAGCCATTCCCGCAGTAGGAGTGTGAATTAACCCGGCGCTGGTAGCAGCAGCTCTAGTGCCCCACGCTCAGTGTGAGGCAGCGAACCTGAGTGGAGTGCACCTGTTGCAGACCCGGCCGCCGGCGGCTCCATCGACTGGGTGAAGAAGGCGCTGGGCACGCGCTTCGTGTTCGAGTGGGAGCTGCGCGACGAGGGCCAGTACGGCTTCCTGCTGCCCGCGGACCAGATAGCGCCCACCGCGCTAGAGACCATCGACAGCATGGTGGCCATCCTGCAGGAAGTGGTGGCGCGCACCGCCAGCCGCTAGGGGAGCGACGCCCCTCTGCCGCTCCAAAGAAGAAACACTGCTCCAGACGGAAGTCAAGCATTTACTCAAGCTGGAGGAGTACCTTCTTAAAAAAAAGGAGGCTTTGCACTTGCTAAAAAAAATTAAAAACACCAAGAATTTGTGAAACGTAGTAAGACAGGTTTAGTAAAACAGTGTAAAATAACAATTGTCTTTCGTAATTCAACAGATAAACTTTCTCGATGCACTTCTTTCAACCAGTGTTACAATTTTATTTTTTAATATCAGTATTGGATACCATGTATCTCAAAAAGTACCAGTGTAACAAATAGCTCTTATAAACTTTTCTTTTTGTTTCTCTCTTATCACGATTGTTGTGTCACCTGTACGTGTCTTGAAGTTTATTGGTACATTAGGTTGGTGCAGAAGTTCTTAGCGTTTTTGTTTTGCACATTGGTATTCCGGTTGATATGGGTCTATTTATCGACTGTCATTTTTGTAGTTCGCTGTTGCTATTTGAGCTTACATCTTGTCATTACACCATCTGCAGACAGTTTGTGGAGATGTGGACGCTAGAAAATAGAGTGCTAAGTGGAGAAATCGGTACATTTCCGAGATATTCTTCTGTTTAAGTTCAAAAGACGGCAGACAGCAGCGGATGCAGCCAGGAACATTTGCGCTGTGTATGAGGATAATATGCCATTGGAGAATAGCGGGGCAAGAAAATAGTTTTCTCGTTTTAAGAAGGATCGTTTTGACATTAGTGACTTTCCACGTTCAGAATGACGTTAGGGGTTTGATGAAGATTGTTTAAACTCATCAATCCACAATGATCCACGCAGGTGTACTCGAGGAGTGTATCCCACAGCATTTTTTTCTCTGGTGCAACGGATGGAACCATTAGGGATCGTTCCAAACCACTACGAAATATGAATGTGGTGTGAAGTATCAAATGGTGTTTATGCTTTTTCATGCATCCCCTTTTGCGCCCTCGTATGGCCTCATCACGATGTGGCAAAGGGAAGGATTGGGGGGGGGGTGCGACATTTGCACGGTAGAGCGTCCCTGCAAGAACCCTCAGTGCTGCCCATGCACGTTTATTGAGCATATTAAAAATGTTTCTAAATCCTCGGTATCTTTTCGATTTCGTATGCGGCTAGCAGGCGATGGTTCACTGACGCTGCGCCAATCAGCTATAGGGGGCCGAAAATGGTTGCCTGTCTCATCGGCTCCTAGGAAGCAGTCAATGGCTTTCTCTCTACAGGAATATTTTTAAAGTGCCCCACACAGGTACACGAGTGAAACCTTTGGTTTTGCCTAACTGAGGGTCTTAGGAAGCCCTTTTGCTGTTAAACCACAAAAGAGAGCGAAACAAGAAAGCTGGAGCAGCATAAACATCCTTTGCTGCTTCAGGGCTCAATCAAAGTTGGTTTGCTATCGCCGAGTGCATTTTTGATGACAGCTCGAAGTTCGTCACATTACTGAGCCACCTAGACAAGCATGCCAACATTATCAGTGAAACTGTTTTGCCGCCTCCGGCTACCAGCTTATGCAACAGGGGAAAGACAGCGCTCCTCCAATGCCTCGGTAAAATACCGGAACAGTGAATAGCCAAGTTATTTGTAATGGACGTTTAGGCAACAAAACGCTCTCCCAACTCTGGAGACGTCTTTGAACATTGACGTTACACTCATGCCAGATCACACCCTGCGGATACTGTGAATGGTGAAGTTACCTCGAAACTTACAATTAATAGCAATGACCTCGCATGAGCATTAGTATTTAGAAAGGAAACTGGTTTTGGCAGACAGACTACTAGCGGTGTTACAATATCGACAACGCATTGATTCAGCGGACAATGACAAGCTCTGCCTCAGTCAGGCACGACGCTGCCCAGAAAAGTGTGGCTCACATCTGTCCGTATAGGGCCGGCCGGAGTGGCCGAGTGGTTCTAGGCGCAACAGTCTGGAAACGCGCGACCACTACGGTCGCAGGTTCGAATCCTGCCTCGCGCATGGATGTGTGTGATGTCCTTAGGTTAGTTAGGTTTAAGTAGTTCTAAGTTGTAGGGGACTGATGACCTCAGAAGTTAAGTCCCATAGTGCTCAGAGCCATTTCAACCATTTGTCTGTATAGCGACCCCTAGTCAGTCAAAACAAACGGGCTGCCAGCTAACAACAACACTCCACATGCTGAGAAAAAGATGTAGCCAAACCTTTGTTAGGTTCATGTATATTTCGGCGATAAAACATGCACCTGCAAGGCACCTTGTTTGTAGTGATCCAAACAGGATGAAGGATCTGTAATAGGCGCTCCGGATCGTTGGGCTGCTACAAGTCGTCTGTGTACTCAACACATGAGCCAGTCAAGTTGTACACCATCACCACGTGAGGCCAGTAGACTCTACATCCTGGATCATGCTCGCAACCAATATTGTCTTGGCCTACTGGGTCTGAGGTGAGTGCCGTCCCACGGAACTACCACCATCGGAAGAAAACTATCTTCCAACTTCGTATGGCGAACGATTTACATGTTGCAGTATACGGTACCACATCTCGAACCAAGGATGTGGATTCAGAAGGTATGTTTTCGTGGCAATTGTTCATTCCCATAGTCAAGAAGTCTATGCTGGAGGTTGAGTTTCTAAGACATTTTCATTTATGTCTTGATTTGACCCGTGAAACTCTTCTACATCACAGCAGTGGACGATCTTTAACCATGATCACTGGCACACAATCGCCATCCATACCGTTGCTTTCTGTAGATTCCATCTGGCAAACCCTTCTTTCGGAGTGCACACTCAACGAGGATCAACAAATACTTAGAGACTCTCTGGAATCAGTGTTGATATTACATCTCACTCAGTACTACTTAACAATGAACAAGAAACACTTCACCTTATCGAAGCGAACCACTCTGTATGTGATAAAATTCGTGCATCTACGAATGAGTTCGTAACTGCACATCCATACTTGGAACAGATCATTAAAGAACGACCTCATCATTCCGACATTATCACCATCCACGTGCCAAGTGAGGGGAGAGATGAAAATGTCTTATGTTAGAAAGTCACCCTCCAGTACAGACTCCTTGACGTCGACAATGAAAAACTTCCATAAAAACGTATCCTCTAAACATGGATGCTAGGGTCAGGATGAGGTAGTAATATCTTACACTAGCCAAAATGCAGCCCCACCGTCAATGCTGTTCTCAAACATGGGATGAGCCGTTTGACGTCCGTAAGCAGCTGGAAATCGCCCTGACTACTGCCGAACAATTGACAGCTGCTGCGAATCAATGTGTTGGAAGAGCCCCCGTAAGTAGTGTACCTGCGATACCTGTACAAAAGGTACCTCTCCTGTGGATCCTGTCTCCTCTGCAGAAAGTACAAGATCTGTCATTACCTGTTCACTTGATTGCAAGATGTGTGTCAATTGTAGATCTAGGCAAACGCCGCGAGGAGTGGCAGCGCGGTTAGACGTGTCATGTCACGAATCTGGAGACCACTCCCGCCGGAGGTTCGAGTCCTCCCTCGGACATGGGTGTGTGTGTTGTCTTTAGTGTACTTTATTTTAAGTAGTGTATAAGTCTAGGGATCGATGACCTCAGCAATTTGGTCCCATAGGAATTCACACACACATCTAGGCAAACTGTACGGGGTGTGTGAGGAACATGGAGGACTCTGGCTGTTGTACTGATCCCCTTAATCAACAAGTTAGATGTGCTGTCTTTCACCAACTGAAACTGAGCTAGTGGGACTCACATCACTTGTTTTGTGAATACCAGATATGTCCTGTGTCAGAAGGAGGTAGATGCAAAAGGATAAAAGTCCCTCAATCGTCGGCAGTTCAAACGTACGGCGAATGATGGTATCCCTTAGGGAAATGGCAGCAAGGGACAGGAAACGACAGCAGGTGCACTCAGTGTGTACGCCTGAGGGGCCTCATTCAATATGTTTAAGAGGCCATTGAGGGAACAGTGTGTATCCAACTGTAGATTGTGCTGCGTCTTTCCAGCGACTGGCAGAGAAGGTTGAGAAGACCAGCCTTGTGTGAGGAGTTTCAACGAAGCTCACAATTTGCAGCATTGTCCCCAGAACTGATCACGGCCCCTTGGTTCTGAGTCGAGTGGAAGGACAGAACCAGAGACTTCGAAGGTTCTGTGGCAATCTAGGCAGCGACTTTCTGGGCTTGCGCCATAAGGTTGAGAACTGTAGGGCGACCTAACAGTGTAACATCGAAATTGCGCATCATAGATAAGATTATTACAATCCTAATGATAAATAGCCGAAGCATTCCCAACAAAGTGCTAGAGATTGAAGCGCTCATGAAAGGCAACGAAGCTTACATAATACTAGGTACAGAAAGCTGGCTGAACCTGAAATTGACAGTAGTGAAATTTTTGGGGAAAAATTAAGTGTATATCGAAAGGATAGGCAAATGAGAAATGGAGGTGGTGTATTTATCGCAGTAGACAGAAACTTAAATCCAACGAGACCGAAATTGAAGCTGCATATGAGGTTGTCTGGGCAAAACTCAGAATCGGGAGTGGGCATAAAATGATAATTGGATCCTTCAATCACCCATTGGACTCATCTCTTGATGTAACCGAAAACTTAAGAGAAAACCTCAATTCACTTGTACATAAGTTCCCAAATCATACTGTAATACTTTAATCATCCGGCAATTAATAGGGAAGATTACCGTTTTATTAGTGGTGAGCGTGATAAGACGTCCTGCGAAGCCTTACTAAACGCCTTCTCTGGAAACTATCAATAACAGATAGTTAATAACCCCACTCATGATTGTAATACATTGGTTATAATGGCAACAAATATACCTGACGTCTTTGAGGATATCAAATAAAACACCGTGCAGCTGTCTAGTTTTCAAACATTTTACTTGGCTACCACTTTGGAAACTAGACGGCTGAAAGGGTTTAATTTGACATCCTGTATCGAACAGTCGACTCCAGAAACCATCTCTGAAAAGATGGACGTACAAAGACTTGACGTCCTTGTGGATATCCACTTCGAAACTGAAATCAGCGACCATATGAGGTAGTGGCAACAATGATTATCAAAGCACAAAGGACAAATAAAACAACAGAAAGATATATATGTTCAGTAAACTAGACAAAAAAATTTGTAGTGTCATATCTCAATGAGGAACTTGAAACTTTCAGCACAAGGCAGGAGCATGTGTTGGAACTCTGGCTCAAGCTTAAAAGAATAATTAACCAGGCACATGATATGTATGTACCCACTAAAACAGTTCATAATGGGAGGGAATCTCAATGGTATACAGTCACTGTAAAGAAGCTTCAAAAGAAACGGAGAATACTGCATAACAGGGGTAAAGCAAAGAGTAGGGCTACAGATGGAGAGATACCGAATGAAACTCGTTTGGTTATCAAGAGAACGATGCGTGATGCCTTCAATGACTACCGCACCAGAATATTGTCATATGGTCATTGCAGAACCAATAGAAATTCTGGTCGCATTCAAAGACTGCTAGTGGCACCAAAGTTAGTGTTCATTCCCTAGCGAATGACCCAGGAACTCAAACTGAGGATAGTAAAACAAAATCTGAAGTACTCAGTTTTTAAATGTTCCTTTACAAAGAAAATCGCAGGAGAAATGCCCCGATTTAAACCTAGTACCACCTGAAAGGGTGAACTAAATAATATTAGTGCCAGTGGTGCTGAGAAACAACTGAAATCGTTAAAATTGAACAAAGCTCCAGGGTACGTTGGAATCCCTGACACATTCCGTAGTGAATTTGCTGCTGAGGTAGCCGCTCTCCTAACTTTATCGTAAATCCGTCGAACAAAAACCGTGCCCAGTTATTGGGAAACGCGCAGGTCACGTCCGTTTACAAGAAGGGTATTAGAAGTGATCCACGAAACAGGCGTCCAATATCCTTGACATCGATTTGTTGTAGAATCTTAAAATGTATTCTGAGCTCAAGCATAATGAGATCTCTTGAATGGAATGGACTTCGAAAACATCGATCATGTGAAACCCAACTCGCACTTTTCTTACATGACAGAATGAAAGCTTTGGACCAAGGCAAACAGGTAGATGGAGGGTTGTTGGCTTCCGAAAAACATTTGATTCAGTACCGCACCTACGTTTATTTTCAAAAGTACGATCATATGGAGTATCAAGTGAAATTTGTGACTGGGTTGAGGACTTTTTGGTAGGGAAGACATAGCATGTTATCTTGGATGGAAAGTCATCGTCAGATGCGAAAGCAAAGAGAGCTTCACTGCAAGTTTAAACGCAGCCAAAACCTCTCAGACAAACAGAAGCTAAACAATGTCAAAGTTAGCGTAAGGAGGGATAAGCGTGAAGCGTTCAGTGAATTCGAAAGTAAAATTCTATGTACCGACTTGACAGAAAATACTAGGAAGTTCTGGTCATACGTTAAATTAGTAAGTGGCTCGAAACAGCATATCCAGACACTCCGGAATGATGATGGCATTGAAACAGAGGATGACACGCGTAAAGCTGAAATACTAAACACCTTTTTCCAAACCTGTTTCACAGAGGAAGACCGCACTGCAGTTCCTTCTCTAAATCCTCGCACGAACGAAAAAATGGCTGACATCGAAATAAGTGTCCAAGGAATAGAAAAACAACTGGAATCACTCAACAGAGGAAAGTCCACTGGACCTGACGGGATACCAATTCGTTTCTACACAGAGTACGCGAAAGAACTTGCCCCCCCCCCCTTCTAACAGCCGTGTACCGCAAGTCACTAGAGGAACGGACGGTTCCAAATGATTGGAAAAGAGCACAGGTAGTCCCAGTCTTCAAGAAGGGTCGTCGAGCAGATGCGCAAAACTATAGACCTATATCTCTGACGTCGATCTGTTGTAGAATTTTAGAACATGTTTTTTGCTCGAGTATCATGTCGTTTTTGGAAATCCAGAATCTACTCTGTAGGAATCAACATGGATTCCGGAATCAGCGATCGTGTGAGACCCAACTCGCTTTATTTGTTCATGAGATCCAGAAAATATTAGATACAGGCTCCCAGGTAGATGCTATTTTCCTTGACTTCCGGAAGGCGTTCGATACAGTTCCGCACTGTCGCCTGATAAACAAAGTAAGAGTCTACGGAATATCAGATCAGCTGTGTGGCTGGATTTAAGAGTTTTTAACAAACAGAACACAGCATGTTGTTATCAATGGAGAGACGTCTACAGACGTCTCTGGCGTGCCACAGGGGAGTGTTATGTGACCATTGCTTTTCACAATATATATAAATGACATAGTAGATAGTGTCGGAAGCTGCGTGCGGCTTTTCGCGGATGATGCTGTAGTATAAAGAGAAGTTGCAGCATTAGAAAATTGTAGCTAAATGTAGGAAGATCTGCAGCGGATAGGCACTTGGTGCAGGGAGTGGCAACTGACCCTTAACATAGACAAATGTAATGTATTGCGAATACATAGAAAGAAGGACCCTTTATTGTATGATTATATGATAGCGGAACAAACACTGGTAGCAGTTACTTCTGTAAAATACCTGGTAGTATGCGTACGGAACGATTTGAAGTGGAATGATCATATAAAATTAATTGTTGGTAAGGCGGGTACCAGGTTGAGATTCATTGGGAGAGTCCTTAGAAAATGTAGTCCATCAACAAAGGAGGTGGCTTACAAAACACTCGTTCGACCTATACTTGAGTATTGCTCATCAGTGTGGGATCCGTACCAGATCGGGTTGACGGAGGAGATAGAGAAGATCCAAAGGAGAGCGGCGCGTTTCGTCACAGGGTTATTTGGTAACCATGATAGCGTTACGGAGATGTTTAGCAAACACAAGTGGCAGACTCTGCAAAGAGAGGCGCTCTGCATCGCGGTGTAGCTTGCTCACCAGGTTTCGAGAGTGTGCGTTTCTGGATGAGTTATCGAATATATTGCTTCCCCCTACTTATACCTCCCGAGGAGATCACTAATGTAAAATTAGAGAGATTAGAGCGCGCACAGAGGCTTTCAGACAGTCGTTCTTCCCGCGAACCATACGCGACTGGAACAGAAAAGGGAGGTAATGACAGTGACACGTAAAGTGCCCTCCACCACACACCGTTGGGTGGCTTACGGAGTATAAATGTAAATGTAGAAGTAGATGTAGATGTAGAAGTAATTTAGGGTATCCCGGGGAAGTGTGTTGGGATCTTTGCTGTTCATATTGTATGTTGATGACTTTGCAAACAATATTAATAGTAAAATTAGGCTTTTTGTAGATGATGCAGTTACCTGTAACGAAGTACTATCTGAGAGAAACTGCGTAAGTATTCAGCCAGACAGTGATAAGATTTCAACGTGGTGCAGAGATTGGCAACTTGCTCTAAATGTTTATAAATGTAAAATTTTGCACTTCACAAAACGAAAAAAAACGTAGTATCCTATGATTATTATATCAGTAAGTTACTGTTGGTATCGACAAACTCATACAAACACGTGGGCGTAACACTTCGTGGGGATATGAAATAAAATTATCATATAGGTTCAGTCGTGGCTAAACCAGGTGGTAGACTTCCATGTATTGGTAGAATACTGGGGAAGTTCAATAAGTCTGCAAAACAGATTGCTTACAAATCATTTGTGCGACCTGTTCTAGAATATTGCTCAAGTGTGAGGGACCCATACCAAATAGGATAACAGCGTATATTGAACGTATAGACAGAAGGACAGCACGAATAGTCACAGGTCTGTTTAATCCATGGGAGAATGTCACAAATATGTTGAAGGAAGTGAACTACACTCTTTAAGAAAGACTATCTCGACAAAGTCTATTAACAAAGATTTAGGAATCGGCTTTAAATAATCATTCTAGGGATACATTACAATCCCGTATGTATCGCTCATCTAAGGATTGTGAGGATAAGATTAGACTAATTACTCCACGCACAGAGGCATTCGAACAAACATTCTTCCCACACTCCATACATGCAGGGAACAGAAAGAATCCTAGTAAGTGGTAGAATTGGATGTACCCTCTGACATTCAGCTTATGGTGGTTTGCAGAGTGTAGATGTAGATGTAGATGAATGAGTAAGCGAGCATGGGGTAGCCAGCAAAAGTTACACTACTGGTCATTAAAATTGCTACACCAAGAAGAAATGTAGATGATAAACGGGTATTCATTGGACAAATATATTATACTAGAACTGAAATGTGATTACATATTCACGCAGTTTGGGTCCATAGATCCTGAGAAATCAGTACCCACAACAACCACCTCTGGCCGTAATAACGGCCTTGATACGCCTGGGCATTGAGTCAGACATAGCTTGGATCGCGTGTACAGGTACAGCTGACCATGCAGCCTCAACACAATACCACAGTTCATCAAGACTAGTGACTGGCTAATAGTGACGAGCCAGTTGCTCGGCCACCATTGACCAGACGTTTTCAATTGGTGAGATGTCTGGATAATGTGCTGGCCAGGGCAGCACTCGAATATTTTCTGTATCCAAAAAGGCCCATACAGGACCTGCAACATCCGGTTGTGCATTATCCTGCTGAAATGTAGGGTTTCGCAGGGATCGAATGAAGGGTAGAGCCACGGGTCGTAACACATGTGAAATGTAACGTCCACTGTTCAAAGTGCCGTCAATGTGAACAAGAGATAACCGAGACGTGTAACCAATGGCACCCCTTACCTTCACGCCGGGTGATACACCAGTATGGCGATGACGAATACACGCTTCCATTGTGCGTTCACCGCGATGTCGCCAAACCCCGGTGTGACCATCATGATTCTGTAAACAGAACCTCGATTCATCCGAAAAAAATAACGTTTTGCCTTAGTGCACCCAGGTTCGTCATTGAGTACACCATCGCAGGCGCTACTGTCTGTGATACAGCGTCAAGGCTAACCTCAGCCATGGCCTCTGAGTTGATAGTCCGTGCTGCTGCAAACGTCGTCGAACTGTTTCTGCAGATGGTTGTTGTCTTGCAAACGTCCGCATCTGTTGACTCAGGGATCGAGACGTGGCTGCACGATCCGTTATAGCCAAGCGGATAAGATGCTTGTCATATCGAATGCTAGTGATACGAGGCCGTTGAGATCCAGCACGGCGTTCCGTATTACCCTCCTGAACCCACCGATTCCATATTCTGCTAACAGTCATTAGATCTCGATCAAGGTGAGCAGCAATGTCGCGATACGATAAACCGCAATCGCGATAGGCTACAGTCCGACCTTTATCAAAGTCGGTAACGCATTTCTCCTCCTTACACGAGGCATCATAACAACGTTTCAGCAGGCAAAACCGGTCAACTGCTGCTTGTGTATGAGAAACCGGTTGGAAACTTTCCTCATGTCAGCACGTTGTAGGTATCGCCACCGGCGCCAACCTTGTGTGAATGCTCTGAAAAGCTAATCATTTGCTTATCACAGCATCTTCTTCCTGTTGGTTAAATTTCGCGCCTGTAGTACGTCATCTTCATGCTGTAGCAATATTAATGGCCAGTAGTGTAGATTCGCACGTTCGGAGCGGCCTGCACCATCTGCACAGCACTGACACAGATCTGTCTAGTGTATACCTCTTCAGTTGCCCTGCACGTACCTAGTGTGACCCCCAGACCCTCACATATGCATTTTAGAAAAACTGCTATCCACAACGGAACTGTTCATAAAATAAACGTCATACTGAGCCTTCCAGTCCAACATCAGGTGCATAGATTAGCTCCAGTTCAACTTTACAGGAGCAAATTCGCTATCGAGAATTTATACAAGCCAATATCATAAGGCAGTCAAATAGTCCTTGGGCCTTACCCATTTATCTGGTACCTAAGAGGGACAGCATATTTAGACTGTACTATGACTATTGAGGTCTCAATGCCAGTACCATTCTGGACAGTTATCTATTTGCAAATATTCATAACTTTACTCATAACTTAGCAGGTGCTTCTAAAAATGCATACTTGCAAATTCCCATGATACAAGAGGATGTACAAAAGATAAATATTATCACCCGTTCTGGCCTATATCAATTCCTTTACATGTGATACAGATCAAAAATGCAGTACAGACTTGGCAAATGTCCTTAGACAATGTTGTTTCAGAGTTTTCCTTTTGCTACGACTACTTAGATGAAAATGTAGTCTTCACTGCTTCTCAGCAAGAACATGAGGAGCATCTCAAATCAGTTTTCAATGTACTACACAAACTTTGAGTCATAGCCACTTGTCATAAATCTCAACTGCAACAGCCAGTAGTTAGCTTCCTTGGTCATTCACTTAGGAGCGAAGGCATACAGTCAGCAATATACTGAGATCATTAGTCAACTAATATAGTGACAGAACTATCAAGAGTACCGCCAATTCCTTGGCGTGGTAATTTTTTAAATTCTAACACCTACTGTGGATCTGCTATCTAGACGCCCTGATAAATGCAAACCCACAACAGGTAAAACAGAAATACAATGAACTACGTTACGCTAATTCGGCAGACATCTGAGCACATTAGAGCTACCTTTCCCAGGCTACTACAATGACACTTGCATTACCCGCTGTAAACCTCTCGATCACCTGAAATGCAAGCGATTCTGTGAATGGAGCAGTTCTCCAGCATTAATAGCAGGTATGCAACCACCGACACGCTTTTTTCCCGAAAAGTTGACTGACTCCTTGCAAACTTCTGAGCTATTTTAGTTGCTACCCTGACTTTAATATAATGACAAAGGTAATGTAAATCAGAACACTTGAAGGAGTTGTGGTCTAAATAAAAAGTGATTTATTCTTTCTTAGCATCACATGACAAATGATCAAAGTGCTCAGCTAGGGATCAATGCACCACACTAACCAGAACTAACGCTTCATCTGACTTCTTAATGTGAATCTGTGGTATGGACCAAAAATTACGCTGCCATGAAACATCTATACTCCACTATTCCATAAATAAAAATATGGTTCCAAAGAACAGGGTGCTGAGAAGCATATATTGGAGCCCTATGGCGTAGCAGCGAATACTTTACCCTTCTGCAGGTGAGGGCGGCACAGTACGATACGGTCGCCGAGTGCAGTCACTGACAGCGGCAATCAGTTATTAACAGCACGCTCCCGGAAATTTGCAGGTCTGGGGTCTCGTATTCGGTTATTTCGGAATGCATGTATTTCCCTATACGCTTCTGAAACGCCAGTGGATCCCAGTGTGCAGGTGGACCCGTTTGCTGGTCTGCCAAACCAATTTGACTCTGTGACACGACTATGAGTGATGAAGTATGTCAAACGTTTAGATGGCCGACTCAAAACAAGAATGACAGTACTCACATAGATCTGGACGACGTGTTAATGTAGTGTGAGTAGACATCCATCAATTTCACCCTGAATGGATCTTAGTTTGACTCATTCATGGCCTTTTTGCAGAGGAAGGACAGTGAGGCAAATGGTGGAGTAAAGAAGGGGCACCTCTGGGAATATACTCTCACCATTACAGGCTTCAGCAAGATGTCAACCCAGACACTATCTCTTCTTGGTTGTCGGTGGACGGAACCCTCATGGTCACAACTGATAAGAAACAAACCACAGCCTCCGCACTTACAAACGGAACAAGATATACATGTGGCCATGGTTTCGCTGTCACCACAAGTGAAGGTTCCACTCAACTCCAGTGCTGATCAGCAACCCCTTTATGGAAAACCTTCACCTCCCAAAAATTTCATCTCTACTGACCAGGAGCAATCTTGTATAACTCTAGCCACTGGACACACCGGGAAAAAGTGCTTAGGCAGCCAACAGTAGCATTCCTGGTCATGCACGCCAGCATGAAGGGGAGGTCAATGGCAATGTCACATCCACGTCCCGTAAGTGTTCCGAACTAGCAGGGCTGAAGGAGATGAGGAGCTCTGTAGCAACTAAGCAGTGACCACATCAGTTAACACAGGAAAAACGCTCTGGGCAGAAGTGCCATAGGACTGTCTTTGCAGTCACTTCGTTCTGAGTTTCTGTAGTTCGCATATGCATTTTATGTATTGCTGCCAAGCAATCCAAGCAATAAAGTGTGCTATCATGCACCTGCAATCTCAGTCATTTTATCTGGAGCATCCTTACCTGGGCTCTCTCTGCATTCTTATCAGTACCCAAATGAAGTTCAATTTAAGTAAAATGTCTTACTTAAATTGTGTACAGAAAGGGAGAGTATGCGTTAATTTTGGCTTTCTTTCGTTTTTCATGCCACAAACCATGTCAGTAACTCGTGGAAGAAATAGACGATTTGTGACACCAACGGTGTTGTCATCTGTTAGGAATCATGAGAACTTGACAGAGAGACCATATGAAAAAATAAGAGTGACATTTGTGAGTGAATGAAAAAAAAATTGAGGACCAGCACGTTTCTTTTTTTTTTAATGAGAAGCAATGGTGTAATCATAATTAACAAAAGACACTCTTCGCTTTTGCTATGTAACAGTACGGTAATTAATTTTTCTGTGTGTTAATAGTGAGATGTTGGCTTATGAACGTTGTAAGAATTCTGGTACGGAACGAGAATGATCACAGCCAAGACTGGAGTCCGTTAACTCTCAGTATGTGTAGTGCTAGAAGCTACTCTTCTAGATTTGGATACTGTTAGTTAAAGCCGCGCTGTCAACGCACCACACTGTCACCTCCACCACCACTGCATTGATCATCAGCCACCATCACCACATCGACACCGAGACGTTTGTTTCTCCTGACACCGATAAATTCTACCTCCATTGTCGAACCGTACTAAGACCACCAAGTCATCAGAATGAGGACATCACCTGGAACTGCTGCCAGGACAACAACAACCAAAATGTTCATGACACCGCCTGCTCGTGGACAACAACGTGGGCAATGACTGTCAGAAGTTCGCAGGACCTCTCAGCAACACTCCAGCACCACCAACAGCGCCACCGGCTGACCAGGATACAGCAGTATCACCATTACTGCCAGTTATTGCAGCACCAATCGTATCACCGCCAGCAGTGTCATTACCCACAGCATCAATAGTAACAGTAGGAGCTATACGATCGTTAGGAGCAGCCACAATGCCACCAACCGCAACATCAGCTACGACACATTCACCATTTTATGCAGGAAAACACTCCCTACCTCCAGTCATCCCACAATCTCTGTTCTAAACTCTACCTAAACTTATTGCAAATTCATAAAAAAATGCCCACTCAAGTGAGCTTCCAAGCGAATGGAAAAGGACTCAGTTAACTCTGTCAGGCACTGATGACAAACAAGTTCAAATAATTCACAAATCTCAAACCACAGTATCTTCTTCTTCCTTTGTTTCTTTTTTTAAAGCATAAGTGACCTCAAATTTCTGAGCCCCAAGAAACTCCTCTGTTACATTCGGAGATACATACCAACATAAATACAGCAAATCATCCCAGGGGAGACCTCATCATCATTAAAACCAACGACCCACATTGACATTCAACCCTAATCCAAATTAATGTCCCTTTTTCGAGACAGCCGGCACTAATGCTCCGCCAAAACAATCAGAACCTACACATCGACCTCCAACATTCACAGCAAGAATCAAAATTATTGATTTAGAGTACACAGATGAAAAAATCAAAAAATGAACTGAACTCGCAATCCATAATCAATGCATGCAAGGCACTTTGCACTCGGATTGACAATGGATATCACTTCTTTGTCCGAATATTCTCTGACTCACCCAGCACCATAAACGAACTTATGAAGCACTATAAAACATGTGGCCTTTATTTATCAGAGGACGAATCTAGAAGAAGGATCTCAATTCACAACACAAGTGTCTCTATGTCAGCAGTGCCTCCAGTTAATGACCATCTGACCGAAAATTGCAGGAAATCAACCACCTGTGCCCCCTGTACGCAAAAACCACATTTATAATCAACGCCCAATCCTCAGCTACCTGTAACACATGCGACTTATTTCACCTCACCTCCTCCCATAAGTGCAAATCCAAATCTCCTCCACAAAAATCTGAACTCACCATCCCTAAACGCACAGTTAATAAACCACTCCACACAAACAACCCCCTCCGTCCCCATTTACACTTGAAGATGTAATCTGTTCCTTAACCTTAATCCTAGAAAACATACACTCTTTTCAAAGACCCCACATCTTACAGAAAATAACCCTCGCCACTTGCACCACCTTCCATCTCAATACGTAATCAAGTCCATTCATTTTTGATTACCTCGAAACACTAGTCTAAACCTATCGCTCAAACAACTCCTTGTTTTATTGAAAATAATGCAGCAGACGTACGACATTCTATAACAAAATATCTGTTCCCTCTGGTTCAGTAACAATATTCTTACGCGTACCCTCTGACAACATCAAATCCCTGCCTTCCTCAACGAAACATTTTTCTAGCGTCACTGTTACATATGTATGTCTCCTTACATTTACATTGCGCTTATTATTCAAATACGATTTGCTGTGATGGAGTAGCCATCACCGATTTCTGAAATATTCCTTCTGCTTACCAAACCACTTCTAAGTGATCCAACTGAGCACCTCATCTTCACCATCTTTCTCCCAAACTCACTTTAACTCTTGCTACTATGTAGATACACCCTAACCGTTTCACCCCTTATGATTCCCTAATCCACATAGACCAAACCATTACCACATAATGGTACATAACTGCAGCCGACCTTAACATTCAATGCCTCACACTCCAGAAAACGGCAGTGGCGTCAGTTAATCAACGTCCTCAGTAGCCATGATATCCACATCCCTTACCACATCTGTCCTGACACAGATACCAATGCCATTACTGACTCCCCTGACCTCTTGAGTCACATCACGTTAGAAGTTCTAGATTCATTTGGGAGTGATCTCTTACATGTTCTTCCCCAGATCTCATATCTTGTACAAACCCCATACTGCCACATTCCTAATCGCCCATTCTGACAATTGTAGGTCCAAATCCATACCCTAGCCAAAAGCCACAATTCCAACCTTCGAAGTTCTGACTTTCTCCAGCGTGAGGCTGACTTCCTATAACATATAATATGAAGTGCAATTTCCAGACATAGCCCACGCAGAACACTCTACTATGGCTGTTCTACACTTCCTCCACACGCTCTTGCCCAGCTACAAGAATCTCATAGTGTCTACAAAGAATTTCTTTGTACTCATGACCGGAAAACGCTCACACGCCGCTAACAGCTCCGGAAACATGTTCACAGTTACTTTCAGGCTAAATAACAGCAGGATTGGCACACTGTATTCAATAAATTAAACGAAACACCCACATACTCTACAAGGCATTGGAAAGCATTCCATTGGCTCTCCAGAAATCCAATAACAGGACTGAACTTGCAAGTAATAGCTGAAGACATTACACAAACACTCACTGAAAAGCGAAAGACTGCATCCAGTCACAACAAAATTACCTGTCACCTCCTCAAAAAAAAGTCCCAGAGCCTATCACAAAAGTTTTGACAGCATTTACAATAACACCCTCTACAAAAGTTGTCACCCACAGCAATGGAAATCGTTTAAAGCTCTCCTCTTGCTCAAAACTAACAATCCACCATCACAGACCTCATCCTGTCGATCTATCAGCCTCACGTCAATTTGCAGAAAAATTTTGAAACCATCGTTACCCAACGAATCCATCAGCATCTTGCAAATCACCTAACTATTCCCAATCCCAGTATAGATTTCGTTGCAATTGTTCTATTAATGACCAACTTCTTTACAGTACCCACCTTATCTATCATCGCTTAAATAAACGGAAATCTGCCATGTTTGTCTCCCTTAATATCCAAAAAGCTTCTCACTGGGACTGTTCTTCAAGCTACAAACCTATGCACTTCCAGTTAACTGCTGGTTTGTTATAATTAAACTGCCGTTGTACCAAGTGCTGCAGAGCATGCTGTATACATTGCAGGATGATGAAGCGTTGTAGGTATTTTCATAAATCGATGCGCTCGCACAGTTTGCTGAAAAAAATAATAGTTCCATTTTCTGCTACCAGGTGAAAATATGGCGCTGTAAGCAGTCATAATGTGAATTTTTTCCTGTTCTGACGTCAGTATGCTGATTGTCACTTGGTGACAGGTGTTGATTTCTTTTGTGAAGTGATCGTTGATGTAAAGAGTTAAGAAGGTAGAAGTTTTCCATACAAGACACAATGGCTATTAAGAAGAAAGACAATGCACTGCTAGTAAAGTTATCAGAACGGCAACAACAGCAGTGCTGCATTGCAAAAATATCGCTGACAGAAACAGGTGTGAAGAGGCCTGATGTCATTGAATGGGCTAAAGAATATGACCAAGAAATTTGAAGAGAGAGGTGAATTAGTTGATGCCGAAGGGAGACGGAGGTGGCCCATTCATTTGACTGTTGCTGATGGAGTTGCTGTATCTATAGCCTACCGTGCAGCACATGCCTCAAATTCTGCAGCCAGTGCTCAAGCTGTGTTTCAGGAATTGTAACTCTCCTGGCCAACAGTGGCTGGCTAATATTCTTTGAATACACAAGGCACATTTTACTCTGTATGGGACATGAATGTACAGAACTGTCGTATAGGGGGTTCTAATCTGCTACATGTTGCGTAGGAACATCTGCTGCACTCAGCTTAAGTGACTTTGTGGTGTGATCTAACAAGTTCCTTCATTCTTGGTCCCTTTTTCTTCGAGGAGATGACACATTATGAGAGTGTTAGGTGTACAGTGACATTTGCAAGTTATAAAGACCTTATGCGCAATACACAATTCCAGCTTTGCAGGAACACAACCGTGCTCACACCACTATTTTTACAAATGATGGGCGACAACACATGTTCCTTTCCAGGTGAAAGATTTGTTTCAAGAAACCTTTGGTAATGGCCACATGACCTCTTGGCAATTTCAAGATGTGTGGCTTTCCATATCATCTAACTGAAATCTATGTGACTTCTGGTTGTGGGGATATCTGAAAGATTGTGTCTATCAGAGATGCATCCAGTTCCTTCCTGATCTGAAGGACAGTGTTCAATGACATATCACTCTGATTCCACTGGATAAGCTGTGAGGAACTGTCGACCATACCACATTACAGATTCAGCATATTGCTGAGCCAGGAGACAATATTGAACACATGTAAGTTGTGACCATATCCTAACTAACACGCTAGAGCCACTGTTTCCTACACCAACACCACCTTCTGGCTGCCAGCGTCATATTTTCAATTTGTGGCAAACATTGGAACTACTATTTTTTCGGCATTCTCAGCTAGTGCACTGATTAATGAACATACCTATAACGTTTCAGGATCCTGTGATTCATACAGGGTGCACTGCACCACTCGGAACACAGTTGATTTAATAACCACTCAGTACATGCACCTTATGGCATCTTTCCTTCTCCACTGTCCTACATATGACACAGTCAACCAGACTTGCAGTGTGACTCAAGGTTCTGTCCTTTCACACCTCCTTTACATACTCCAACCTGCAGACATTCCCAAACCGACACCCACAACCAACCCCCTGCAGTATTCTGACATGATGCACCTATACACTCACCATACCCACCAACTGTCCTATGCCTTCCTCCAGCAGCACTTGAATCTCCTGGTTGTGTGGTGCATTACATGCAAACTTCAAGTAAATCCACAGAAAATCCAAACCACTTGGCATTTCCATTGGCCACACATTCATCTATTCACTTAAAACCAACACATTACAGTATTTCGGACGAACTCTTGATGAAAAGCTAACTTGGAATGCACGCATTCTTACCACCTAACATGAAGCTCAAAACCAACTAAAACTACTAAAACGATTGACAAGCTACACCTGGGGTATAAATCCTGCTGTCAATAACCTCATCTATAAATCCCTCATCTGCCCCATCAAAACTTACGCAAATGTTGTCGGGATCTCTGCCTCTTCTAAATATAATGAGTTCCTTAAAATCCTGGAAAGACGTGTAATCTGCATTGCCTGCCACGTCTGCTTACCATCCCTGACGTGTCTTCTATATCACCTTATCCATTTACCACACCTCCTTCTCTTCCTAGAGTACCTAAGGATCCAAAAAATTAATCACGTAGTCCAGTCCTATCACCCAATATCCCATGCACCAATCACCAGTTCAGGTACCCTGCTGCTCCACTACATCAATGGTCCACTTTCTATGCACCTACATATGTCTTTCATCCTGTCCCATTGGAATTTTGACCAACTCTCCAACAATGAAATCCGTCCCAAGGCATATCCTTCTTTCCAAACCTTGTCACATCGCTCCACTTCACACCATCCTGCTATTGTTTTAGAAAGACTTCATTTTCTGTTTCAAGTGAGGAATATTTTTTAGATCGTTGCTGTAGTAGAGGAAAACATTAATTTCAAACTGAACCTCATTGCTCTTAGTGTAAACTTCAGTTTACAGATTGATGCATAGCTCAGTGTCTTGTACTCAAATAGGTGAGTACGAAACAGCCGTTTCACGGGACTAGCTAACATTATTGGGACTTATATTGCAGAAGTAGGCGTCCAGTTTTACTTGTAAGATTACAGAAGCAGGAGAGTGACAGAGAAAGAGTTAGTTTGGTGATTTCTGTTAAGTGTTGACATGCTCTTATGCATATATACTGTTGGAAAAAATTACACTTCCAAGGACAATATCATTTTATTGAAGTGGTGTGACAGATAATACAACGCTGCAGCAATATATTATAACAATTGCCGATCAAATGAAACATGCCTGTCCTAGTAAAGGATGTTCAAACAGCCACACCAGTACACAGTACACCCCCTCTGTCTGCAACATATCTGTGTATTCATGTGAGAGAACTGTCATAATGGTGCCAAACGGCTTGTTGTGATGGACTGACCCAAACACATTGCACATTTTGCTGCAATTTACAATGGGATGTCAAGTATCCACAAAGATATATCTTGAAATCAGAGAGCATATTGTCCTATTGATGCCTAAACAAGGACTGTGTACTTTACCTGTTTTCACACACAGTTAAATGTTAACAGTCAGATATACTGGGTTAAATGGCAATTTTATTGTTTGAAAATAACACGTCTTCCACAATGTTAAAATACACTCCTGGAAATTGAAATAAGAACACCGTGAATTCATTGTCCCAGGAAGGGGAAACTTTATTGACACGTTCCTGGGGTCAGATACATCAAATGGTCGCACTGACAGAACCACAGGCACATAGACACAGGCAACAGAGCATGCACAATGTCGGCACTAGTACAGTGTATATCCACCTTTCGCAGCAATGCAGGCTGCTATTCTCCCATGGAGACGATCGTAGAGATGCTGGATGTAGTCCTGTGGAACGGCTTGCCATGCCATTTCCAACTGGCGCCTCAGTTGGACCAGCGTTCGTGCTGGACGTGCAGACCGCGTGAGACGACGCTTCATCCAGTCCCAAACATGCTCAATGGGGGACAGATCCAGAGATCTTGCTGGCCAGGGTAGTTGACTTACACCTTCTAGAGCACGTTGGGTGGCACGGGATACATGCGGACGTGCATTGTCCTGTTGGAACAGCAAGTTCCCTTGCCGGTCTACGAATGGTAGAACGATGGGTTCGATGACGGTTTGGATGTACCGTGCACTATTCAGTGTCCCCTCGACGATCACCAGAGGTTTACGGCCAGTGTAGGAGATCGCTCCCCACACCACGATGCCGGGTGTTGGCCCTGTGTGCCTCGGTCGTATGCAGTCCTGATTGTGGCGCTCACCTGCACGGCGCCAAACACGCATACGACCATCATTGGCTCCAAGACAGAAGCGACACTCATCGCTGAAGACGACACGTCTCCATTCGTCCCTCCATTCACGTCTTTCGCGACACCACTGGAGGCGGGCTGCACGATGTTGGGGCGTGAGCGGAAGACGGCCTAACAGTGTGCGGGACCGTAGCCCAGCTTCATGGAGACGGTTGCGAATGGTCCTCGCCGATACCCCAGGAGCAACAGTGTCCCTAATTTGCTGGGAAGTGGCGGTGCGGTCCCCTACGGCACTTCGTAGGATCCTACGGTCTTGGCGTGCATCCGTGCGTCGCTGCGGTCCGGTCCCAGGTCGACGGGCACGTGCACCTTCCACCGACCACTGGCGACAACATCGATGTACTGTGGAGACCTCACGCCCCACGTGTTGAGCAATTCGGCGGTACGTCCACCCGGCCTCCCGCATGCCCACAATACGCTCTCGCCCAAAGTCCGTCAACTGCACATACGGTTCACGTCCACGCTGTCACGGCATGCTACCAGTGTTAAAGACTGCGATGGTGCTCCGTATGCCACGGCAAACTGGCTGACACTCACGGCGGAGGTGCACAAATGCTGCGCAGCTAGCGCCATTTGACGGCCAACACCGCGGTTCTTGGTGTGTCCGCTGTGCCGTGCGTGTGATCATTGCTTGTACAGCCCTCTCGCAGTGTCCGGAGCAAGTATGGTGGGTCTGACACATCGGTGTCAATGTGTTCTTTTTTCCATTTCCAGGAGTGTATATACAGACTACAAACCTAGAAATCAGTAGCAGTCAAACTATAAACAAAAAATTAAATTCCCACAACAGTTTTGAGTTACATCAGATTCCTCTTCAGTGCTCTGTTCACGTATTGCGACATGCACAGTTCCATCGCTCAACAACCTGCAATAATTCTCATGTTTTTCTCTTGGAATCATCTTTTCCTCATACAATGTTTGCACACAGAACCTGACAATGTGAAAATGCTCATCCTTTACTCTACAAAGCTACTTCAGTACAGACCCCATCCAATTCTTTCTTATAAAACACTGAAAGACATTCTTCTTATAGTGGAGTACATAACTTTAAAGAAGATAATCAGTCTTGACTGCAAAAATATTTTTAAAACATTTTAATGGTAACCAGTTTCAGTCTTCAGCATCTCTTGACATATATTTATGCTCCACTTCGTGTCTCTGCACACCGTCTAAGGAGAAACATACCAGTCTGATGATGACTGTCACTAATGAAATTGGTTAATGCACCATTGAAATAAAATATTTTTGCAGTCAAGACTGATACAATGGAATTTTGAGAATAGCCTTTTCATCACTTTTATCAGTTGAAAATAATAACAGCATACAGTATAGTTCATATAACGAAGGATTGAGGATGTCTCTTCCAACTTCAAATTATTTTTGCCCCTCCTACAGATAGAAATACACTGGAACATACTTACTTCTCTTACCGGTACCTATCTTGGACTGAACAGTCACACTCCATTTCTGTACAATACATTCAATAAATGTGTCGTCCTGGACTGCAAATTTGAATTGTCCTAGTGCAGGGAAATCCCTACAGAAATAAATGTAGAGTCCTGCTGACCTCGGCATGTGTGATGTCTTGTAGCATCGTCACATAGTCATAGAAGCAGGTGATAATATCAGTCAACCTCTTTCTTATACCATATGTCTTATTCCACAAGTAGTAAGTGACATCTTACTTCCCCAGTATGCATGTGGTCAAACTCCACACAGCCAGTTTTATCACATAGAGTATATTGCCCGAAATTTATTTGGAGTGTTTGACACACCTCAAATACAGAAATTTACAATCACATCATGTGGATCAGTATGTGCTAACATTTTGTCATCATCAAGCTTTGTTCAAGTCAGATTTCTTCTTCAGAAATATTTATCATGATCTTTTCACTTCAGCAGTATCTTCTCCTATGTGTGCCAATTAAGTGCAGAATATTTACAACAGTTCATTCATATTTGCCATTTTATATGCATGTTGTGTGCATACAAGCTGTGGGGGGACATTATAGTGGCAGTTTTCCATGACAGAGCATGTGGTTGAAGGTTGATGCAAGTGATTACACGGCGTTGGAAAAACCCAGGCGGAAGCTGGGCAGGGGAGTATATGGCCATGTTTGCATGCTTGGAGGAATTTATATGCCAGAGAAAAATTAATTAAAGCAGAACTAAGAGTGAAATGGAGGCGCAATTTGGCACTCATGGACAGCAAAATACGTAACACTAAATTATCTAGACGCTTCACAAACACATATAATAGTTTAAAAGTTGTTGTTGTCTTAAAAATTGTAAATTTATGAAAGTTCAAAAGCTAATATCTGAGCAATGCTTTGGCTGATTAATATAAACAAAGTGTTTATGGATTCAGATAGTAGAGCTGCATAGAGCAATCAGCCGATTTAGCATAATATGTACCATTTTTGAATAAGAGGTCAGAATATGGAATTTGAGTGAGAGAAACTCATTTAAAGAGACGAAACTAGTGGCAGAATTCTAAAGTTTAAAGAGGTATGTGAGTAATTGAGTATGTATTTTTATTTGTTTATTTATGTTTATTTGTGAAAAATGGTGCCAGATACAAAACATTGGACTTTCAATTATTTGTGACAGGAAAATTTAGTTTTAGAATATAGCGACATTCTAAAATGATCAAGTTGAGTGCAATATAGTGGTTTAAGACAGCAAACAAGTGTATTTTGTGAACTGTGAACAGATTGTCGAGTGCTGTGATCACAATGTATGAATTAAGTTATTAATGGCCGTACTTACATAAAAGCCCCTCAGAGTCCATTTTGAGCATTTAGTCAACGTACTGAAGACTATTCATTGAAAAAATAGAAACAAACTACTTGTTCAAATTATAAATCAATGTCAGTGAGTCAGTATTTTAAATTTCACTGAAATACCTGCCTTCATTGTTTTTTTTTAATATTTTATTTCAGCTTGTCAAATTTGAGTAAACAACAGATGTGAAGGAACACCCTAGGAGGAAAAACATAGCCAAACATTGAGACCAGCTACTTTTCTGGGGCCACTCAAGTAAGCTGATTGGTGAGTGTGCCAAATACATATATTTTCGTGCCATAGCACGTTGGGGGCTCGAGCTAACTATTCAATCTAATCTAACTTTTTTTATCAAAAATTGGTGAACAGCACCAGCATCATATTCAGCAAATTTTTACAGTGCATAGTGCCCAGTACTGTGTAATATGGGGTTTCTTGTCCAGGATAGACTTAACTAAACAGTAGGCAGTGCAGGATTGTATTTGAAAGTGAAGAAAATTGGGAGAAACATGTTGCCAATCACTGAGCAGTACACTGAGACTGACGTCAACCACTAATATGAGAGTTGAAGTGCTGCTGGCCGCCAAAATTTGGCGCACCGACTTTGCCACTGCACCCCAGAGCTGAGACTCCTTCCACCACCAATCTGCAAACCATTCCATGCCACACCGCACTGCACCTCACCACACCGCACTGCACCTCACCACGTAGCAGCCAACAGCATCAGACAGCATCATCATGCAGCAGCAATCTCAACAAAGCTAAGTGCTGTCAGCAGGCAAATTAATGTCTCAGTTTTCTATTTCACAGTCAGTTTATCTACGGACTCCGAATTTATTGAGATGGTGATAAAGAAGTAAGTTAGTGATGCTGAGTCTACAGGGAGTGGGAGTGAGCCTCAGAACATACATGGACAGGGAGAAGAAGCAGAAGCTAGTGTAGTGGCTATGCTTAGATCATTAATGACCCAAATGGGGGAATTAAAAACTGATATGGGAGATCTAAAGACTGAATTAAAAACTGATATGGGGGATATGGAAAGTTCTTTTGGGCCAAACACAGAATTAAATGATCAATTGGGGGATTTATAAGAAAAATTTGAGGAGGTAGAAGGAAATTTGAATGATAAGATTAATGCAGTTGCTGTTGAATTAAGGGGTAGAATTGATTCAGGCAGGCACTTGTGTGACACGAGGAATGATGAGAGAAATGAAGCTCTGACTGATGTGGGTCAGAAGATTGTGGCTAGTTGTGATAAAACCAGAACTTTATTATTAGGTCAAATAGCAGAGACAGCTAGCGACCTAAGAAAGAAACTTGAAAATGTGGCTGCTGTTGCTGTAAAGAGTAATACAGAAATTGACAAAGTTAATAGTAGATTAAGTAATGTAGAATTATGTGGGGCTAGTGGAAGTATGAGGTCGCCTACAGTACATGTACCCTGTGATAAGATATTTTCAAAGGAAAACAAGTACCGTGCTGTAGATTTTCTAGCAGCATGCAGTGATTGTTTTATTGATGGTATGAGTGACAATAGCAAAATTAAACTGGTAAAAATATTGTTGGAGGATACTGCTCTGATGTGGGAAAACCAAAGGAGTGAACAATTTCAGTCATATATTATATTTGACCAAATGTTTCTAAATAGGTATTGGAGCCAAGCAAAACAATGCAGATTACAGAATGATTTTTGAATGGGCCAGTTTAGGAGGAGGTAGGCAAACTATGAGAGAATTTTGTCAAGAGGAACTAAGAAAGTTGGTACATTTGGATAGGCCATTGGGAATTTTGATTGATATTTCTACTCTAAGGAGAAGGTTACGCGAAAATGTTTAGTGGGAATTGGATTTTATTGAGAGGATGGACCAGGCAGTGTGCTATAAGCCAAACTCATGGGGTAATAATTCAGGGAATAATCAGAAGAATAATGGAGAGAGAAGAAATAATGTGAGTTGGGACAATACCCACCATAGTCCAAACAGGAAGGAAATCAGAATGGTAACTGTACAGGAAAAAAAGAGATAGAATTCAAAATGAAACTTGGAGGAATAACAGGGTAAGATTTAATGATGTCAGGTACCAGAGATGTGCATGGGGAAATGGAGACAGGAGTGATCAAAGGCCAATGCAGGAACAGAGTGATGTGAGAAGAGAAATTAATGCAATGGGACCACAGGGACAAAATTCTTTGAACTGAGATTTGTTCCAAACAGGATCCAATTTGGGCCTAGAAACCATGCAGGAAATAGGACCATGAAATGGAAAATAATTGTGGGTGAAATAGTGGTGGATCTTTTAATGGTTTTAGGCAAAATAATGGGGGGTATTTTAATGAAAGCAAAAGCAGTGGAATAAGGGAAGAGAAAGTATGGTATAATAATTATAGGCAAACTAACAGGGAGTTTGTTGATCGTGATAAAAATAAACAAGTGGGGAAAGAAAGGATTTGTGGAATGAAGGCAGTTAAGGGTAATTTTCAGATGTTTGGAGGCTGGTTTAATCAGTATGATAAGAGAAGGGCCTTTAGAAGTAAAAATATAGGAAATGTAGGAATCAGTAGGAAGAAATAAATGTTGGGGTTTTGTTAAATAAAAGAGACCGAAATGTGGGGGATAATGATTCAGGTAGTATTGGCTTGGCAATTATTTTAAGTAATCAGCATGCGTCAGCTGTGCAACCTGTGGGAAAAAGTGTGTGCTGTATGTTGAGAGTGTGTATGTGAATGACAGCAGAAATAGCAATGTGTTGAATGTAATGGAACTTTCACCAGTGGTATGAGATATAAATTATGTCGAGGCCACAGTGACAGATTCAAATGTTGTTGTAGATGGAGATATGGAGGAGGGTATGTGCTCCAGCAATGTGAATGTATTAAATAGTGAGTAGGCAGTAGATCACGTATCAGATGTTGTCATGGGTAATGATGTTGATTTGCAGCACAAGGCTGCAGAATGTGTTGTTAATGTATGTGGAGGCACTCACTCCAGTAATAACAGGGAATGTACCAGTGAGCAGGCTATAGTTCCTGTAACCAATGAATGACCAGTAGTTGTAGGTGAAGTTTTTAATGTGTAGAATGGAGCCGCAGGTGTTGGTATTGTGGTTGAAACTGTGAGGGATTAGGTTGATTCAAATAAATTTATGTTTTATGCTATTGATATCAGTGAAGAAGCCGGGCAGAGACATTTTTCAAGGAAGCACGAGAGAATAAGGCAGAGAGTGATTTTGATTCCAATGATTGGATAGCCAGGGCAAAATGGTTTCAGTAGTGAGTCCCTGAGGATTGGGAGATTAGCAAACACAATTATGCCAGGCAAATCGAGCATTTATGTACGGAAAGTGAGGTGTTCAAATATGCTTACAAGCAAATAGTTAATTGGGATAAATATATTAAATCACTGGATGACGAATGTGTATTTATGATGGGAAAAGATGGTATAGGTGATAATAATACTGTGAATAATGATACAATTAGTGAGGAATGTGAGGATGTTGATGAAATCCAAAATTTCATGGTGTATAATGATAAGCAACAGGTAGCCATGCATGAGGAGCTAAATACTGAATGGGTGGGGAAAGATGAGTGTGATTATGATGCTGATGACTGGGTTAATTTTGCAAAGTTGCACCAGCAGCTGATACCAGAGACCTGGGAGGAAGAAAAAGAGTTGCTAGAAAGCTAGAGAGGTCTTGACTGTAGAAAACTCTGGAATCAAAGAGGCCCTTGATTTAATATTTTCAAGGGATAAAGATATTAAATCTTTTAGTGAAGAGCAGGTGTACACCATGACAAAGATTGCATACAGGAGATAGAGGCGGACTTGTTGGCCAAAACAGAATTGAAGCATGATTTTATTCAAAAGGTGCAGTTGATAATAACTATTGGTGTGGCAGGGGTCTGTGAAACTGTTTTGGTGGATACTGGAAGTTCAGTGTCTATGGTGGCTGAGAGCTTTTATGACCACATTAAGAACAGGGAAACAGTGGAATTTCCAGTCACAGGAGAAAGGAGGTAGTTCTAGATGCAAACATTGGAGGTGAAGTATTTAGTCACTCATTTATGGTGGTCACAAATTTAAGTATGAATCTGGTGTTGGGGTTGATTTCCTGAGTAGATATGAAGCATGTGTAGATTGTAAGAACCAGACGGTGGAACTGAATACTGTTGGGGGAAGAAAAAGGGCTAAATTCAAAAATGTTCTTAATGAAGAGGAATTGGTGGCTAGTTTGCATGTAGCACAGAGCTTAATGGATGAGATGGAGGTTGAGAAAGAGATAAGGAGTAAAGTAAACGGTAAAAAGAGGATTCCTGAGGATGAGAAGACAGAAAAAAAGATGTGTTTTCTTAAAAACCTGGGAAGGTGACTGATTTTGATGAACCCATTAAGGTCAGGCCATAATGTATAGCACTGGCAGAGAGAGAGAGGCAGTTAGAGCAGAACTACAAAGCATGTTAGAGTGGGGAATCATGGAACTGTGCAGAAGTGACTATTGCAACCCAGTAGTAGTTGTCAAGAAGTAGTACAAATCAGTGTTCTTGGTGCTAGATGCTCGGAGGCTGACGAAAATAATTTTAAGGGAAACTGACCACCCTGAGAACATGGATGAATTGATTTTAGGGTTCAAAAATTTAAAACTATTAACAACTACAGATCTGAGAGATGGGTTCGGGCCAGTGCCTTTAACAGTGGAAAGCAGAAAGTATACTGCCTTCCTGTTTGAAGGCAGAGCCTATCAATAGAAAGTAGTTCCTTTTGGACTATGAATATCTGTAGTTGTATTCATGAGAACTCTCAGTTATATTCTGGGAAGTGAGTTCATGAGAAGACTGCCAATTTACATAGATGATATCTGGATTACTACATCAACTTGAAGAGAGCACTATGGTTTGTTGCAAGAGGTGTTTACAGCTTTGAGACATGGGGGGATGACTCTGAAGTTAAAAACGTGTGAGTCTGTGAGGGCAGAAATAAATATTTTAGGACATTTATTGTCATGAGAGGGTCTTTTACCCACTGAAGCAAAGGTAAAGGCAATAGTGGAGTGTGCCAAACCAAAAAATCCCAAGCAATTGAAATCATACTTCACAGTGGTAGGGTTCTACTGAAGGTCCATAGATGACGTAAGCCTTAATTCACTGAACCTATCATGCTTGTTCAAGAAAAATGCACCATGGGTGTGGACAGCTGACTGTGATAGGGATAGTTTAAGTAACAGTAGTCCACTCTATCACTTAGATATGTCACTCCCATTTTGCCTTGCCACTGACAGCTTAGACTATTGGTTAGGTGCTGCTCTGCTTCAAAAGTTGGTTGACAGAAAGATGGAACACCGTTGGATGTCGTTTGCAAGTATGATGCTGATTAAGCATGAACAGACCTATAGTATAACTGAAAAGGTATTTTTGGCAGTGGTGTGGTGGTTCATGAATTCCAGATATACTTGAAAGGGCATGGAACCATTGTAATGATAGACTGTAAGGCCATTAGTTATCTGTAGGATTGTAACCTGGTGAATAAGAGGCTCACCAGGTGGGCAATGTTCTTACAAAGGTTCTAGTACCAGATAGAGTATGTTAGGGGCACCGAAAATGTGGTCAGGGTTGCTCTCTCACACTTGTCAACTGGAAGTGAGGGAACAGTGAAGAGGAGAAAGAGAGTACGGAATTTAAGATGATGTATATGAGGGGTGTGGAAGGAGAAAAACAGATTAGGAACACATACAAGGATATGAGGCGAATACAGAATGTGGATCCAATTTTGAAGCTAGTTAAGACCAGACTGGGTACAAAGGGCCATGAGAAGTTGGAGAGATTTTACAAGATATTTAAAGGGGTGGTGTTCTGCAGAAAGAATGAAAGCAAAGAAGAGTGGTGACTGTGCTGGCCTGAGGAACATGTCCAGTCACCAATTAATTATGTGCATCTGAGCCATGGGTGCTATGGGGCACAAAAATGTATAGAGGACTACAAGACTATGTGGTGTTCAATAATATGGACTGTAGGGTGAGAAAGCAACTATGTGCTTGTGACAGGTGGCAGCAAGTAAAACACAGCACCATTACCAGGCAGGGGGAAGATACAAAACATCTTGGCCAAAAACGCTAAAGAACTCCTAACAATTGATGTGTTTGGGCCATTGCCAACTAATAGGTGTAGGCAAAGTACATTCTGCTGGCAGTTAATGTATTCTACAAACACATAAGGATATATGGGATGTAAAAGGCCACTAGTAGGACTTTGATTAAAAAACTGGAGTCCTATTGCAATGAAATTGGTAAGCCAAAAGCGATGCTCTCTGACAATGGGACTCATTTCACCTCCAAGGCATGGGAGAACTTCATGGAGTGGAGAGGTTTACCACCTGGCAAGAAATCCAGCTGAGGGGTACATGTGTGAACTTGGACAACTGTGCAGGGCATACTGCAGCCACAGACATACCAACGGGGCAGAACATGTGGCCAAGTTTGAGGAAATCATGAACAGTGTGGAAAGCAGTGCCACTGGGTTCACTCCTCATGAATAAATGTGGAATAAAAAGGGAATGAAAAGGCAGCCAACCAGATAAGCTGAGGCTGTGAGCTTTCCACCTGGGCTGGCCGGAGTGGCCAAGTGATTCTAAGCGCTTCAATCTGGAACTGCGCGACCACTACGGTCACAGGTTCGAATCCTGCCTTGGGCATGGATGTGTGTGATGTCTTTAGGTTAGTTAGGTTTAAGTAGTTCTAAGTTCTAGGGGACTGATGACCTCTGATGTTAAGTCCCATAGTGCTCAGAGCCGTTTGAACCATTTTTTCCCACCTGATACATCTATTTATGAACAACAGAGACAGAAGTTAATTACTGGACAACTGACAAAAGGGGCCTTACAGAGGAAACCTAGGCATGATCTAAGGTACAAGCATACAAAATACAAGGTGGGTGACCTATTTTTAGTAAAGACACAGGAATGGTCAAAGGATTTAGATGGTGAGATCAAAAAGCTTTTTGAATTGTACCATGTGCCATTTGTTGTGGTAAGATGCGCTCAACCAAATGCTTACAGATTGGATTATCCTAAGTCACATAAACCGTTAGGACTCAGGAATGTAACTGAGCTGCAACTGTAGAAACAGCCACTATAATGGGGTTTAATCCTTTTTTATATATAGTAACAATATGTGTTTACTTAATGGTGCTTATATACTTAGGATAATTTACCATGTGTATGTAGCTGAGGGTTTTTTTTTTTTTTCAGGGGACTCCTTGCTGTATACTATTTACATATGTGTCCAGTTTTAAGAATTTTCTGGATGGCCTAGTGGTTTCCATGTTTATCTTGGTAAAAGTATAGTGATATCTGAAGTTGTTGACCAGCTGGTTGACACAGCTAATAGCTAATCCTCTCATAATGACTAGTGATACAGACTACAACAGTTATAGTCACTGTACAGCACTTTTACGTACCTGATAGGATGTGAATGTGAGAGAGGGATATTGACTGGCATTTATCTTATTGTTCATTATGATATGAATATTGTTTCAATTTTTCATGAGTGGTAATTGTGCTTTTGTCACACACAAACTTTTTTTGGTGTGTGGGGGTGGCGATAATTCAGTATGGGATTGGCTGATGAGAATATGGAATTGAACGGTATACATTTATGTTCTTGTATTCATTGAAGAATTTTGTATATATGTAGGATTACTTAGTTTCAGGGGAATATAGGATGATTTGTGGATTACGTTGTGCCATGAGATATTTGATACATTTGATTTTATTCAGTTTGCAGTGTTGTAATTTTCATTGGGGAACCTATCATGGAACCCATCGTATAATAAAATTTTGAGTACTATTCTGGTCATATAGTTTCTTAGTTTGACTTTGGTTGGAGAAACATTGTCTTAATGTTGTACACTTGCAACGATTTGGGTCTTTTCTGTTCTTGATTGGAACAAACTGTTGTTATTGAAGAGAAGCCTGTAGCCAGCATGTAATTCTTGGTAACACTACCCTCTGCATGCTTGTGTCAGCTTTAGCCCTGAAATTTGGCTTTAACTGTGTCAAGTCTGGATAGCAGAGGGTGGGTTTACATCCACCCAGTTCTTGGTACCCAGACACCTTTGCTGATATGAAATTGATCAGGTGAATTTTGTTTGTACCTGGTAGAATCAGGTTAGCTGACTGGAAGGAGAACTGAGAAACAGTGCCTGAGGTCTGAGCTGCAGCACTGATGCAGGTGAGAGGCACACAACAGAAGACAACAAAAGGTATAATGCTTACTGTAAGTGCTGTGTAATTTCTATTAAGAAATATACTGCATCAAAATAAAAGGATTGAGTAAAAAAAAGAAAAAAAGACAGTATTTAGAGGACTATAAGAAATACTGCTAATCTGCTTCCAGTTTGTTTATGGTTTCTTACTTTCAACCTTTGGCCAGTCAGATCATCATCATGGAAATGCTGATCAATAAATGTGTGTGTCGTAAGTTTAGTTAAGTTAGGGTGAGAAGTGATGCTGCATAGGGACTTGTTCATTTTGACTTGTTGATTTTTTGCTATCATATGTAAAGTTAATTTTTTGTATTATTTAATTTCTGAAGGCACAAATTGGAATTGGTGCTACTTGTGATACCATGCACTGCATTCATGGAGTACCAAGTGGGGGTAATTGTCAGTGTACAAGCTGTGGGGAGAGATTAGAGCCTCAGTTTTCCACCACAGAGCACATGACTGGTGGTTGTTATGGGGATGTGGTGAATGGCTAATGATTATGCAGCCTTGGAAAAACCCAACCAGAAGCTTGGCAGGGGAGCATATGGCTGTGTTTGCATGTTTGGAGGAATTTATATGCCAGAGAAAAATTGATAAAAACAGAACTAAGAGTGACATGAAGGTGCAATTTGGCACACATGGACAGAAAAAAATATAAAGCTAAATTACCTAGAATCCCCCAAAAAATGGTTAAAAAGTTATTTTCTTAAAAACTGTAAATTTATGAAACTTCGAAAGCCAATATCTCGGCAATGCTTTGGCCGATTAATACACTCCTGGAAATTGAAATAAGAACACCATGAATTCATTGTCCCAGGAAGGCGAAACTTTATTGGCACATTCCTGGGGTCAGATACATCACATGATCACACTGACAGAACCACAGGCACATAGACACAGCCAACAGAGCATGCTCAATGTTGTCACTAGTACAGTGTATATCCACCTTTCGCAGCAATGCAGGCTGCTATTCTCCCATGGAGACGATCGTAGAGATGCTGGATGTAGTCCTGTGGAACGGCTTGCCATGCAATTTCCAACTAGTGCCTCAGTTGGACCAGCGTTCATGCTGGACGTGCAGACCGCATGAGACGATGCTTCATCCAGTCCCAAACATGCTCAATGGGGGACAGATACGGAGATCTTGCTGGCCAGGGTAGTTGACTTACACCTTCTAAAGCACGTTGGGTGACACGGGATACATGCGGACATGCATTGTCCTGTTGGAACAGCAAGTACCCTTGCCGGTCTAGGAATGGTAGAACGATGGGTTCGATGACGGTTTGGATGTACTGTACACTATTCAGTGTTCCCTCGACAATCACCAGAGGTGTACGGCCAGTGTAGGACATCGCTCCCCACACCATGATGCCGGGTGTTGGCCCTGTGTGCCTCGGTCATATGCAGTCCTGATTGTGGCGCTCACCTGCACGGCGCCAAACACGCATACGACCATCATTGGAACCAAGGCAGAAGCGACTCTCATCGCTGAGGACGACACGTCTCCATTCGTCCCTCCATTCACGTCTGTCGCGACACCACTGGAGGCGTGCTGCACGATATTGGGGCGTGAGCGGAAGACGGCCTAACGGTGTGCGGGACTGTAGCCCAGCTTCATGGAGACGGTTGCGAATGGTCCTCGCCGATACCCCAGGAGCAACAGTGTCCCTAATTTAATGGGAAGTGGCAGTGCGGTCCCCTACGGCACTGCGTAGGATCCTACGGTCTTGGCATGCATCCGTGCGTTGCTGCGGTCTGGTCCCAGGTCGACGGGCACGTGCACCTTCCGCTGACCACTGGCGACAACATCGATGTACTGTGGAGACCTCACGCCCCACGTGTTGAGCAATTCGGCGGTACGTCCACCCGACCTCCCGCATGCCCACTATACTCCCTCGCTCAAAGTCCGTCAACTGCACATACGGTTCACGTCAACGCTGTCGCGGCATGCTACCAGCATTAAAGACTGCGATGGAGCTCCGTATGCCACGGCAAACTGGCTGACACTGACGGCGGCGGTGCACAAGTGCTGCGCAGCTAGTGCCATTCAACGCCCAACAGCGCGGTTCCTGGTGTGTCCGCTGCGCTGTGCGTGTGATCATTGCTTGTACAGCCCTCTCGCAGTGTCCGGACCAAGTATGGTGGGTCTGACACACCGGTGTCAATGTGTTCTTTTTTCCATTTCCAGGAGTGTATGAACAAAGTGTTTACGGATGTGGCTAGTAGAGCTGCATCGAGCAATCATAGCCAATTTAGCAGAATATGTACAATTTTTGAATAAGAGGTTGGAATGTGTGATTTGACTGAGAGAAATTGTTTTTGGTAATAAATAAATTTAAAGAGACGAAACACAATTGGAGACAAGTATGTATGTAGTGACGTTCTAAAACAATCAAGTTGAGAGCAATATAGTGGCTTAGGACAGCAGTTAACAGTGTATTTTGTTACTGTGAATGGACTGTCATGTTCCATGATAACGACATATGAACTTTATAGTGAAGTGTTGCAGCACTCGTTATTAACAGCCATGCTTACATAAAAGCCCCTCAGACTGCGTTTTGGGTGTTTAGTCACAGTTTGAAACAGCTGTAATTCCACCAACCTCTCCCTCTGAAATCAGTAAAATAATAAACTCACTGAAAAGTAAAAGCTCTTATGGAATTGATGGCATTTCCAGCAAAGTACTTAAAGCTTGTTCCCCACAGATAAGTAGAATTCTCAGCCACGTATGTAATAGCTCTTTGGAGCAGGGTGTTTTCCCTGATAGACTGAAATATGCCATTGTAAAACCATTGCATAAAAAGGGGGATATGTCGGATGTCAACAACTACCGCCCAATCTCTCTTCTGACAGCTCTATCAAAAATTTTTGAGAAAGTAATGTATTCAAGAGTAGCCTCCCATATTTGTAAAAATAAAGTACTAACAAAATGTCAGTTTGGTTTTCAGAAAGGCTTTTCAACAGAAAATGCTATATATGCTTTCACTGATCAAATATTAAATGCTCTGAATAACCGGACATCACCCATTGGTATTTTTTGTGATCTCTCAAAGGCCTTTGATTGTGTAAATCATGGAATTCTTTTAGATAAGCTAAATCATTATGGTTTGAGTGGGGCAGTGCACAAATGGTTTAATTCATACTTAACTGGAAGAATGCAGAAAGTTGAAATAAGTGGTTCGTGTAATGTTAAAACAGCTGATTCCTCAAACTGGGGTGCTATCAAGCACGGGGTCCCACAGGGTTCAGTCTTAGGTCCTTTACTGTTCTTGATATACATTAATGACTTACCATTCCACATTGATGAAGATGCAAAGTTAGTTCTTTTTGCTGATGATACAAGTATAGTAATAACATCCAAAAACCAAGAACTAAGTGATGTAATTGTAAATGATGTTTTTCACAAAATTATTAAGTGGTTCTCAGCAAACGGACTCTCTTTAAATTTTGATAAAACACAGTATATACAGTTCCGTACAGTAAATGGCAAAACTCCAGTAATAAATATAGAATTTGAACAGAAGTCTGTAGCTAAGGTAGAATTTTCAAAATTTTTAGGTGTGTCCATTGATGAGAGGTTAAACTGGAAGCAACACATTGATGGTCTGCTGAAACGTCTGAGTTCAGCTACGTATGCTATTAGGGTTATTGCAAATTTTGGTGATAAGAATCTCAGTAAATTAGCTTACTATGCCTACTTTCATTCACTGCTTTCGTATGGCATCATATTCTGGGGTAATTCATCGTTGAGTAGAAAAGTATTCATTGCACAAAAACGTGTAATCAGAATAATTGCTGGAGCCCACCCACGGTCATCCTGCAGACATCTATTTAAGGATCTAGGGATCCTCACAGTAACCTCACAGTATATATATTCCCTTATGAAATTTGTTGATAATAATCCAACCCAATTCAAAAGTAATAGCAGTGTGCATACCTATAACACCAGGAGAAAGGATGATCTTCACTATGCAGGGTTAAATCTGACTTTGGCACAGAAAGGGGTAAATTATGCTGCCACAAAAGTCTTTGGGCACCTACCAAACAGCATCAAAAGCCTGACAGATAGCCAACTAACATTTAAAAATAAATTAAAAGAATTTCTAGATGACAACTCCTTCTACTCATTGGCTGAATTTTTAGATATAAAGTAAGTAAAAAAAAAAAAAAAAAAAAAAAAAAAAAAAAAAAAAAAAAAAAAAACTTAATCATTAGTGTCATGCAATATTTTGTGTAATGTAATTTCTTGTACAGACATCTTTTATTAACCTGACACGTTCCACATCATTACGAAGTGTCGTATTCATGATCTATGGAACAAGTATTAATCTAATCTAATCTAATCTAATCTATGTATGACTATTTGTGGAAAACTAGAAATAAACTACTTGTTCAGTTTATAAATCAATGACAGTGACTCAATATTTTAAATTTCACTGGAATACCTGCCGTCATTGTATATATATTATTTCAGCTTGAAAACTGAGTTTACGACAGGTGTGGGCTCCAACCTATGACGAATAACGTAGCCAAATTTGAGACCAAGCACATTTCTGGAACTGCTCAATTAAGCTGAGTGTTGCGTGTAACAAATATGTATATTTTCGTGCCATAGCACGTGGGGGCTCAAGCTGACTATTCAATCAAAACTAACTTTTTTATCAAAAATCAGCAAACAGCACCAACACCAACTATATAAATATTTTCGTAATTTTACCAGATTTTTACAGTGCATAGTGCCCAGTACCACCGTGATGTGATCATTGATTGAAATAAATTTGACATTTGTGACACTGATCTTTGTTTGGTCTGAAGAATCCTATATTGTAGTCATGGAATTGTCTCCTTCATTCTGGAATAAACATTGAGATGCCAATATTTTCTATAAATTCTTGCAGAATAGTCAGCACATATGAATGCCATGTGGAGGACCTGAGTTGAATACCCAGCACTATCAGGTTTTCCTTGGTGAGAGGACTAGAACAGAGTCCACTCAGCCTTGTGATGCCAACTGATAAGCTACTTTTACAATAAGAAGTAGCAGCTCCAAGGTCAAGAAAACCAACAGTAGCCAGAAGAGTAATGATGAGCCCATGTCTCTCTGTATCATGGCCAAAGAAAACAATGGCTCCACGCAAAGAAAAATGTGGCAGAAAACATAGCAGGCAGTTGGCATTGGATGTTCCTGTGGCTAAGACAACTTCTTGATAACTTTTGTTTACAGAAGGCCTTGCTGTGACATAAAGGTCATGCTCTCTGACAGTTCGTTATGTGGCCAGTGTCTTTTTCAATAAACCATCGCAACATTTTGAATTAGCACTTCTCACAATAGGTTCCATCACATTTAAGATAGGTAAGACACACCACAGCAAACATTAATATGTTTTCTCATTCAGCTATGACAGAATAAAATTAAGTGAAATGCCATCAACTATTTTAAATTGCTGTTTTACTCACACCCTCGTTACGACACAATTTGCAATAAACTAGTGCTTTTGGTCTGGACTTCCTATGTTTGTAACAACTCTGTATGTTTCTATTCAGTAGTTTGCATCGACTAACATACAAGGTTGGCAAGGTTCATCCATCTCACACTGTTACTCTGGATCCAACATGTAGTTTTTCTTTCTGCCATTCTTGTTCCCTCAAACCTTTATCCCATTTATTTTCATCTCATATTCTCTGCTTCTTAAGGATCGTGAAAAAGGAAATTTCTTCTGATGGTACTGCACTGCACTTTTTGTATCTGATGTTGTTAGTGCTTCTTTTTTGATTATACATATTCTACAATATCATGAGAACTCTTCTTAATCCTTCACTCAACCTAAACACAGGTACTAATCACACCAATGTGTGGCAAATGATGTGCATCCTTAAGCCAAACTACCAAACCTCGTTACACTATTGTTGAACAGTAATACTTTCTACAATAAAATGAGCACATAAATGAGCAGCTGAAGTGTTCTCAGTCACACTGATACATAAGAAGTGACATAAGCATACCTAATGGCAATATACTGGACTGAAATTTGTTGAGACAGCTAATCAACAAGTGTAGCAATGCAGTGTGCATTCATCTCAGTGCCTTAGTCAAGAACATATGACATCTGTTTACTGCTGTCACAATGTATGCTTCTCTTAAAATTTCATAATAACAGATCATTCATTTTGGTTTGCACCACATACATAAACAGTACACACACTCACACACATACAAAAACTAACAATATGAAGGGAACTGGAAAGACTAAACTTAACTAAATAGACAGTAGTTGCCAGTTGTAGTGTTAATTTCATATATTCAAATCTTTTCCAACTGCACAGCTCATACAAACCTGGGATAATGACAACCACCTTCAACATCAAGACTCATCACAAAATTCTTCATTTTGCATAATTAAATTTATTTCAGTCAATGATAAAAAAATACATGACTTTTGAGACAATTTATATTACATTATGTGAAATAAATCAAATCTCAAAATAATACTAATCTAAAAGTCATAACAACTTTATGAAAATTTCACAAAGTAAAACCTTTACAAACAGGTATATTAGTACCCTTGACATTTAAAATTGAGATTGTAACATGAATGTCATGATTGTCATTGTTCCCTACACCTAGTAACATTTGGGTACAGAAGCAGGCCCATATTCCCTCCATAGGAGGACAAGAGGGTATCTTTATAAAAACATGATCTCATTTATTGTCGTTTGTACTTCTTGAGACTAGAGCATTTTTTTAAAAGTGCATCAAAGTCACTGGTTTTAACAACTTTAACATGTAAAGATAATGTAATTACTTACTTCAAGATACAGTATATTGACAATGTTAGATTATGGCTTTCACTGTTTACTTTCGACCAAAGTGAACCACAGTAGTGTATATTTGATAATTATGATCAAATAAAATGAATTAAAGAACCTATCTTGAACATGTCAGTCATATGCCTTGAGTGACATCACTTCAGATCTGGTTGTGTAAACTGAAGTAGGATAAAAGTAGTCTATATTGTAAGAAAAATTTGTATAAAAATGTACTGTCTATCCATCAGGTTAAATAATGATTACTAGAGAATATAAAAGTATTGTAATTTTGAAACAAAAGTGTTCCATTAGGTACTTTATATTCTTTTTCAGTACCTCTGTAAATGTTAAAACACTCACAAAAATATTAAATTTTAATTCCATCATGTATTTTCCCTGAGGATGAAAATATTTTTACTTTCTGTAAACTCTGCCTAGCCTCATCTCAGAAGATGTACTGTATTTGCAGTTATTCAGATTGTTTGATAATTCCATAAGGAAGGAAAACTGAGATTTAAATTTCCTACTGATGATGGTATCATTAGAATGCAAGTTCAGACTCCTGAAAGAAATTAGTTCTTCCACAGTGACTATCCTGTCATTTTCTCTCAATAACACTGGTATATGTTCAGAAAGCAGTGCTATGTTTCTTCTTCAGAGTTTTGAAATAAGTTGAACATATTCTGAGTCACATTATTAGTTATCTGTTTCTCCCCATTTCATCTCTCTGTCAATTATTAATTTGAATAATCTATTATAAAGAACAAGTCAATATGTTGAAAATAATATAGGTACTTGTAAAGGAGAAGCAAAATTCCTCATGTAATGTTAAACATTGACATATGAGATAAGTACAGTTTCAATTCTTATGCTAATTTCAAATGACTTTGAAAATATGGGTACTTTATTTTTGACAATAACTGATATGGTCATGTGAAACATGAAAAAAACAGTTGGAGATAAACAGATACTTTTGTTTCCTTAATTATATCAGGTTTGTTGCTAATTTAGCTTGTGTAAGCACAAGCACTTGTATTAGTTTTATGTACAGTTTATTATCACCATAGCTTCCTACTTCTCTTTTGTAAATATATATATTTAATTACACCACATCCCTAAAGCTTCTCTTTAAGGATGGGCTCTATGTAATGCAAAAAATAAATTAATAAATTTCCTGCGCAAGAGCTACACAATTGTATCTTTGTCCTGTAATGGATAGTTACAAATTAAACCTACATAGTTTAAGATATTTTATTGACACTGTCAATTTTCTACTTTAATACATCCTCTTACTCAAAATAAATGAGAAATTCATTGAAATACGAATCTACTTCAACTGTAGGACTTATTCTTAACTAGATAGTTATTCCTCATTTTTTTCTCACCGTCTCTTGGCAGTGAAATTTAAGTTATTGTAGCAGACGTCACAGAAGCAATCCACTTATAATATTCTCCCTCTGTTTTAAAGTATGACACGAATTGCTTCAGCTTTCTTTTTAAAATTTATATGCATTTTCTGAAATTATAATTACTCCAAAAACCACTTTCTTTGAAATTTTTTGTCAGCTGGAAAAAAGTACTATATTTAGATTGTTTGTTGTATTATGGTACCCCTTGTCTTCTTTCAGTCTACTCAAAATTGCTTCTTGTATTATGTGCCTAATATATTTTGCTTTGAGCACCAATTTCTGCTATTTCAGTTATTACATATAGACAATTATAGTCTCCTAAGATTTTCCACCGATCACCACTTGGTCTAACATTACTGACCCTCTTCTCTTATTGTATATTATTCTGTTTGATGCATCATATCACTGGTAGTTCAACAATTGCCTTGAAAATTTATGTTCTTCTTCTCTTTCAGGTCCTCCACATAAGAGGGCTATTCAGAAAATAATGTCCCATTGATCACAAAATGGAAACCACAGTGAAATTCCCATGAATATTTCCATAACTCTTTGATTAGAGTCTCTAGCATGCCCATCGATCACATCACATTGCTCATTTCAGTCCTGAGCACACATTGAGAATGTAAAGATGCCTTGAAAGTAGTGTCTCCCACCAAGTATGAGTGCCTGTGAGAGATTTTGCCTGATTTCATGTAACCCACACAACATAACTGTCATGCATTTCCTTCTTCATGTCATTTTGGCCATGCAGTGCAGAGGCTATGAGGACACTCCTGCAAAACTTTCGATGGGAAATATTTGATCACCCACCATACAGTCAGGACTTGGCTCCCTCTGATTTTTATATTTGCTCACATGAACCACTGGCTATTAAGACAACATTCTGTCACAGACAACAAGCTGCAGATCAGCATAGAGAATTGGAAGAAAGCACAGGCAGCTGCCTTCTGTCACGAGGGGATTGGCAAGTTAGTACAATAACATGACATATTGGGGCAGCGACTGCATAGAGAAATAGTTGGAAGGTGTAGCTAACTGTTGCAAATAATTTTTTTTTTTTTTAATTTTCACTGTGGTTTCCACTTCGTGACTGACTGGACATTACTTTCTGAATAAGCCTCGTGTATAAGTTTGCTACCACAAGAGACAGAGAACACTCTATAGCTATATTTTCCATGTCATAGTAGCTTCTGTCAGGCAGATGGAAGCTAGCGATGAATACTGGTTCAGACAGTTTAGTCTATAAGTCTGCAAACTTCCCAACACTGTGATTTATTGACACCCCAAATGGCTGCTGACAAAGGGCACTATGCTGAAATTCACCATTACGCTACAGCTTCTTCTCAAAGAGGAAGCTCTCAAAAGTCATGACAAAAGGGATTCAAAGTTAGAGGGTTTGAAATAGAAGATCTAAAATCAACATGTTTCTACTGATAGGTAGATGATACATTTATCATGTATATGTAACATTACTGATGTCTGTTGATCGGTGTGCTAGTGAGACTAAAAGCTGATGGAACACAGTGTGTATAGAAGATCTACATGCACTGATTTATATTTACATGCACATAGCAGTCACCAAATGATGGAAACTTCTACACATTACTTCATGTAGTAGGTAATATTCAGAGTAAAAATATCTTACCAGCAGTGTTCAAACATTTAAAGCTAAGATTTTGGCACCAAATAAAACATACTTTGTGACAGCAGTTTCCACATCATAACAGGGTAATGAATACCACATGAAAGCCTAACTCTGCACTGCATTCATGTGCAGTGTGGTCAAGAAGTTCAGGAGGATTCTAGAATGATATCAGGTGTTTTTTCCCAACTTCCAAGGAGCAGGAAATGATTAGGATTTATGAAAGATGACTTTGTTCGCTACAAGCCTAAATTTTATCATAGCCTCTGCCAATATTTTAAAGTGTATGTAGGTCAAATGTTAGGTAAATTTCAAGAGATGTGCAGATCATTCTTTAAAAGCTGATCTTGCTGTTGATGATAAAATAATTGAGACTCAAATGATCCTTTTCTCAGACTATTTTGCTTAGTAAGACAGAGATATTAAGTTTTCAGTATGAAGTTGCAATTCAAGTGACATTGTGTCAGCCAGTCTTTTGCCATTGCAGCTGACACTTTGGGGTGGGAGTAGAACACATTTGCGCAAGCTCACCCCCATTGGCCCAGCTCACTATTTATAGCAGTTACCTGATGATAATAATAGGAAGTCTCACTTCTAAACAGTCAAGCAGAACCAAATACTTATCATATGCACTAGCTTCACCTTCAGCTGCATAGTGTCAGTACTGAAATGAACATAGAGAATGAAAGCAACAGTAGAAATATGACAGTGGTATATTTGTTAGTAGGAAAGTGAATTATAATGTACCTGACAACAATAAAGTCATTAAAGAGCGATTGGTAATCTCACACTCCTGTAAAAAGATTTTCTTATTCTGGCGCATGTAGAGAAGTTAGCTCAAACAGATGGAGAAGTTTTGATAAAGTATAAAAATCAACAGACATTAACAAGATTTAATGAATTAAAAGCAGAAAATAAGTTGAGAAAATAAGTTTCAGTGTTGAGTATGTTTTTGTAACCTTGAGTTTTGCTCATTGCATTTTAGTATTTATAATCTACTGCTCCAGAGTTTTGAAAGATTTCACCTCCACTTATGATAATCTGTAGCCTTAATACATTATTTTGTCTCCTTGCCTCTCCAATATTCAACATCCTCTCAAAAACTGTAAACATGGTATCATGTTTTATATCTTTCTGTAAGGTAGTAGTTATTTTCCTGTATTCACCGAATCCAATCATTTTATTTCTAAACTAAAAATGGTTCAAATGGCTCTGAGCACTATGGGACTTAACAGCTGTGGTCATCAGTCCCCTAGAACTTAGAACTACTTAAACCTAACTAACGTAAGGACATCACACACATCTACAACCGAGGCAGGATTTGAACCTGCGACCATAGCAGTCGCATGGTTCCAAACTGAACGTGTAGAACTGCTCGGCCACTGAGGCCGGCTCTGCACTACATATGATCCTATAATTTGTTTTGTCGTTTGTAATGTTTGCCAGATTAGAAAAATTGACAGCAGCCATGAAATTTTTCTGACCCCATGCCCCACATCCAATGATGTCCTCAGACTGAGGATGACACTGTGGTCAGTCAGTAGCTTTGGACCTTCCAAGGTCTGTTGGATGGAATTTAATTTTAGTTTCAGTCTGTAGTGTTTGTTCCTGCTTCTATTAACAAGCACTGCTTGGTTCCATTATCATTAAGCTCATTATTCCAGTGATATGCCAATGAAAGTTTAAGAACACTCCCAAGGATATTTTTTCTTGCTTCCTCAGCTGTCTTTGCAGCTACAGTTAATGTTACACTTCATGACAATTCATTTGCTTGAACCATTTCACCATTTTTCATGTTTCCCCACATCTCCACATCCTCAACAATTATGAAAATGTTGAAGTAAATATATGATAGATTTTATCACAGTTTTTGAATCTCATACAGTATAATAAATGAAAATGATGAATATTATTCCAGATCAAGTTTATGATGTTTCGTACTGTTTATCTGTGATGACAATCCATACAGACTTTTAGGCATCAACAGAAGGGTCACTGACATATCTCCATAGTACAGGTGTTGGTCACTGACATGTTACTGTAGTACAGGTGCTGACATATCTTTTGGATGGTTTGGGAGAGTCAGTGCCAGCAGTCCACAACCTGCAGATAGAAACCATCAGATAAGTAATTTTGTGGAGAGATGCATTTTAGTTAATTTTCTATAGACACATATTTTTAATGTAATTATGGAAATCATTTATCTGTACAACTCTCTAAAGTGACATTATGAAGTAATTTTTATAGAAAAGCATAACATCTTTGCCAAATTTATCACTGTGTGGTGGAGTTCATGGGTAGAGGATTTGTTGATCACAATGGGAACATAAATTTAAACTAAACTACTATCCTATTCTTCAGGACACACTTATACTGACAGGTACTTTGTTCAGTACCATGACCTACCCCAGGTGGCACTAGTGAGGTGAAGTAGTAGGAGGCAAGGGGAAGGTAGGAATAAAGTGAATGCACGGACAAGAGCAAAATAATAAGACAGTAGTAGAAAGTGAATAGGAATGTGGTTCCATCCTAGAGTAGACAAGAGCATCAATGTTTTTCATAAATTTATAAATAATCAGGGAGACGGTAAGGAGTAGAGGGATATCATTTATATTGCCATGTCAAAAAAAAGTCCAGAAATAAAGAGACATGCATCCAGTAAATTCAGTAGAACATATTTTAAATAATTGTCACTACACAAAATGTATATCACGTTTTCTCAAGCTAAATACAATGATTCTCTTTGTACAATGACTCAGAAATATACAAAAATTCCATGTATATCCTTGTTATTACTAGTGTAAAGTCTCATGAGTGAAATGTACATGAAACAAAATACTTTGCTAAATGTTATTAAACTGTGATGAAATCTTGTTACTTTTATGTTCCTAAGATATTGACAAAAAGTTTGGAGTTGCTGTACTTCTACACACTGTATATGAAACAGAATAAAAATCAGTAATAAATGCCCATACTTTCTTTCATGCAAATGTAATCTTTGGAAGTGATATAAATATTAAGTGGGAATTAATTTTAGTTACTTCATACATTTTGGATATATTATGCTGTTCTCTCTACATTCAGACCATTTAATATAAATACCCCTCACTTTTTAAATACAAAAGTGTACTGTTGCTAGAAGATACCACAAATAATATGTTCTTTATCTTAGCACTGCATTTGCAATACATTATTCTTATATTTAAAGAATGGAACATCTGGGCAGAATATTGGAAATATGAAAGTATGGAGTACTACTCACCACATAGAGGATGTATTGCAAGGCAGACATGCCCATTACATTGGAAAAGACTGCTAGATTATTTCACAGTTTTATCAGACGTAGACAACAAAACTCACACACATTCACACAAGCACAACTCACACACATGTGGCCACTGTCGCTTCTGGGAGCAAAGGCCTTAGTGCCAACTAATGGCAATGGTCTTGTGACGTTTGATGAAGAACAATGGCTGAGTTCCAGCATGGGGGTACTTCTCCTTCAGATAAAATACATTTTAAAACTGTAGTGACAAAGTGACAAAAAAGTCACAGGAGTGTTCAGGATACTGGTTGATCAGAAATTAAACATGTATAAAATAAATGGTATTATAGACACACCATAAGAAATAATGAAGTTTTATTGTTGGCCAAAAGCATGTATGATGGCAAATTTCACTTTAAAAAGAATTTTCCTGTTGCCTGTGTGACATAAAATTATGCACAAATGCACCTCCCCCCCCCCCTCTCCCACCTCTCCTCAAACACACAGGAGGGCTATATTATGAAAGAAAACAATCCTACTCCTCCTGGAGAATATACCCTTCCACAAGGACACACAAACAGAAAAATTAACTGATTTAAAGTCCAAACAGCCCCAATATCCATCCAGCTTACCATATTTAATAATATGCTTGATGAAGCATGTATTGTGCGATTGTAATAACCAGAGTTGGAAGGATAGTGTCACCACATCAGGGCAAGAATCATGTTGTGGACTACATGACCAGGAGCTGGGTAATAATGCAACAAATTTGCCTTGGAGCCATATAAATAACTTTGAATTTTGAAGCAGATTCATTCAGAGTCCAACTGTACCACCATGATGCCAGGGCTGTGCTAAATGGTGAGACAACTGGGCACTGACGGTGCAGCCATTGGTTCAGGACCGGGTCATGGCAGCTGCCTCCCACTCTAAGTCCACCAAGTGTAGCTTCAATATGCAGCTGACCTCCTGTCTGTGCCTGGTACTGCCAGACTCCTGCTAAAGGAAGCAGGGTGTGTCACTTGCACGGCACTCTTCCCTTCTCACAGTGGAGTATGTGAGATTGGCCTGAGTCACCTGAGTGTGCGCATTCTGTAGCAGAAAACAGACACAACACAGGAAGGAGAATGCTGCTGACATCAGGGCTTTGGTCAGCACCAAACATTCTCTCACAAAACTCTCTCCATTTATTATAATCATGGTCATGAACTTCTGCATGCTCGTAATTCTCTAAGGATGAAAATGTAACTCATCCTTTGGGATGCACTGCAGCGAGTGAAGAGACAACCCCAGAGTTGGAGCACGCTGCCTAGTGGAGTGGGGAGGACTTGGAAGAAAAGATGCTCTCTTACACTATTGACATTCTTTTTCATTCGAACAATGTGAAAATGACCAGGTGACATCTACTTCATGGCTGATCCAGTTGAGGGAAAAGAGGCAACCCAACACAATTTTGTCTTGCAATCTGGTATTGAACAGTTCTGATGAACAATAAAGTGTGTGTGGAAATGCCATTCAAGTGTGATCACAGACACATCACTTTTGAAGGAATCTTCAACAGCAAAAACATGGTGATGCATGGTCCACCGTGCCATTGCTACTGAAACTGCTCTAACACCCATCCTGCCATTCCACTCCCACCACTGATGCTATGCAAGTCAAATCCACACATTCTTTTTGCAGGATCTGTAATATTCTAAATTTAACATACAAGAAATTATATTTAAGGCATCAATGTACAGTCTGATATAAAAACATTTCTGGGTTTTTCCTTAAAAATGAAAAATGCTGTAAGTTACATATGCACTGTTCTCCAGTCACTGCAGCAGTGAACATGACACCAGTGACCAGGTATTGTTATGTAAATGCTCATTAATGGTATGAAAATGTTTTTGTTTGAAAAATGTGAATGTACAATGTCAGTGAGTAAGTAGTGGCAATCTCTTGGGGTGAGTTAATGACAGCAGAGCATATGAGCCATACAACAGCAGTGGAGTTGAGAACATGTTAATAACATACACAATGCAATGGATTATTTGGTATTATTTACATGTGGATGGAAAGAGAAAAGTTTCCCTAAAATGATTACTTGCAGCAATCAAAAAGATATCATAATAAACAGAAAATGTAATAAGATTCAACAGCTACCTTATCACAAAAAGTTCAATATAAGTAATTTTTGTAGAGCTCATATTGTTGTATTTTTATAATATTCATCATTTCAAACAACTATAAATGTACGTAAAGCCACATTGCGAGTGAAAGTATACAATTAGATATGCAATACTGTTAAGCTAATCATATTATTTTTATTGTCAAATCAAGAGTTAGAAAGCTACAGCTTTTCTTTTATATAAAATGTGCATTGATATTTTTCATTTCACAACAATTTATCCCAAGGTGATGTGGCAGAGAACAGCACAAGCTAGTAAAAAATGTACCTCTTGAACAGTTTCTCTTCAAACTGCACAGTAAAAATTTTTAAAAATACCTTAACAGTGATCAGCAGTGGTGTGTTTATTTATGTATAAGATGTTACCAAACTATAGACATGGGGAAGGCAAATTGACCACAGTTATTTTTGTTAGTACTTTTTATTTATTAGTAGCTGCTTCATGAGTTACTATACTCATACTGCAGTTTTGTGTTCTTTAAGGATTTACTCTAAAACATGCTTGTTGTGTGAATGTTAGTAATACGCTTTCATTTGTAATATGTATGCAAATGACAGTGCTCATTTCTTCCTGTGTATATTCTCTTTTAAGATAACTTACGTACCAATCACAATACCACTGAGAATGAAGAACACTGATGAACAGGAGATCTCAAGTATAGAACCAATGAAGACGCTTCCAAGTGCGGTTCCAAGTCGTCCCATCATAAGTGACAGACAGACTGCCATTGCCCTGTAAGCATCAATTTTCCAAATGAAAATTGCAGTGGTATAAATGTACTTTTTTACTCTGAGCAACAGGTCACAGATTTTTAAGTGAGTATGTAAATGAAGATAAATCCATATTTGATAATATCTCTGTGCAGATCTAAAGTTAACTGATATTTTATACCTTGAAATATTTTCCTTACAGTAGCCATATACACTAACATTGCAACGCCAGGAAGTGTACATCTAACTGAAAATAAATTTATTCCACAGATTAGATATGAGGCTAATACTACTAACACAAACAGAACTGTACATTATCTCTGACAGAAAATTCATTGTGGTGTGATCCCTCCATAATAGGAGGCTCTAAATACTGTGACATGAACTGAAAGAGGGCCTGGAGATGTTGCTCTGAAACTTCCTGTACACTGTTTTCGAGTGGGTCCCTGAGACATCAGTAGTGGCTGACAGAGTATCTTTAAGTTGGTAACCAGCCGTATGCCACATATGTTCAATGGGCACTCATTTATTTTTCATAATTGCAGTCTATTATTTGAGAAGCTAAAATACGCCAAATATTCACATTCTCATTAATAAATATATGTGTTAAATATTTACTGCTGGTACTAATTTAAAAAGAAATGTTAACATTGCAAATAGTTTCTACCTCTACAGAACTACAATAAAACCTCTAAATGACTTATCCACTACTTATACTACTTCAGCACTAAAGATTCTGTTACATCTCTGTTCATTTATTAGCGTGTATCTAATATGTTGACGGTCAACAACCATTGCCTGCAAAATTACTTTGGTGTAAGGCAACACATCAGCGGTATTCCCATAGAACAAGCGATTACATGGTCACTGTAACATCTTAGAAGCCACACTTCCATGATCACTTACAGGAAGACAATCTAAATTCTTGAAAAAACATTTCATTCGATGGTTGGCAGCCAAAGTTGTCTTCTCTCTAGTTGTAGAATATGTTGCCTAGCCTGAATGTTCAATACAATAGAACAGGATAGAATATTTATTCACCTTTGGATATGTTTACACGCAATCAGAGTTGTCATAAAATTTATATACATTTATATTACAACATTATGGTGTTTTTCCCTGTGACCTTAAATAGTATGTTACAAGGAGGCTTTTACCTAAGTAACTACTTTAAGAAAGTACATTGTTATTCAGACTGATCACTTTTTGAAAACCTAATACAGCATGCCACAATGAATCAGCATATCACATTAATATCTTTGTATCCATATAATCTGTAAATAATTATAATAATCATAGACTTTATCTGTGCATTGCCTCATAGACACTCATAGCTTCACAAAATAATACAGTTTACAATTTTGTATACTCACATTTCAAAACTCCAAGTGAATTCCATCACTGTATAGAAGGCTTTGCTTTTTACCCACTTTCTTATTATGCTTTTAAATTTATTCAAGGGTATGAATGGGCATTTTTATGTAGTGTGTTAAAATATGTAAGACCAAGATATTTACAACTCTTGTGGACCTTTGCTAGTCTAGCATGTAGCTTGTCAATTGCATGTCTATTTATAGTGTTGTGGTGGCTTTTTGACATCATAAGACCAAAATTACTGAGGTTTTCCTTTAGTTTATAATAGGCAACTGCAAATATATAAACTAGTTACTGTTATTATATAGGGTAATTTTTTCCACCATGTACGATCTCTGGGGATTGATCAATGAGAGGATATGAAATTAAAAAGGATCTAATGAACTTAAGTCTGTAAATATATGGTTTCCATGCTAGAGACTATTTTCAGTCATACTTTGTTATAGAGACTGTGGTGTAATATGTGGTGTACCAGGCAGCCACAGTTACAGTACACATGGTTTCCTCCCAGAGGGTGGTACTGTTCCTCATACATCATGCCCTAGCACCCTTTCCTGCCATAGTAACTGATAGTGTTGTGCCTGATTCAGTTTCGTTGCTGACTCACCCTGTAGTGGATGTGATACAGCATTGTCTACAATGATTCCACATTCGAACTGAGAGCTTAGTGACATGATGTTTACTTACAGAAAGCAAATGGCAATGGGCAGCAGGAAGCAAGGTTGTATGAGGAGATCTATGCACACCAACAACGACCACAGCATTCAACATTTGAACCAGTGTTTAGAAAATTGTCTGAGACAGGGCCATTTCAGGAAACAGGAAATCATGAAGAATGTACCTGAAATGTTTGGACATCCGACTTGGAGGAAAATGTGATGAACACTGTGGAAGGCAGTCACCATGTCAGTACTAGACAGTTGGCCTGCCAGTACAGGCTAAGCCAGACAACTGTTACTACATTTATCACTTACAGTGTCTGCTGAGCTTACTAACAACAGACTTGTCACATCGGGAGCATTTCTGTCACTAGTTTCTTTACCAGACAACCACAATTCCTGGATTTGTGTCATCCATCCTATTTACAGATGTGGCTACCTTTACACTGAGTGGTATCTTTCATAACAGTCATCTGTGGGATGGTATGCAGTAACTTCATGGTATGGTGACAGTGAGTCATCAACATCGGTGCAGCCAGAATGTGTGTGTCAGATACTTGGCGGGGTATTTTGGGACCAGTCTTCCTTCCACGTCGTATAACATGGCGGAACCATTGGCGTTTCTTGCAGGTGTCTTTAGCTCCCCTGCTGGGAGAAGTGCCACTGATGATTCGAAGCGTTATGCAGTTGCTACATGATCGTGCTCCAACCCACTTCACAATTAACATCTGGGTGCATCTCAATCATGTCTTCCCTGGTTGAAGAATTGGACGAGGGGGTCTAGTTGGATGGCCTACTCGTTCACTGGATACCCATGTGATTTCTGGTTATGGGACCATCTCAAAAGTACTGTACATGCGGAACAAATTCCAGATATGGAAACACTGGAGCTGCATATCCTTGCTGCCTTTGTACTGATACAAAAAAAAAAAAAAAAAAAAAAAAAAAAAAAAAGGTTCAAATGGCTCTGAGCACTATGGGACTTAACATCTATGGTCATCAGTCCGCTAGAACTTAGAACTACTTAAACCTAACTAACCTAAGGACATCACACAACACCCAGCCATTGTACAGATACAGCCTGGACTATATCAATGTCTGGGACAGAACATGTTACGGCGCCACGTACATGCATGGAAACTATTTTCAGCACATACTGTCTCTCTAACAATTTACGATTGAATAAATGGTCCTAGCATGTAAATTTTGCATTTATGGGCATAAGTTCATTAGACGTTTTTCGTTCCATATCCTCCCATCGATCAGTTTGTACTGGGTGAAAAAACTCACCCTATATTCATTACCTTGAAGTAGCGTCTACATAATTCTCGTGGTGTGTGTGTCATGCAATGTATCTGATGACCTTTTTTGCCATTTAAATACAGTCTTAGATGCAGATGATTTTGCCTATAGCAAAATTCCATTTGTCAGATGGGAAATAAAGAAAGCAAGGTATGCATACAGCCTCTCAGTTACACAGTAAATAACTCGCTTGTGCGAGCCTGGAACATGACTTATCCATATGTGTATCCTAGTTAAGACTTTGATTAATATGGAATCTAATGTAGTTTCCTAAAGTAATTATCTATGTAAAAACCTCAAGGTGACAATTGTCTCCGCAATATTCTTTCTTCCAGGAGTGCAAGTTCTGCAAGGTTCGCAGGAGAGCTTGTGTAAAGTTTCGAAGGTGGGAGACGAGGTACCGCAGAAGTGAAGCTGTGAGGACGGGGCGTGAGTCGTGCTTGGGTAGCTCAGATGGTAGAGCACTTGCCTGCGAAAGGCAAAGGTCCCTAGTTCGAGTCTCGGTCAGGCACCCAGGTTTAATCTGCCAGGAAGTTTCATACTGTAAACTGTTTCCTCTCCAGAGTTTCGTGCATCCCCTATTGTGCTACACGTATTTGTTTTTGCGATGTCACCTTCTCATGAGCACTGAATACACGGCGGAGAGATAAGCGTACCTTATCTGTGTAGGGAAGAGGTCGACGACGATGCTGTTGACGACGGATATACACATGGTGGCGGGCGCCATGAAGAGGCAGGCCAGCGCGAGCACCGTGTCCTGGGAGCCGACCCAGTGCAGCGCGATGCCGCAGCAGCCCGACAACAGCGTGCTCAGCACTGGGAACACAGCACAGCGTCAGTCAGTCAGAATCACCGCTACAGTTCTGAGGGAATAAACTGCAAGGTTATGTGTCTATTGAGATTCACAGAATTTGGGAGAAGGGGGGGATAGGGTGTGGAGTATCCTGGTCGATACTTCAAAGCGCTCTCGCGTCAGTGAGCGATCTGCACCTAAATTTTCGGATTATTTCTCTAAGCTGCAGTGTTAGCAGTGGCATTGTATTTGCTTCGCCCAACTGTAATTTCAAGAGATATTGGAAAGCGTACAGACGAGAAGTTGTGTGGCCCTTTGAGAGGATCGTAATGATGCTGAGAGGATAGAGAAATTTCGAAGTTTATTTATAGGAGATCCTCATGAGCATCTTTTTTTATTTAAAATTCTGTACTCTCGGCACTGCTTACGATAGAGAAAACGTGCTATTTTGTTCCATATACTTCATACGTATTAGCATTAAATGAGATTTCGGTTTTTGTAAATCATTGATCTACTTATGTAACAGGTACACTTTAACTTTCTGCCTGTACTTCGTAATTTCTGTTTGAGATATTTGTTGGCCTTTGTGCGATGTTATGAACGCAACGACAGATGCTCTGGTGTCAACACTGGTGTAGTAGTGAGACCTCAACGCCGTACGTTGCTCCACAGAATGCTTCAATCAGACGCCTTCCTTGGAATAATGTTAACGTCGTACAACAAAGGAATGTCAACTACAAATTAGATAGATTCACTCTTTTAAGATTTTTTACGTCGAAAATTGTATTCAAATACCGCAATAAAACTGTTTGTTACGTGTAAATCTATGACTGCTCATTGAAGTAGGTTTGAGTAATATACGAGAATACTTTGAAAAGTCTGGTAAATTTCCATGAAAGAACGGAACATTTTTGCTGCGCCTACATGGTTGGTAAGCTTGATTATTCCAAGGATCGTACAAAGAATTTCAGCAATATATGGCGCACAATTGATTGTTGACAGTCGTCTTTATTGAGCAGTGTGTCGAGTGTGACTGAAAATGGGGAAATTAAACATTTTCGTTTGAAGGGTTGAACTGCAGCACAAATCAAAACAGAATTGGATTAATTTCACGAGGACTCTGCATCGTCATTAAAGACCATTTACTTTTGGATTAATGATTTTAAACGTGGTCCGACAAGCACCGAAGGCGAATCGCGCTCCGCCCGTCCAGTTGTGGTAACCACAAAGGAAATCATTTACAAAATCCATGAGTCGGTAATGCAAGAGTGCCGAAAAATATTGTGACAGTTCTGAGACTATAAGCATCTGAACTGAGCGAGTGCATAAATCCTGCACGAGGAATAGGCTACAAAGAAGCTGTACGTGAGGCGGGTGCTACCACTGCTCAGAACAATCAAAAGCGCATCCGGCTTAACATTTCAATGCAATGTCTGGCGTTTTTCAATCGCAATTCGCAATACCTTTTGCTCCGATTTATGCCTTCGGTGAAATCTGGATCCATCATTACACACCAGAGTCAAAACGGCAGCCAAAACAATGGACAAAGGATGGTGAAAGATCATTTTGTCAGCTCGTAAGATGATGGCCACGGCTTTTTGTAATTCCCTAGGGGTAATCCTAATAAGTTACTTGTAAAAAGGCAGAATCATGATGAGACTATATTGTACCTGCAGGATTCATGGTGTCAGTTCCCTCCAGCACCACTTCAGACATTAGTCGAGTCCGTGCAACGTCGTATTGTGGCACTTCTGCGTGCTCGCGAGGGCCCTACACGATATTAGGCAGGTGTACTAGTTTCTTTGGCTCTTCAGTGAATGATTGAATGTGTTTACAAAATTATATTACTGTTTGGTGCATAGTTCAGGTGATATGACTTCATAAACACTAATATCTGGTAGAAGACAGATCTGCCTGAGGTAATGTGTGATATTCGATCGTGTCGGCGACGGACTCTGGATGGCGAATGGCCACTACAATAGTCTGACTCTTGAAGGGACTTAATATTTCACGTATAACTGCAGTATCGTGCATGACCTTTAAATTTGTAACTGCTGAGACACTATCCACATACGCCGCTGAACGCACATATAAAATTACATCTTTGTACGACAATGAGCTGCGTGAAAACGAAACCGCAGGGGCAAATTCGTTAGCCGTACAGATGAAATACGCGTACAAATATGTGTGAAATATGTGTGGCGTATTACGGGCGAAGCTGTGGATAAAAATCTCCTCCTAAACCTCTGCATCGATTTCAACCAAAATTCGCACACGTATTACGTAAATCTGGAAGCAATACTGTGAGGGTAAGAAACAGCAATCTCTTTTGAGGTGGGGCGATAAAGTGGAGAGGGAACAGAGGGAGGAAGAGATGGATAGACAGAGAAGAGGGAAGGAGGAGATGGACGCAAATATAGAAGAGGAGCGGATGGAGAAAGAGTGGAGGAGTGGGGAATGGAGGGATAAATGGAAGAGGAGGGAACGGACAGAGAGGGGGGGGGGGGGGGGAGGAAGAGATGGACAGTGAGAGTGGTGATGAAGTTGTAATGGGTGAGCAGGAGATAGAAAGGGCAAAATGAGACGGACATAGAGGACTGAAGAGGAGAGGGACAGAGGGTGAGAAAGCAGATGAACATAGGAGTGAGGAACATGTGAACAGAGAGAGTAGGGAGGTGCAGATGTACAGAGAGAGGGGAGAGTAAGAGATAGGGAGAGAGAGTGACAGGAGATGGGTAGACCGTGGGCAGTGAAGGAGTTGAACAGATAGAGGGGGTGAGAGGGATAATGATACGAATACAGAGAGGGGTGGACGAGATGGGCAGAGAGGAGGGGAAAGAAGAGATGGACTAACGGAAGTGGAATAAATACGTAGCCAGACACTGCCGGATACTCAGTTCGTGTACATATAAACAAGGGAATGTGTTGTAATATGGCAGAAAAAAGAAAGATGTTAAGGTGGATCATCTTCACTTTCTGGAAGAGAAGGGCCTCTTTCCTTTCCATAGCTTGGCTAACTCGCTGTTTGGGTGGTTAGTCAGCTGCAAGATACCGTAAGAAAGAGACAAATTAATAGTGAAGACTGACCCAGGAGGCGTTTCTTCCCAACGAAGGGCACGGCGTATCCGGCGAGTATGTAGGCGGCGGCGGTGGTAGCGCCGATGATGAGCGTGTTGCTGAAGACGCTGACGTCGACGTCGGCGGTGCAGCCGTCAGGCCCCGGGGCGAGCGTGGCGAGGGCGGCCGGCGCGGCGTCCACGGCCGCGTCTGCATCGGCGAGCAGCCAGGGCTCGAAGTAGCGCGCGGCGTGCGCCTCGGCGGCCGCGGCGGCCACCACCTGGCACACGGTCAGCGTCTCGTTGAGGGACGGGTGCGACGCCGCGTACGACGACAGCCGGCTGAACAGCTCCGGCAGCCACAGCAGGAACCCGTTCGAGCTGCGGCAGCGCAGAGCCGTCGAGTGAGTACAACGGCCTGAGATCGGCACTGTCGGGTTGCGCAATGCAGGGTGTCTCAAACCCTTGCGGTCAAATTGTAACAGGTGATAGTGGGTCCACAACCGACTACATTGAGACAGGAAATAAATACACAGCTTACACCACATAACAATATAGCTTATAGTAATTGTCCGCCAGTCTCAACAGCCGCAACAGATATCTGGAGTGAGGGCAATCCTCACGCCACCCATATCGCTGGCCACCGCCAACGGTTCTCTGTCAACGTATGGCCGTATATTGTCCAAGATTACTTATTCGCTACCCGTTTGACTGGTCCACTTTACATTGTGTTCCTGCGAGATATGCTGCCACAGTTCATGGAAACTTACCCCTTGTTCTCCACGAAAGCACGTGGTTTCAACACGACGGTGCATCAGCTCACTTGGATCGTAATATGCGTGAGCACCTGAACAACGCGTTATGCTCATTTTGGAGTGGAAGGAGACGTCCCGTCCCATGCCCAACGCGATCTCACACCTCTGGACCTTTTCCTCTGAGATTATGCCACGACGTAGAAACGAACGACGATGTGTGTCCTAGGGTCCAAGCTGGCTGTCTCTAGGCACAGAGATCTTTGAGAGACTGCATGCTTTGGCGGTCGTCACCTCAGACATATTGTAAGCTATGCTGTTGTTATGCGATGTACGCTGCCTATGCCTATAACACAATATATATGCATTACCTACCTCTGGTTCCCTTACTCAATATAATCTTTTGCGAATCCACTATCACCTGCTTCACTTTGACGCAAAAGGTTTGAGGCACCTTGTGTGTATATTGACGAAGACTGCAGGACTTTAAGAGACCTCACTGAGCATACTCCTTAGTACATTGTACCGTGTACGGGCGGTATTGCGCAATACATGGCAGTTCTTGCTAAGACTGCTAGAAATTCAAGTCGCTTCCGACGAATTTGCGCAAACAACTGAGAAAAGCTAATGACAAAAAATTAGACAGTGAGTTGGAAGATGTATAAGAGGCAATGAAATAAAAACAAAAAAGATGAAAATAGATCAGTAATCCGTTTATTATTCCAAAAGTAATCGCCATAATTGTTAACACATTTATTCCACTGTGAGACAAGACAGTCAGTTTCTTCACGGAAATATGTTTGTGGTTGCCTACAGAAACATGATGGGGCCCAGGCGTGCACCTCTTCGTCCGAAGCAAATCGATGGCCACGGATACCTTTCTTCAGGGCTCCAAAAATATGGAAATCGAATGAGTAGATATCAGGACTGTATGGAGGACATATAAGGGCTTCCCAGCTAAAATTCTGAAGCGTAGCCGAAACAATCTTTGCAAAAAAATGGTTCAGATGGCTCTGAGCACTATGGGACGTAACTTATGAGTTCATCAGTGCCCTAGAACTTAGAACTACTTAAACCTAACTAACCTAAGGACATCACACACATCCATGCCCGAGGCAGGATTCGAACCTGCGACCGTAGTGGTCACGCGGTTCCAGACTGTAGCGCCAGAACCGGCCGGCCACACCTGCCGGCTACAATCTTTGCAACTTGTGGGTTTGCTCACGCTGTAGAAGTTTCACTGGGAAGCCGTTACTCGTCTTTCATACAGTCCCGATCTCTCTCCACGCTATTTCCATATTTTTGGACATCCCAGAGTGACACCCCTGGCTATCGATTTGCTTCGGACGAAGAGGTGCATGCCTGGGTACAATCATGGATCGGTGGGCAATCCCAAGCACTTTTCCATAAAGACATTGACCATGTTGTCTCACAGTGGGATACATTTATTAATATGTATTACGACCACTTTTGAAATAATAAATAGTTTACTTACTTTTTTCCATCTGTCCCTTTTTCATTTGACTGGCCCTTATATAAGTGGAGCTTCAAATAATTAAAGCAACACTTTTTTTTTCTCGGCCAATTCCAGTTGAAAAAATGTGAAATTTGTTGTGGAACAACGTGGAATATTCCCACTTCAGCCCCAATATGTCCATGAAGTTCCCATACGTGGCGGCGCTACATGCAGCCTTCAAAATTATGTCCGTAACGGAAGTGCATTCCAGCCAGAGAGCTGTCAGTGAGTTTCTTTTGGCGAGAAACCAGAGCATCCCAGATATTCATACACGGTTGCAGAGTTTCTACCGACACCTCGCAATGAACAAAAGCACGGCGAGTCGTTGAGCGAGGTGTCTGTCATCATCACAAGGTCGCATAAACCTGTCGTATCTCCCGTGTGCCTGCTGGCCGCACACAGCTGTGACTCCTGCAATGTCGAAAATTGAAAAAACGATTTCAGCGTGTTCGTCGCCATAAAAAATTAAACGAACTTCTCCTTCTCTTTCACAACGCAAGGCCTCACACAAGTGTGCACAACCGAAAGGACCTCACAAAAATTCATTGGATTGTTCTCCGTCACCCAACCTACAGGCGGGACCGCGTACCGTCCGACTTCCACCTATTTAGTCCAATGAAAAATGCACTCCGCGTGCAGCAGTACGTTGATACATGGATGATATCACTGATGCAGCTCCGACGTCGGCCAGTAAAGTGGTACCACGCGGCCATATAGATCCTTCCTGTAAGGACGCGTAAGACCGTCACATTGCATTGAGATTATGGCGAAAAGTAGGGTTTTGTAGCCAAAAGAGTGGGGAATAGTATGGTGTACTGGAATCATGAATAAAACAAACCTGTTTTCAGAAAATATTGTTGTATTACTTATCGAACGCTCCTCATACATAAGTACCACACAGTACTTTGAGATATATGAAATTCTTGATTCACCCGTTGTCGACGAGAGCAGAGGGAACTGAACATCATGGTGTTATCACAGTAAGAAATGTGTATTTTACTTGTAGGAGTTCTCAGAATTAACAAGTAAGATAACGTCAGTTGACCATTGAGCTTACATGTTCATTTTTCTTGCAACAGTTGCCATAGCACAGACATTAAAACATGTAGGCTTTCAATCAATAAATAATTGTTTTCTTTCTATTGCGACAATTGTTACAGTAGAGATTAAATAGAAAGTCGAACATATACATGATGATTTACGGAGCTCTCTTCTGTAATTTGTAATCAGTTGTGATTTACGAATCTGTGCTGCCGTGAATGAGCCCCTAGCCCACTGAAATGTTCACTGGAAGCTTTTCAGACTCGTTTCACCAGTTCTACATAATTTCTGCTTGTGTTTTGCAAAGCAAGCTACTCAGTCGCAATACATGCGAGTTTCACATCATCCAGCATATTCTAACAGAGTTCGAAAAGACGCTTCCGTGCTATAAATATTCTGCAATATTACTGTGCCGTTTTTGGTCTCACACTTATATGCAGTATATTGATCAAAAATCAGTGTCAATAAAGTTGAGAGAGTGCGATCTGCTCAACAACTGTCAGGACCGCATTTACGTGCAGACGACCTGGGCTACAACTTAGCGGCTCGCGTCACGAAAAATTAAAATATATTTTTAAGAAATCGTAATTATAATACTGTGTTGCGGGCCCCACAGTATTATCGTAAAATACATTGACGTAATTACGAGGGTTGACTGAAAAGTAATGCCTCCACCTTCGCAACTCTTCAACAATTGGCAGCACTGGTACGCGACATGTACTGGCTTGTTCCGTAGTCTCTTCTCTACAGCTCCTTAGCATTGAATGGTTGTGTCGTTACAGTGTAAAGTATGGAACCTTGCGCCGACGATCGGTCAATGCGATTTAAGCAACGTGCAGTCGTTTTCTTGACAGCAAAAGATGTCACTCCAAAGGAGATTCATCAGAGAATGAAAGCAGTTTATGGTGATTGTGTTGACGTGAGTATTGTGCGTCGTTGGGTGAGGAAGTTTAAAGATATTGAGGTGGGAACGTCTGACCTGCGTGATAAATAAATAGTTGCACGTCCTGACAGCAACCACCGAGTTTCACAAACAAAATGTTGACAGACAGATTCAGAACGATCGTCGTATCACTCAGAGAGGAACTGCAAGCACATTCGGCGTTTCACAAGAACGTGTGGGTCACATTATTGCTTTGCTTGGCTATCGGAAGACCTGTACACGATCGGTACCCCGAATGGTGACCGCTGAAATGAAAGCGCACGGACTTGAAATTTGCCAGGAACTCCTCTCGCTTTATGAAAATAAAGATGACGCCTTTCTCCATTCAGTTGTGACAGAAGACAACGTGGGTACACCATTACGACCAAGAGACGAAACGTCAGTCATTGGAATATCGACACAAAGACTCGCCCCAGAAAAAGAAATTCAAGATGCAGCCCTCAGCTGGAAAAATCACGGCCATAGTGTTCTGGAGCGCAGATGGTGTTATACATGTTGATTTCCTTGTTCATGGAACAACAATAAACTCAGACCGTTACATCACAACGCTGCGAACTCAAACTACGGATAACAAGGGTCCGAAACGAAAAGGAAAATGTTTTCCTGCAGCATGACAATGCCAAACCAAACACTTCACTTAATACCACAGCACAACTTCAGAGACTGAAATCTCACCATCGTACGGCATCCTCCATACAGCCCAGATTTAGCATCGTCTGACATCCATCTGTTCCTGATAATGAAAGACGATCTACGGGGACATCATTATGCTTCTGATGAAGACGTTGAGTGAACTGTGAGACTGTGGTTGCGAAACAGTGTCTACTTCTTCCGTGACGACTTAAGAAAACTTTTTTCATCGTTGGCAGAAATGTATCCAATTGGCTGGTGATTATGTGGAAAAGTGAAGATTGGTAACTGAAGATTACATTCTAATGATTATTTCTGCGTTTGATTTATTAAAATATTCCCATCCAAACCCATCTAACGAAGGTGGAGGCATTACTTTTGATTCAACCCTCGTATATTGCATCTAGGCTTACTGGGTTTTTCAGTGAAAAGCTGACCTGAATTAAGTCGACATTCACTTGTCAAATCCTGGACTCCGTCACATAAAATTCTCTGTGACACCCGTGTCGAGCCTGTGGCACTTCATATCGTAAAAAGGCCGAGAGTTTTGAACGACGTGCTAACGTAATTTTAGCAGTTTGTAATGAGGTAGATTTCCCGAAAATACAGCTTCTACATCCAAACCAGAGTCTGGAAAACATCAAAGTCGTTTTTCAAACATCTAGATAGCTGTCAGAATGAACCCCTCACTTACAATCACATATAGCAGTGGAAGAAGGTTATTTTCAAAACCGAAGTTGATAAAAAAACTCACTAGGAATTTCCATGTTAGAAGACAAGCGCAGCATTTTGCCTCCACTTAGTACTGAAAGCGGCGACCATAACGTTGGGATGACAGATTTACTTCAAACTTTGCACATCTCCAGTATGGCGTTAAAACAACATAATGTGCAATTAATAAAGTTCACTACTCTGGCAATTTCGAGAAAATCGCAAGAGAAGTTTTACGCCTCTATTATGTAACTGATCTATTTGTGTATAGCGTCCGAGCTTCAAATGACAAATGAATAAGCGACAAAAGTTCGACTCCCGCTCACTCATTATTTCTGATCTACAGGGTGAGGCAGCTAAGTCAAAACATCCCTTGTATCTCCCCAGCCGTAACAGACACAAAGATGCCGTTTGGACAGTGAATTGCAGGGACAGGGGCCTATATAGGGAGAGAGTGGCCAATCGGCCCGTGGCCGCCATGTTTTTAACAGATTGCGCGCGGAACGTGCAATTAGGTAGCGACGCAAGCAGAAAGCTAGCCACTTCACGAGTAAAATAAGGCATGTGTTTGACGCATGAGAGCAATGCAGATCTAGCTTAATACTCGTTACATATTTAAAAGAAATGGCATTCGGCTATGTTTATATAGGCCTAATAAATTTGTGAGCAAATGGAAGTATCGTGAAGCGGTGTGTATGTCTGCCGAATTTCAACAGTTGTATTTGATGAAGCTATAAAAACATTGACAACTGATTAATAAGAGAGAAAAGTTTTATTTGATGTATCTCAGACTACATGATGCTATTACAGATTTTTTCGTGCTAATATTCATCGCTGAAACTGGTAAACTCTTGTCTCTATCCGTCTCCACATAATGCATTTTAACTGTGTGTCGATCTTATAACGTTTCCTTATGCTGGCAAAACACGTCATTCTGTACACTCCGTACCACAGAAAATCGGAAAAATATCAATATTTAGGTACTCTACTGAAACAGCAGAAAGTAATTCAAAGTAGGTAACTGAATATCCACACGATAATTATAATTTACAGGAATGTGAACAGCCAAGACTACAGAGCCAAGTACGAGTTGCCAGTCGGACGTATGTAGGCTCAGGGTTCCGTACACATGTTAAAGCACATCGTGTAGCATGAATTGTCACTCAAGAACCATTAAAAGTCTAGAAAATAACTTTTAAAAAACTGGGAATCGAACTCACGACCTTCGGATTACCTCACTTAAAACACCACCTGTGTGCTACAATGCCACATAGATGATGCAGTGGTGTTCATATACTTTTTCTGTCATGGATCAGTAAAAAGGTTACTCCATAATTTGTTAATTTTGTTTCGTAGGCGTTATAAGTATACACAAAGAAATTGATTGTTCGATACACAAAGAAACCAAATGAGCTTTCTAACTGTGACAACTAGTGAGTAAAACACATGTAACACAGCGACATCTCATGACTGAAAGAGTTCCTTGTACTTACCACCAGAACTAAAAAAAAATCCGCAATACCAATTGCAAACTAAACAAAAACATTCTGTTCTCTGCAAATTGTATGTACAAGAGTTGACATACGTTACAATTAGTATCTAAATGATGGAGGAGGCTTGCTTGTTTAACTAGATTGTCATGTTGTATCTGTCAGTAGGTATAAGATGAAGTCTTCCTGTCTTCCTTCATACTGTATCCATATAATAAAGTGTATTGTCCCCTGGGCTCCAACTGACCTTACAACTCAAGTTTTCAAATGCATATCACTAAGGAAACATATTGGAAATAACTTAGCATTATAGGAAAAGCATAAGTGTAAATAGTTCATTAAATAACCAGTTTTACTATAGGTCTCAGCTCTGGAAGTTGTTTTCACAATGGAATTGGCGTTCGAAACGTTGAAAAGAACCAGCAGTACAGAATCATACACAATTATCTATTTATACTCGTACAAAGTCAGCGTCAGTTTGGTAAAAACATTGCGTCCTTGGCTCTCAGCCAATCAGCTACACTATCACCATTGGCCACTCTCTCCCTTGATATGGGCTCTCTACTGGAGAGAAGGGTATAAACTTGCTGCTGGGGTAAGGAGACATCGCATTTCCGTCACAGTTTCTTGGAGCAGACATGTACACCAACGAAGAAAAGTTAGATATGCTTCTAGTGCACGGTGAAAGCAGAAGAAATGCTGTTAGAGCAATAAAGTGATATGGAGAGCTGTATCCTGATCGCGAGCGTCCTACGTGCCAGCTCCCTGCACATATTTGCAAGAAACTACTTGATCGGGATCATGGAACTCCATACAGTGGACAAGGCAGAAAACTGCAACTGGCGAGGTACATGAAGAGGGCGTTCTAGCATTGGCGCATAACGACCCTACTGTTTCGTCGCGACGTATCGCCTCGGAATGTGGTATAAGTCAGAGAAGTGTTCAACGCATATTGCACCGGCATAGATTTCACCCGTTTCACCTCTCGTTACATCAAGCACTCTCCGGTGTGGACTTTGAACGGCGCCAGGAATTTTGCCGATTTTCTCTGCAGCGCCTATAAGATGATCCAACGTTTTTTCAACGGGTGCTTTTCACTGATGAAGCGACTTTCACCAACCACGGTAATGCGAATTTGCATAATATGCATTACTGATCAATAGAGAACCCACACTGGCTTCGACAGGTACAGCATCAGTAACAGTGGAGTGTTAACGTGTGGTGCGGCGTCGTCGGAAGTATCATTGTGGGGTTGTACGTCATTCCGGGTATACTAAATGGCAATAACTGTGCACAGTTCCTGCGAAAAGTTCTGCCCATTTTGCTGGAAAAGGTACCACTAAGTACGCGACAGTGCATGTGGTTCCAAGATGACGGCTGTCCTGCTCAGTCTCCCCGTGTGCCCGCAGAGCTGTTAAATGAAAAGTTCCCGGAATGTTGGGTAGGACGACGTGTTGACGTGGCCAGCCTGGTTTCCTACTTTGTCACCTCTTGATTTTCTTCTGTGGGGAGCAATCAAACATAAAGTGTGTGCTCAAATACGAAATACGCCAGACGATATGAAGCAACGTATCATCGATGCGTACACTGATATCTCACGTGACACCCTCGCAGCAGTTCACAAATCATTCGAACCGCGACTGCAAATGTGCATTGCGGCAGAGAGGAAGCATTTTGAGCAAAAAAATTGTTCAAATGGCTCTGAGCACTATAGGACTTAACTTCTGAGGTTATCAGTCCCCTAGAACTTAGAACTACTTAAACCTAACTGACCTAAGGACATCACACACATCCATGCCCGAGGCAGGATTCGAACCTGCGATCGTAGCGGTCGCGCGGTTCCAGTCTGTAGCGCCTAGAACCGCTCGGCCACCCCAGCCGGCCATTTTGAGCACATGCTTCAGTGAAGTTTCGTATCATGTGCAGTATGTATTTTGCATCTTTGTGTGTATTTGCTTAGTGTTGTGATGAATAGTAAATATTTTCATATAAAAAACAAATACGTTCAAAATAATTGTGACCAATAAGGACCTCCTCATTTACATTTGTATTTCTGTTACTTAAAATGTATTAACATCTTGTAGTATTTTAATACTGTATGTTGTATACTATTTTGGTATCACAGTTGTCAAATAACTGAATAATATTTGCGCGACATCAGTTAATTTTCGCGCAAAATATCGCAGTATGTGCTACTATTGTCGGGTAAATGGGCGTGTTTGTGTAAGGACGACTCGCGACGTTAAATTTAACATATGGATCCATTAAAAAAAACCAAAGATGGCATCATATCTCTGTAATAAAAAAATAGCACACACATGCATTGTGATGTGTTCAAGTAGCCCCTGTCCCTGCAGTTCACCGTCCAAATGGCATCTTTGAGATACAAGGGATGTTATGACTTAGCTGCCTCACCCTGTATATTCTGTTTCCATCACTCATCATGTTATTTAGTTTATATGACATTTGAAACCTAATATAATTAAAAACCGCATGTATTTGTATGAAGTTTTAGTGAGTTTCATGTCATTTGATTACTCATATTTTTAGTCAAATTTAATTATTAGAACAAACATATTTATAACTATCGATAAGTAAATGAAGAATTGCATGTGTTTCCCTGAAATTGTACGTCTGTCGTGATTTGCGAAATCCCTTACACATCTAATGTAGCGAGAACGAATAGCATAGGAGCAAATTTTTGAATATCGCAGAATTTACATTTGTACTACACAAATGAAGGTTTGAGCGGGAGTCGAACAGTCACGCCATACCCGTTCGTCTTATGGGGCTCAGACGCTTACTCCCTTTTCTTTCTTTTTGTAATCTCATTATGTTCGTTATTCTTCGTTGCATTTAGCCGGGGCGGACGTCCCACGACGCTTGTTCAAAGTGCATCGTTGAGCCATTCACTCAGGGTTTTTTTTTTTTTTATTACAAAGGGCAACCAACCCTCTGACCGAACACGCTGACCTGCCGCGCCGGCAACCACTGGACCACCATGGACTCTACAGTTCGGCGTCTATGCGCAGATACTTGAGTTACATAATAGACGCGTTAAACTTCTCTTGCGATTTTCTTGGAATTGCCGGAGTACTGCACCTTACTACTCGCACATTATGCTGTTTTAATGCCTTACTAAAGGCGTACAAAGTCTGAAATAACTGTGTGATACCAACTTCGTGGCCTCCCCTTGTAAGATATAAACACATTATAAGCAACTTCGTTAACGTGAAGTTTTGGTGCAAACCAATTAGCCAATAATATTATTTAAAACTGTCATTTGAAGGATTATGTTATTTGCTAAAGCATTGTATTTAAATTAGATACCGGTAAAATATGCTTCTTTGATACCCTCCTTTTGTTATTTTGTATTTGCCTAATAGATGTATTTTGCCTAACACTTGGTTTAAGAATCATAAAAGAAGCCGGGAGATACTGACAGCTTTCAGATAGATTACATAATGGTAAGACAGAGATTTAGGAACAAGTTTTTAAATTGTAAGAAATTTCCAGGGGGACATGTGGACTCTGACCACAATCTCTTGGTTATGAACTGAAGATTAAAACTGACGAAACTGAAAAAAAGGTGGGAATTTAAGGAGATGGAACCTGGATAAACTGAAAGAACCAGAGGTTGTACAGAGTTTCAGGGAGAGCATAAGGGAACAATTGACAGGAATGGGGGAAAGAAATACAGTAGAAAAAGAATGGGTAGCTTTGAGGGATGAAGTAGTGAAGACAGCAGAGGATCAAGTAGGTAAAAAGACGAGGGCTAGTAGAAATCCTTGGGTAACGGAAGATATACTGAATTTAATTGATGAAAGGAGAAAATATAAAAATGCAGTAAATGAAGCAGGCAAAAATGAATACAAACGTCTCAAAAGTGAGATCGACAGGAAGTGCAAAATGGCTAAGCAGGGATGGCTAGAGGACAAACGTAAGGATGTAGAGGCTTATCTCACAAGGGGTAAGATAGATACTTCATACAGGAAAATTAAAGAGATCTTTGGAGAAAAGAGAACCACTTGCATGAATATTAAGAGCTCAGATCGAAACCCAGTTCTAACCAAAGAAGGGAAAGCAGAAAGGTGGAAGGAGTATATAGAGGGTCTATACAAGGGTGGTGTACTTAAGGACAATATTATGGAAATGGAAGAGGATGCAGACGAAGATGAAATGGGAGATACGATACAGCATGAAGAGTTTGACAGAGCACTGAAAGATCCGAGTCTAAACAAGGCCCCCGGAGTAGACAACATTTCATTACAACTACTGACAGCCTTGGGAGAGCCAGTCCTGACAAAACTCTAATATCTGGTGAGCAAGATGTATGAGACAGGCGAAATACCCCAGATTTCGAGAAGAACATAATAATACCAATCCCAAAGGAAGCAGGTGTTGACAGATGTGAAAATTACCGAACAATCAGTTTAATAAGTCACAGCTGCAAAATACTAACGCGAATTCTTTACAGACGAATGGAGAAACTAGTAGAAGCTGACCTCGGGGAAAATCAGTTTGGAATGCGTAGAAATATTGGAACACGTGAGGCAATACTGACCTTACGACTTATCTTAGAAGAAAGATTAAGGAAAGGCAAACCTACGTTTGTAGCATTTGTAGACTTAGAGAAAGCTTTTGACAATGCTGACTGGAATACTCTCTTTCAAATTCTGAAGGTGGCAGGGGTGAAATACAGGGAGCGAAAGGCTGTTTACAATTTGTACAGAAACCAGATGGCAGTTATAAGAGTCGAGGGACATGAGAGGGAAGCAGTGGTAGGGAAGGGAGTGTGACAGGTTTGTAGCCTCTCTCCGATGTTATTCAATCTGTATATTGAGCAAGCAGTAAAGGAAACAAAAGAAAAATTCGGAGTAGGTGTCAAAATCCATGGAGAAGAAATAAAAACTGTGAGGTTCGCCGATGACATTGTAATTCTATCAGAGACAGCAAAGGACTTGGAAGAGCAGTTGAACGGAATAGATTGTGTCTTGAAAAGAGGATATAAGATGAACAACAACAAAAGTAAAACGAGGAGAATGGAATGTAGTCGAATTAAGTCGGGTGATGCTGAGGGAATTAGATTAGGAAATGACACACTTAAAGTAGTAACAGAGCTTTGCTATTTGGCGAGCAAAATAACTGATGATTGTCGAAGTGGAGAGGATATAAAATGTAGACTATCAACGGCCAGGAAAGCGTTTGTGAAGAAGATAAATTTGTTAACATCAAGTATAGATTTAAGTGTCAGGAAGTCGTTGCTGAATGTATTTGTATAGAGTGTAGCCACGTATGGAAGCGAAACATGAACGATAAATAGTTTGGACAAGAAGAGAATTGAAGCTTTCGAAATGTGGTGCTACAGAAGAATGCTGAAGATTAGATGGGTAGATCACGTAACTAATGACGTGGTATTGAATAGGATTGGAGAGTAGTTTGTGGCACAACTTAACTAGAAGAAGGGATCGGTGTGTAGGACATGTTAGGAGGCATCAAGGGCTCACCAATTTAGCATTGGAGGGCAGCATGGAATGGTAAAAATTGTAGAGGAAGACCAAGAGATGAATACACTAAGCGGATTCAGGAGGATTTAGGTTGCAGTAGCTACTGGGAGATGAAGAAGCTTGCAGACGATACAGTAGCATGGAGAGCTGCATCAAACCAGTCTCAGGACTGAAGGCCACAACAACAACAACAACAACAACAACAACAACAGGTGTATTCGACTGTCATTAAATATGTAATTTTTATAAATGATATAGAGGATAGTAGTGCTGTACTTTTGTCACACTTTTCAGAGTGTCGCCTGTAGCCAGCCCTGTAATAGAAGTTTAATATGTTCCAAAACCCGCACACAAAAATGCGATTTTTGAGGGGGTTATATTTCAGGTTCTATTGATTACAAAGATAAGGCGTCAAGAACTTTGGATAGCCCTTGTATGGTGGCGATTTGTATTCGTATCGGAAGGATGGGTATACTGTAGCTATCCTATACTAAAATAAAACTAAATTATCTCCCCCCGGACATGCCATGAAGGACCAACGGTACTGTCTGGCCGATGGTCATCCTCAGCTCGTAGGCGTAATGAAGGGCCATGTGGTCAGCACACTGCTCTCCCGGCCACATGTGACTTTCCGGGACCGCCTACAGCAAATTGTCAACATTTAAACATTACACAATTCCTCCGGCCCATGCAAATCGAGTAAATCCGTTGGTTCTTTCGTATTAGGTGTGGTCTAGGGTGGATCTGAGCCGGTGTATAAAAGAACTATTTGTTTATGGGCGGTTCCTGGAAATAAACAAAAGCCATGATTTTTGGGTACGAGAAGTGCTAATTGTGGTGTCGGACACTAAATCCTATATTCTTAAGATGATATTCTCGGGGAATTCCGAAACTATTTTTGATTGCGCGCACATTTTATGTGCGTAAGTACGGCAACTATGAACCTCTGGATTTCGGTAAGAGGTTCAAAGTTGTCGTACTTACGCACGTAAAATGTGCGCGTGGTATCTGGTCTGAGGCGTTCAAATCGTTCAAATGGTTGTGAGCACTATGGAACTTAACTTCTGAGGTCATCAGTCGCCTATAACTTAGAACTACTTAAACCTAACTAACCTAAGGACATCACACACATCCATGCCCGAGGCAGGATTCAAACCTGTGACCGTAGCGGTCATGCGGTTCCAGACTGTAGCGCCTAGAACCGCTCGGCCACCCCGGCCGGCGCTCTGAGGCGTAAATGTAGTTTTAACTTAAGTAGTGAACACTTGTAAAGGGTTCTAGAGTTATCTCAAGGGTTCTGAGGTCACCGAACTATGTTTTTTTTTTTGTCAGCATTTTTATACCAATAAAATTTTATGACGCGCGGTCTGTGGGTAACGGGCACTTCACGCTTACACGAGCTGGCTTGATCTGGAAATTATTCGAAGATGGCACCTGGTAGTTTAAGCGCCTTACAAAAAATTGTTTTGACATATGAATTATTTTTACTTGCAAATCAAATGGCGCATCTTTTCGTGTACTGTAGGTCTAGCGTAAAAATTTTGTGCATGTTTATGTTAAGTAGTCCACAGTGAACTTGCGTTGGATGTATTAACCTTATATTATGTGTACTCAACTGTTGTGAATGTATGTCAGGGATGTAAACGTTTCGAAGTATATAAAGAAACTGTCAACCGCGCGGGATTAGCCGAGTGGTCTCTGGCGCTGCAAAAAAATGTTCAAATGGCTCTGAGCACTATGGGACTTAACTTCTGAGTTCATCAGTCCCCTAGAACTTAGAATTACTTAAACCTAACTTAACCTAAGGACATCAAAAAAATCCATACCCTAGGCAGGATTAGAGCCTGTGACTGTAGCGGTCGCGCGGTTCCAGACCGTAGCTCCTAGAACCGCTCGGCCACCCAGACCGGCTCTGGCGCTGCAGTCATGGACTGTGCGGCTGGTCCCATCGGAGTTTCAGTCCTCCCTCGGGCATGGGTGTGTGTGTTTGTCCTTAGGATAATTTAGGCTAAGTAGTGTGTAAGCTTAGGGACTGATGACCTTAGCAGTTAGGGCCCCCATAAGATTTCACTCACATTTGAACATTTTTTGAAAGAAACTGTCAAAACTTTACAGAGCTACAGAAGTCGTTTTATATAAGCAGCACATCCAGCTGTAACTGGGAAGACAAGGAAACGAGCTGAAAAATGCTCCTGTCAGAGCACAAAAGAGGCGAATATGTTCCTCTTTAAAAGACGATGACAGGGAAGTGTGGAACCAGCTGGTTCAATCTTCATTGCGCCTTCCTCACCAAAACTTTTGGCATGCGAACTTTTTCGGGTTTTCTTGTGCTGTAAGAGAGTATCAGAGAGACAGTGACAGTGGAGAAGAGAGAAGACAGTGCCAGTGGGAGAGAAAGAGAGAGGAGACAGGATGGAGGAGGGAGAGAGAGTCAGTGTAAAAGAAAGAATGATGGATGACGACAGTAGCAGCGAGAGCCAAAGTGACAGGAAATATTGATGGTCAGTGAGAGATAGTGGTAGCAAAAGAGAAAGAGGGACGGAGATAGAAACAGAAGGAGTAAAAGGGAGAGGGAGACAGTGAAAAAGAAAAATACAGTAGAGTGGAAACCACACATAGACTATGGAGGTCTGGATCCTCCCAGAGCGGCGAACTTCAACAGGTGAAGGGAGGGGGCATTTGAACCCGACATTTTGAAAACATGGGTATAGAAGGAAATATATGTTAGCTCCCCAGTATTTTTGAGCTTCTCAGCCATGGTAGAGACACTGGCATTCAGAAAGAAAGATAAATGGAGACCTGAAAAGGCTGAAAAATCAGCCAACCATTTGCAAAAGAAAGGTTTATAAGTCCCTGACGTAGTTTTCGATATTTCTAAAAATGTCTTCTTCAGAAGGAGTGGGCCTTGTTACAACACATGATGGTACATTGGATTAGATGAAGCCGAACTGCTCTTCCCATATATAAAATTGACAAATCGAAAATTATCCCAAACTATGGCTTTAGTTAGCAGCGAGATTACATATAACGTACTTTAGAATGAACGCTCACTAGTAAACATCCACAGGCAGAGGCTCTTGTCAGCATAAAATTGTAACAGGAATCACAGGGTAAAATATCTGCACAAGTTAGGAGTACATCACGCCAGAGACTAAGGCCAACTGGACATGCCTGAGTCTGGCATGATGTACCCGTGGAACAGGAAAGAAAATGACTATTAGTGGTTCAAATGGCTCTGAGCACTAAGGGACTTAACATCTGAGGTCATCAGTCCCCTAGAACTTAGAACTACTTAAACCTAACTAACCTAAGGACATCAGACACATCCACAGTCGAGGCAGGATTCGAACCTGCGACCGTAGCAGTTGAGCGGTTCCAGACTGAAGCGCCTAGCACCGCTCGGCCACCGCGGCCGGCACTATTAGTGGTACAGGGTACCCTCCGTCACGCACCGTGGCATGTGGAGTAAGTACACTACTGGCCATTAAAATTGCTACACCAAGAAGAAATGCAGATGATAAACGGGTATTCATTGGACAAATATACACTCCTGGAAATTGAAATAAGAACACCGTGAATTCATTGTCCCAGGAAGGGGAAACTTTATTGACACATTCCTGGGGTCAGATACATCACATGATCACACTGACAGAACCACAGGCACATAGACACAGGCAACAGAGCATGCACAATGTCGGCACTAGTACAGTGTATATTCACCTTTCGCAGCAATGCAGGCTGCTATTCTCCCATGGAGACGATCGTAGAGATGGTGGATGTAGTCCTATGGAACGGCTTGCCATGTCATTTCCACCTGGCGCCTCAGTTGGATCAGCGTTCGTGCTGGACGTGCAGACCGCGTGAGACGACGCTTCATCCAGTCCCAAACATGCTCAATGGGGGACAGATCCGGAAATCTTGCTGGCCAGGGTAGTTGACTTACACCTTCTAGAGCACGTTGGGTTGCACGGGATACATGCGGACGTGCATTGTCCTGTTGGAACAGCAAGTTCCCTTGCCGGTCTAGGAATGGTAGAACGATGGGTTCGATGACGGTTTGGATGTACCGTGCACTATTCAGTGTCCCCTCGACGATCACCAGAGGTGCAGGAGATCACTCCCCACACCATGATGCCGAGGTGTTGGCCCTGTGTGCCTCGGTCGTATGCAGTCCTGATTGTGGCGCTCACCTGCACGGCGCCAAACACGCATACGACCATCATTGGCACCAAGGCAGAAGCGACTCTCATCGCTGAAGACGACACGCTCCATTCGTCCCTCCATTCACGCCTGTCGCGATACCACTGGAGGCGGACTGCACGATGTTGGGGCGTCAGCGGAAGACGGCCTAACGGTGTGCGGGACCGTAGCCCAGCTTCATGGAAACGGTTGCGAATGGTCCACCCCAGGATCAACAGTGTCCCTAATTTGCTGGGAAGTGGCGGTGCGGTCCCCTACGGCACTGCGTAGGATCCTATGGTCTTGGCGTGCATCCGTGCGTCGCTGCGGTCCAGTCCCAGGTCGACGGGCACGTGCACCTTCCGCCGACCACTGGCGACAACATCGATGTACTGTGGAGACCTCACGCCCCACGTGTTGAGCAATTCGGCGGTACGTCCACCCGGCCTCCCGCATGCCCACTATACGCCCTCGCTCAAAGTCCGTCAACTGCACATACGGTTCACGTCCACGCTGTCGCGGCATGCTACCAGTGTTAAAGACTGCGATGGAGCTCCGTATGTCACGGCAAACCGGCTGACACTGACGGCGGCGGTGCACAAATGCTGCGCAGCTAGCGCCATTCGACGACCAACACCGCGGTTCCTGGTGTGTCCGCTGTGCCGTGCGTGTGATCATTGCTTGTACAGCCCTCTCGCAGTGTCCGGAGCAAGTATGGTGGGTCTGACACACCGGTGTCAATGTGTTCTTTTTTCCATTTCCAGGAATGTATTATACTAGAACTGACATGTGATTACATTTTCACGCAGTTTGAGTGCATAGATCCTGAGAAATCAGTACCCAGAACAATCACCTCTGGCCGTAATAACGGCCTTGATACGCCTGGACATTGAGTCAAACAGAGCTTGGATGGCGTATACAGGTAAACCTGCCGATGCAGCACAGTTCATCAAGAGTAGTGACTGGCGTATTGTGACGAGCAAATTGCTCGGCCACCACTGACCAGACGTTTTCAATTGGTGAGAATGTGCTGGCCAGGGCAGCAGTCGAGCATTTTCTGTATCCAGAAAGGCCCGTACAGGACCTGCAACGTGCAGTCGTGGATTATCCTGCTGAAATGTAAGGTTTCGCAGGGATCGAATGAAGGATAGATCCACGGGTCGTAACACATCTGATATGTAACGTCCACTGTTCAAAGTGCTGTCAATGTGAACAAGAGGTGACCGAGACGTGTAACCAGTGCCACCTCATACCATCACGCAGTGTGATAAGCCAATGTGTGTTAACCGCGTTGTCGCCAAACACGGATGCGACCATCATGAAGCTGTAAACGGAACCTACATTCATCCGAAGAAACAACGTTTTGCCATTCGTGCACCCAGGTTCGTAGTTGAGCACACCATCGCAGGCGCTCCTGTCTGTGATACAGCGTCAAGGCTAGCCTCGGCCATGGCCTCCGAGTTGATAGTCCGTGCTGCTGCAAACGTCGTCGAACTGTTCATGCAGATGGTTGTTGTCTTGCAAACGTCCCCATCTGTTGACTCAGGGATCGAGACGTGGCTGCACAATCCGTTACAGCCATGCGGATAAGATGCCTGTCATCTCGAGTGCTAGTGATACGAGTCCGTTGAGATGCAGCACGGCGTTTCGTATTACCCTCCTGAACCCACCGATTCCATATTCTGCTAACAGTCACTGGACCTCGACCAAAGCGAGCAACAATGTCGCGATACGATAAACCGCAATCGCGATAGGCTACACCTTACACGAGGCATCATAACAACGTTTCACCAGTCAACGCCGGTCAACTGCTGTTTGTTTGTGTATGAGAAATCGGTTGGAAACTTTCTCATGTCAGCACGTTGTAGGTGTCGCCACCGGCACCAACCTTGTGTGAAAGCTCTGAAAAGCTAATCATTTGCATATCACAGCATATTATACCTGTCGGTTAAATATCGCGTCTGTAGGACGTCATCTTCGTGGTGTGGCAGTTTTAATGGCCAGTAGTGTATGTAGTTGTAAATACCACTTGGAACAGGAAGTGACTAGTATTAATCATTTTATTAAAAACCCCCAGAGCTTTGTGTTTACTTGCCGCCTGTGTCGCAATAGTTCACGTCTGATCGATTTGAAGGTCAAAATACCTTCAGGTAGTTTCATGTACTTTACGCAGTTTCTTTTGACTTTCATTAATTTTGCAAGCAGTATCTGGCAGTACAACGTACCATGCGAAGATGGCGAAGTCGATGACGCAGACGGCGGCGAGGTTGCAGGCGTGCTGCCGGGAGAAGAGCGGCGCCGTCTGCCGCCACATGCTCTTCGCCACCTCGAGGGCCATCCGGCCGGTGCTCTTGGCGGACGTCGACAGGCCGCCAGCCTCCAGCGACGCCACCGAGGGCCGCGGCGGGCTGTCCAGCTGCAGCGACCGCACCTACACACCGAGCACCACCACTGCTGCAAATCTACTGAGTATCGATATTACACGAGATTGTTCAACAACCGTGTACTTCCTAATAAGTTTCACTACTCATGTTGTTTCTATCCGTAATAAGTCAATGTTTTTATCTGTCATTTTCATATTCTGGGGCCGGCCGCGGAGGTCTCGCGGTTCTAGGCGCGCAGTCTGGAAACGTGCGACTGCTACGGTCGCAGGTTCGAATCCTGCCTCGGGTATGGATGTGTGTGACGTCCTTAGGTTAGTTAGGTTCAAGTAGTTCTAAGTTGAGTCCCATAGTGCTCAGAGCCATTTGAACCATTTGAAACTCATATTCTGGGTCTGGTGTTGGATGCTCCTTGGTGGAATGTAAATAATGGAATGTAAATAATGGAATGAGTGAAGGGAATACCTTACTGCACATTTGGAACGTTGAGTTGTCAAAAGACAGAAAAAAGGCTGAGAATACAATCAACTTTCATCGGAGTTACACAATACACATAAATGGTTCAAATGGCTCTGAGCACTATGGGACTCAACTTCTGAGATCATCAGTCCCCTAGAACTTAGAACTACTCAAACCTAACTAAGCTAAGGACATCACACACATCCATGCCCGAGGCAGAATTCGAACCTGCGACCGTAGCGGTCGCGCGGTTCCAGACTGTAGCGTCTAGAACCGCTCGGCCACTATGGCCGGCCACAACACACAGACAGCTGCAAAGTTGCTTTGACGTGTCGGACTACGTTGCGCCGGTATTACAGCTCGCTTGGGGCGAGGGACTGTGTTGGGCCGAATGGGTGATGGAAAAAAGGAGACAGGGATCGTAAGAGATGGTGTCGATGTGTCACCGATGACTGGGAGGGAGAAGCAGCATGGGGAATGTAACACTGGTGACCTTGTTCTGACAGAAAGCAAGGGGATTTGAGCACAGCGCACAGCGATGTGAAGAAGTGAACTGGAATGGGAAGATGGAAGAGAGCGGGAGGGATACTCTGGAGATGAGAGTGTGATTGCAAGGTGAGTGTAGTTATGGTCATGGTGCAGTCTTTCAGGGGTGTGAAAACATTTCTACACTCCTGGAAATTGAAATAAGAACACCGTGAATTCATTGTCCCAGGAAGGGGAAACTTTATTGACACATTCTTGGGGTCAGATACATCACATGATCACACTGACAGAACCACAGGCACATAGACACAGGCAACAGAGCATGCACAATGTCGGCACTAGTACAGTGTGGATGTAGTCCTGTGGAACGGCTTGCCATGCCATTTCCACCTGGCGCCTCAGTTGGACCAGCGTTCGTGCTAGACGTGCAGACCGCGTGAGACGACGCTTCATCCAGTCCCAAACATGCTCAATGGGGGACAGATCCAGAGATCTTGCTGCCAGGGTAGTTGACTTACACCTTCTAGAGCACGTTGGGTGGCACGGGATACATGCGGACGTGCATTGTCCTGTTGGAACAGCAAGTTCCCTTGCCGGTCTAGGAATGGTAGAACGATGGGTTCGATGACGGTTTGGCTGTACCGTGCACTATTCAGTGTCCTCTCGACGATCACCAGAGGTGTACGGCCAGTGTAGGAGATCGCTCCCCACACCATGATGCCGGGTGTTGGGCCTGTGTGCCTCAGTCGTATGCAGTCCTGATTGTGGCGCTCACCTGCACGGCGCCAAACACGCATACGACCATCATTGGTACCAAGGCAGAAGCGACTCTCATCACTGAAGACGACACGTCTCCATTCGTCCCTCCATTCACGCCTGTCGCGACACCTCTGGAGGCGGGCTGCACGATGTTGGGGCGTGAGCGAAAGACGGCCTAACGGTGTGCGGGACCGTAGCCCAGCTTCATGGAGACGGTTGCGAATGGTCCTCGCCGATACCCCAGGATCAACAGTGTCCCTAATTTGCTGGGAAGTGGCGGTGCGGTCCCCTACGGCACTGTGTAGGATCCTACGGTCTTGGCGTGCATCCGTGCGTCACTGCCGTCCGGTCCCAGGTCGACGGGCACGTGCACCTTCCGCCGACCACTGGCGACAACATCGATGTACTGTGGAGACCTCACGCCCCACGTGTTGAGCAATTCGGCGGTACGTCCACCCGGTCTCCCGCATGCCCACTATACGCCCTCGCTCAAAGTCCGTCAACTGCACATACGGTTTACGTCCACACTGTCACGGCATGCTACCAGTGTTAAAGACTGCGATGGAGCTCCGTATGCCACGGCAAACTGGCTGACACTGACGGCGGCGGTGCACAAATGCTGCGCAGCTAGCGCCATTCGACGGCCAAAACCGCGGTTCCTGGTGTGTCCGCTGTGCCGTGCGTGTGATCATTGCTTGTACAGCCATCTCGCAGTGTCCGGAGCAAGTATGGTGGGTCTGACACACCGGTGTCAATGTGTTCTTTTTTCCATTTCCAGGAGTGTAATTATGCCACCTTACCAATTCACACCAGATTTCGCCCTGGACGATTTCGCGGGATTGACTGTACTGTCTTTTTGTTTGTTTCATTTACTGTGTACATATATCTTTGATGGTAGATAATATTCATCATTTTGTTCTATAGCATAAAAATAACTTTTTTGCTTTATTGATATTGCTGCATGAAGCTCTTTTAACTGAGTATGCAAAAGAATCAATGTATCAACATCTTAATTACTGCTGAGATTCAGCAACCGTATACATTTGAAGAGGATGAAAAAATTCAGCCAACCATTTGCAAACCCAAGGTTTATTTAGCCCTTATTTAGCCCCTTCATTTGCAACTGGTTGGCTGACTTTTTCAACCTCTTGGTATCAATGTATGTTTGATTATCTTTGTAATGCTTTAGTGAAATGCGCTGTGTGAAAACAAAACATGCAACATGTGGCACTGTTGAATGAACTGTGATGCGAGAGCTACATCGATAGCTGGCAGTCGATCAGAGATGTTGAATGGGTGTGAAGCGTCGTGGCTTGCACGTATGTGTTTGTGTATTCGTGCTGGACAGGAGCACACTAATATCTATGACCACATTCTTATTGTTCGGTCAAGTTATAACTAAATTTTGACGCGAATGTTACGAAACAAAATGTTTCTCTATGAATACTGTGAATTTCAGTGAGTACTGTAAGCAGCAGTGACAATGCTTACGCGGATGGACTGTGATTGTGGTTAGAGCCGAACTGTTATGCACGTAATTGAGTTGCACGAATTAACATACTTTGAACTTATTATCTCGTGTGTGACTTAATGAGCTGCTGCGCAATTAAACATTAACTATGGGGGCCTGGAAAGTCTTCAACCATTTGTTACGTGTGGTGCTGTTTTTCGCCATAAATGCATTTCGCGATCGTGATTGCTAAAAGCAGACGAACTAACTTTGCGACCGGCGAGTAAAATGTGCAATATTTATTGTTTTAAAACTGTACGGAACGTTAGAATCAGAAATGTGTATGTGGAGAACGTTGTAATCGTACACATACTAGCGTGAAGTTACACAGCAACGACTCCATCTATCGGCCTGTGGCAAAAGGAATGACACCGAAGACAACATTACCGCCTGGAGAACAATATTCCGTGCAAGAGGACATTCCATTGCAATTTCATTACAGATGAAGCCGCAATAATTACGCCACCAGTATCATCTAACCGCCGTCGATGTCACTACGCAACTCGCAGACACTGGTAAGCTATATCGCCAAGCACTCTCCCCCTGTAAAGACTTAAAACATTTCGTATCGACTCGATTGTAATTTCTGTCTCTTTTGTGACAAACTTCATAAATATTTGCTTTCCTTATAATTAAATGTAATTTTAGTGAACCGTGTTTGCTATCTATGGTGACATTGTTGACCCACTACCGATAGCATTAGTGCTGTTTATTTTCTGTCTTATTCTTTTATTTTATTGCCTTGTTATTGCATGTGTTTTACGGGATATTTTATGTGTGTTCTTATCAGGCGCATTTACATGTTTTGTTGTGGTTTATGCTAGCCCGCGTGAGTTGTGGCGTCCGCTATTAATTTCTGACCACCGACCAGTCACATTTAGGCGATACGTCCACTGTTGGTGGAAGGGACGCTATAGGTGGGAAGTATGAATGTGACAGCTCTCAACTACGTAAATTATGTTTAAATTCAATTAGACCCCATATTACGACACTCTTGACCAAGTGCGAGTGTATTTGGCTGTTATAGTTATAAATGAACAAATTTATAGCCATTTCGTTAATTATTTTCGAATTTATTTATGGAAGCTTTCGTGTCTCATGTTCTTTTGGTGTTTGTTGTCAAGCTCTAACGTGGTTACTTGCGTTAACTTTGGTACTAAAACGCATTCTTTTGAGTTTAAACACGGCCAAAATTTCGCAAAGTGCATCTCTGAGAAACCTTTTCCTCACGTATGGCTCAGTTCGTGTTAGGACTAGGTAACACAGCATGGTGTGGTTTAATTTCTTTACACTACTGAGTCATTTTCTTCACACGAGCTAGTGCATTTCCGACAGCTTATCCCTTCTGGATCTTTGCACTCATAACCAACGTCGCGCTGTCATGTATGAGTCGATTCTTGAATCCTGCAATTTGTTTGGCCTCAATCTCTGCTAGACTCTGACCCACAACAACCTCCACCGCTGCCCCATAGTTCTCACAGTACACTCACATCTGTCTCTCCAAAGTCACCCTCTTCCTCTGTTCGAACTTTCTCTCTCAGCCCACTCAACCCCTTCACTGCGCACTGCGCAAAACTCCCTCTTCCTGCGGTCGGAACGAGCTTACCTGCGCTACATTTCCGTCCCATCGGCCCGCTGCCTCTCTCTGCCGTCAGCTGCTCTTCTCCAACCCTGTCCACAGCTTGTGATCTCGCGGTCGCGTTCTCGCTTCCCGAGCACGGGGTCCTGAGTTCGATTCCCAACGGGATCAGGGATTTTCACCTGCCTCGAAATGACTGGGTGTTTGTGTTGTCATCGTTTCATCATCATTCATGAAAGTAGCGAGATTGGAATCAGCAAAGGTTGGGAATTTGTACGGGCGCTGATAACCGCGCAGTTGAGCGCCCCACAAACCAAACATCATCATCATCTTCTACAACCCACCCTTCTATTCCCCGTCTCACTTTCGCACCTCTCCCTCTCTATGCTACACAACCCCACCTCATTTGAGCTGCAGTGTGGTCTGCCAGCGGATATAACCATGCCTCTATTGGTATATAATGGAACCATTGTATTAGCACAGGTTTTTAAAACAGATATAAAGATTGTCATACTGAGTGAAACCGATAGTCTAATGATCTAACAACTTTTTCATCATAGATGGAAATAAAGAAATTTTTTCTGTTCAAATTTTAGTTTGTTCCTCTCAAATACATTGCGAAAGTCCTTTCGTACTGTAATACTACGTAAACATCAAATGTTGAGGGGATAATATATCGGCACGTTTTATGAATTGAAGTTCTCCTCCGTGTTTTTCTGTGCATATGAAGGCTACTCTCAGAAACTACGGTAGGGATTGTGATGGGGTTTTCAATACCGGATATACTAATTCACAGGGAAAGTTTGTGTGCATAATTTTTAAATTTTCGTGCACATTGGCAGGACTGTGATGAATTAAAATCACCCACAGTTTTTTTCTGTCTTTGAGAAGGTTAATCTCAAGAATTGTTGTAGGCATTTTGATACGGTGTTTTTTTAATATATACACACTGATTCAGAAAAACCGATTACAATCCGACATGACACGCCAGACAGACAACAAGGATCAGTAATCACATAGGAACCGAGGCTCGCAAGGGCCATCTGGGGTTTCTAAATGGCGTTGCCGTTATTTAGTCACACGCTACAATTGGACGCCCACTACAGGAGATGTTCAAAGTTTTATCCAGATGCATCGCATTGAACGACGCCCTCTCTCAAAGGCACTTGGAGTATCTCGAAGACATCCTACTGCCACAACAATCCTGCCCACTAGGTCCTCAGCATGTAACAGATGTTGCATACACAAAGCCCTTCAGATACCCCCACAGGAAAAAAGCGATTGAGGACGAATTGGGTAATCGCGGTGACCGTGCGACTGGCCCGCTGCGAACAATACAGAGGCCGGGAAAAGTTGCCTGCAGATGTGCCCTCACTTGTCTGCTGAAATGAGCAGGGCCTCCTTCGAGCTGAAATCGCATGTGGCGACGAATAGGCACGGAAACATCGTTCAGCGTGTCCGGCAGAGCCTCTCGCAGAAATACGAGATACGAGAATGTACGGCCCAATTAAACAGTCTCCAACGGTGTCAGCGCACATGTTAAGGGTAAATTCGCGTTGTGAGGCACGCGTATGTGTAGCATGTTGGTTCACATTTGCCCACGTGTGTAGATTGTGAACGTTCATCATACCCTCGAATGAGAGTGCAGCTTCAGTGTTGAAGAACAAACTTGCTGTGAAGCTTCTGTCTGCAGCGGATTCCTGCAGAAACCACCGCGCAATTCCCATGCGCTTGTTGTGACCCCCCCGGGTGCAAGGCCTGAACGCGTTGGAAATGAGACGGATGTAATCCTTCGTTGTCTGCAATGAGTCAGACGGAGGGTTGGGGGATATCAGTGGCGCGGGGTAAACCTCGTGTACTCGTTGACGGAGTACGCTGCACGTTTTCGAGAACACTTTCTTCCGCAGCAGCTGTCCGTGTTCTGCGTTGGCAACCAGCATGCAGCTGGTGCACATGGAACGAGCCGGTTTCGCACAATCAGTGATGCAGAGCGGCGAATAGGTGTAGCACGGCACCTTTCATCCGGTTATTTCACACGATACAATCGCACGGCTTCTCGTCCATTACAATTGGCCGCGTCATAAAACAAAAGCATCTCAGCCATTTCATAGTGCGTGTAGCTAGCCATGTTACTCGCAACGCTTCCACTGCGCGAATGGCGACCGTCTCCGTGCGCTCCAACCGTGTTTGTCCAGCAACGCTCTCTCCTGAGGTTTGCAATCCTCAGATTCTATGTGACTGCTGGTTCTTGTTGTATGCCCGATGTGCCATGTGAGTTTGTAAACTTTCTTTGTATCACTCTGTAGACTGGTTCACGGGGAAGGTTGTTTTTTATGTAATTTATCATCGTTACGCCTAACAGTCCGTCCGGTCGTAGATACTTAATGCTATACTTGCGAAGCCAGGGTTGGTTGTAAGTGTTAATGTGTAGATCATAATGGCATGGCAGTCGGTATGGCAAAGAACTGTTCGCGATTTGTAGACTTATTTGCACATTATACTCGTAACTACCAAAAATATTGTTACAGTAAACACAATGTAGTTTTGTGATTGTTGAGTTTCTCCCGGCGTATTTGACAATCAAAATATCCACGGGTGTACTGCCGGTCTATAGTGTCCAACGGGCACAATATTTCGGCGATCAAACACGTCGCCATCATCAGGTGAACTGACGGACTCAGCTCCTGTGAACGTGCCGGCACGGAGATCCGTACGCTATGGCTGCTCAGGGGGAACTGGGTTCGGTCGCTCGCTCGCTCGCTGTAAAACGCTGGCTTCATATGCCAGGTGTAGGGGCAGGTTAAGCAGCGGGGCTGCTGTTCCTGCATTGACATCTTCAGGGTGCGGTTTGTCCTAACGGAGTGAGCTGTCCTCACTAGGCGTCAGTCATTGCGACGCCATATTGTTTTCCGACATCGGGCTGCGAGAGAAATTACTCTCGCAGTAGGTCTAGCCATCGAGTCGTTGGTCTGTGGTGGACCTGGCGGCCCAGACCACGAATCAGGCGACTGGCAAAGTGTTCTGCATCGCTGTAGAACACCCTTGCGATTTGCCGGAAGCGATCCCGTAGGAAAGGGATGCCCGCTTCCTCATGGAGCAGCCTTGCTGGGTAGCGCAAGTCGCAGCGCCCTATTTTGCACGCGTTGGAGCGTCGCAATGTGCGTCGCTGCCGCGTTACCCCACACCACGGCCGCATATTCCAGTACCGGTCGGACGAGGGACAGATACATGGTGAGGCCGTGGCGTGGAGGAAGCGTCGATGAGGGATTGAGTAATGGGTAAAGCACACGAAGGCGCCCCACTGCCCGCCCTCTGACGTCACGGATGTGTGGCAGCCACGTCAGGTGTCTGTCCAATGTCACCCCGAGATATTTGCCGGTCCGCAACCATGGAATGGGGCCCCCCATGATCGTGACCGGCGGTAGGTCCGGTGGCAGCATCCTTTTGCTAAAGATGACAGCCTGGCTCTTCGCAGCGTTAAACTTAAGGCGCCATTTCGTGGACCAGGCACCCAGGACGTCACATCCGAGCTGGAGGCGGCGGCGCATCTCGGCCGCGTTCATGCTGCGGGTGAACAGCGCCGTGTCGTCAGCATAAAGCGCCAACTCCACGCGTGCCACCCGCGGGGCGTCGGCGGTGTACAGGGAGTACAGCAGGGGACCGAGGACCGACCCCTGCGGCACTCGCGCCCGAATCTGCCGGTCGGTGGATGTGCCCTCATCAGCTCGGACGTGGAAAGTGCGCCCCGAGAGATACGAGCGCAGCAGGACCACGTGCGACGTCGGTACCCCGTGCACAAAAAGTTTGTACACGAGGCCGTCGTGCCACACGCAGTCGAAGGCTTTGGAGACGTCGAGAAGTACCGCCCCTAGGTACTCTCGCGTCTCCAGCGCACGCATCGCCTGCTCCACGAGGCGCAACAGCTGCTGTGTGGTAGAGTGGCCCCGCCGGAAACCAAACTGCTCCTCGGGAAGGAGTTGCTGCTCTGTCACGATGCGCAGAAGCCGCTCCATGTTTCCATGCGGAAGGGAAGGTCCCAGTGCGGAGGATGCTGTTAAAGATGTCCGCCAGAGATTGGTGTACCTCCGGCGGTATCATCCTCAACAGGTGGTTGGTGACACCATCCGTGCCACCCGCCTTCCTCGGGTTGAGGCGACGGAGCTGCAGTTCCACTTCCTCGGGTGTTATCTCCTCGATCACATCGTCGGCCTCCCTTGCAGCGAGGAAGACCGGCAGGCGATCCTCCACCAGACGAACATGATCGGGATCGAGCACACGATCAACAGGACGAAAATTTTCCGCGAACGTGTCCGCGAGGATGCTGGCTTTAGCATCCGGCTCGCAGACAACGTCCGCGCCCGCATGGAGAGGCGGGACTCGCTGGCGACGACGAAGGAAGCGCTTGGCGGTCCGCCAAGCACTACCATCCGTCGTAGTTAGGGTGGCCACCAAGCCCGCCCAGTCCCGATTCCGATGTTCATCGATGGCTGCCCGAATCTCGCATCGCGCCCTGTTGAGGCGGCGCTTCGTTTCTGGCTGCCGTGTGAGCTGCCACTCCCGGAAGAGGCGATTCTTGTTTGTTATCGCCTCCAGGATAGGCGGCGGGAGTTGGCGCGACATGTCTCGCAGCCGTTCCGGCCGCCTGGGGGTGGCCGCCTCCGCCGCAGCTAATGTGTGCCGCGTGAAGAAGGCTAACGCTTCTTCAGCCCCATGCACAGCGGGATCTGGCGCGCCCTCGAGTCGGGCAAGGACCTCGTCACGGAAGCGCGTCTCGTCGATGCCACGGAAGTTGCGGCGGACGGACGGCAGAGATGCACCGATGACGTCCATGTCGAAGACCACCGGGAGGTGATCGGACGACATGGCACATCGAACGGTGGCCGAAGTGCCCAACACCTTTGAGCACGGCGACGTCGAGCACATCTGACTGGCCTCTATGGGGGAAGACAGTGTGATCATAAGGCCCCAGTACAATCGCGCCATGCCGCTGTGTGGCGCGGAGGAGTCGGCGGCCGCTGGCATTGGTAACGCGGGAGTTCCACTGCGTGTGCTTGGCATTCAAGTCACCCGCAATGAAGACTTTCCCGCGCAGAGCCAGCAGGGCGTCGATGTCGGCCTCCTGAAGCAGTCCCCTCGGCGGCCTGTAGGCCGCAATGAAGGTGATCACCCCTGCCGTCGTGGTGACAGCCACCCCAGTGGCCTCCACTGCAGTGAGGGGCGGAAGCTGAACGTCATGGTGCTTGAGGGACGCCTTGATATAAATAGCCGTCCCCCCGCCATGCGTCAACCTGTCGGTGCGGTAGCACCGATAGTTGGCCACCTTGACATGTGTCCCCGGCTTCAGGAAGGTCTCGCACACGAGGCAGATGTCAATTGCCTCGTCGCGCAAGAACTCCCTGAATTCCCCTTGTTGGGGGACCAAACTGTTTGCGTTGAAGGTGCAAACGGTGAGGCCATGGATGTGGCGATTATCCATGACGCGGCGGGGTTGCAACGCCGGCCTGAAGGGCCGACGTGACCGCGGTGACGAGCACCGGTAGCTGCTCGAGCAGCTGGCTCAACGACCGCAAGAGCGAACGGAGCTCGGCTGCATCGGTGGCCGAGGGGGCGGCGTTTGCCGCTGGGGCGGCCTCCGCCACTGGGGTGGCCGGTTGCGGCCACTCCGTAGTAGACGACTGCCGCGGAGCGTCGGCAGCCGGTTGCGGCGTAGCACGAGGTGCCGTCGTCTGTTGCGGCAGTGTGTCATCGGCATTCCGGCGTGCAGCGGCATGGGTGGCCCGGCCCGCGCGCCGGCGACGCCTGCGCGGGGCGGCAACTCGCGCGCTCTGCGTAGGTGTGGGGGTGGCCTCCCCCCGGGCGAAGCCGGGGACGGCGCGGCCGGTTGCCTCGTCTCGCCCGCCGCCAGTTCCGAGCGTCGGGCGGTGGCGGCTGATGGTCCGCCCTTGGTGGCGGCAGCAAAGCTGGTGGACGGGTGCACCTTACGAGAAGGAGCAGCCCCTCCGCTCCGGTGGTTTCGGCCCCTTTTAAAGGCCGAACAGCCTCTGTAGCTGGCAACGTGCGCGCCGCCGCAGTTGCAGCACGTCGACTTCTCTTCCTTGGCAAGCCCGCAAGACTTGCTCTCGTGCTGTCCCGCGCATTTGACGCAGCGGGGCACCATAGAGCAGTAGCGGGAGACATGGTCGAGCCTCTGGCAGGAAAAGCACTGGGCCCTCTTGCCTTTGGCTCGGAGAGGTTCCACCGCGACCCTGACCCGGCCGACTCGCTGCACCTGGAAAATCTTCCGATTTTCCAGGTTGTCGACGAGGACAACCTGGTACAGTGGCATGTCGCGGTGCGTGCGCGGGGACTTCATCAGTCCGGTGGACCGGACGCCGAAGCCCTCGAGTTCTTCTCTAAGATAGTCCCCCCCAAACTTGAGGGG